>NC_064047.1:13350119-14004920 GCF_932526225.1 Nematostella vectensis
TAATACATGCACCAAAATACATGTATTTGCAATATGCTGCTACTTATTTTTAGAAGCTTCTTATTTATCATGGGGGATGACGTATGTTTGATTAAGTGTTTCCATGATGAATGATCATTACCTACATTGTTTGAGGGTTACACAATGATAAAAAAATGATGGTTCTGAGAAACTAACAATCCAACACAAGCTAAGGATTGTATTCCGCATATTGAAAACCTTTTTCTGGCGGTACCCGTAATGTGTTTTGTTGCTTGAACTTTATACTTTAAATACTTTGTTACTAGCAAGCTAATCCGTCATTGAGCTGCTTGAATTAGAGTTTACAGATTACTCAAAATCGCAGCTAACTGCATTTGTCAGTGGGTATTTTGTCGTCCTAGCATCTGTGGGTACAATATTGCATTTTTCTAGATATATTTTGTAGTTTTATCTGTAGATAACACAAAGCAAAACTAAAATATAGGGGAAGCTGACTAATTTCCCTTAAAGAACGTTGACCAGCCAATTCTTTGGTCTTGTTTACATCTGACTTATCTCTGTGACTTTCCTAAATTACCATCCATAATAGAACACTGAAACTTGGGTATAGCAATATCTGACATCTCTGTGACTTTCCTGAATAAGCTAAAAAGAAGAGATACTCCATTGTTTTTTATCTAAAGCATGAAATGGCAGCATGATTGGCCTTCTCTAACATGAACCTTAATATCTTCAAGGTGTTCAACTTCTTAAACAAGAGATGTGAGCGTGCCCTTCTCATGAGACGTAACCCCCGTGAGGTGACCTGGACTGTTCTGTATCGCCGCAAGCACAAGAAAGGCACTCAGGAAGAAGTGTCCAAGAAGCGCACCCGCCGTAATATCAAGTTCCAGAGGTCTGTACAGGGTGCGTCTCTTGACAACATCCTCGCCAAGAGAAACCAGAAGCCTGAGGTCCGCAAGGCGCAGAGAGAGCAAGCTATCAGGTGACTTGGTTAACCATGTTTACCCATGTTTAAGGCACATTTTGCTGTGAACTTTATTCTGTGTTCTTATCACATCTTATAAACTAAAGATATAGCTGATACTGATTTGTATAACACAAATTCAAAAGAACTTCAGAAAGACAATAGCCAAAACGTGTGTACCAAAGTCATTTTTGTGCTTTTATATAGCTTTTAAGGTATAGCTTTAGAAATATGTTAAACTCTAATTAATGCTGTATTCACCGCAGTAAAAAAAAGTCAGGAATGTCTGTAAAGTTAAAATTGAATTTCTTCCAGGAAAATAATGAAATGCTTAAATCATGCTTTACTCTGTCAATACGAATATTTCACTGAATGTTCAAAAGCCAATGTGTGTGCATTTTGTCATGTTTTAAAGAATGCAATGCATTATGGGATAAGTTCATTCTTTTGGACAGTGTTCTTTAAAAATGAAGACCAGAAATAGTACAAATAGCACATGTTCACAGCTAGGCCAATTCTACTGTTTTCTTTTGGATTCTGATTGTAAGGGTCATCTTTATCCTGACGGCCTTTACTGATGACGCACAAAATTAAAAAAAAAAGAAATAAGCAGAAACATACCCTGATCCTGCTATTTTAGTTTCCTTGTGTTGTTTTGCGATTGTGTACGGGGCTATGTGGTGCCTGGCTAGTATCTTATTTCATTATCTCAAGTTAATGCGTATTTTAGGGGTAAACTATCTACTATACACTGATTGTCTATCTTTTTGTTTGTTTGGAGACCCAGCATTTCTGTGATGTCTTATTCATACTGGTTGAAACAAGTCTATGATAAAATCTAATCCAACTGAGAAATGTGGGCTTTATATTGTTTCTCTAATTGTGTATGCTTTTATCATATTGCTGATTCTGCTTGTCATTGCTTACAGGGCAGCGAAAGAAAAGCAGAGAGCAAAGGCATCTACTAAAAAGGTAACTACGGGGCTCATGTGTGTGACATGTGCTATGTACCCCTTGTTCACACCCTTTGGCCACACCCTTATCTGTGTACCCTGTATACACCACCCCTAACTTTGCAACCCTCACACACACCCCACACACACCCCACAATGTATACCATATATCTGCCACCTAGCTAGGCACCCTTCGTACACACTCTAATCTGTGTACCCTGTAAACAGCCCCTAGCACCCTTAACACCCACCCAAAGCCGTGTATCCTATAAACAGCCCCTATATTTGCACCTTTAACACCCACCCAAAGCTGTGTACCCTATAAACAGCCCTATATTTGCACCCTTAACACCTAACCAAAGCCGTGTACCCTATATACAGCCCTATATTTGCACCCTTAACACCCACCCAAAGCTGTGTACCCTATATACAGCCCCTATATTTGCACCCTTAATACCTAACCAAAGCCGTGTACCCTGTAAACAGCCCCTATATTTGCACCCTTAACACCCACCCAAAGCTGTGTACCCTATATACCGCCCCTATATTTGCATCCTTAACACCCACCCAAAGCCGTGTACCCTGTAATCAGCCCCTATATTTGCACCCTTAACACCCACCCAAAGCCGTGTACCCTATATACAGCCCGTATATTTGCATCCTTAACACCCACCTAAAGCCGTGTACCCTATAAACAGCCCCTATATTTGCACCCTTAACACCCGCCCAAAGGCGTTTACCCTATAAACAGCCCCTATATTTGCACCCTTAACACCCACCCAAAGCTGTGTACCCTATAAACAGCCCCTATATTTGCACCCTTAACACCTAACCAAAGCCGTGTACCCTGTAATCAGCCCCTATATTTGCACCCTTAACACCGACCCAAAGCCGTGTACCCTATAAACAGCCCCTATATTTGCACCCTTTAACACCTAACCAAAGCCGTGTACCCTGTAAACAGCCCCTATATTTGCACCCTTAACACCTAACCAAAGCCGTGTACCCTATATACAGCCCCTATATTTGCACCCTTAACACCCACCCAAAGCTGTGTACCCTGTTAACAGCCCCTATATTTGCACCACCCACCCAAAGCCATGTACCCTATAAACAGCCCCATATTTGCACCCTGAACACCCACCCAAAGCCGTGTACCCTGTATACAGCCCCAAGTTTTGCACCCTTAAAGCCGCATTGTCACCAGTTTACTTGCGGAGGTCCGACGGAATCCTCAACCGTTCAATCACATCCTCGAAGAAACTTATATACCCTAGACTTCACACGTTTTAGATAGGATCTTGTTCATATGTATGTCAGTGTAGCGTTTCTGTGATGAATTATCATTACCTACATTGTTTGAGGGTTACTCATTGATGAAGACATGATGTTCTGAGAAACAAACATTCAAACACAAGCTCTATTTTCACCTGTGAAAAGATGATTCTACAATCTCGGTCAAAAGAAGTAGGACACTTTTAACCAGTATTAGATGGGGGAGAAGGAGGAAATGTGTTACTCAGCCAAGTGTTCCGCTTTTTGTTGTGGATTGTAGAATACGTTTTCATTGAGGACAATAATACAAGAAACCTCCATACGTACATTCTCTATCAAAAGTTTTGCTAAAACTTTAGTATACCGTAATAAAAAGGACACATTTTAGGTATGTCTGCTTGCTTGTGGAGTCCTGTTGTATTTATAAACCTTTTGACCCTTTCACAGCCAACCACTGCCCAGCCCGCTGCCCAACGACAGAAGGCTCAGAAGAATGTCAAGCAGATGGCTGCCAAGCCGCGTGTGGGAGGCAAGCGATAAGCTTGGCACTGCTCTGTAAATTACCCTAATAAAACTCTGCTCAAAATTTTCATCTTCTTATTCATCTTTTTATGATTCTTTGGTTATTCTGCGTTTTTTTTTTTCGCGAAATATAGAGCAAGAAGCTGTTAAAATGTTTACAATGTATAGAGCACCAATGTTCTAGCAGTTTTTATAAAGTCTCTTTAAGGTATTTGCCTAAGCTAGCATTCAAACCCACACAGACTCAAATGTTTTTTTGCCTAACTCTTATTTAGGAGTTCTATTTTGAAATTCCGAAAAAAAAGAAGAAAAAAAGAAAAACAGACCAATATCTTCACACTACAAAGACCGATTTCTCATAAAAATGCTCTTGGCAGAGAGAGAAGTTAGCACAGACTGAAAAAGGGGATTTATTTTAATATCTTTTAACATAGTTCCGATAAAGTTGCGGTAATTTCAACGAAGGATTCCAAATCTATAAGATCTGGTGCATCAGAAAAATTCTAGAATAAAGAGTAATAAGACGAACGTGGAGGGAAAAGCAAAAAGCGATAAGACGAACCCACGGCGTCGGAGGGGGTAGGGTGCGGGAGAAAAGAGCATTGAGCGATAAGACGAACCTACGGCGTCGGAGCGGGAGGGAAGAGCAAAGAGCGATAAGACGAACCCACGTCTTCGGAAGGGGTAGGGTGCGGGAGGGAAGAGCAAGGAGCGATAACACAAACCCACGGCGTCGGAGGGGGTCGGGTGCGGGAGGGAAGAGCAAGGAGCGATAACATGAACCCACGGCGTCGGAGGGGGTAGGGTGCGGGAGGGAAGAGCAAGGAGCGATAAGACGAACCCACGGCGTCGGAGGGGTTAGGGTGCGGGAGGGAAGAGCAAGGAGAGATAAGGGGAACCCACGGCGTTGGAAGGGGTAGGGTGCGGGAGGGAAGAGCAAAAAGCGATAAGACGAACCCGGAGGGGGTAGCGTGCGGGAGGGAAGAGCAAGGAGCGATAAGACGAACCCACGGCGTCGGAGGGGGGAGGGAAGAGCAAGGAGCGATAAGACGAACCCGGAGGGGGTAGGGTGCGGGAGGGAAGAGCAAGGAGCGATAAGACGAACCCACGGCGTCGGAGGGGTTAGGGTGCGGGAGGGAAGAGCAAGGAGAGATAAGGGGAACCCACGGCGTCGGAAGGGGTAGGGTGCGGGAGGGAAGAGCAAGGAGCGATAAGACGAACCCGGAAGGGGTAGCGTGCGGGAGGGAAGAGCAAGGAGCGATAAGACGAACCCACGGCGTCGGAGGGGGGAGGGAAGAGCAAGGAGCGATAAGACGAACCCGGAGGGGGTAGGGTGCGGGAGGGAAGAGCAAGGAGCGATAAGACGAACCCACGGCGTCGGAGTGGGTAGGGTGCGGGAGGGAAGAGCAAGGAGCGATAAGACGAACCCACGGCGTCGGAGTGGGTAGGGTGCGGGAGGGAAGAGCAAGGAGCGATAAGACGAACCCACGGCGTCGGAGTGGGTAGGGTGCGGGAGGGAAGAGCAAGCAGCGATAAGACGAACCCACGGCGTCGGAGGGGGTAGGGTGCGGGAGGGAAGAGCAAGGGGCGTTAAGACAAACCCACGGCGTCGGAGGGGGTAGGGTGCGGGAGGGAAGAGCAAGCAGCGATAAGACGAACCCACGGCGTCGGAGTGGGTAGGGTGCGGGAGAGAAGAGAAAGGAGCGATAAGACAGACAGACAGACAGACAGATTTTATTTATTGGTCCCTTGAAACAGTAAAGTTACATCGGTTAGTGACCAAAAAATTTTAAAAAAGGTAAAATAGTACGTATATAAGACGTACAACAGCTATTATGTGATTGTTCTTAGTTTTAGTTTACATTGTATTTCCTTTCTTTCATTTTTTCTTTTTCTAAATCTTTTCTGATTGTTTTTAGTTACTACTTAGTTTTACATTGTATTTTCTTTTTTCTTTTTTTCTTTCCTTTTTTCCCCTTTCCTTTTTTTATTTTTATTTGTATTTGTATTTTTTTTTTTTTAAGACGAACCCACGGCGTCGGAGGGGGTAGGGTGCGGGAGGGAAGAGCAAGGAGCGATAAGACGAACCTACGGCGTCGGAGGGGGTAGGGTGCGGGAGAGAAGAGAAAGGAGCGATAAGACGAACCCACGGCGTCGGAGGGGGTAGGGTGCGGGAGAGAAGAGCAAGGAGCGATAAGACGAACCCACGGCGTCGGAGGGGGTAGGGTGCGGGAGGGAAGAGCAAGGAGCGATAAGATGAACCCACGGCGTCGGAGGGGGTAGGGTGCGGGAGGGAAGAGCAAGGAGCGATAAGACGAACCCGGAGGGGGTAGGGGGCGGCAGGAGGATACCCTTGATATCCGGGGAAGTTCTTGATGGAAGTTTTTCATGGAATTTGTCCTAAACCCAGGCTTGCACTGTATGCGTAGGAGGGGGTGGGGTGGGGGGCAATATGTGTGAGGCTCTTTGTCAAAATCATGGCTTGTACTAAAAATCCTTTTTCTGTTTTATTAAAAAAATGCCGTAATCTAAATCAGAATTACATCCACACTCATGCGTGTTCACACTATGTCATGGTTAATAAATCCATTACTGGACAACATTCACCTAAGGCTGAATAATGAGAAAGTTAAAATGTTTATACAGACCTTGGTGGCTGCTAAAAATTTAACGCTCACTAACTAACCATAAATACGCGGCCTTATCAATCCATAATCTTGGGGGGGGGGGGTGAATAGATTCGCGGATCGGCGGATTCGGCCCCGAAATTGTCACGGACTGCGATAAGCTCTTAGTAAAAAAAAAACTATGGCTACGTACGATATGCATCTAAAAAATCAGAAGTCAAGTCAGAAACATAAGACTATTCTATGCCGTGCTTGTTATAGGCGTGACTATGGCTGACTATTCTATGCTGTGCTGGTTATAGCTGTGACTATAACTGACTATTCTATGCTGTGCTTGTTTTAGGCGTGACTATAGCTGACCCTTCTATGTCGTGCTTGTTATAGCTGTGACTATAGCTGACTATTCTATGCCGTGCTTGTTATAGCTGTGATTATAGCTGACTATTCTATGCCATGCTTGATATAGCTGTGACTAAAGCTGACTATTCTATGCCGTATGGCTTGTTATAGCTATGACTATAGCTGACTATTCTATGCCGTGCTTGTTATAGCTGTGACTATAGCAGACTATTCTATGCCGTGCTTGTTATAGCTGTGATTATAGCTGACTATTATATGCCATGCTGGTTATAGCTGTGACTATAGCTGACTATTCTATGCCATCTTTGTTATAGCTGTGACTATAGCTGACTATTCTATGCCGTGCTTGTTATCGCTGTGACTATAGCTGACTATTCTATGCCATCTTTATATAGAAGGGTCAGCTATAGTCACAGCTATAACAAAGATGGCATAGAATAGTCAGCTATAGTCACAGCTATAACAAGCACGGCATAGAATAGTCAGCTATAGTCACAGCTATAACAAGCACGGCATAGAATAGTCAGCTATAGTCACAGCTATAACAAGCACAGCATAGAATAGTCAGTTATAGTCACAGCTATAACAAAGATGGCATAGAATAGTCAGCTATAGTCACAGCTATAACAAGCACGGCATAGAATAGTCAGTTATAGTCACAGCTATAACAAAGATGGCATAGAATAGTCAGCTATAGTCACAGCTATACGGTTCAATAGGAAGTGCACGTATAAAAAGGGAGGCAGAGATAGGTAGAATCAGATCAGACGACCCGGAGGAACCAGGACTGACGAAATAAAGCAAGTACCAATCTACGCTGTTATCTGGTCTACGTTGTCGCGAACCCCCGTGACATTACTACCCCCCTTTGGGCACCTAGCTTAAAGGGATTAATTGCTCAAGCCAGCATATTGTATTTCAGTTATCTCTAGTCTTGATTGCTAGCACACGTTCACAGCTTCACTCTATAATTCTTTGTTCTTTTCAACGTTTATATATCAAGCTCATATTTTTTTTTTCCACTGTTACGATGCCGCGAGAAAAGAAATGTCCAGGCTGCAAGAAGCCAGTAAATGATCATGATTTTGGCGTGCCAGGGAAACATTGTGACGGTCCTGGGGGCGTTCCCGAAATTCGGGGCAATTCTACTACACGGAACGACGAACTGTTGAATTCGCTCGCCGCCGCTGTTCAAACTCTCACGGCCGAGGTTCAAAGTTTGAAGGCCGATCATGCTAGCAGTCGTCAGTCCCATTCCTTGCCGCCCTCCGACGTTGCTTCGTCGTCGCGATCTTCTAAAGATGTATCGCCGCGCCGTGCGACGACGGTTACTTTGCCCGAGCTTAGAGCCATGGATGACTTGGCCGACGCGGCGGATCGACGTGTGGCTCATGTTCTGCCCATTGCATCCAGTGAGTCCGATGAGGAAGCTGATATGGGTGCGCTGGCTTCCTCTCCGTTACGGAAGCCAAATAAAGCTGGTAAGTTGAAGTCTGGCAAGGAAGACCGTCCAACTTCAGAAGTTGTAGTTAAACAGTTGTGGCCGCAACGTTTTCTTTCCTTGACTCGTGCTAGTCAGGAGATTACTTACGAACGTCTTACCATGGCAGAATTCGTGGCGGGGTATGCACAGATTCTACAATTACGAGAGATCAGTTCGTTCGAGCGCGCCGAACGACACAAACATTTGGTAACGCTGATGTACCACGCACAGCTATACGAATGGGAGGCGGTGCTTGCCTTCCATGGAGCGGTTTTGCTTGAAATCGAACGTGGCTTATTGAAGTGGGGTGATTCCTTTTCCCACCTCGAAAGCAGAACCCTCCATGGTCAGCTACTTTCACCGCCGAAAAAGCAGTCTTACAGTTCAGGGCCGACATTGTTTTGTAGAGATTATCAACGCGAGAAGTGCATTCATACCAAGGATCATTATGGTTACGTCCGAGGCGAACGTAAATGGGTAAAACATATTTGTGCGGCTTGTTGGGTACAATCGAGAAAACAGGAATCGCATAGAGAGGATTCATCTGATTGTCCGCTTTCAGGGGAATCAAAAAACTGATAAACTTCGCCCTTGGTCAAGACATTGGGGGCGTTCCTTCCGTTACTGTTGCTTCATTTCCGGATATGTCGTTTTGTGCTTTGAATGCTGATGCTTGCTCCCAGCCGCTAAAGGCTGCAGTTCCTGACTGTCGTGGCTTTTCCACGGGCGCTGATTATATTCATGATGTGTGTTTTCCTCAGCCGGTGGAGGCTGGTGTTCTAGACTGTCGTGGTTTTTCCACGGCCTTTCCTCGTGACTCTCAGCAGGCGAATGATTTTTTATTTGTACGCACATGAGTTAGTTTTTCGTTCTGGTCGCCCGAACTTTGTGGTTTCTCGCCTGCCCGTTCCAAGTTCCCTAAAGATCAATACTTGGAGGACTTTGTTGTATGATTATGACGACCAAATGATTTGTGATTTCCTGGAGTTTGGTTGGCCGGTGGGTTTCACTGGCGATACTGTTCCTATTTTTGATGCTCGCACTCACCGGGGTGCGCTCAATTTTGCGACTCAAGTTTCAGAGCATTTACAACGTGAAGTCTCGCTTGGTCGTGTCGCTGGGCCGTTTACGGATCCTCCCTTCGGGGGTGGATTTGTTACTTCACCGTTGAACACGGTTCCCAAGCGAGATTCTGAAGAACGTAGGGTAATTGTGGACTTGAGCTGGCCTAAGGGCGGTTCAGTAAATGATGGTATTCCGTGTGATAGTTTTCTGGGAGATCCGTTCGTGACTTGTTATCCCACTATAGATGACATTGTGGAAGCGATCGTGCAGTTTGGCCCGGGTTGTTTTCTCTATAAGAGGGATCTGCGGCAGGCGTATAGGCAGTTTCCTGTGGATCCCGGCGATTACCGTTTACTTGGGTATATTTGGAATGGACATTATTACTTTGACACTGTTTTAACTATGGGGTTACGCTCTGCTGCTCATTCATGTCAGCGCGCCACCTCAGCGGTAGCTTGGATTCATCGACAGCAAGGAAAAGCTTTATTTAATTATTTGGATGATTTCATTGGGGTTTCTGAGGCTAGCTCTGCGACTTCCGATTTTGAGCAGTTGGGGACTCTTCTCTCCTCTCTGGGACTGATCGAATCTGTTTCCAAAGCCTGTCCGCCTTCATCGTTCATGCTGTGTTTGGGAGTGATGGTAGACACGAATTCATTTACGTTGTCAGTTAGTCCTGAGCGGCTAGCGGAGTTAGAGCTTCTCTTACATGATTGGAGGAACCGCAAAACTGCTCGCAAACGGGAGTTACAATCCCTAGTTGGCAAACTTGTGTTTGTTTCAAAGTGTGTTCGTCAGAGTCGGGTGTTTATCTCGCGCTTATTAAGTCTGCTACGAACAGTTCAATACAATCATCTTCACGTTAATTTAACCGCGGAATTTCGCAAGGATATTATTTGGTGGTGTCATTTCCTGCGAGAATACAACGGAGTATCTATGATTAAAACTACCTCTTGGAGTTCTCCGGGGGAAGTTTTTTCTACAGACGCTTGCCTGGTTGGTTGTGGAGGCGTTTGTGACAATGAATATTTCCACGCTTCATTTCCGGATGTGGTTGTGGCTCAGTCCCTCGATATAAATTGTTTGGAACTTCTCACTATTGTGGTGGCGCTTAAGTTGTGGGGTCAACGGTGGACGGGACTCCGTTTAACCGTGCGCTGTGACAATCAGGTTGCTGTCACGATTCCTCGGCTTTGGCCTCTCTGCAAAAGGATCTACGACAGACATTACAAGCTGCTTATAGCACAGGGACATATAGTAATTTAAAGACTCAATTTAAGGCCTTTTTTCTATTTTGCTTATATTTTGACTTGACTCCATTACCAGCAGACATAGATACGGTCTGTCTTTATGTACAGTTTTTATGTCGTTCGATTGCACCACCTTCGATTCGTAATTATTTAAGTGGGGTCAAGTTATTACATCTTTTCGCCGGTTATGACTATGCATTTACTAAGGATTTTAGTTTATCCCTAGCCCTGCGGGGAGTTTCCCGTAGGATACCACATGTAACTCAGAGGGCTCCACCGGTAACTCCTAGCCTTTTATTGCTAGTTGCGCGAACAGTAGATTTTCAACATGATGCTAACTCTTCTACATTGTATTGCGCATTTCTCTTTGCATTTTTTCTTATGGCGCGTATAGCTAATATCGTACCGCTTTCTTTTAAGGCATTTAATCCTACCCGCGATCTCACACGGGGTGATGTTTTGTGTAACGAACACGGGCTTATCGTCACGTTTAAGCATACAAAAACTATTCAGTTCGGTCAGCGTCGATTACACATTCCTCTGTTACGTATTCCAGGCTCGTTATTATGTCCGGTCGCTGCCTATAACAACATGATTCGCCTGGTACCCGCTTCTGCACGCAAACCGCTGTTTTTATTGCTTGGGCATTCAGGCCCGTTTGCTTTGACGAAGTCCCGTTTTGTTACCGAATTTCGTCTGGCGCTTTGCTCAGTGGGGGTTGCTCATGCTGACTCATATCGGGGACACTCATTTCGACGCGGCTGTGCCTCTTGGGCGTTTAACCACGGAGTACCAGGGGAATTGATACAGTTGTATGGTGATTGGGCTAGTGAATCTTACAAATTGTATTTAGAATTTAGTAATCAATCAAAATTGGCGCTTGCTTCCCAGCTACGTGCTTCCATTCAGGCCAGTAGTTAGGCCTTCTGCACTGTTTTGTTGTTTGGCCGGTGATTTGGTGGCAGAGAGGTTTATTATTATTAGTTTAGTTTTTCATTTATCAGTTTGTAGTGATTTTATAATAAACTTCTCTTATGCCAAACACAAAACAGTGTCAGTGGTTTATGTTGGGTTGAGGAATTTACCCCCCTTTGGGCACCTAGCTTAAAGGGATTAATTGCTCAAGCCAGCATATTGTATTTCAGTTATCTCTAGTCTTGATTGCTAGCACACGTTCACAGCTTCACTCTATAATTCTTTGTTCTTTTCAACGTTTATATATCAAGCTCATATTTTCCCGCCCTCCCACCCTGGGCTTTGTGTGAAGGGTGGCAGAGAGGTTTATTATTATTAGTTTAGTTTTTCATTTATCAGTTTGTAGTGATTTTATAATAAACTTCTCTTATGCCAAACACAAAACAGTGTCAGTGGTTTATGTTGGGTTGAGGAATTAATGAGTTATTATAACCTAGCTATCAGATGCCTGGGCGGAACAGACGAGAACGTTGGCTTTATGAAGCTTTCCAGACCCTGAACTTATGTAAGAACTTGAGCGCGAGCGTGAAAACCAGTCGAACGTAAACGCAAGAAAAATCCTTCGCTTGCACCTGTTGCACTTTGCTCGAGTGTAGGCAAGTTATTCTCCGTAAATTTTAACACCTTATGTCATTTTAGGTTGTTTACCTTGAATCGGCTAATTTGGGCATTAAGCCAAACGGTTCCTGGATTCGTTTAAGAGATGATTTTGGGGTAAACCAATTTTAGGGTGGTAATATCACAAAGCAACTTTGCGGTATTGGAAAAGGAGACTTTTACAAAAGTTTTACGTCCAAACTTATTTATGTTAATATAACGTGTGAAAAGTGGTCTAGAAAAGGATTTCATTTCGAGATGATGATAGTCGTACCGGTACAATATGGGGTCTTTTTTTGTTATTAAACTTTTATGGTAGATATTTTTGGTTTTGACATTTTGGTCTATATTGATGAATGATAATGAGACTTACCCATGCCTGGAAGAGTATCGGTAGGAGTTTGTGTCGTAGGACCAGATGGTGTACTCTCTTGAGCTTAAATATCAATCAGGACTAACATTATAGCAGAGGTTAAAGGATAACTCGCCCTCGAATATACGAGACAGACAGACAGAAGCACAAGAAAACGGACGGTCATTACCATTCGTGTGGTCACGGTCTTGTGTGCTCTGTGGTCGAGTTGTTGTTACAGGGGCTGTACAAAAAAGTAATTAAGCAGTAATAGATATTAATTACTTAATAAAATGGATCAGATATCTATATATACGCCGTTCAACTTAGCCTTGGTACCTATACACGTCTTCCCGTCGCCAATAAGACCGTCAGGACACGATCGACACAACACACCATCCGGGATTTCTCTGCACTTAACTCCTGGGTAACACGTGTCTTCGCCACAAATGCGCTCTTTCTCATCACATAGGGCGCCTTTATAGCCCACGTGACATCGGCAAGTGTAGTTGTTTATTCCATCGATACATGTTCCTGAGAATGAATGATCAAAATTTCAACAACAATTGTCGAGCCCCGATAACGGATCCTCCAAAAGAAATATGGAAACATTGGGTTATCGGGGTGTTGTTCGAATGAAGGAGATGTTCGAATAACAGAGTGTTCTTGTTACCGTGGGTTCGGGTTTCTGGGTATTCGGGTTACTGGGTGTTCGAGTTATTGAGGGTTCGGGTTACTGGGTGCTCGGGTTATTGAGGGTTCGGGTTACAGGGTGTTCGAGTTATTGAGTTTTCGGGTTAATGGATGTTCGAGTTATTAAGGATTCGGGTTACTGAGTGTTCGGTTATTGAGGGTTCGGGTTACTGAGTGTTCGGGTTATTGAGGGTTCGGGTTACTGTGTGTTCGGGTTATTGCGGGTTCGGGTTACTTGGTGTTCGGGTTACCTGGTGTTCGGGTTACTGGGTGTTCGGGTTATTGAGGTTCGGGTTACTGGGTTTTCGAGTTATTGAGGGTTCGGGTTACTGGGTGTTCGGGTTATTGAGGATTCGGGTTACTGGGTGTTCGGGTTATTGAGTGTTCGGGTTACTGGGTGTTCGGGTTATTGAAATTTCATCCCTAGCACCTTAACTTTGTCCATCAAATTCCTACATACCCCTCTTACCACTGTAAGCATTACTACGCGACCACCTGAAGTCGATCGGCGATTGGCGAAGTCAGGCCTTCTTTAGTAGAAATGGAAGCGACTTGCTGCGAAGAAGTTGTGTGGCGGAGGTTCAGCCCGCTGAGGTGGAGGAGAATCAGATTTGGGATGATCCCAAGACCTTAAGTATTTGATAGTGAAGGAGGAACGCAGTTTGATGATTTTTTTCGGCTTGTAGCTGTCAAAACACTTTTCGCGCCGGAGTTGTAGACTCAAGAGATGGCTGAATGAATTGAGTTTTTGGGGGGTTCTCCACTTATTTTTGGGTAGGAAAGTGCCGCCTAGGTCTCCAAAACCTGACCCTATCAGAGACCCAAAATCCTCGGTTTTTATACCCTACCAAACACCTACGGCTAAAATTACATACCCTACCGCTCAAACTTATACCCAATAAGTCGTGATTAAAGCGGAAATTCACTGTCAATCAAATGTTTAAATAAATTGTCTTTTTCGCTTAATGCGGCAATGTGTGTATTGGTCAGTCATACTGACAACATTGTCCACTCTATCAGAGACCTAACAAGAAAACAAGCAAAAAGCGAAAAAAAGATACCCTATCGTAGACCTCAAGAGCCCAAACACCCTACCCTAAAGGGCGGCACATACCCGTATAACAAATATAGGGGAGGACCCACCCCCTCCGGGCTAGCTTTCTTGTTTTTCCACGCCGTTTGCGCTACTCGATCGAGCCACTGTGCAAATATAAGCGCTTTATTTTCTTCACAAACGTTTTGCTAATTTTCAATACATCTGCGATTTTCGTGTTATTCAAGCCATCCTGAACGAGCAAGTAAATAACTCTCCAACGAAGAGCAAGTGGGTAACTTCGAACCATTTCGATCAGTAATGGCGGCTTTCCGTTTCAGGTACCGGCTCCATTTGATTGACGGCTGAGAATCGCCAATTGCCAATCGCCGATTAAGTTCCGGTGTTCGCGTAACAATGCATACAGTGGTAAAACCCGATAAAAGGCAATAGCTCTTTCAAAATTCATTAATTATTCAATAACTATTTTGCCAATCTGGTGAACGGTTCTGGTTACAAGAATGGAACTATTCTAGCGAGACTCGAAAAGCGTGACCAAATAGGTTTCATTTCCTGGAGAAAGAGGAGTTGAATAAAAGTGAGTTTTGAATGTTTTCACTACATAAACCATTACATTTACTACTTAACTAACATTACTCGATTAAAGGTTTTTTTTATTATTAATAAGTACATGCTAGATCAAATATGATCGCTCATGCAAACGTGATATTTTAATATCGTGCAAACGTGCTACACACAAACATGGTAACTAAAATGTACCATAAAGAATGGGGGTAATGGTGACAAATGATTTACAAGAATACCACCTCGCCATCATTTCACGGGCTTTCGCCTTCTTACCGTTGACACAAAGGCTAGATTGGCAATCATCAATGTCACTTTCACATCGGCTTCCGTTGAATCCCGCAGGGCAGGCGCACTCGTACTGGCCAGATCCCCGTGGGTGGTAGGGGTGGGGATGGCATGTTCCCCCGTGTTGGCACGGGCACTCCATCGCCTTTACGGTAACTGTCGTTGTATCGCTGGCGTTGCACTCATCGGTGGCTACGAATTTGAACGTCTTGCTGTCGGAGGTTGTCATGGTGATGTTCAGTTGTCCATCTGGCGTGAACACGTAGCCCTGCGCGTCGGTGTTGGCAAGGGAGTACGTAACGGGACGGTTATCTGGATCCAGAGCTTCAATCTGAAGCGATAACATCTCTCCAACTAATGCGAATTGAACTGAAAGTGTGGTGAAAACAGGCGGGGAATTAACTGAAAAAGATATTTAAGTAATATTTAGTCAATATAAAATTGCCACTTCATTGAAATAGCCAGTGTCTTCATTATCAAATCTAAATATAAAGTAAAAACTAAAGTTCAAACTTCGGACACCGTTTTTGTTCTTGACTTCTTCGCTTCGAATGCATGTATCCGTAAGGTATTGCCGTGCGTAAATAGCGCCACAAAATCACGTCTTCCATTTTGTAGCATTTTGAATTCTAAATTATTCAAACTATTTACTTCAAAGTGTGTGATGACCATGAATCACTGGCTGAAAGATTCCTCTATCGTTTTTACCATTACGCTTGTTCCATGTAAACTGACTGTTTGCGTTTCAGCATTACGCCTGTTCCATGTAAACTGACTGTTTGCGTTTTACAATTACGCCTATTCCATGTAAACTGGCTCTTTGCGTTTTTCCTTTACGCCTGTTCCATGAAAACTGACTGTTTGCGATTTACCTTTAAGCCTGTTTCATGTAAACTGACTGTTTATGTTTAACCTTTATGCCTGTTCCATGTAAACTGGCTCTTTGCGTTTAACCTTTACGCCTGTTCCATGTAAACTGACTGTTTGTGTTTTACCTTAACGCCTGTTCCATGAAAACTGACTGTTTGCGTTTTACCTTTACGCCTGTTCCATGTAAAAATGACTGTTTGCGTTTTACCTTTACGCCTGTTCCATGTAAACAGACTGTTTGCGTTTTATCTTTACGCCTGTTCCATGTAAACTGGCTCACTGCGTTCTACATTTAGGCCTGTTCCATGTAAACTGGCTCTTTGCGTTCCATATTTACGCCTTTTCCATGTAAATTTGGCGTTTCCCAAGAGTCGAAAGTCAGAGACTCGAGACTTATAGGCCGAAAGTCGGAAAGATATCTAAAATATCGAAGAGTTTTAGTTTTCCTCGCTCATGAATTTTATTTTTACTTTAAAACATATTTCAGATATCTTGTTCGACTCTCGGAGTTTCACAATTACGCTTGTTCCATGTAAACTGACTGTTTGGGTTTCAGCATTACGCCTGTTCCATGTAAACTGACTGTTTGCGTTTTACAATTACGCCTGTTCCATGTAAACTGGCTCTTTGCGTTTTTTCCTTTACGCCTGTTCCATGAAAACTGACTGTTTGCGATTTACCTTTAAGCCTGTTTCATGTAAACTGACTGTTTATGTTTAACCTTAACGCCTGTTCCATGTAAACTGGCTCTTTGCGTTTAACCTTTACGCCTGTTCCATGTAAACTGACTGTTTGTGTTTTACCTTAACGCCTGTTCCATGAAAACTGACTGTTTGCGTTTTACCTTTACGCCTGTTCCATGTGAAAATGACTGTTTGCGTTTTACTTTTACGCCTGTTCCATGTAAACTGACTGTTTGAGTTTTACCTTTACGCCTGTTCCATGTAAACTGGCTCACTGCGTTCTACATTTAGGCCTGTTCCATGTAAACTGGCTCTTTGCGTTCTACATTTACGCCTGTTCCATGTAAATTTGGCGTTTCCCAAGAGTCGAAAGTCAGAGACTCGAGACTTATAGGCCGAAAGTCGTAAAGATATCTAAAATATCGAAGAGTTTTACTTTTCCTCGCTCATGAATTTTATTTTTACTTTAAAACATATTTCAGATATCTTGTTCCACTCTCGGCGTTTCACAATTACGCTTGTTCCATGTAAACTGACTGCTTGCGTTTCAGCATTACGCCTGTTCCATGTAAACTGACTGTTTGCGTTTTACAATTACGCCTGTTCCATGTAAACTGGCTCTTTGCGTTTTTTCCTTTACGCCTGTTCCATGAAAACTGACTGTTTGCGATTTACCTTTAAGCCTGTTTCATGTAAACTGACTGTTTATGTTTAACCTTAACGCCTGTTCCATGTAAACTGGCTCTTTGCGTTTAACCTTTACGCCTGTTCCATGTAAACTGACTGTTTGTGTTTTACCTTAACGCCTGTTCCATGAAAACTGACTGTTTGCGTTTTACCTTTACGCCTGTTCCATGTGAAAATGACTGTTTGCGTTTTACTTTTACGCCTGTTCCATGTAAACTGACTGTTTGCGTTTTACCTTTACGCCTGTTCCATGTAAACTGGCTCACTGCGTTCTACATTTAGGCCTGTTCCATGTAAACTGGCTCTTTGCGTTCTACATTTACGCCTGTTCCATGTAAATTTGGCGTTTCCCAAGAGTCGAAAGTCAGAGACTCGAGATTTATAGGCCGAAAGTCGTAAAGATATCTAAAATATCGAAGAGTTTTACTTTTCCTCGCTCATGAATTTTATTTTTACTTTAAAACATATTTCAGATATCTTGTTCCACTCTCGGCGTTTCACAATTACGCTTGTTCCATGTAAACTGACTGCTTGCGTTTCAGCAATACGCCTGTTCCATGTAAACTGACTGTTTGCGTTTTACAATTACGCCTGTTCCATGTAAACTGGCTCTTTGCGTTTTTCCTTTACGCCTGTTCCATGAAAACTGACTGTTTGCGATTTACCTTTAAGCCTGTTTCATGTAAACTGACTGTTTATGTTTAACCTTTAGGCCTGTTCCATGTAAACTGGCTCTTTGCGTTTTACCTTGACGCCTGTTCCATGTAAACTGACTGTTTGTGTTTTACCTTAACGCCTGTTCCATGAAAACTGACTGTTTGCGTTTTACCTTTACGCCTGTTCCATGTAAAAACGACTGTTTGCGTTTTACCTTTACGCCTGTTCCATGTAAACTGGCTCTTTGCGTTCTACATTTAGGCCTGTTCCATGTAAACTGGCTCTTTGCGTTCTATATTTACGCCTGTTCCATGTAAATTTGGCGTTTCCCAAGAGTCGAAAGTCAGAGACTCGAGACTTATAGGCCGAAAGTCGGAAAGATATCTAAAATATCGAAGAGTTTTACTTTTCCTCGCTCATGAATTTTATTTTTACTTTAAAACATATTTCAGATATCTTGTTCGACTCTCGGAGTTTCACAATTACGCTTGTTCCATGTAAACTGACTGTTTGCGTTTCAGCATTACGCCTGTTCCATGTAAACTGACTGTTTGCGTTTCACAATTACGCCTGTTCCATGTAAACTGGCTCATTGCGTTTTTTCCTTTACGCCTGTTCCATGAAAACTGACTGTTTGCGATTTACCTTTAAGCCTGTTTCATGTAAACTGACTGTTTATGTTTAACCTTAACGCCTGTTCCATGTAAACTGGCTCTTTGCGTTTAACCTTTACGCCTGTTCCATGTAAACTGACTGTTTGTGTTTTACCTTAACGCCTGTTCCATGAAAACTGACTGTTTGCGTTTTACCTTTACGCCTGTTCCATGTGAAAATGACTGTTTGCGTTTTACTTTTACGCCTGTTCCATGTAAACTGACTGTTTGCGTTTTACCTTTACGCCTGTTCCATGTAAACTGGCTCACTGCGTTCTACATTTAGGCCTGTTCCATGTAAACTGGCTCTTTGCGTTCTACATTTACGCCTGTTCCATGTAAATTTGGCGTTTCCCAAGAGTCGAAAGTCAGAGACTCGAGACTTATAGGCCGAAAGTCGGAAAGGTATCTAAAATATCGAAGAGTTTTACTTTTCCTCGCTCATGAATTTTATTTTTACTTTAAAACATATTTCAGATATCTTGTTCGACTCTCGGCGTTTTACAATTACGCTTGTTCCATGTAAACTGACTGCTTGCGTTTCAGCATTACGCCTGTTCCATGTAAACTGACTGTTTGCGTTTTACAATTACGCCTGTTCCATGTAAACTGGCTCTTTGCGTTTTTCCTTTACGCCTGTTCCATGAAAACTGACTGTTTGCGATTTACCTTTAAGCCTGTTTCATGTAAACTGACTGTTTATGTTTAACCTTTAGGCCTGTTCCATGTAAACTGGCTCTTTGCGTTTTACCTTAACGCCTGTTCCATGTAAACTGACTGTTTGTGTTTTACCTTAACGCCTGTTCCATGAAAACTGACTGTTTGCGTTTTACCTTTACGCCTGTTCCATGTAAAAATGACTGTTTGCGTTTTACCTTTACGCCTGTTCTATGTAAACAGACTGTTTGCGTTTTATCTTTACGCCTGTTCTATGTAAACTGGCTCTTTACGTTCTACATTTAGGCCTGTTCCATGTAAACTGGCTCTTTGCGTTCTATATTTACGCCTGTTCCATGTAAATTTGGCGTTTCCCAAGAGTCGAAAGTCAGAGACTCGAGACTTATAAGCCGAAAGTCGGAAAGATATCTAAAATATCGAAGAGTTTTACTTTTCCTCGCTCATGAATTTTATTTTTACTTTAAAACATATTTCAGATATCTTGTTCGACTCTCGGAGTTTCACAATTACGCTTGTTCCATGTAAACTGACTGTTTGCGTTTTACCTTTAAGCCTGTTCCATGTAAAAATGACTGTTTGCGTTTTACCTTTACGCCTGTTCCATGAAAACTGACTGTCTGCGTTTTAACTTTACGCCTGTTCCATGTAAACTGGCTCTTTGCGTTCTACATTTAGGCCTGTTCCTTGTAAACTGGCTCTTTGCGTTCTACATTTACGCCTGTTCCATGTAAATTTGGCGTTTCCCAAGAGTCGAAAGTCAGAGACTCGAGACTTATAGGCCGAAAGTCGGAAAGATATCTAAAATATCGAAGAGTTTTAGTTTTCCTCGCTCATGAATTTTATTTTTACTTTAAAACATATTTCAGATATCTTGTTCGACTCTCGGCGTTTCACAATTACGCTTGTTCCATGTAAACTGACTGTTTGCGTTTCAGCATTACGCCTGTTCCATGTAAACTGACTGTTTGCATTTTACAATTACGCCTGTTCCATGTAAACTGGCTCTTTGCGTTTTTCCTTTAAGCCTGTCTCATGTAAACTGACTGTTTTTTGTTCAACCTTTACGCTTGTTCCATGTAAACTGGCTCTTTGCGTTTTACCTTAACGCCTGTTCCATGAAAACTGACTGTTTGCGTTTTTCCTTTACGCCTGTTCCATGTAAAAATGACTGTTTGCGTTTTACCTTTACGCCTGTTCCATGTAAACTGACTTTTTGCGATTTACCTTTAAGCCTGTTTCATGTAAACTGACTGTTTATGTTCAACCTTTACGCTTGTTCCATGTAAACTGGCTCTTTGCATTTTACAATTACGCCTGTTCCATGTAAACTGGCTCTTTGCGTTTTTCCTTTACGCCTGTTCCATGAAAACTGACTGTTTGCGATTTACCTTTAAGCCTGTTTCATGTAAACTGACTGTTTATGTTCAACCTTTACGCTTGTTCCATGTAAACTGGCTCTTTGCGTTTTACCTTTACGCCTGTTCCATGTAAACTGACTGTTTGTGTTTTACCTTAACGCCTGTCCCATGAAAACTGACTGTTTGCGTTTTACCTTTACGCCTGTTCCATGTGAAAATGACTGTTTGCGTTTTACCTTTACGCCTGTCCCATGTAAACTGACTGTTTGCGTTTTACCTTCACGCGTGTTCCATGTAAACTGTTTGCGTTTTACCTTTAGGCCTGTTCCATGTAAACTGGCTCTTTGCGTTCTACATTTACGCCTGTTCCATGTAAATTTGCTCTTTGCGTTTTACCTTTACGCCTGTTCCATGTAAACTGGCTCTTTGCATTTTACTTTTACGCCGACTCCATGTAAACTGGCTGTTTGCATTTTACCTTTAGGCCTGTTCCATGTAAACTGGCTGTTTATGTTTTACCTTTACGCTTGTTCCATGTAAACTGGCTCTTTGCGTTTCACCTTTACGCCTGTTCCATGTAAACTGACTGTTTGTGTTTTACCTTAATGCCTGTTCCATGTAAACTGACTGTTTGCGTTTCAGCATTACGCCTGTTCCATGTAAACAGACTGTTTGCGTTTTACAATTACGGCTGTTCCATGTAAACTGGCTCTTTGCGTTTTTCCTTTACGTCTGTTCCATGAAAACTGACTGTTTGCGATTTACCTTTAAGCCTGTTTCATGTAAACTGACTGTTTGCGTTTTACCTTTACGCCTGTTCCATGTAAACTGACTTTTTGCGTTTTACCTTCACGCGTGTTCCATGTAAACTGTTTGCGTTTTACCTTTAGGCCTGTTCCTTGTAAACTGGCTCTTTGCGTTCTACATTTACGCCTGTTCCATGTAAATTTTCTCTTTGCGTTTTACCTTTACGCCTGTTCCATGTAAACTGGCTCTTTGCATTTTACTTTTACGCCGACTCCATGTAAACTGGCTCTTTGCGTTTCACCTTTACGCCTGTTCCATGTAAACTGACTGTTTGTGTTTTACCTTAACGCCTGTTCCATGAAAACTGACGGTTTGCGTTTAAACTTTACGCCTGTTCCATGTACAAATGACTGTTTGCGTTTTACCTTTACGCTTGTTCCATATAAACTGACTGTTTGCGTTTCAGCATTACGCCTGTTCAATGTAAACTGACTGTTTGCGTTTTACAATTTCGCCTATTCCATGTAAACTGGCTCTTTGCGTTTTTCTTAACGCCTGTTCCATGAAAAATGACTGTTTGCGATTTACCTTTAAGCCTGTTTCATGTTAACTGACTGTTTATGTTTAACCTTTACGCCTGTTCCATGTAAACTGGCTCTTTGCGTTTTACCTTTACGCCTGTTCCATGTAAACTGACTGTTTGTGTTTTACCTTAACGCCTGTTCCATGAAAACTGACTGTTTGCGTTTTACCTTTACGCCTGTTCCATGTAAAAATGACTGTTTGCGTTTTACCTTTACACCTGTTCCATGTAAACAGACTGTTTGCGTTTTACCTTTACGCCTATTCCATGTAAACTGGCTCTTTGCGTTCTACATTTAGGCCTGTTCCATGTAAACTGGCTCTTTGCGTTCTACATTTACGCCTGTTCCATGTAAATTTGGCGTTTCCCAAGAGTCGAAATCAGAGACTCGAGACTTATAGGCCGAAAGTCGGAAAGATATCTAAAATATCGAAGAGTTTTACTTTTCCTCGCTCATGAATTTTATTTTTACTTTAAAACATATTTCAGATATCTTGTTCGACTCTCGGCGTTTCACAATTACGCTTGTTCCATGTAAACTGACTGTTTGCGTTTCAGCATTACGCCTGTTCCATGTAAACTGACTGTTTGCGTTTTACAATTACGCCTGTTCCATGTAAACTGGCTCTTTGTGTTTTTTCCTTTACGCCTGTTCCATGAAAACTGACTGTTTGCGATTTACCTTTAAGCCTGTTTCATGTAAACTGACTGTTTATGTTTAACCTTAACGCCTGTTCCATGTAAACTGGCTCTTTGCGTTTAACCTTTACGCCTGTTCCATGAAAACTGACTGTTTGCGTTCTACATTTACGCCTGTTCCATGTAAAAATGACTGTTTGCGTTTTACCTTTACGCCTGTTCTATGTAAACTGACTTTTTGCGTTTTACCTTTACGCCTGTTCCATGTAAGCTGGCTCTCTGCGTTCTACATTTAGGCCTGTTCCATGTAAACTGGCTCTTTGCGTTCTACATTTACGCCTGTTCCATGTAAACTGGCTCTCTGCGTTCTACATTTAGGCCTGTTCCATGTAAACTGGCTCTTTGCGTTCTACATTTACGCCTGTTCCATGTAAACTGGCTCTTTGCGTTCTACATTTACGCCTGTTCCATGTAAATTTGGCGTTTCCCAAGAGTCGAAAGTCAGAGACTCGAGACTTATAAGCCGAAAGTCGGAAAGATATCTAAATATCGAAGAGTTTTACTTTTCCTCGCTCATGAATTTTATTTTTACTTTAAAACATATTTCAGATATCTTGTTCGACTCTCGGCATTTCACAATTACGCTTGTTCCATGTAAACTGACTGTTTGCGTTTCAGCATTACGCCTGTTCCATGTAAACTGACTGTTTGTATTTTACAATTACGCCTGTTCCATGTAAATTGGCTCATGAATTTTATTTTTACTTTAAAACATATTTCAGATATCTTGTTCGACTCTCGGCGTTTCACAATTACGCTTGTTCCATGTAAACTGACTGTTTGCGTTTCTGCATTACGCCTGTTCCATGTAAACTGACTGTTTGCATTTTACAATTACGCCTGTTCCATGTAAACTGGCTCTTTGCGTTTTTCCTTTACGCCTGTTCCATAAAAACTGACTGTTTGCGATTTACCTTTAAGCCTGTTTTATGTAAACTGACTGTTTATGTTCAACCTTTACTCTTGTTCCATGTAAACTGGCTCTTTGCGTTTTACCTTTACGCCTGTTCCATGTAAACTGACTGTTTGTGTTTTACCTTAACGCCTGTTCCATGAAAACTGACTGTTTGCGTTTTACCTTTACGCCTGTTCCATGTAAACTGACTGTTTGCGTTTTACCTTTACGCGTGTTCCATGTAAACTGTTTGCGTTTTACCTTTAGGCCTGTTCCATGTAAACTGGCTCTTTGCGTTCTACATTTACGCCTGTTCCATGTAAACTGGCTCTTTGCATTTTACCTTTACGCCGACTCCATGTAAACTGGCTGTTTGCATTTTACCTTTAGGCCTGTTCCATGTAAACTGGCTGTTTATGTTTAACCTTTACGCTTGTTCCATGTAAACTGGCTCTTTGCGTTTCACCTTTACGCCTGTTCCATGTAAACTGGCTGTTTATGTTTCACCTTTACGCCTGTTCCATGTAAACTGACTGTTTGCGTTTTACCTTTACGTCTGTTCCATGAAAACTGACTGTTTGCGTTTTACCTCTACGCCTGTTCCATGTAAAAATGACAGTTTGCGTTTTACCTTTACGCCTGTTCCATGTAAACTGACTGTTTGCGTTTTACCTTTACGCGTGTTCCATGTAAACTGTTTGCGTTTTACCTTTAGGCCGGTTCCATGTAAACTGGCTCTTTGCGTTCTACATTTACGCCTGTTCCATGTAAATTTGCTCTTTGCGTTTTACCTTTACGCCTGTTCCATGTAAACTGACTGTTTGTGTTTTACCTTAACGCCTGTTCCATGAAAACTGACTGTTTGCGTTTTACCTTTACGCCTGTTCCATGTAAACTGACTGTTTGCGTTTTACCTTTACGCGTGTTCCATGTAAACTGTTTGCGTTTTACCTTTAGGCCTGTTCCATGTAAACTGGCTCTTTGCGTTCTACATTTACGCCTGTTCCATGTAAATTTGCTCTTTGCATTTTACCTTTACGCCGACTCCATGTAAACTGGCTGTTTGCATTTTACCTTTAGGCCTGTTCCATGTAAACTGGCTGTTTATGTTGAACCTTTACGCTTGTTCCATGTAAACTGGCTCTTTGCGTTTCACCTTTACGCCTGTTCCATGTAAACTGACTGTTTGTGTTTTACCTTAACGCCTGTTCCATTTAAACTGACTGTTTGCGTTTTACCTTTACGTCTGTTCCATGAAAACTGACTGTTTGCGTTTTACCTCTACGCCTGTTCCATGTAAAAATGACAGTTTGCGTTTTACCTTTACGCCTGTTCCATGTAAACTGACTGTTTGCGTTTTACCTTTACGCGTGTTCCATGTAAACTGTTTGCGTTTTACCTTTAGGCCTGTTCCATGTAAACTGGCTCTTTGCGTTCTACATTTACGCCTGTTCCATGTAAATTTGCTCTTTGCGTTTTACCTTTACGCCTGTTTTCATGTAAACTGACTGTTTGCGTTTTACCCTTACGCCGACTCCATGTAAACTGGCTGTTTGCATTTTACCTTTACGCCGACTCCATGTAAATTGGCTGTTTGCGTTTTACCTTTAGGACTGTTCCATGTAAACTGGCTCTTTGCGTTTTACATTTACGCCTGTTCCATGTAAACTGACTGTTTGCGTTTTACCTTTACGCCTGTTTTCATGTAAACTGACTGTTTGCGTTTTACCTTTACGCCGGCTCCATGTAAATTGGCTGGTATCTGGCTTGCATTGACGACACCACTCGTTCGGTTTAGCATCGTTTTGCGCAAAACAGTGGCCATTGATCAAGCAGGAGTCTTGCTAAAACATTGAGATGATAATGAAACGTTCATGGGAATCAGTTTTAGGCATATTTAGGGACGAGCTAGGTGCTATGCTCGATTGATGCAAGGGAGCACGGCAGAATGTGCTTCATTAAACGCGCGATTGAGATTATTACGAAAATAAACCACTTTGTTATGGAATCTTGGTAAACCCCAAGAGTCGAAAGTCATAGACTCAAGACTTATAGGCCGAAAGTCGGAAAGATATCTAAAATATCGAAGAGTTTTACTTTTCCTCGCTCATGAATTTTATTTTTACTTTAAAACATATTTCAGATATCTTGTCCGACTCTCGGCCTATCAGTCTCTACTCTAGGGGTTTACCCAGACTCCTTTGTTATGCAACGCGTCATGTGTGTTTGTTTTGTAAGGGGAGTTATCAGTAGCGCTTTTGGGGGTGTGGGGCTCGGATTATGAACTGGATTATGTTTGTCAACTGTGTCTTTGTTCGTATCATCGGCCCGAAGATATGGGATACGCGTAGTGTCGACACGAAGTGCCGACGAAGGATGCACGATGTGCATCTCCCTCTCTTCGGAAAGCATTCGTTAAATAGGAACACATTTTGCCGTGCTCCCTTGATTGATGTGCTCATCTTTTTATATTTGTTAATCCCTTCTGTCTATTGGTATTAGTAAATCTATCAAAATGATGGGGGGGGGTCTGTCCCTTACTCGGTGGAAAATAGTTTTCGTGTTATAGATGGTACCATTCTATAGAATTTTAATCGAGTTAACGGGATTGTCGAGGTATCGAGGCCTTGATCCCTCGGATGATAACAAACTCTCACACTTTGACAAATTCATAAATCTAAGTCTGAACTTTTTAGAATATTTTTCAATCACTTTTTATAGCTGGTGATATTCGGGATATATTTCCCAGGGAGGGAGGGGAAAGTAGCGTTTGTATACATACCCTGAGGACACAAGTGCCTGTCTTGCTGCACCTCATACAGACGGAGTCGTACGATATAAACCTCATCTTTTGCTGACTTGCGTCGATCTTGTTGTTGGAGATCCTAATGTACAGTCCTCCCGCGGGGGTCCCGGGATTGTCGTAGTCCCATACCTTCGTTGGAGGGTCCGGAAGGCTGCATTTGACCCCAAATAAGTCAAACTTTTTCACCTTGAATTCGGTTGCGTGACATGTGAGATTCTCTGAAGGTATAAATCCATCACCAAAGATGTTGGTCTTCTTGCATGGCCTCCTTCTAATGTCACACAGACCCCCATCGTGAATCCTAGGAGAACCACCGACTTTAATCACACATCGAGAAGATAAATACTGTTGTTTTTGTCATTGTTGATAATGGTGAAGATAGTAATGAACGCTGGCAAGGAAGAGGAAGAGTACGACGATAATGATGAAGATAATAATATTGACAATGGTTACGACGACGATGATAAGGATGATGATGATAATGATGGTGATGGTGATGGTGATGGTGATGGTGATGGTGATGGTGATGGTGATGGTGATGGTGATGGTGATGGTGATGGTGATGATCGTTTCCCAAATTTTTGTTTCTCTGCCTTTCGTCTCGCTGGCAGATTTTAACGGTCAGTCGCACTTGGGATTTTTAGCACTCTAAATGTTCGTGAGGCATTGCTCTTTCGATTTGCATCCAAAAACTAAACTCAAAAGGATATTTTCATTAAAATGAACCAATAATTGTGAACGCGCGTCTCAAAAAATGAGGAACTGAACGTATCGGAACACCGCCTATTTATTCAAATAGGAGAAAAACACTTTTCCTTGTCAGAAATCAAACCAATTTGAATGAATGCAGTACAGTATGGCAGTGGTAAACAAATAGTAACGAATGACAAGCATCACCCGAAGACCTGTGGCAACAGCAAAAGGCTGAACTATTGCCAAATATGAACAGGAACACAGGTTCCAAGACTGAGAATTCGTATTAAATTAAAAGTAAATAATCAACTAACAACAAAAACAACAAGTCAGAGAGATAAATCCCATCAATACCCGCTCTCCCCGCCAAACCCGGAGTACACGGTGTAGTCAGAACAAAGTTGAACGATTTTTAAATCGTAAGAAACTTACAGTACAACTGGGATCAATATTGAAGGGAATACATTACGCATGGGGTTGCGACTCAATCAATCAATCGATCAATCAATCAATCAATCAATCAATCGATCGATCGATCGATCAATCAATCAATGGAACAAACAATCAATAAGATAATGAATTCCTGCAATACCCGCATAACCCGCCATTCCCGGAGTACACGGTGAATTCAAAACAAAATTGAACGATTTTTGAATCGTAAGAAACTTACAGTTACTAACAATGTCATAGAATTGTTGAATGGAATAGATTTAGCATGAGGTCGAGACTGAATTCATAATCAACGTTCAAGTTTGTTTAGAATACACCGGATACTCCGGGTATGGCGGGTATAGCGGTTATGGCATGAATTCATCAACTAAACACATCAACTCTGCTTAGAATACACCGTGTACTCCGGATAAGGCGGATATAGCGGGTATTGCATGAATGCATTACTAAAGTACGTTGAATTTGGCTGGGAATACACCGTGTACTCCGGGAATAGCGGGTATGGCGGGTACTTCTACTCTTACTACTACTACTACTACTTACTACTTACTATTATTATTATTATTATTATTATTATTATTATTATTATTATTATTATTATTATTATTATTATTATTATTATTATTATTATTATTATTATTATTATTATTATTATTATTATATGTTTAGTTGATTATTATTATTATTATTATTATTATTATTATTATTATTATTATTATTATTATTATTATTATTATTATTATTATTATTATTATTATATGTTTAGTTGATGATAATAATAATAATAATAATAATAATAATAATAATAATAATAATAATAATCAACTAAACATATAATAATAATAATAATAATAATAATAATAATAATAATAATAATAATAATAATAATAATAATAATAATAATAATAATAATAGTAATAATATTAACAGCAGTAGTAGTACGAGTAGAAGTACCCGCCATACCCACCATTCCCGGAATACACGGTGTTGGAATACATCGTGGAACTAGGCCGGATTAGAGAGGATCACCAGAAGTCTGAGGCTGAGAAAAGTAAAGTCATGGCAAGAGCGGCATTCGAGAGCCATTGGGTGCGAGCGACTGAGACTGAGCTGCACCGATGTTCGTCGAGATTGCAATCAATCTCGGAGAACGAGGCGTTGAAAAGCGCTAAAGCGTTGGTGCAACTTGTTAGCGACAAGTTAAAAAGTCACCATACCAACACTCATACTCTGGCTTGCGAGACGGCGATTGAGGAAAGACGGAATGCGTTAATCAGCTGGGGGCTCCTCGACCAACGATGTGCGCATTTGTAGCTAAACTTATGGGATCCGCTACCAAGCTGCGACGATGAGGCAGACAGTGACCAATATTCTTTGGTTCGAGACAGCGGATGTCCATCCCAGACACACACCCCTCCTCGCCAAGGCTCAAGTGACGATATGCCAGAGGTATAAATGTGTTTTCGTTACCTTTTTGCTGATCAAATTATTCGAGCCTTTCACGCTTTTTTAGATACCAAAGACCCCATCATGGAGCCCAAAACAAAACAGATGGGAATCACCAGGGATAGAATTGATGGCATTCACTACACCGGCCAAGCGCCGTTCCCTCACCCAGACTCCCAAGGGACGACGCAACCGACTCAAGTTTCGTAAACCGCAACCGACAGACAAAGGGCAAACAAGACTGGACGGTTTTCTCAGCCAAATGTTATATTTTTAATGTTCTGTAAACACGATATTCTTCCTGATACTCTGTATAACAAAGTCGCCATAAAGTCTGAATAAAGTCGTGTGCCTTCATATACGCACAACGCTACGTAATGATACCAATTATCAAGATTACTTAAAAGATTAAAGGTATTTTACCTACACAAATACAATTAAGGGTATTCGTAATGCACACTTTGTAAGACGCTTGTTAGTCCGATCTTGTGGCGTGATACATTCAGTTTTACTAAATACAAAGAAACATGTCGAAACGCCAAAATTAGAATGACTGTAAGTACATCATGTCCCACCTAGCCTTTCCTGTCCACTAAGTGGCTATTCATGGTGGCGTTGTTTCTGTTTGCTCGATTGAGCAACGAGTTGGGGCTCCTTCCTTTTTGGAAATGGAAGTCGGGGTCTCTTAAGATCGAAGTCCACTGCCCGAACCCGTATCTTTTGAGACCAACTTTAAGATACTTGTCCTCTTCGGGCGTAAATAAGAGCGATTTTCTGCGAGCCGGGCACAGTTCTGTCATCACAAAAGCGTCTTCGCGCTTCTGCTTTGCCGGTAGTTTGCGGGCTGAAGACTTCATTCTCGCTGCTGGCGGTGTGGAGATTTCTTGAACTTCGTCCGTTGAAGAGCACGACTTCGTGCAGTCGTCTTGATCCTCTGAAGAGTTTGAAAGGTCGGAGAGCCTCGTTAGAACCTCTTGTCCAGCTTGGTGCCACTGTCGCCATGTAGTTTTTCGAGGCATTTGCGCGCCTTTGTGGCGACTTCGCGTGAACGCTGCTTGCGATAGTGCACTTTGGCGACGTTCGAGCTGTGCTTCTGATCTTCAGAGATGGCGCTTCGATCGGCACTTTTTAGCACTTTGCAGCTAGACGTCTCGACGATTTGTCGGTATCGTGTGGGGTGAACATACTTGCCAGTCGTTTCAAACACAAGTTTGCTCATCAGCTCACCGAGCTTGTTGTGCTGACCCCCGTTTCTCGTAACTAGGACGTACTCACACTTGGGTTTGAGTAGCGGGCGAATGTGGGTTATGTATCCCTCGAGCACACTCATGTTTGTGTCGGTCAGAAGAAGCGAGTCGAAGCCGTACTTGCCCGCTGTTTTGAACATTTTCTGGTCGACAAAACCTCCGTTAGTCTTGGCAGTGCGCACCATGTCCACAGTCAGATACTGATACGTCATTGGCCGCGAGCCCTTGACTTGGATAAACAGATAAACGGCGAGAAATTCAGTGGCAAACGACAGATCAAACGGAGACGCCCTGTCGGGCGTGTCCTTGCACGTTCTCAGCACGGCCTCGTAGCGGGGCAAGTAGCGAGACACCACACCAAGGAGCTCGTGCATGGTTGCCCAGTGCCCTTTGGCCTCTAGCACATCGATGTCTAAATCGCTAGTCCACTGTAGCCGCATCATTTTTTAGACGGTCTTACGCACCTTTTTCAAGTATGTGTCCGCCGTAGACAGCCCTCTAAGCACCGCTTCCGATGCTCCGTTTACTTTTCTGTAGGTCACTAGTTCTGCAATGGCGTCCAGGTATCCGATTCGACCGGCATGACCCAACTGCCACTCGCTCTGCATTGAATCGGCAAATTTGAAAAGTAGATTTGGCGAACACAAGCAAAAGTCCACAATATCTAATGTGAGATGATCTTCGTCCTCGCTGCAAAATTTCAGAAACTTCAAGCATTTGCTAACCAGTTGCTGCGCTTGTCGATCACTTTTGCAGCCCCACCACTGCCCTTGAGCCACGCGGTGAATTGTTCAGCAAACGTGCAAGACATGTCAAACGATGGGACGCCATTACTTGAACGTCGTTGCCCCTTCTCCTTTTCCATTTGTCTTCGAGAAGCTTCGATGTCTGAGTCGCTGGGTTTCTCATCAAAGTAATAAAACCATAATTGCTTTTTCTTGACGTGTTTTCTACACCCTCTTTGAGTTCCAAACCCATCGTTATGGCAGTCTGATACAGGGCAGTGAAACAGTCCGTCATTTTCGTCTTCTTCTAAGTGCATTCTTTTTGGTTTCTTCGCAGCATTTGGAAGAAGCGACCAGTTTATCACATTACCCTGCTTTACCATCTCTTGTCAGCAACGGTTAATGCTAGAATGAGAAACGTATGCGGCGTACCGCATGTTTAATGCTATCAAATAAGTGAAAAGAGCCAATCAATCACTGCCACGCGACAGCCTCGAAATAGTGGCAGCAGTCTATTGGTTGGGCACGATAGACAAAAATGGCATACTCAAGCAAGCCTCGGCATGCCCTTGCTTTTGCACAACTTGTGCGAGTCTAGGCATCGCTTTGAAAGATCATATCTTTTGAGATTGAGAAACAAAACCATAGATGCGGAACTTTTGTTCATGTTTTCGAAAAAGGGAACACCCCACTTCGGTCCATTGTGGCCCTTTTGTTGTTTCTTTTCGCAAAGAAACGGCACTATTTAGGCCAAATCGGTCCCACTGTTCCTATACTTTTAACCACTTAGGAACAGGCGTTCCCTTTTAAGTCTATTAACCGTAGCAAACAGGAACTTTTGTTCTTTTTGAGTGGTGGTCCTCAATTGGGAACGCGTCAAAAAAGGAACTGTTGTTCCTAATTGCATCAATTAGGACCAACAGTTCCTTTGTGGACTTCGAAAAGGGAACATTTTGTTCTTCATTGTACAAACAAGTCCTTTTGTTCCGAAGCGTGCCATTAGCGTTCCGATTCTTCACCTCTAAACGGAACAACCGTTCCGTTAAGTGATAATTTATTCAGTTCCTTTCGCGGATATAGGAACACAACAAAAAATACGCGGAACTGTTTTCGAATTTTAAAACGTCTCGTGTGTAGCTCAATCAAAATAAACCTCAAACGCGAATAGAGCAAGCCCTCATAAACTACCTCAAGCAGTATCACGGTAACTTTGGCGTTCTATCGTTGCGCATACCGAAATTAAATGCAGAATAATCAAATTAGGGAAACGTATATGATGATGGTGATTATGATTACGATGTTGATGATGACGGCAAAGAAGACACGTGATGATGATGATGATGATGGAAAAAATATTATGATGACTTTCCAGTTTCAGCCATATTGCCTTGGTCATGAGGATATTGTTTGAAGGTCATTACCATATTGTTTGAGGGTCATTACCATATTGTTTGAGGGTCATTACCATATTGTTTGAGGGTCATTACCATATTGTTTAAGGGTCACAATCATATTGTTTGAGGGTCATTACCATATTGTTTGAGGGTCATTACGATATTCTCTCAGTCATAGACTTCGCCTCTCGGTCTTCTCTCTCTATTACTGCAGTTTGACATATAAAGCGCGTACACAGGGGGATGCGCAGGGTGCGTGCGCACCCCCCTTGGCGGCCAAAAAGTGGGCCATTTCTTATTAAGGAATCTTCAAATTCTTTGCTTTTTTCAGATGATACCTATTGCTGCGCACCCCTCTCGGCAAATCCTGGGTACTTGGCTGCATATTCTGTGTACTCTCGCAGACGACTGTAACTAAATCGCCTTCTGGTTTCTGCCATTCAATCCTTAGAGCGTTTCAGCTGGCCAGCACTGAAATGTTTTCAAACCACGCCACCTCCCCTTAAGGCGCTGACCAATCAAACAGCACCAAATTCCGTTACATTGAATCATGGAGGCCAAAAGGCGATTTAGCAGTTGGAATTCGTTGACACAAGTTCGCCAATATTGAAAACTGCAGAAATGATACGGGAACGATGAGTTGTTCACCTACCCTAGAAGTTCATGTACTGTGTCGATTGACAGGTTATCATTTGTTTACCTACCCAAGAAGTTCATGTACTGTGTTGATTGAAATGTTACCAGTTGTTTACCTACCCTAGAAGTTCTGTTACTGTGTCGATTGAAATGTTACCAGTTGTTCACCTACCCTAGAAGTTCTGGTACTGTGTTGATTGACAAGGAGCAGTCTAGTGATGTGAAACCTTCTTCGCAGATACAAGTGCTGTTTGAGCAGTTGCCATGGTTACTGCACTCGTTAGGGCAAAGGTTTTCTACGATATCTGAAAATAATGATGATGAAAAAAGATATGATAAAGATGATTGTTATGATATGAAATATTTAAATGGTAATCCTCTAACAAATTTACATTTGCATAGACCAAAATAACTCCGGGCAGAAAAAGTATTCATTGTATAATCTTGTCTAATCTTGGATGACTCAAACAAACTGCCTTTGTGTAGCATATAATTTGAGAAACAAAAATTACAATGTCAAAGTAACAGTTTGTCTGTCCGTCTGTCTCTCTGTCCGTCCGTCCGTCCGTCCTTCCGTCCGTCTGTCCGTCCGTCTGTCTGTCTGTCTGTCTGTCTGTCTGTCTGTCTGTCTGTCTGTATGTCTGTCTGTCTGTCTGTCTGTCTGTCTGTCTGTCTGTCTGTCTGTCTGTCTGTCTGTCTGTCTGTCTGTCTGTCTGTCTGTCTGTCTGTCTGTCTGTCTGTCTGTCTGTCTGTCTGTCTGTCCGTCTGTCCGTCTGTCCGTCTGTCCGTCTGTCCGTCTGTCCGTCTGTCCGTCTGTCCGTCTGTCCGTCTGTCCGTCTGTCCGTCTGTCCGTCTGTCCGTCTGTCCGTCTGTCCGTCTGTCCGTCTGTCCGTCTGTTCGTCTGTCCGTCTTGAATTGGTGCGCTAACTGTACGTTGTGTGCAAAGGCTTTGCGTTTACCTGCGGGGGGCCCCGATGGGTTGCCCTCAGCATCCTTGGTGTAGAGCGTCAGGTTGTTGTAAGCCTCGTCTTGGCAGCCGCTCTTCAATGATTCCAGGGCTGACACAGCGAAACCGGCATTTCCTGTGACCTGGTGCATGGGTTATAACACGTTAATAATACAACTCCACGAAGTTCCGTGTCAATCTGTGTCTATAGTCTTCGCGCTGCGTGGAACTGAAAACTCGCGATTTTAGGGACTTTAATAAATAAAATGCATCACGCGGCACTGGAGAAGAAATAATAAAATAGAAGTGGGTAATTTTGGTTACTATAAATTTATGCAAAAGTATTAAGCACCAGTTGACTTTTGACTTACTGTAAAGTAGGTTTCGGGAATTCGATTATGACCTTTGGATAAAAAAATGCAGTAGCAGTATTGTAAGAGGATTCAGTGCCTTGGATTAACTGTAATGCCAGTATCAAATGACAATTACCATGAGATCAAAAATGCAGCTCTGCGAAGTCGAGGCGGCATCCACATTCGGCAAAGCACTGCAACTCTTTCCGACGACAGTGTCTTCGATGAGTGTTTTGCAGAGGCGTGTCGCATTTTGTCTTGTCATCCTATCCATCTCGATACTTCGTCTGGCTCGGATCCTGCTCTTAGCGTATCGTTCATTGTGTTCGTCTGTGAAATAGTCAGCGTCCTGCTGGTCCATGCTGAAATCTCTGTACGTCTCACCCTGCCCTTCAAACTGATCTGGAGGTACCTCCACCCCTGGGGGGTTCTGTGGGTAGATGATTTCCGAGAGTTGTTTACAATCCTCCACTCTAGTTTCTCCGCATGCGCAGAACGTTTTCTCCATGATCTGGTCTGGGAGATGGTTGGACGGCAGAATGTGGAAGTAGCTTTCATGCGGTTGCTTTCTAGGCACATACAGTCGATCCCATTAACGTTGTACAAGAGAATAGACGATTAAAAAGTAAATTCAAGATATTCAAGATATCTCCCATGCGTAACGGTGGGGCTGGGTTGAAGATTTACAGGGGCGGATCTAGCTTTTTGCCCCAAAAAAGGATGCTCCCATACTTAAAATCCCTACAATCACATACAATATTCGACACAATATTCGAAACACACACAAATACATCACTACAATCACATACAATATTCGGAACACACACACACACACGCACGCACACACACACACAAATAGATCACTACAATCACATACAATATTCGACACACACACACAAATAGATGTGCCCGCTAACAGACCATTTGATGGACTTCCAAGTGATACTTTAGCTTTTAGAGCAAAAAGGTTTGGAGCTAGAACATTGAAAAAACCTGATAAACTTTTTTCGGGAGTGCGTAAATATAGCAGTGTTTCCGAAAAAAAAAATGTTTCATGAGTTTTCCGTAAGCCACTCAACAATCAGTCATTTAGGAAAAGATGCAAGCCAGCTTGAGAATCCCATCTGAATCATTTTGGTACTTTTGATCATCCGCCTGACATATTGACAGAATATTATATTACTACAATGGCCCAGGTAAAACTAGTACTAGCGCAAAATAAGTTGAGTACACCATGGTCTCTTGGTACAAATATTATAGGAAAGTTCACAAGCATCAATATCTCTGAGATCTGTAACACTACCTCCAACTTAGTCCAAATCTTGTCGCATCCGCATGTGAATGGCCATCGCCTCCGTGTTGAAACTCGTCGTTTGAGTCACCATTCATGTTGCCACAGAGTCCGCGAATGCTGTTTGAGTTCTTGAAAGCATTCACTTTGATATTCATTCCCCAGTCCAACCTTATGACCTCGACCTTCGTGCCAGAAGGGAGAAGTACCTACAAAAAGGTCAAAATGAAGTTTCTTACGTAAACGCCTAGGGGCACGCAAGCACAATTTTCATCATAAAGTAGACGGGGGTGTCGTCCTATTTTTTAGGGTATAACATTCTACTAGGTACTAAACCGTAGGTGTTTAAAGATCCCTCCTATACTGCTATCCCCTGAAGATTCTCAGCCTAGATGAAAATACGCGAAAGTCGTCAGAAAAATGGTGTGCTTGATACCAATGAATAAAATAAGTACAGCGGTAACTATGGTTAACACAGGAAACCCGGTAAGATCGCCAGAACACAGGACACCCAGTAAAAACGGGGAGAGTGTGTGGGGAGTTGGGTGGGGAGGGGGGTCGCTAGCTTCAACACAGGGAACCAAGTTAGTACGTCAGGGGCAATGGTTAACACAGGAAAACCGTAAGGAAAACTGGGGGAAAGAGTAGACACAGGAAACCCGGTAAGAAGGCCGGGGGGCTAAGGTCAACACAGGAATCCTGGTAAGACGGCCGGGGGGCTAAGGTCAAACACAGGAAACCCGGTAAGGAGGCCGGGGGGCTAAGGTCAAACACAGGAAACCCGGTAAGAAGGCCGGGGGCTAAGGTCAACACAGGAATCCTGGTAAGACGGCCGGGGGGCTAAGGTCAAACACAGGAAACCCGGTAAGGAGGCCGGGGGGCTAAGGTCAAACACAGGAAACCCGGTAAGAAGGCCGGGGGCTAAGGTCAACACAGAAATCCTGGTAAGACGTAGACACAGGAAAACCGGTAAGAAGGCCGGGGGGCTAAGGTCAACACAGGAATCCTGGTAAGAAGGCCGGGGGGCTAAGGTCAAACACAGGAAACCCGGTAAGAAGGCCGGGGGGCTAGGGTCAAACACAGGAAACCCGGTAAGAAGGCCGGGGAGCTAAGGTCAAACACGGGAAACCCGGTAAGGAGGCCGGGGGGCTAAGGTCAACACAGGAATCCTGGTAAGAAGGCCTGGGGGCTAAGGTCAAACACAGGAAACCCGGTAAGGAGGCCGGGAGGGGGAGTAAGGTCAAACACAGATGAAAACCCGGTAAGGAGGCCGGGGGGCTAAGGTCAACACAGGAATCCTGGTAAGAAGGCCGGGGGGCTAAGGTCAAAAACAGGTAACCCGGTAAGAAGGCCTGGGGGGCTAAGGTCAACACAGGAAACCCGGTAAAAAGGCCGGGGGGCTAAGGTCAAACAAAGGAAACCAGATAAGAATGCCGGGGGGCTAAGGTCAAAAACAGGAAACCCGATAAGAAGGCCGGGGGGATAAGGTGAACACAGGAATCCTGGTAAGAAGGCCGGGGGGCTAAGGTCAAACACAGTAAAAAAGGTAAGGAGGCCGGGGGGCTAAGGTCAAACACAGGAAACCCGGTAAGAAGGCCGGGGGGCTAGGGTCAAACACAGGAAACCTGGTAAGAAGGCCGGGGGGCTAGGGTCAAACACATTAAACCCGGTAAGAAGGCCGGGGGGCTAAGGTCAAACACAGGAAACCCGGTAAGGAGGCCGGGGGGCTAAGGTCAAGCACAGGAAACCCGGTAAGAAGTCCTGGGCGGCTAAGGTCAAACACAGGAAACCCGGTAAGAAGGCCGGGGGGCTAAGGTCAAAGACAGGAATCCCGGTAAGAAGGCCGGGGGGCTAAGGTCAAACACAGGAAACCCAGTAAGGAGGCAGGGGGGCTAAGGTCAAACACAGGAAACCCGGTAAGGAGGCCGGGAGGCTAAGCTCAACACAGGAATCCTGGTAAGAAGGCCTGGGGGCTAAGGTCAAACACAGGAAACCCGGTAAGGAGGCCGGGGGGAGTAAGGTCAAACACAGATGAAAACCCGGTTAGGAGGCCGGGGGGCTAAGGTCAACACAGTAATCCTGGTAAGAAGGCCGGGGGGCTAAGGTCAAACACAGGAAACCCGATAAGAAGGCCTTGGGGGCTAAGGTCAACACAGGAAACCCGGTAAGAAGGCCGGGGGCTAAGGTCAAACACAGGAAACCCCATAAGAATGCCGGGGGGCTAAGGTCAAAAACAGGAAACCCGGTAAGAAGGCCGGGGGGCTAAGGTCAAACACAGGAAACCCCATAAGAATGCCGGGGGGCTAAGGTCAAACACAGGAAACTCGGAAAGAAGACCGGGGGGCTAAGGTCAATTACAGGAATCCTGGTAAGAAGGCCGGGGGGCTAAGGTCAAACACAGGAAACCCAGTAAGAAGGCCGGGGGGCTAAGGTCAAAGACAGGAATCCCGGTAAGAAGGCCGGGGGGCTAAGGTCAAACACAGGAAACCCGGTAAGGAGGCAGGGGGGCTAAGGTCAAACACAGGAAACCCGGTAAAAAGGCCGAGGGGCTAAGGTCAAACAAAGGAAACCCGATAAGTATGCCGGGGGGCTAAGGCCAAAAACAGGAAACCCGATAAGAACGCCGGGGGGCTAAGGTGAACACAGGAGTCCTGGTAAGAAGGCCGGGGGGCTAAGGTCAAACACAGGATACCCAGTAAGAAGGCCGGGGGGCTAAGGTCAAACACAGGAAACCTGGTAAGAAGGCCGGGGGGCTAGGGTCAAACACATTAAACCCGGTAAGAAGGCCGGGGGGCTAAGGTCAAACACAGGAAACCCGGTAAGGAGGCCGGGGGGCTAAGGTCAACACAGGAATCCTGGTAAGAAGGCCTGGGGGCTAAGGTCAAACACAGGAAACGCGGTAAGGAGGCCGGGGGGGAGTAAGGTCAAACACAGATGAAAACCCGGTAAGGAGGCCGGAGGGCTAAGGTCAACACAGGAATCCTGGTAAGAAGGCCGGGGGGCTAAGGTCAAAAACAGGTAACCCGGTAAGAAGGCATGGGGGGCTAAGGTCAACACAGGAAACCCGGTAAAAAGGCCGGGGGGCTAAGGTCAAACACAGGAAACCCGATAAGAATGCCGGGGGGCTAAGGTCAAAAACAGGAAACCCGGTAAGAAGGCCGGGGGGCTAAGGTCAAACACAGGAAACTCGGAAAGAAGGCCGGGGGGCTAAGGTCAAACACAGGAATCCTGGTAAGAAGGCCTGGGGGCTAAGGTCAAGCACAGGAAACCCGGTAAGAAGGCCGGGGGGCTAAGGTCAAAGACAGGAATCCCGGTAAGAAGGCCGGGGGGCTAAGGTCAAACACAGGAAACCCGGTAAGGAGGCAGGGGGGCTAAGGTCAAACACAGGAAACCCGGTAAGGAGGCCGGAGGGCTAAGGTCAACATAGGAATCCTGGTAAGAAGGCCGGGGGGCTAAGGTCAAGCACAGGAAACCCGGTAAGAAGTCCTGGGGGGCTAAGGTCAAACACAGGAAACCCGATAAGAATGCCGGGGGGCTAAGGTCAAAAACAGGAAACCCGGTAAGAAGGCCGGGGGGGCTAAGGTCAAACACAGGAAACTCGGAAAAAAACCCGGGGGCTGAGGTCAAACACAGGAATCCTGGTAAGGAGGCCGGGGGGCTAATGTCAATTACAGGAAACCCGGTAAGAAGGCCGGGGGGCTAAGGTCAAAGACAGGAATCCCGGTAAGAAGGCCGGGGGGCTAAGGTCAAACACAGGAAACCCGGTAAGGAGGCAGGGGGGCTAAGGTCAAACACAGGAAACCCGGTAAGGAGGCCGGGAGGCTAAGCTCAACACAGGAATCCTGGTAAGAAGGCCTGGGGGCTAAGGTCAAACACAGGAAACCCGGTAAAGAGGCCGGGGGGGGAGTAAGGTCAAACACAGATGAAAACCAGGTTAGGAGGCCGGGGGGCTAAGGTCAACACAGTAATCCTGGTAAGAAGGCCGGGGGGCTAAGGTCAAACACAGGAAACCCGGTAAGAAGGCCTGGGGGGCTAAGGTCAACAAAGGAAACCCGGTAAGAAGGCCGTGGGCTAAGGTCAAACACAGGAAACCCCATAAGAAGGCCGGGGGGCTAAGGTCAAACACAGGAAACCCGGTAAGAAGGCCGGGGGGCTAAGGTCAAACACAGGAAACCCCATAAGAATGCCGGGGGCTAAGGTCAAACACAGGAAACTCGGAAAGAAGACCGGGGGGCTAAGGTCAATTACAGGAATCCTGGTAAGAAGGCCGGGGGGCTAAGGTCAAACACAGGAAACCCAGTAAGAAGGCCGGGGGGCTAAGGTCAAAGACAGGAATCCCGGTAAGAAGGCCGGGGGGCTAAGGTCAAACACAGGAAACCCGGTAAGGAGGCAGGGAGGCTAAGGTCAAACACGGGAAACCCGGTAAGGAGGCCGGGGGGCTAAGGTCAACACAGGAATCCTGGTAAGAAGGCCGGGGGGCTAAGGTCCTACACAGGAAACCCGGTAAGAAGGCCTGGGGGGCTAAGGTCAAACACATGACACCCGATAAGAATGCCGGGGGGCTAAGGTCAAAAACAGAAAACCCGGGATGAAGGCCGGGGGGCTAAGGTCAAACACAGGAAACTCGGAAAGAAGGCCGGGGGGCTAAGGTCAAACACAGGAATCCTGGTAAGAAGGCCGGGGGGCTAAGGTCAAACACAGGAAACCCGGTAAGAAGGCCTGGGGGGCTAAGGTCAACACAGGAAACCCGGTAAGAAGGCCGGGGGGCTAAGGTCAAACACAGGAAACCCGGTAAGAAGGCCGGGGGGCTAAGGTCAAAGACAGGAATCCCGGAAAGAAGACCGGGGGGCTAAGGTCAATTACAGGAATCCTGGTAAGAAGGCCGGGGGGCTAAGGTCAAACACAGGAAACCCAGTAAGAAGGCCGGGGGGCTAAGGTCAAAGACAGGAATCCCGGAAAGAAGACCGGGGGGCTAAGGTCAATTACAGGAATCCTGGTAAGAAGGCCGGGGGGCTAAGGTCAAACACAGGAAACCCAGTAAGAAGGCCGGGGGGCTAAGGTCAAAGACAGGAATCCCGGTAAGAAGGCCGGGGGGCTAAGGTCAAACACAGGAAACCCGGTAAGGAGGCAGGGGGGCTAAGGTCAAACACAGGAAACCCGGTAAGGAGGCCGGGGGGCTAAGGTCAACACAGGAATCCTGGTTAGAAGGCCGGGGGGCTAAGGTCATACACAGGAAACCCGGTAAGAAGGCCTGGGGGGCTAAGGTCAAACACATGACACCCGATAAGAATGCCGGGGGGCTAAGGTCAAAAACAGAAAACCCGGGATGAAGGCCGGGGGGCTAAGGTCAAACACAGGAAACTCGGAAAGAAGGACGGGGGGCTAAGGTCAAACACAGGAATCCTGGTAAGAAGGCCAGGGGGCTAAGGTCAATTACAGGAAACCCGGTAAGAAGGCTGGGGGGCTAAGGTCAAAGACAGGAATCCCGGTAAGAAGGACAGGGGGCTAAGGTCAAACACAGGAAACCCGGTAAGGAGGCAGGGGGCTAAGGTCAAACACAGGAAACCCGGTAAGGAGGCCGGGGGGCTAAGGTCAAAAACAGGTAACCCGGTAAGAAGGCCTGGGGGGCTAAGGTCAACACAGGAAACCCGGTAAAAAGGCCGGGGGGCTAAGGTCAAACACAGGAAACCCGATAAGAATGCCGGGGGGCTAAGGTCAAAACCAGGAAACCCGGTAAGAAGGCCAGGGGGCTAAGGTCAAACACAGGAAACTCGGAAAGAAGGCCGGGGGCTAAGGTCAAACACAGGAATCCTGGTAAGAAGGCCGGGGGGCTAAGGTCAATAACAGGAAACCCGGTAAGAAGGCCGAAGGGCTAAGGTCAAGGACAGGAATCCCGGTAAGAAGGCCGGGGGGCTAAGGTCAAACACAGGAAACCCGGTAAGAAGGCCGGGGGGCTAAGGTCAAGCACAGGAAAACCGGTAAGAAGTCCTGAGGGGCTAAGGTCAATTACAGGAATCCTGGTAAGAAGGCCGGGGTGCTAAGGTCAACACAGGAATCCTGGTAAGAAGGCCTGGGGGCTAAGGTCAAACACAGATGAAAACCCGGTTAGGAGGCCTTGGGGCTAAGGTCAAACAAAGGAAGCTCGGAAAGAAGGCCGGGGGGCTAAGGTCAATTACAGGAATCCTGGTAAGAAGGCCGGGGGGCTAAGGTCAAACACAGGAAACCCAGTAAGAAGGCCGGGGGGCTAAGGTCAAAGACAGGAATCCCGGTAAGAAGGCCGGGGGGCTAAGGTCAAACACAGGAAACCCGGTAAGGAGGCAGGGGGGCTAAGGTCAAACACAGGAAACCCGGTAAGGAGGCCGGGGGGCTAAGGTCAACACAGGAATCCTGGTAAGAAGGCCGGGGGGCTAAGGTCAATTACAGGAATCCTGGTAAGAAGGCCGGGGTGCTAAGGTCAAACACAGGAAACCCAGTAAGAAGGCCGGGGGGCTAAGGTCAAAGACAGGAATCCCGGTAAGAAGGCCGGGGGGCTAAGGTCAAACACAGGAAACCCGGTAAGGAGGCCGGGGTCTAAGGTCAACACAGGAATCCTGGTAAGAAGGCCGGGGAGTTAAGGTCCTACACAGGAAACCCGGTAAGAAGGCCTGGGGGGCTAAGGTCAAAAACAGAAAACCCGGGATGAAGGCTGGGGGGCTAAGGTCAAACACAGGAAACTCGGAAAGAAGGCCGGGGGGCTAAGGTCAAACACGGGAATCCCGGTAAGAAGGCGAGGGGGGGGGGGGGTAGGCTGGGCAAGTATTGACCCAATAAGCACCAAGCCTCTGGCCTCAATGAGTAAAGTAATGACAAATATTTATTAACTTACAGTATGCGTTACTCGGCTGCCAGAGATCTGCCTGTAAATGTGTGTTCCGTTTGGTAGATGTCCGCTTGGTACACGGACGGTCATTGGCATGGGAGCATTGGCTTGGTGTTGCAATTGGGAGTTGCAGATTGACAGAATCATCACGTCATTTCTCTCACGTATTGCTACTCCGCAGTTACAGGAGGCGCTACTATCCCAGCACGTCCACAGGCGCGTGTGCACCTACAAGGGATATCAAGAATGATGTCACGAAACGCACCCACTTTATTTTACTAGAAAACCTTAATTATCACCAGTTCACTTCCAGAGGGGCGACGAGGTATGGATTAGAGGAGGTATGGAGTTTTTTTATATCACACATTTTTATAATGTATGCTACAGAAGCATAAGCGCAATTTAGCTACGTTATTATAACGTTATTATAGGAAATTAACACTGGTAGATATTAACGTCTATTAAATGTACACGTATCAAATAAATGTGAATTTTAGCATAACGTATTCAGATAAACTAAATAACGCGGATCCAAAAAGATGGCAGAATTGATTTCTTAATTTGCTGCTTGGAAATACTTTTCTCATGCCGAAAATGATGACGAGCTAGACCAAACACTATGTGAAGTTCCTTATTACTAAGCAGTATGGGTGATGTAGAAGGTATCAGAAGATTTCACCACATTAGATTGATGCATCACAAAAACAATGAGAAACAAAACAATAGAACGAAAATACAATAGAACAATGAGGTTATCCAGCCAATCCTGTTAGGGCTTACCAGCGTTCTTCTACACTTCACAGCAGTATTAACTATTTTGTTTTCGATCTTTAATGATTAGTATTAATCATCAGTATTAACTTTTCAAATTCGCGTTAACTTAAAAGTGAAGCGTTAGTTTCCCATAATAAGGTATAAAGGTCCGCTACTAGCCTCAATTGTGTTGCACTTTAAGAAGATCGCCTCTTGAAGCTAGTGGCTTAGAGTTGGCATTGGTTAGGTCCCTTAACCCTAGCAGTGTTCCATGTTCGGCGGGTAAGGCCTGAGAGAGTAGTTGTACATTGCAGCAAGAGACACATACCTTGGAGTGGTGGTCAGTATCAATTATATGATAAGAAAGAGTAGCTGTACATTGCAGCAAGAGACACATACCTCGGAGTGGTGGTAGTATCAATGATATGATAAGAAAGAGTAGTTGTACATTGCAGCAAGAGACACATACCTCGGAGTGGTGGTCAGTATCAATTATATGATAAGAAAGAGTAGTTGTACATTGCAGCAAGAGACACATACCTCGGTGTGGTGGTCAGTATCAATGATATGATAAGAAAGAGTAGTTGTACATACCTCGGTGTGGTGGTCAGTATCAATGATATGATAAGAAAGAGTAGTTGTACATTGCAGCAAGAGACACATACCTCGGAGTGGTGGTCAGTATCAATTATATGATAAGAAAGAGTAGTTGTACATTGCAGCAAGAGACACATACCTCGGTGTGGTGGTCAGTATCAATGATATGATAAGAAAGAGTAGTTAAACATACCTCGGTGTGGTGGTCAGTATCAATGATATGACAAGAAAGAGTAGTTGTACATACCTCGGTGTGGTGGTCAGTATCAATGATATGATAAGAAAGAGTAGTTGTACATACCTCGGAGTGGTGGTCAGTATCAATGATATGATAAGAAAGAGTAGTTGTACATACCTCGGTGTGGTGGTCAGTATCAATGATATGACAAGAAAGAGTAGTTGTACATACCTCGGTGTGGTGGTCAGTATCAATGATATGATAAGAAAGAGTAGTTGTACATACCTCGGAGTGGTGGTCAGTATCAATGATATGATAAGAAGGAGTAGTTGTACATACCTCGGTGTGGTGGTCAGTATCAATGATATGATAAGAAAGAGTAGTTGTACATACCTCGGTGTGGTGGTCAGTATCAATGATATGATAAGAAAGAGTAGTTGTACATTGCAGCAAGAGACACATACCTCGGAGTGGTGGTCAGTATCAATTATATGATAAGAAAGAGTAATTGTACATTGCAGCAAGAGACACATACCTCGGTGTGGTGGTCAGTATCAATGATATGATAAGAAAGAGTAGTTGTACATACCTCGGTGTGGTGGTCAGTATTAATGATATGACAAGAAAGAGTAGTTGTACATACCTCGGTGTGGTGGTCAGTATCAATGATATGATAAGAAAGAGTAGTTGTACATACCTCGGAGTGGTGGTCAGTATCAATGATATGATAAGAAAGAGTAGTTGTACATACCTCGGTGTGGTGGTCAGTATCAATGATATGACAAGAAAGAGTAGTTGTACATACCTCGGTGTGGTGGTCAGTATCAATGATATGATAAGAAAGAGTAGTTGTACATACCTCGGAGTGGTGGTCAGTATCAATGATATGATAAGAAAGAGTAGTTGTACATACCTCGGAGTGGTGGTCAGTATCAATGATATGATAAGAAAGAGTAGTTGTACATACCTCGGTGTGGTGGTCAGTATCAATGATATGATAAGAAAGAGTAGTTGTACATACCTCGGAGTGGTGGTCAGTATCAATGATATGATAAGAAAGAGTAGTTGTACATACCTCGGAGTGGTGGTCAGTATCAATGATATGATAAGAAAGAGTAGTTGTACATACCTCGGTGTGGTGGTCAGTATCAATGATATGATAAGAAAGAGTAGTTGTACATACCTCGGAGTGGTGGTCAGTATCAATGATATGATAAGAAAGAGTAGTTGTACATACCTCGGAGTGGTGGTCAGTATCAATGATATGACAAGAAAGAGTAGTTGTACATACCTCGGTGTGGTGGTCAGTATCAATGATATGATAAGAAAGAGTAGTTGTACATAGTGGTGGTCATTATCAATGATATGATAAGAAAGAGTAGTTGTACATACCTAGGTGTGGTGATCAGTATCAATGATATGATAAGAAAGAGTAGTTGTACATACCTCGGTGTGGTGATCAGTATCAATGATATGATAAGAAAGAGTAGTTGTACATACCTCGGTGTGGTGGTCATTATCAATGATATGATAAGAAAGAGTAGTTGTACATACCTCGGAGTGGTGGTCAGTATCAATGATATGATAAGAAGGAGTAGTTGTACATACCTCGGTGTGGTGGTCAGTATCAATGATATGATAAGAAAGAGTAGTTGTACATACCTCGGTGTGGTGGTCAGTATCAATGATATGATAAGAAGGAGTAGTTGTACATACCTCGGTGTGGTGGTCAGTATCAATGATATGATAAGAAAGAGTAGTTGTACATACCTCGGTGTGGTGGTCATTATCAATGATATGATAAGAAAGAGTAGTTGTACATACCTCGGAGTGGTGGTCAGTATCAATGATATGATAAGAAAGAGTAGTTGTACATACCTCGGTGTGGTGGTCAGTATCAATGATATGACAAGAAAGAGTAGTTGTACATACCTCGGTGTGGTGGTCAGTATCAATGATATGATAAGAAAGAGTAGTTGTACATACCTCGGAGTGGTGGTCAGTATCAATGATATGATAAGAAAGAGTAGTTGTACATACCTCGGTGTGGTGGTCAGTATCAATGATATGATAAGAAAGAGTAGTTGTACATAGTGGTGGTCAGTATCAATGATATGATAAGAAAGAGTAGTTGTACATACCTCGGTGTGGTGGTCATTATCTTGGAACAGCACATAGTCACCGTGGTGTAAAAAAGGGTAATACCTAAAAAGCAGATGATATGGGTTTCAAAGGCGATTACTTTCTCAAACACGATATATATCGAGGCGCGCAAGGCGAAACTGGTAGGCTTGCATATAGCCTGGATTTTCTTCTTACTTTCCGTCAAATGTGCTAAAGTGAGGGTCGTTATAAGTTCGACATTCACGATTCTCTGTCTGTTCTACTGTGACCTACCAAAGCAAGCAAAAAAAGTGTATAAAAATATGCACACAGTAATGCCTGCTTTTTAAACAACAACAACAATAATATAACGGCGAGAACAACAACAACAATAACAGAAACTACAAAACTTAGTTTCTAGTAAAACGTGATACATTCGCACGTAGAGGCTTAGATTATTTCATGTCGTCTGCATCTCGGTAAATATATCGATCCTCCGCGATCAAACTCTTCCAAAATACTGGTGACCATGGTAACGGTGTGATTATTTATTTTTATCAATGTTTACCGTGCCAATGCTCAGGAAGAATGCAGGATGGGGAAGTAGCTGCTGATCTTGGGTTTGCAAGTTGCCTCTTCTTAACTTAACAAAAATCATTTTATTGTTTTCTGACAATGACAACGTAACCGCTCAAAACTTAAAACGCCCAACAAAGCGTCCAAAAATAAAAACGTCCTTAAAAGCCCAGCCATTAAAACACCTAACCTTTAAAACGCTAAAAACGCTAGACCTTAAATACACTAGACCAAAATAGAATCTAGCCAATAAAACGCCTAACGATAAAAACGCCCAAAGATAAAATCGCTAGACCAAAATAAAGCCCAACCATTAGAACCAACTTTTAAAACGCTAAACACGCTCGACCATAAAAACACTAGATAAAAACGCCCAGCCAATGTAGACTTACCCGTACACGCGGCAAGATATAGTCATCCCAAATCAAACTAGGAAGTGAGTCAGAAGGACCTTTGAATAAAATATGCACCACACGGGACTGCCCGTCTATCAGCGTATCACAGACACTTCGTACTCGGACATTGTACGTGGTCCCTACGTCATCACCGTGTGAGAACGCGACTTGGCAGTTATCAAAAATGCCCACATTGTTAGTTGTGAGCAGCGTAGCGAATATCTTGATTGGGAGGAGAGGGTGGGGCAAGATGTGTATCGGTACTGTGGTCCTGAGGGTGATGTCAAATGGCTTGTCGCACTCTTTCGTCAAAATGTGTCTTGGATGAACCTGCAAGATGGGCATGGATTACTAAAATTTCAGATAAAAAATCAGATAATCAACTATTCTTGAAGGCGGAGTGCTCTCTCCTTGTCAAGACAAGGATTTTATTACCTCTATCCCAATATAATAGGATCACTGTACTTCTGCCTGGTCCATTTGTTACCCAAATGCGTGTTATACTTCATCCTTAGCCGACAGGTGGTCTAAGATTCCAAAACAGATCTATAATCAGTATGGCGCGTCCAAAGGCCCTCCCCTCCCCTTCCCTCTACATTCAACCTCCCCTGCCCCTCCCTCTACATTCCACTTCCCCTGCCCCTCCCTCTACTTTCCACCCCCCTCCCCTTCCCTCTACATTCCACCTCCCCTCCCCTTCCCTTTACATTCCACCTCCTCTCCCCCTCCCTCTACATTCCACCTCCCCTCCCCTTCCCTTTACATTCCACCTCCTTTCCGCTTCCCTCTACATTCCACCTCCCCTCCCCTTCCCTCTACATTCCACCTCCCCTCCCCTTCCCTCTACATTCCACCTCCCCTTTCCTTCCCTTCCCTCTACATTCCACCTCCCCTCCCCTTCCCTCTACATTCCACCTCCCCTCCCCTTCCCTCTACATTCCACCTCCCCTTTCCTTCCCTTCCCTCTACATTCCACCTCCCCTCCCCTTCCCTCTACATTCCACCTCCCCTCCCCTTCCCTCTACATTCCACCTACCCTCCCCTTCCCTCTACATTCCACCTCCCCTCCCCTTCCCTCTACATTCCACCTCCCCTCCCCTTCCCTCTACATTCCACCTCCCCTCCCCTTCCCTCTACATTCCACCTCCCCTTTCCTTCCCTTCCCTCTACATTCCACCTCCCCTCCCCTTCCCTCTACATTTCAACCTCCCCTCCCCTCCCCTTCCCTCTACATACCACCTCCCCTCCCCCTCCCTCTACATTCCACCTTCCTTCCCTCTACATTCCACCTTCCTTCCCTCTACATTCCACCTCCCCTTTCCTCTACATTCCACCTACCCTCCCCCTCCCTCTACATTCCACCTACCCTCCCCCTCCCTCTACATTCCAATTCCCCTTTCCTCTACATTCCAAATCCCCTCCCCCTCCCTGTACATTCCACCTACCCTTCCCTTCTCTCTACATTCCACCTCCCCTCCCCTTCCCTCTACATTCCACCTCCCCTCCCCTTCCCTTTACATTCCACCTACACTCCCCCTCCCTCTACATTCCACCTCCCCTCCCCTCCCCTTCCCTTTACATTCCACCTCCCCTTCCCTTCTCTCTACATACCACCCCCCCTCCACCTCCCTCTACATTCCACCTCCCCTCCCCCTCCCTCTACATCCCACCTCCCCCCTTCCTCTACTATCCACCTCCCCTTCCCTCTACATTCCACCTCCTCTCCCCTCCCCTTCCCTCTACATACCACCTCCCCTCCCCCTCCCTCTACATTCCACCTTCCCTTCCCTCTACATCCCACCTTTATGCCACCTCTCCACCACCAACACCCCTAGCCTGCCCCTGCCTCCAACTCCCCCCTGTAAGCCTCACACTTCACCCCCTCCCCCTCACCAAGCCTCACACTTCACCCCCTCCCCTTCACCAAGCCTCACACTTCACCCCCTCCCCTTCACCAAGCCTCACACTTCACCCCTCCCCCTCACCAATCCTCACACTTCACCCCCTCCCCCTCACCAATCCTCACACTTCACCCCCTCCCCCTCACCAATCCTCACACTTCACCCACTCCCCCTCACTAAGCCTCACACTTCACCCCTCCCCCTCACCAAGCCTCACACTTCACCCCTCCCCCTCACCAAGCCTCACACTTCAACCACTCCCCCTCACCAAGCCTTACACTTCACCCCCTCCCTCACCAAGCCTCACACTTCACCCCCTCCCCTTCACCAAGCCTCACACTTCACCCCCTCCCCCTCACCAAGCCTTACACTTCACCCCCTCCCCTTCACCAAGCCTTACACTTCACCCCCTCCCCCTCACCAAGCCTTACACTTCACCCCCTCCCCTTCACCAAGCCTTACACTTTACCCCCTCCCCCTCACCAAGCCTTACACTTCACCCCCTCCCCTTCACCAAGCCTCACACTTCACCCCCTCCCCCTCACCAAGCCTTACACTTCACCCCCTCCCCTACACCAAGCCTCACACTTCACCCCCTCCCCCTCACCAAGCCTTACACTTCACCTCCTCCCCTTCACCAAGCCTTACACTTCTTGGATTGTCACTAGTGAGTAACAGCGTGATGTGTAAGCTCGCGTTTCTCGCCTAATTTTTCTCCTTTTTGACGGTCCTGTGGGGTTCGTTGGAGGAACATGGACGAATTACAGGAAAAGTACCCGATCAAGCCCTTCCAGGAGAAGACTTCTAAACAAAAGCGCCTGAAATTTGAAGATATCGACCTAGATATTTACAAGCCCGGTGCACGCTGCGTAGCCTTTAAGACTTCCGAACAGAATATTTACTTCTGGATCAAGATATTCCAGAAATACTACTTCACAGCCCTACAAGATACTGCAACCTTCGAGGCCAAATGGATCGACCATCCAAATAAGGCAGGCTCTCAAACTGAGAGTATCGAGATCAAGATATCTCGCCTACACGAACCCCGACACGTGGAGGACGATGAGGTCTCTAATGCCGGAACTCTTCTCCTCACAATCCACATCTACTTAACAACTAGGGTCATTCTGTGCCAGGGAATCGGCTTCGATATATGGGCTAAACTGGCATTCCCAAGATTAAAAGAAGCAGTTGACAACGCGATACGCTCAAACGACGATTGCACGTCCACCGAATTGGTAACGGAAATGACCCTGTCACTCCTCACTGAAATTTAACGGCACCAAGGCCGGAAAACAATAAAACCGAAAACAAACCACAAACGAGATGCCCGTACCAAATGCTTTAGAAAACCCAGAAGTACAGCCTCTAAACGAAGATTTTTCTATCAGAGTTGAAACTAATCTAGAAACACCAAAAAGCTCGACAAACCGGAAACGGCGGAACTCCCTAGATTCTTTCCGGACTCTCAGCCCGGAGCTCGGCTTGAATTTCAGAACTGAAATTTATCGCCGCCAACCTAGAAGTTGATCTCACTCAACTGAAGCAACAACTAGTCGAATCATCACTGAATAATGAATTTTACAAGAACAAAATAAGTCACTTAGAAGATAAGCTAGTCCAGCAATCAAACATCTTCACAGCAGATATCAAGCTCCTTTCTAAGAACAGCCACTATGATACGGAAATTATTAAACTGAAATCAGAGTTCTAATGTCTATGGAAACCCAAACCCACGCAAAACTCAAGCGCAAAAAAAGACCCCAAAGACCAGGGCAACAATGCGATGGTAACCGCGAGCCTGAGCTAAACCAAGCGATACATGAAACCGTAGATCAAAACACCCTAGAGACTAATCAAGACGCTGTATTCGAGATCCCTACTACGAACAGATTCACACCACTCCAATCTGGACAATCTAGCCCTACATCAGCACAGCATCCTTCAGATAATTCCACACGGGACCGCTCCCAAGACAGACCCCGTACAAGATATGAGAGAAACCATGCTGGGAAGAGAAACCATGTTGTTTTCTTGGCAGATTCGAATTCAAAATACATCGACAGACAGAAAATGTGTAGAGATAAAAATGTCGATTATCTTTTCTGTCCCACTTTCGAAAGCGCTCAAGAAGTTCTAATCTCAGCTGATTTCGGTACCCCCTCACATGTTCTCATCCACACCGGTACTAATGATCTTGAGCACACAGCTATCGACGACTGTGTAGATGCCGCCAAATTATTAATTGACACCTCAGCACAAAAGTACCCGCAATCACGTATCCTGATATCTACATTGCTCGCACGAGCTGACCGCCTTGATGAAAAACGCAAACTATTTAACACTCAACTACGAGCTTTCCATGTGCCACCTACTGTTTATTTTATCGACAACGAGAACATAAGTGCTGATATGCTCTACGACAACAAGCATATTCTACGGCGTCGTGTTGGAGTTCTTGTCGCCAATTTTAAAGATGCAATTTTTAATCGTGCAGCTAGCCCTAAATCCCCCATTACGAAACAACACAAACCGAAAATCAGAGATGCCGCAGAATCTTTGGCCGCGACTGCCCGAAGCCCCTCAACATGATGACAGACCACAACACAGGGCTCCACCTCGTAACTTCCCAATCGAGAACGCTCCACCGAAACAGCCCTTCCCAGGTCCCATGCCTACCATGCACCCGCCTCAATCACCGTCCTATGCTGATGTCGTAGACAGGAGGAAAAGTTTGATGGATGATAATACTATCATGAAGCTATTCAAACTTTATGAAATGATCCGTGAGTTGTAATCAACTTAGTAAGAGGTAATGTGGGTTCTTTCCCTGTAATTTTTCCAAGTTTCTACCCACTCCTCTTCCGTCTTTTAAAGAATCTTTATGTGTGTAGGAAGACCCGCTCTTCCTTCATCTCGTCGTCGCGCGATCAATTTGAGCTGTTGGAACATCAACGGACTCTCAACAAGTTCTGTTTTTGATAATAAGCTAAATCACCCTGACTTTTTGTGTAACGTTAAAAATTGCGATTAATTAGTGATTTCAGAAATATGGGGTCATGAAGCTCTCGATATACCTGGTTTCGGTACGATTGTAGTCAACTCGCCGAAAATAATTAACACAAAGAAAGCCGGGAGATCCTCGGGTGGTATTTTAGTTGCAGCAGCCTCTTCATTTTCGCGGAGCGTGTCTGTAGTTAAACAAGAGAAGGACTATATCTGGTGTAAACTAGATAAGCGACTGTTATCCCTAGATGAAGATATATTTATATGTGCCTGTTACATTCCTCCATCCAATTCACCATATTTTGATGACGAAGTTTTCTCAAACCTAGAAAACGATATAGCTCTCTTCAAGGGACATGGAAAAATCCTCCTTTTAGGAGATATGAATGCTCGAACTGGTAATTTACGCGATTACCCTGAGAATACTGACTCGAGACATACCGTTGACCATTTCTATCCAACACACGCCAATAGTCTAAAACGTAAAAACCTTGATGGCCAAATTAACAGCAATGGGAAATCTCTAATAGAGCTATGTAAGGCACTTGATTTGCGAATTTTAAATGGAAGAACTAAAGGCGATTCTTTAGGAAAGATAACATTTAATGGGCGCCTAGGTTTTAGTACTATAGATTATATGATAACTGATCATGATTTCCTTTCCTCTTTTGAAAGTTTTATTGTATCACGTCCTTCTCCGTTATCGGATCACTCTCTGCTAATTGGCAGATTAAATATACCCTCTCCCTATGTCGATGACCGTAAAGCCGCGACAAATCTTTTTAAACTTCCTATTCAATTTGCCTGGAGATCCAATTCGAAAGAGAAATTTACAGATGCTTTATCGTCACTTAGAACTTAGTGTACATTTTCAATGAGACAAATTTTGCTTGTAATAACACAGGCGTCAACAACATAGTGAATCAGTTCAATCTCATTTTAGAGACTGCCGCTAAGAAGTCTTTAAAATTAGCAAAGAATTCTCAGAGTTCAAAAACAAAACGAAAATCTCAGGCTTGGTTCGACGCTGATTGTACGAACCTTAGAAAACGACATAGACAAATATCAGGCTTCATAGAAACCCACACGACTCAGAGGTTAGAGACGATTTCAGTAACGTTGATAAACACTATAAATCGCTTCTAAAACAAAAGAAACGGGAATTTTATAATGACTCGATCGATAGTTTGGCTAACGTAAAAGATTCCCGGACGTTTTGGAATTCTATTAAGACTTTAAACCCCAAAAACTGTGTATCTTCCAAACAGTCAGTACCCGTAGACAATCTTTTTCAGCACTTTAGTAAACTCCACTCATCCGTAGAGCAAACCACCCTCTCGCAACAACAACAACTAATAAATGATGCAATTAAAACACACGAAACACAAAGTTCATGCCATACTAATTTGGATAACCCAATAGCTGACGCAGATATTTTTAAAGCATTGAAAAAGTTAAAAAAAATAAGGCACCGGGGATTGACAGAATAAGAAATGAAATGCTGAAATGCGGCCAGCAAACTTTAGTCCCATGTATATCTAAGATTTTCAATTTAATATTGGATGCCGGTGTCTACCCTGATGTCTGGACAAGAGGCATAATTAGTGTTATTTATAAATCTGGTGATAAATCTGATCCTTCCAATTATAGAGGCATATGTGTCACAAGTTGTCTTGGAAAATTATTTTGTTTCATTCTAAATAATAGGTTACAGACGTTTCTCACATCGAATCAAATACTACATCAATCACAGATTGGCTTTCTCTCAGGTTTTCGAACATCCGTCCACATTTTCTCCTTACGTACTTTAATCGATAAATATGTAACGCATACCACAAAGGGAAAACTATTTTGTTGTTTCGTAGATTTCAAAAAGGCTTTTGATTCTGTTTGGCACCCTGGATTGCTATCAAAATTTTTAAGCTATGGATTGGATGGAAGATTTTATCGCATCGTATCAAGCATGTATTCAAAGTCAGAATGCTGCATTAAGACTGGCAGTATGCGATCCGAATTTTTTTAAATACAATAGAGGAGTTCTCCAAGGATGTATTCTTTCCCCGCTATTATTTAATTTGTATCTAAATGACATTCCCTCTCTTTTAGAGAATGCAGTTGGTCTTGACCCCGTTCTTTTGCCCAATGGATGATCTGGTTCTTATCTCAACCAGTGCTTCGGGACTACAAAAATCGATTAGTCTGATCGATCATTTCTGTAAAGATTGGTTAATGTCTGTAAATCAAAAGAAAACAAAAGTAGTTATTTTTCAAAAATAATGCCGGAAACTGACTCTTCAAAAATTTCGCTTTTTCTTAAACGGCTCACAACTAGATTGGTAACGTAACAGAATATAAATACTTAGGATGTACTTTTACTACAAACGGTAATTTCACAACTTCGAAACTGCGGTTAGTTGAAAAAACAAGACGCTCTATCTTTGCAGTCAAGCGCTATCTCAATTTTAATAGATTCCCTATCAAGTTAAATAACAAGTTATTTAACGCACTCTTCTCGCCGATCCTATTGTACAACTCGGACATATGGGGAGCTTACGATGCGATAAATGTTCAAAAATGGGAAACAGACCCCGTAGAACGCTGGCATTGCCAATTTTTCAAATACTACTTTGGCTTGAACAAACGCGCCCCGAATGTCTCTGCCGAAATGAGGCAGGCAGATTATCGCTAAAATCAACAATATTACGTAACACCCTACTGTTTTGGCTCCATATTCAAGCATTACCAGAAAAACAAACAATGCCTAAACAATGCCTAAAAATTTCTGGCGAATTGACATGTTCGGGTAAATCGAGCTTCATGTCCTCAATATGTAAGATACTGAAACATTTGATGCCCCATATAATAAGGAGACGATTTATAACAAATTTAAACTAGAAAAATTAATCACAAATATTACAAACGAATCTAAACGTCATCAAATGGGTCTTATAAATCTGAACAAAAAGCTAATTTTTTACTACTCTTTCAAAAAAGACACAAAATCTAGTGAATGCTATGATAAAATACTTAAGATGGAACACAGAAAAGCTTTAGCCAAACTCAGACTAGGGAATCTTAATCTAAACATAGAAACAGAAAGACACACAAAACCTCCGATTCCAAGAGAGAAGCGTATCTGCCAGATTTGTAACACTTTAGAGGATGAAAAACATTTCATGCATTTCTGCGTCTCATCCCACTCTGAACGAAAGCAATTATTTTCTGATATCCAATCCCACTACATTTTCTTTGACAATCTAAGTAATGATGATAAAATTCTGTTCCTTTTTAATAATGTTGACCCTTTTGTGAATAAGAAAGTAGCCCACTTTATATGCAAAACATTTAAATAAAGACCGAATACTCTCATTTAAGCCATATTATGTTATGCAATACCATCAATGTAAATGGAATGCAAATAAATAAATGTAAAATGTAACTTCACCCTCTCCGCCTCACCAAGCCTCACACTTCACCCCACCTCCTTCACCAAGCCTTACACTTCACCCCCTCCCCCTCACCAACCCTCACACTTCACCCCCTCCCCTTCAACAAGCATCACACTTCACCCCCTCCCCCTCACCAAGCATCACACTTCACCCCCTCCCCCTCACCAAGCCTTACACTTCACCCCCTCCCCCTCACCAAGCCTTACACTTCACCCCCTCCCCCTCACCAAGCCTCACACTTCACCCCCTCCCCCTCACAAAGCCTCACACTTCACCCCCTCCCCCTCACCAAGCCTTACACTTTACCCCCTCCCACTCACCATGCCTCACACTTCACCCACTCCCCCTCACCAAGCCTCACACTTCACCCCCTCCCCCTCACCAGGCCTCACACTTAACCCCCTCCCCCTCACCAAGCCTCACACTTAACCCCCTCCCACTCACCAAGCCTCACACTTCACCCCCTTCCCCTCACCAAGCCTCACACTTCACCCCCTCCCCCTCACCAAGCCTCATACTTCACCCCCTCCCCCTCACCAAGCCTTACACTTCACCCCCTCCCCCTCACCAAGCCTCACACTTCACCCCCTCCCCCTCACCAAGCCTCACACTTCACCCCCTCCCCTTCACCAAGCCTCACACTTCACCCCTTCCCCCTCACCAAGCCTCACACTTCACCCCCTCCTCCTTACCAAGCATCACACTTCACCCCCTCCCCTTCAGCAAGCATCACACTTCACCCTCTCCCCCTTACCAAGCCTTACACTTCACTCCCTCCCCCTCACCAAGCCTTACACTTCACCTCCTTCCCCTCACCAAGCCTCACACTTCACCCCCTCCCCTTCACCAAGCCTCACACTTCACCCCCTCCCCCTCACCAAACCTCACACTTCACCCCCTCCCCCTCACCAACCCTCACACTTCACCCCCTCCCCTCATCAAGCCTCACACTTCACCCCCTCCCCTTCACCAAGCATCACACTTCACCCCCTCCCCCTCACCAAGCCTCACACTTCACCCCCTCCCCCTCACCAAGCCTCACACTTCACCCCCTCCCCCTCACCAAGCATCACACTTCACCCCCTCCCCCTCACCAAGCCACACACTACACCCCGGCTCTCCCCCTCACCAAGCCTCACATTTCACCCCCTCCCCCAGCCTGGCTCTGCCTTTGCCTCTCCTTCCCCAGCGTTGCAATTCATTTCCCTCTCCCTGACCTTAACCCACCAGCCTACCCTATTCTTTCAAAGCCCCGTCATTCCTTCATTCTAATCTTCCAATTTTTTACACGTCAATGGCTATGGTTGCACTACTTACAAAGCCCTGCCATTCCTTCCCTCTGATCTTCCAAAGCCCCGCCATTCCTTCCCTCTGATCTTCCAAAGCCCAGTCCTTCCCTCTGATCTTCCAAAGCCCCGCCATTCCTTCCCTCTGATCTTCCAATTTTCCACACGTCAATGGCTATGGAGGCACTACTTACCGTGCTCCCTAGTTTAGGCCTGATCCGACTTTGCAGGGGGTCATAAACACAATTTTCTCCTTTGTTCCTGCAAGACGTCATATTACTACTCAGTATTGGACCATCGTACCACTCGATGTTGAAGGAGACGTTACTCCACAGAGGAAAGGTGAAGTTGCACACCATGAATAGGTCCCTGTCGCCGGTAGTCAAGGGCTCCACCTTTGGCTTGGGGACCAGAGAACTCGGGAAAACGGCTTTCACGTCAGCTGTGATAATAGTACAAATACAATAGAACTCCGTTACTCTGAGAGAAAGAGAAATTAGTTCGAGTTATTAGCCGAGGCTCTAGGTAAAGGAGCTCACATGGAAATATATTTGCTGTTCAATTTTTTTAATTGAAATCACGAACAAGTTATCGGTACCCTTATATGGGTCTAGGAAACCATCTAAAAAAAAGACTGGGAACCGGAATAAGAAAAAAAAATCATAATTGCTTGTTTTGGGAAGAAAAGATATAGAAAGGAAATGTAGAGGAAATGGGGTTTGTGGAAACGATCTAAATAATGTGAGCGGAGAATTATTTCGGTTTGGAATTTGGATTATTAATTAAGATAATCCAGGAGAAATCGAGCTAACGAAAAACTAACCGCCTCGATTAAGTGGGGTTTTATTGTAATATACCAGTACTTCAATAAGATGTGTAGTACACATATAAAGGGAAAACTATCTTCCCAAATTTAAAAACTGAAATTCGACTCTCGGTGTATTGTATTCATTGTTCTGGTAAGACCACGACAGCTTGGGCTTTTTGTTTTTACCCAAATTTAAAAACTGAAATTCGACTCTCGGTGTATTGTATTCATTGTTCTGGTAAGACCACGACAGCTTGGGCTTTTTGTTTTTACCCAAATTTAAAAATATATATATACAAGGTTAAGACCAGTCGGGGCCAGGTTGTGTCCTTCCCACCCAAATAATATCCACATGTTTTTGTATCGCCCCTCCCCCTCCCCCCGATAACAGTCACAGTCTGTGACAGCTCTGATATGTCTGGATTGAAGATATGGGATACCTGTGCAATTTGGTCCACTGAAGCCTTCGTCGCAGGGTATTCCATCGCCTTGAAAAAAGGATACAGTTTAAAAACCAAAAATGCCTACCAAACATTTCTCAAACGTTTGCTTTTCTACTACTTTGTAGAGCTGTGTACAGTGTTACATAATACACCACTGGTATTCACAGACAGAATCACGCAAGCAGCACAGCCATTCATGGTCACGCATTAAGCAAAGCCATAAATGGTCACGCAACGACCACAGCCATTTATGGTCACGCACAAGCACAGCCATTTATAGTCACGCAACGAGCACAGACATTCATGGTCACTCAACGAGCTTAGCCATTTATCATTACGGAAGGAGCACAGCCGTTCAAGGTCACAGAACAGGCACATCCATTCATGGTCACGCAACGAGCACAGCCATTCATAGTCACGCAACGAGGACAGCCATTCATGGTCACACAACGAGGACAGCCATTCATGGTCACACAACGAGCACAGCCATTCATGGTCACGCAAGAAGCACAGCCATTCATGGTCACACAACGAGCTCAGCCATTCATGGTCACGCAGCGAGCTCAGCCATTTATGGTCACGCAGCGAGCACAGCCATAAATGGTCACGCAACGAGCACAGCCATTCATAGTCACGCAACGAGCGCAGCCATTCATGGTCACGCAACGAGCACAGCCATTCATGGTCACGCAACAAGCACAGCCATTCATGGTCACGCAACGCTTTCCTCGCGTGACCAGCTCCAATAACTGGTGTCCCGAAAACCTACCTGCGCAGTACGCCATTGAGCACCCATAAGGAGGTCGAAGATAGTAGACATAGTACCCTCCGCTGCACATCTCCACGCACATGTCAATAGAACGGAAGCAACCGTTGTTCCTGTTATTGACGTTAACGCACGCGGTAGTTTCCTTGGTTACCCCAATCGTGTCTGGGTGGGTCCCCCTCATCCATATCGGCGCTAAGGTTCCACACATGTTCGGCTCGGGTTTAGTGGTCGGGATCTCGCCGCCGACACTGCTAGTGAACCGATACCATCCGGGCTGAAGGAGGTAGTCGCACAAGGCGGGCTGCGGTCTTTTGTATCTGTATTTTGTGCTTCTATGCGGGTCTTTAATCGGGATGTAGTTCGCTGCTGAGCAGGGGTCGGCGGGCCTTGGGCAGCTTCTCCCGTCGGACGTTCCCGTGAAGCCAGTAAAGGCGTAAAGAACAAGGATACAAGCTGCAAATCTTCCCATTGTCAATTAGCTTTAGCGCAGAGGGAAAGAAAGAAAAGTAAAGTTGAGGGTGGCGATTTCAAAATCACTTGGGCGCGGGCATGTCCCTTAAACCAAGACCGCACAGGCCGCGGGCATGTATCTTAAACCTAGACCGCACAGGCCGCGGGCATGTATCTTAAACCAAGACCGCACAGGCCGCCGGCATGTCCCTTAAACCTTGATTTATCAGTTTCTGCTAAAAACCAATATGTGGGAAAATATTTCCAAACTATTAACGAATAAAAACTTTGCTATATGGCGTGAAGCACACATATAAATAGATGAATCCTCCTTCACAGCAATCACAATAAAGATACTTCTAGAGGTAGAAATATACTCTTCGTGTTTTTGTACCATCCCGAATGGATAGAGTGATTAGGAACCAGGGTCTGGATGTGGGTAGCCAGTTAAATCTTTTATAATTTGTCGGTAGTCAGGAAGAATTATCGGTCTTTGTCGGTAGTCGGTTAATCTAAATTAGTATTCGCTTTTGTACCAGATTTTATGTATAAACTAGATTAAACATTATTTAGGATTGAGTAGTAATTGATAACTTATTGAAAATAAATTCATTATGGATTAATAATTGACAGAAAAGTTGATGCAACATGAAAAACAGTGCATATTCTGAAATGACGTATTTTGTAGATTGACGATGGAAGTAAAGAGTAAAAATACGGGAAATAATGACTGTAGTCGGCAAATATTTTTTGTCGCTAGTCACTAGTTTTCATGTTTTGTCGGTAGTCGGTTACTCTTTAGGCCGCTTGTCGCCAGTCGGTTAACCCCATCCAGACCATCATGTTATGCAGAGTTATGCACTGCCTTGCATATTCCTATTATTGCGATATTGTCGTGATACTGTCGACAGTATTATTGTTTCTTTTTTTCTACAAAAAAAGCATGTTTCTAGTATAAGGTAAAGCCAGTAAGCACTCCATAGTGTTTTATTCCGTGGATTATTACGGGAACATTTGTGGGCATATTATGTTTTTGGGGATCATTCGCGCGCCGGGGATCATTTGCGGTCCTGTACAGACCTGAGTTTGAGATGTGCTCGCTAAAAAACAGCTTCTGTGAGCGGCTGAGAGAGATTAGAGGGGATCAAAGTGGTTTCTAAAGACCACATTCTTATCACATCATCTTTAAGTTATGAATAGTAAGAGAAGATTTGAGACATTTGCGCCTTTTTGGTTTGTACTTATACTGTACATCTGCTTCAAAACACTCTTTTATGATGCTGAATGGATCATAAAGATCTTTTAGATACGAGCTAAGACATAACACGAATAGCATAGGGACTTTTAGATACGAGCTAAGACATAACACGAATAGCATAGGGACTTTTAGATATGAGCTAAGACATAACACGAATAGCAGAGGGACTTTTAGATACGAGCTAAGACATAACACGAATCGCATAGGGATTTTTAGATACGAGCTAAGACATAACACGAATAGCATAGGGCTTATTGTATTATTGAAGCTAAGAGTGTCAATTTTGAGCGATGTTTTAGGAAACAAAGCTCCTTAAAGAAAACTTGGATTGACTCCGAGTAAGATGTCGCCTGGACGCGGAAGTTAAAACACAAAGGTAACAGAGGTTTTCGCGTTCTCAGGTTCTCTAAGCGGCCAGCTATAGAAACATAAGGCACGTTTATAAGCTAAATGAAAATATACTTAAATATCTCTAGATGGACGTTATTCCTTTTTTTGGTTGTAAAAGAATTACACACCAAACAACGCAAACATTCCTTACAATAATATGTTATAGATTCTAGACAGGCGCAAGTCACAAATAACACATTTTACTTGCCTCTTATTCGTCTAAGGAATGGCACGAGTGTTCCTGAACGTTGCAGCACCAAAAAAATTCCTTTTAAGATATCAAAATATCTTATCTGCAAACAAACTCGACCAACTATAGCTATGACAGTTTGCGAGTTTGGGTTTTGGAAAACAAGTTATCTGATACAGCCGCAACCAGTCTGTTCTGGACCTATGACCTCAGAAAACTAAGCTTACGTCTACATTGAATGCCAGTCACAAATCATTACGTTTAATTTATTATTCTTCACGTCAAGCGGCGTTTCCATATAAGTCCTTATTTAGCCTCATATGTAAAATGCAAAAATACCGTTAAAATGGCGAATAGTGACCGTGGTGTGAATTAACTAACGTTTGAGGCCCTCCCCCAAATCGCAGCTCAAAATACGTAACCCTCCCCCCAAACATACCAGCACTCCCCCCACCCCCCGTTAAATAATTACTCTTCCCTACAAATAAAAACTGTATGGGACAAGTTAAGGTGTGTCTTGGGCATGTTTTCGATAAAAAGTGGTTTGATTTTGGGATACCTTGATATACTAAAAAAAAGTAACAACTCTATTCACTGAAAAAAGTGTCAATCTTCTAGCACGGCACACGTCTCGATAATAGGGACTCTCTTAAACGGGGTCAACAATTCACCGGAAGAAACTTTCACTCAGACCAACCATCACTATTATTCTCCCAATGACGAAGGCAGGGCCCCCTGAATGGTCGATGTCCGATATTCGTATATTCTCTCATAATAATGGCAACGTTTGTATGCTCGCGCATATTCTTATTTAAATAAAACGCAGTGCTTCGGTTGGAATGTATGTTCATCAGAACATATGAAACGGATAAACCACTACAAATACCACAGAAAAGACAGAACTCCAGGAAAATTTCACTACACAAAAATGCGATACCCGAATTTTATACCCCAAAATACGTGACTTATTACCCCCCTCACAAGTGTTATAATGCCATAACGAGGAGACTGTGCATCCAAGAATAGGAGGCTACATACATGCAACTTTATTTCTCCACAAATTTCTATACATTTCAATAGGTATATTACATTATACATGTATATGATGTAATAAAAAATAATATAAAAGGTGACGAGTGCCCATGGTTAAAATGCTTAACCAGAGTCACCATTCAGGCCCTAAGGGAGTGTCATCCCTCAAGACTCAGGATACCTTAATTTAAGGTCCCCAATTGATTGTCATATAATCCCCCCTTACCCTCAGCTTAATTATTGAACAGACTTCTCCCCTAAACTATTTCACAATCTTGTATATCTAAAAGCCTCGCTTTAAATGGCTTATTACAGCAGTAATCCGTCACAGATTTTGAACATCAAAAATGCATTGTTTTTGAAAGCCAGTTAAAATAATCAAAACTTGTAAGCTGCACTGGTGTTATAGAATCCTGAACTAAGCTCATACACACTTCAAATAAGGCTGCACTAAAGAATCCTTGTGCCCGCGTTGGCTCATGGGTATAAAAAAATGAGCAAATTCAAATTTAAAACTGATTTTTTTTTTCATCTTTTTTGTGCTTTTTACCACTTGCACTGGGGTTTTCATAACATGTGGTTTTGTGATTTACATGCTACCCATGATGCATTCGCGGGTCACAACACATGTATTTCCACAATACATCCTAATTCAAAATCAGTAATTTCATGACACAGTACCAACTAACAAATATTTATACATCTTTATGTCTATTGTCACTTTACAGGCGTTCAAAGCTGTATTCAGTCCACCACCTCGTGAAACACCTCCATTTCGTCGGGTGTGAATGTCCAGGTGCCAGCAAAGACGTCACACGGGCGATAAGATGGGACGCCCTGGGGACGAGCGTACTTGTGTGGCTCCGTACAGGACTCTTCATTACCCCCCGCGTTGTCAGCGATGTACAGGTCACTACCACAACCAAACCACGGATCACCAAACGCCGGATCACCACCAAACGCCGGACCGCAACTTGTGTGGTCACAAATGGCCTGTTCATCTGGCGTGCGCCTCAATGGCAACTTTTCAGGGCGGTAGCCATTCTTGTTACACAGTGTGAACAAGAATGACCTGCTGGAGGACTGCCATCCACGGTCACTCACTTTGAAGAACATAAAACAAAATGCGTTATTTTTATAATAAAAACTAGAATAAATACGACAAAAATTGTGTTTTGGTATATCATAACAGCTGAACTCGTATAATTTAAATTCTCAAATGTCAGAATTGTCACTTTTCGTTAGTATGACCAAATAATAATAAAAAAAATAGTAAAAAAGCTTCTATGCATTCATGAATTGTGTCTTTTCCAGTTAAGATCTGCTTCTTGCGACCCGCGGGGTTTCCACCCTCCAGATATCGGCACTGAAAAATATTACTTCCCGGCTTGCAGAAATGTCCAATTTTTTCATAAAGAGGGGGGAGGGGAGGGGGAGATAGCCCTTTTCGAGGATAGAAAATAAGTTAAAGTAAAAGATCTTATAACCCCCATCCCATTTAAGCCCCTGTCTATAATAATTAAGCCCCCACCCCTGCCTGATTTGGGTTTTTTTTTTTTTTTTTTTGTACAAAGGAAGTAATATAAATACTTATTAATAGCATCTAAGACTTTATAGGAACCAAAATACCTAGTGTCGGATCTGAAAAAAAAAATGAAATAAGTCCCCTGTGTAACCAAGCAGGTTTCTTCGGCACTAAAAAGGAAATAAGCGACAGGGGCCTATCAGAGATTTTACGATGATTTATTAGAGGCCGTTTTCGTAGCCTACCTGTAGGCTTTGATAGTTTTTCCGGCACTAAAACCCCAAAAACACAAAGTTCGAGGCGGAATTCATATCTTTTGATAAATAAGATACTAGTTATCATAATATTATTATATTAAACTACAAAACTATTTTGTCGCGTGATATATCTAGGGACATTAATCTCTTACTCACAACCCTTAAATGGAGCTTCAATGGAGCCTTTCGGGAATGTAATTACAGTCACAACAAGGGTGAAAAGAATTATCTGCGAAATTCTTTATAGGTAAAAAAGCAAAAAGAATCATAAAACTATTGAGATGATTAACAGTAATGATACAAAACTCCCTGCTTTTGTATTAATTAATATCTGAGGCAATTCAACAGTAGGCAAATAACAGAATTACTAGAAAAATAAATTTGCCAAGATATCAGAAATTCTTCTAAATTGCTCGATTTTAATAACCTTTACTTCTAGTATTGTCCAAGGACAAATCTAGTTAGTAAATTGCTCGATTTTAATAACCTTTACAGCTAGTATTGTCCGAAGACAATTCTAGTTAGTTTGAAAACATTTCCCTGCACCAAACAGCAAAATTTAACGGGTTCACCTTACGTGTTGCAATGAAAGGGGCTAACAAACTATTTTTTATTTGTCCATCCGATCCTTTTATCAGAAGATATGCGTAATTACATATTTGGTGGAAGGGGGAGGAAAAAGTAACAAGTATTGTCTGCCAGAGAAGGAACCCTACCACCGTCCTACTTGTATTCGGTTCATAAGATGATGTATTGCAAACGGGCTTTGTCGGGTTCATATAAAAAAAGGACATCGTGACCGTCCACGGGAAAACGTACACTAAGGTTTTCAAACTCGTGGGCACGTGCACGGGCACACGCTGTTTAAACGGATTTTTTTTCCGTGACCACGTTACTTTTTTCCGTTGACACCGATTTTTTTTCCTGTGGCCACGGAAGGAAAAGCCGTGGGCACGCGGTAAAAAAGGACGTTAAAAAGAATTTGAAAGGCCGTTGACACGGCTGTCAAGATTCCGTGTCTACGAATCAAGCACACGGATCGCGAGTCGTGAATGTTGAACTATTCGGTTGAATCTTCCGATTTAAGTGAAAGTCGTTTTCACAACTTTGAGTCGTTGTGGTGGTTACGGCTTGATGTTAGGTAAACAATAAACACCGAAATCGGTATCAAACATTCACTGATCGTGGCCGCTCTAGTGAAATGGCACAGAAATAAATGAGAAATACTTATTCCTTAGAATATGTGGGTTAATTTGGTGTGTGTTATGTAGCGATAACACGTAAATACAGGACGAGAGTTTTGTTATGAACTAGTCGCGGTTTCGGCTTCTTGTTAGAGAAAAAAAGAAACTCCGTTGTTATCAGACATTCGCTGATCATGACCGCTCTTGTGGGATCTTACAGATTTTATAATTCCTCATATTCCTCATAATTCGAGGATTTACTTGATGTGTGTTATTTGCGGATGTGTACGATAATGCGTAAATAAGGGCGAAAGTTGTGTCATCAACTAGTGGCGATTTCAGCTTGTTTTTAGACAAACTAGAAGCTCCGAAGTCGGTATCAAAGGTTTACTGATTATGGCCGCTCTAGTGAAATCGTACAGAAATAAATCAGAAATACTTATTCCTCATAATACGAGGATTTATTTTATGTGTGCTATATGTGTATATGTAAGATTGCGTAAATAAGGGCGAAAGTTGTGTCATCAACTAGTGGCGATTTCAGCTTGTTTTTAGACAAACAAGAAACTCCGAAGTCGGTATTTTTTAGCAATTTCGCGCACTTTTCGAACATTTTGTCGCTTGTTTCGTCTTCGTTGTTGATCATAGTTTTTCTTGTTTGATTTGATACTCGAGATGGTTGGATTTAAATACTTCGATATCGATAAACTAAGCTTTCTTATCAAGTATGCTCACTACTCTACGGCAATCGACGTGTTTATCTATGGAAAGAAGAGGAGGAACGGAGATAAACAGCGACAAAGAGTTGGCTGTAGTTTTAAATTGATGTTTACTAACTTCCCGCGATTTAAGGGAATAATGCATGGTCAAACATAACGCGGACGCTTCAAAACTTTAACGTCCAGGATCCCGAGAACGTGATCATTAAACAGTTTCGGAGTTTAATGATAAAAGACTTAGAATTTTAAGCAGTTTAAGAGTTGAATGATGAATAAAAATCCTCATTGACCTTCATTCAAAATCTTTGCGGCCTATCATCCGATGTCCACGACGTACACTCGATCGTCTGCAATCCTCCATACGACTTTGAAAGCCGTGAACTTAAGTCTTCTCTACAGTTTAAAAAAATACTGAAAGTCGTGGGCTAAGATTGTGCAACCCGTGTCCACGTAAAGAATATCCGTAGACACGGGAAAAAAAATCCGTTTAATATCCGTTTGTTTTTGGCGTTTACACGGAAAACCTAAGTGTACGTTTTCCCACGGACGGTCACTCATGAGATGTCATCCTCCATCTCTTCCTAAGATTTACAAAAAGTAACGACACAGTTGAGGTAATGGACAAAAATAGGGCAAATGCTTTCTTTGTACAATAATGATCGGAAGTCCCGACCCTCACCCTGCTACGGCCCTTCTCGTATTCGTTAGTGTACTCACTTGTCCACGCTACGTCAGAGTAGCCACCAAACACGTATCGGCCCCCAACGCTCACGAGTACGATGTTCGGCGCTTTGCCGTTGCATTTTTCATGGAAGGTCCTGGCAGCCCAGCCATCTCTTTTTGCAGAGAAACATCTGACCCAGCGACTTTTTGGACTCTGCTGCACGGGCTGCAGGAATCCCAAGAGATCTCGGAGGTACTCTGGACCTTTGCCGCTGAGGATGGCGGACTTCTCAAGAACTGCAACGGAATTACACCATCCAGAGATATTATAGATAAAGGCTTGTACTTCATGGTATGTCCATATTGTATCCTTCTCCTCGTATTGAGCGATAACGAATTGGAAAACTAATCTTATGAAATACTTGCCTCGGGATAATCACGAGTATGTCTAGATAAGGAGATAAGTGTAATAAAAAGTAAAAATTTGGGGTAAACATCAACAGAAAAATACTCAAACAGGAGGCAATTCCCTAAAAATAACGATAGAGGCAAACAAGAAAGTTGTCAATGTTCTCGACGTCACGTTGGATCTCGGGAACCAATCGTCCACAGAGAAAGCAATCACCCTAACAACCCTTATCAAGAACATTTCAATGCGGGCAAATAAACGTCTCAGCGAGATCTCTTCATCTGCAAAATGCTGAACAGAGCGGTGCCGGGATACCAACATGTGCTCGACCGCAGTGGATACCAGCACCGCCTGCAGTTCCAACGCCAAAAGACCAAGCAATAGGCAGAAACTGGAAATCACCCGTAAATCTGAGCGATGCAGCTACAACTACGCACTTACAAAAAGTTTGTAAATGCGCAAAAAGGGGACCCAGAGAAACCTGGAAATAGCCTGTAAATAGTCTGTAAATTGGCTGCAAACCTTTGGGATGGAACTAAAGCTTCCCATTGCATAGATTTTCCAGACTATTTTCAGGGTTTTCTGGGTCCCGTTTTAGCGCATGCTCTTGGCATCCCTTCTCCGAATACGGATTATTTCCAGTATATTTACAGACATTCAAAGACTTTCTGTCATTGTGAGAAGACTCTAAACAATCTACATACTATTTACAGACAAATATGGCAATTCCATGGTTCAGAAATATATCTAGTATATATAAAGTCCAATTTTCGGTTAATTTCCCGTGTATGTACAGGCTATTTTCATACACCGAAACATGACACAGCTAAAAGAGAATTTACCTTGGCCTTTATAAACTGAGATTGTCTTTGACAAAGAATCCCAATACTCCTCGTTCACGCCTAAATAAACACCATCCCCTCCATCCATTGTATGAACAGTACCGCTTTCGAACATATGCACGTGCTCGCGAAAATTGCGAACAACGCAACAACAGCTGTTACTGTTAGAGAGGATTACAGTTATTCATAATCAGGACACAACTGTATTGGAGAATTTACCTGTATGCTCAGATTCACCAACTGAGACTTGGCTTGATACATCAACTGAGATCTTCTTTGACATGGAACTCCAATATTCCTGATCCACTACAAGACGAACTCCACCCTCCATACAAGGCTGATCCACGGGTTTCTCTGCTAGACTCGATAGCTGGGATAGCACTTCATTCCTGATGGACAAGACATCCACATCATTTGCTTCCCTGCACATTCTCTCAGCAAACTCCAAACTGCTACGAGCACTTGCAAGTCTCATGGATAAATTCTCTCTCTGGGCAGTCAGCTGCTTCTCTTGCTTTTGACAAGCTGACTCGATCTCCCCTCTAAGATCTGATCGCATCTTCTCAAGAGCCCCTATCTGCTTATCAATAAACTGATCCAGATTCTTCCTGGTTACAAGTTTATTTTCGTCAAGATGTTGTTGAGCCTTTTCAACCAATGCCATCGCCTGTTCAATGTCGGTCAGTTTTGATGTAACTTTTTTTGCTCTTTCCAATATTTCTTCTTTCTCTCGAGCGATAACGTCACTTGTGAAAAGGTAGTCATGATTTTTATGATCAACAACGGTGCAGTCGCGGCAAATTACTTCCTTACAAGATTCGCAAAACAGTTTCAGCTTTTTACCCTTATGTTTGGTGCAGTAGGAAGTTTTGCTCATTGCTAGTAACTTTCCGCTTTTGATCTCATCAAGACTGAGGATAGTATGGTGTTGCAACGGACGAAGTCTCTTATGAGCCGAGATACACTGCTCACAGACAAAGTGATCGCACTCGTTACATCTCCCTTGGGCAGGCTCGTCACTATCACACATTTGACAAACAGTTTTCTTCTTGGAGTCTTCAGATGTCAACAAAGGAAGAACAGAGATAATACTATTGATCATAAAGTTCACCTTCAAACTCGAAACATCAGCCGGGGAAATCTAAGAGAAAAAAAACAGGGTTAATAAAATTCGCATATCGCCATTTAAAAATCAAAAGGGAGGACCATTTTAGATCAGCCTTATTGTGGTCTATACTACGATGGATTGTATTAATATAATAATTAATTCTTATCATTAAACTGTTTAATACTCATAAACTATTAGGGAATGGATATAAATTTCTTGTGGAAAGAATTCAAGTTCACAGTGATTCGTACATATTTAGGGAAAGTTCATTTATTATCCCGAGAGGGGGGTGGGGGGGTGGGGGGTTCGTGAGGATTTTGATAAAAGTAAGGAAAAAAATTAGTTGCCCCCCCTTCAGGTGGAACGAAATTTTCCATGCCCTCCCCCCCTTATGCCCCGCCCCTCGAAAAAAAACCCGAAAAAAGAAGGAGCAAAGAAGGGAACAGCAACGCCAATGTTGAAGGAACGCGAGCAAGGAATTCGCTGAAAACATTAATTCGGAAAAAGTGAAGGCACTCAATTTCTCAAATGTGCGACTAAATCCAGGTTGTCAACCTGATAAGGGTTGTTGCTATAATTGACACAGAAGAAGCAAAAAGGCTTTTTGTTCTTCTCCACGCGAGAAAAGCGCAGCAGGAGAAAAAAAAAGAAAGAGAGAGGAAGACAGCTTGTAGCATTAGAGCGTTTTGGTAATGATTTCAAATATGGAACATAAGCATATAGCGGAAACCATGAAAAAAAAGGTGTATACAGGTTTACATAGCATCGATGAAACGTAGTTTAATACATATCCTTGACTCATGGATTGTGCATGCCAAAAAACTGCCGCAAACCGAGACTCTTTGAAGCAAGAAGTCTGATTTGACACTTGGTCAAATTATTTAGAAGGGACAACACCCAAAGAAATCAGTGACCCGCCTTTTTAAAATCCACACACATTCGGCACCTTCGCCTTTAGACCTCAAAAATTTCTCAAGGCCCACCCACAGTATCCTCACCCACCCCCCCCCCCCCCCACAGTATCCTCACGCCCCCCCCCCCCCCCCCCCCCCCCTACAACCCCTACCTCGGGATAATAAATGAACTTTCCCTTAGTTCTCAATTGAAAAGCACTATGTTGTTTAAATCAATTTGTTTGTTGCAGCAAAACGTTTGTTACACAAGTTGTGCCAAGGTCATTTAACTAATAGATGTATTTTTGATATGACAGATTACCTGGAATCCCGCCTTACAGAGGGGGCACACAAGTTTTCCTCTCCCTTCAGAGTGCACTGCCAGCTCTTCCAGGCAGTGCCGACAAAATGAGTGGAAGCAAGGGAGCACTCTAGGATCGTTGAAGTGCTCTATACACAAAGAGCACGTCACCTCATCCTCGAGGCGCCTGCTGGCAGATGTTGCCATTTCTTCAAGAAAAAACTAGAAGAGCATAAGAAAATGGTTATTCCATTGCTACTCATATCAGCCTTAAAAACACTATCAATATCCCTGAGAATTCTCTTATTTCTGTGATGATATACATAAAAAACTATGAATTATCAGCGCTGGAGAAGTTGCAGTCCAAAGCAGTTTTGGGGTAGGTATTCAATGTTTATTTTATTGTATTATTTTCGCGATTTTGGTGCAAGAAAATCAAACAAAACAATTGGAATTAAAATGTGCTTTCATGTTCAGAACTGTAACAAACTGTAACAGAAACATGCGTGAGCTTATTAAATTTCAACGCATCCCAATTTTCATGAAACTTAACTTTCGCGTCACTTTTTTTTCAAGAAATTGTTAAAACCGCAAGATTAAAGTGACGCGAAGATAAAGAAGAATAAGGTATACTATACCAATTCTGCACCTGTTGGACATATTTTCTACCTTATGACTAGGTGAAGCGAAGATATTAAGTTTATTTCCGAGTGGTGGAAACAATATTTTACGAGTGAGCGCAGTGAACGATCTTGTTGACAATTTTCAGCACCGGGGGGGGGGGGGGGGGGGGGGGGATGGGGGAGGAGGAGAGTGTAACACACATTAGGGACCTTCCCTAATGAGTTGAACCTTTTTTTTCATATTGAACCATGAATCACCCTAAGTGGTAGAAGAAAAGCTGTCCTTCAACCAGTGGAATGCTTGGTAATTAACATGTCTTTCTCTCGCCGAGTGTCACAAACTGTGCGCGAAAATAAGGCCTCCCGGATTTTGTGTATTTGTCAGTTTATTAGCTATGAACCCAACGCTTTTAGAATACACCAACTAGAGGTCTATCACAAATCATGCATTCCGATTGGCTGAGCTACTAATGGTCTATTAGTGATAGACGATGAGTAGAGAAATTCTCGGGAAAAAGGCGGCTGAATCGCGATTTGACGAAGTTAGCGACGACTTAAGGGACGTCCCTGCTTCAATAAACTATAAAGCAAGTCAGAAGAAAAAGTACCAAGGAAAGATAGAACTGGAAGACACTGGAAGACGCTCATTTGAGCGTAAAGTCGGGCTAGTTGGCTAGTAGGAATGTACAGGACCCGAAATGATCCCAGGACCCGAAACGATCCCAGGACCCGAAATGATCCCCAAAAGTACCCCAACTGATCCCGGGACCCGAAACGATCCCCAAGAGTCCCCGAAATGAACCCCAAGGAATTGCAGTAATGGACAACAAAAGGAATGTGTAAGGATTGGCTTTCAGTTTTAAAAACAATTGAAACATTTAGCTTTATTTATGTTATTAAAAGGAAATTTACATTAACTAAAACTATTGTATTAAGATATTAATATACGACTGCGGGGGAAATACAGTGGTTGAGTCAGAAATTGGGGTCAACTTACAATTCCTGTGATAGTAATTTGAAGAACACGGTGTGGATAAAAATTATTTTTACATAAAAAGCCAAAAAGAAAGGATAGGACATGCTGCTTTTCATAGGAAGCGAAATGGGTTAAGGTTATTTTTTTGCATGTTTTTATTCGGCGAATGAAAGACCTATCCTATCATGAGATCATGCCGGGGTGTACGCACGACTACACGAGGAAATTCAAAACTCACATAATATTGCTTTCAACAAATGCCACATCCTCTTAATATTTTGCATCGGTAGTAGATGGGTTGTTTGTTCGAGTGTATTACTCAGTGTGCTTTTGTCGTCCCATCTTCTCGGCCAAACCGGCTGCCTAAATATAATGTGTCGGTAAATATTCGCTCGTGTAAACAAGAATTTCGTGGTGAAATACATGTTTGGTTGTCAAATGAATATTAATTTTTAGGGGTGATGTTTACCGGAAATGAGAGTCATGTGTCGGAACCGCAAAATGTTTAGAGTGTGATGGAAGGTCGAGAGTTTGGTTGATCTGAGCAAAGCTGTGCTATGTTTATGCTGTATTCCTTTCAGTAGCAATTGAAAGTTGTGTATTTGTTTTGGACTCTGTTTATGTGTTTAACGCCGGGCAATGTAATAAATAGAAGTATTGTATTGGAATTTAATATTTTTAAGTCACGTTGTTTAGAAATTGAGTCGCTGTTAACCCTTAATTATTATGCTTCAAGAATTGCAAGTATTTCTTCTGCTTTCCCTTTGTCCATTACCGCAATTCCTTGGGGTTAATTTCGGGGACTCCTCGGTATCGTTTCGGGTCCCAGGATCATTTGGGGTACTTTTGGGGATCATTTCGGGTCCTGGGATCGTTTCGGGTCCTGGGATCATTTCGGGTCCTGTACATTCCTACTAGCCAACTAGCCCGACTTTACGCTCAAATGAGCGTCTAGTTTACAATAAGTTTACATTTTGCAGAATGGAAGCCAATCAGAGTTAATTTATCCAAGAAAAGAAATAAAGAAAAGCTTAATCGCTGTCTCCAAGTATTTTATGCTTTGGTTCGGCAAAAGAATGGCAAATACAATGGTTTATTTGCAAAGAAACTTAGGACAGCTCGCATACTACTAAACCGTGCTTTCTAATTCGGCCTTAATTAAGCTGCTTAGTGAGGCGGCACCGAGCTTGGCTAGTCAGTAAAGGCTGACTTCGACAGCACGATTCAGTCGCATGCGACCTGTCTACGACATGTCTTAGCCCTGAATAAACACTACGAATTTTTCAGTCGAGCATCGTAGCCGAGTCGTAGGTTGATTTACACGACCCGAGTTGTAGATGTGTTGCGGGCAGTCGCATACAACTAAATCGTGCTGTTTAGATCAGCCTTAATAAATCAAGTATAGATTGCCAATTAGACATGCGAAATACAAGTCTTTGGGGAAAAAGTAGGTTAAACATAATCATATCGAATTCCTCAAATGTTTCGTAAATCGAATCGAAAGCGGAAGTGAAACTCATTTCATGTCACCTCTTCAGCTTTATCACGCCGAAGACAAATGAATAGATTCACTTTTAGACGCCTTACAAATAAAGGAACAGCTAATAGCTAAAATAGGGTGGAAAACGCGATATAAATACCTGTTTCTTGTCGAAATCTTCTCAGACGAATCCTAACTTACAATGGAAGCGTCTGATCAACCCTTCGGGAAAGACGCAAAGGGATCTAGACCCTAGTCCCCCACGCAGTCAGTCAGACCGCCCCCTGTCACGCAAGCCTGAATTATTCTATTTTCTATAACTATATGGTTGCCAGGGCGCTAAGACAAGCATCTGTCTATGGTTGCCAAGGCGCTAAGACGAGCATTATGGAGGGATATGGTTGCCAGGTGCTCATTATCAATAAGTGAACCTTTTGAGTCTTTATTGAAAATACTATCGGATTTTTTTTTTATAAAAGACGGTCCCTCTGTTTAATCACCGCCATTTCCCTTTTTGCGGTTCTACATCTGCTTGGACATGAAAGCGCGGCGTTTCTGAATATATTTTGCAGTTTTATCTGTAGATAGCACAAATCAAACTTAAATAAAAGGGAAGCTATTGAGCCATTGCATTAAATGGCAGCGTGATTGGCCTTCTCTAACATGAACCTTAATATCTTCAAGGTGTTCAACTTCTTAAACAAGAGATGTGAGCGTGCCCTTCTCATGAGACGCAACCCCCGTGAGGTGACCTGGACTGTTCTGTATCGCCGCAAGCACAAGAAAGGCACCCAGGAGGAAGTGTCCAAGAAGCGCACCCGCCGTAATATCAAGTTCCAGAGGTCTGTACAGGGTGCGTCTCTTGACAACATCCTCGCCAAGAGAAACCAGAAGCCTGAGGTCCGCAAGGCGCAGAGAGAGCAAGCTATCAGGTGACTAGGTTAACCATGTTTACCCATGTTTAAGGCACATTTTGCTGTGAACTTATCACATCTTATAAATGGAAGATGGAAGATGTATAGCTGATACTGATATTAATAACACAAATTTAATAGAACCTCAGGAAAACAATAGGCAAAACTTGTACACCAAACTATTTTTTTTTCTTTTCTATAGCAATTTAAAGGTATAGCTTTAGAAATATGTTAAACTCTAATTAATGCTGTAATCAGCTCAGTAAGAAAACAGGAATGTCTTTAAAGTTAAAATTGAATTTCTTTAGGAAAAAAATGAAAAAAGCTTTTAAGCTTTAATCATGCTCTACTCTGTCGATACAAATATTTCACTTAATGTTTAAATGCCAAAGTGTGTGCATTTTGTCATGTTTTAAAGAATGCAATGCATTATGGGCTAAGGTCATGCTTTTGGACAGTGTTCTTTGTAAATATAGACCAGAAATAGTTCGAATAGCCCACGTTCACAGCTAGGCCAATTCTACTGTTTTCTTTTGGATTTCGATTGTAAGGAATATCTCCATTCTGATGACATGCACTCTTTTTCTAGCACTTTATTAAACACATAAAAAAAAGTTGCAAAGGAATAAGCAGAAACATACCTTGATCAGGCTATTTTAGGAGCAATAATTGGGAACATGCATTTGTTGTTTCGTGATTGTGTACGAGGCCATGCGTTGTCTAGCTACATAGTATCTTATTTCAATATCTCAAGTTAATGCTTTTGGGCAAAACTATCTACTCTACACTGATTGTCTATCTTTGTGTTTGTTTGGAGACCCAGCATTTCTGTGATGTCTTATTCATACTGGTTGAGACAAGTCTATGATAAAATCTAATCCAACTGAGAAATGTAGGTTATAGGTTGTTTATTCGATTGTGTATGCTTTTATCATATTGCTGATTCTGCTTGTTATTGCTTACAGGGCAGCTAAAGAGAAGCTGAGAGCAAAGGCAGATACAAAGAAGGTAACTACAGGGGTCATTTGTGTCACATGTGCTATGTACCCCTTGTATACACCATGTGCCCACACCCTAATCTGTGTACCCTGTATACCCCACCCAGTTATGCACCCTTCACGCCCACCCCACGATGTGTACCATCTATACACCTATTTCTAATGTGTTGTAACCTGCGGTGGTTCATGGGAAACGCATAGATGACTGAATATTGTATCTGAAAGCCATGTGAGTTTTCATGAGAATGTAAACAAGAATTCTACAGCTTTTGAAACCTCAATTTTCATTTTATTTAGGTTTCTTTGCACATTTACTTGATACCCAGGAAGCACTGTGGGTTAGGATACACAGATTCTCCTAGTGCAACCTTATTTTAAATAGGTGTACACCACCCAGCTTTACACCCTTCATAAACCCGACAATATGTACCTTGTAGACATTCACAATTTTGCACCCTTTGCACACACCCAAATCTGTCTACTCTGTATACACCCCATAGCTTTGCACCCTTGGTACACACCCAAATCTGTGTACCCTGTATACACCCCATAGCTTTACACCATTGGTACACACCCAAATCTGTCTACCCTGTATACATCCCATAGCTTTGCACCCTTGGTACACACCCAAATCTGTCTACCCTGTATATACCCCATAGCTTTGCACCCTTGGTACACACCCATATCTGTGTACCCAGTATACACCCCATAGCTTTGCACCCTTGGTACACACCCAAATCTGTCTACACAGTATACACCCCATAGCTTTGCACCATTGGTACACACCCAAATCTGTCTACCCTGTATACACCCCATTGCTTTGCACCCTTGTTACACACCCAAATCTGTCTACCCTGTATACACCCCATAGCTTTGCACCCTTGGTACACACCCAAATCTGTCTACCCTGTATACACCCCATAGCTTTGCACCCTTGGTACACACCCAAATCTGTCTACCCTGTATACACCCCATAGCTTTGCACACTTGGTACACACCCAAATCTGTCTACCCTGTATACACCCCATAGCTTTGCACCCTTGGTACACACCCAAATCTGTGTACCCAGTATACACCCCTTAGCTTTGCACCCTCGGAACACACCGAAATCTGTCTACCCTGTATACACCCCATAGCTTTGCACCCTCGGTACACACCCAAATCTGTCTACCCTGTATACACCCCATAGCTTTGCACCCTCTGTACACACCCAAATCTGTTTACCCTGTATACACCCCATAGCTTTGCACCCTTGGTACACACCCAAATCTGTCTTCCCTGTATACACCCCATAGCTTTGCACCCTCGGTACACACCCAAATCTGTCTACCCTGTATACACCCCATAGCTTTGCACCCTCGGTACACACCCAAATCTGTCTTTCCTGTATACACTCCATAGCTTTGCACCCTTGGTACACACCCAAATCTGTCTACCCTGTATACACCCCATAGCTTTGCACCCTTGGTACACACCCAAATCTGTGTACCCTGTATACACACCATAGCTTTGCACCCTTGGTACACACCCAAATCTGTCTACCCTGTATACACCCCATAGCTTTGCACCCTTGGTACACACCCAAATCTGTCTACCCTGTATACACCCCATAGCTTTGCACCCTTGGTACACACCCAAATCTGTCTACTCTGTATACACCCTATAGCTTTACACCCTTGGTACACACCCAAATCTGTCTACCCTGTATACACCCCATAGCTTTGCACCCTCGGTACACACCCAAATCTGTCTACCCTGTATACACCCCATAGCTTTGCACCCTTGGTACACACCCAAATCTGTCTACCCTGTATACACCACATAGCTTTGCACCCTTAGTACACACCCAAATCTGTCTACCCTGTATACACCCCATAGCTTTGCACCCTTGGTACACACCCAAATCTGTGTACCCAGTATACACCCCTTAGCTTTGCACCCTCGGAACACACCGAAATCTGTCTACCCTGTATACACCCCATAGCTTTGCACCCTCGGTACACACCCAAATCTGTCTACCCTGTATACACCCCATAGCTTTGCACCCTCTGTACACACCCAAATCTGTTTACCCTGTATACACCCCATAGCTTTGCACCCTTGGTACACACCCAAATCTGTCTTCCCTGTATACACCCCATAGCTTTGCACCCTCGGTACACACCCAAATCTGTCTACCCTGTATACACCCCATAGCTTTGCACCCTCGGTACACACTCAAATCTGTCTTTCCTGTATACACTCCATAGCTTTGCACCCTTGGTACACACCCAAATCTGTCTACCCTGTATACACCCCATAGCTTTGCACCCTTGGTACACACCCAAATCTGTGTACCCTGTATACACACCATAGCTTTGCACCCTTGGTACACACCCAAATCTGTCTACCCTGTATACACCCCATAGCTTTGCACCCTTGGTACACACCCAAATTTGTCTACCCTGTATACACCCCATAGCTTTGCACCCTTGGTACACACCCAAATCTGTCTACTCTGTATACACCCTATAGCTTTACACCCTTGGTACACACCCAAATCTGTCTACCCTGTATACACCCCATAGCTTTGCACCCTCGGTACACACCCAAATCTGTCTACCCTGTATACACCCCATAGCTTTGCACCATTGGTACACACCCAAATCTGTCTACCCTGTATACACCCCATAGCTTTGCACCCTTGGTACACACCCAAATCTGTCTACTCTGTATACACCCCATAGCTTTGCACCCTTGGTACACACCCAATACTGTCTACCCTGTATACACCCCATAGCTTTGCACCCTTGGTACACACCCAAATCTGTCTACCCAGTATACACCCCATATCTTTGCACCCTTGGTACACACCCAAATCTGTCTTCCCTGTATACACCCCATAGCTTTGCACCCTTGGTACACACCCAAATCTGTCTACCCTGTATACACCCCATAGCTTTGCACCCTTGGTACACACCCAAATCTGTGTACCCTGTATACACCCAATAGCTTTGCACCCTTGGTACACACCCAAATCTATCTACCCTGTATACACCCCACAGCTTTGCATCCTTGTTACACACCCAAATCTGTCTACCCTGTATACACCCCATAGCTTTGCACCCTTGGTACACACCCAAATCTATCTACCCTGTATACACCCCATAGCTTTGCATCCTTGGTACACACCCAAATCTGTCTACCCTGTATACACCCCATAGCTTTGCACCCTTGGTACACACCCAAATCTGTCTACCCAGTATACACCCCTTAGCTTTGCACCCTCGGAACACACCGAAATCTGTCTACCCTGTATACACCCCATAGCTTTGCACCCTCGGAACACACCGAAATCTGTCTACCCTGTATACACCCAATAGCTTTGCACCCTTGGTACACACCCAAATCCATCTACCCTGTATACACCCAATAGCTTTGCACCCTTGGTACACACCCAAATCCATCTACCCTGTATACACCCCATAGCTTTGCATCCTTGGTACACACTCAAATCTGTCTACCCTGTATACACCCCATTGCTTTGCACCCTTGTTACACACCCAAATCTGTCTATCCTGTATACACCCCATAGCTTTGCACCCTTGGTACACATCCAAATCTGTCTACCCTGTATACACCCCATAGCTTTGCACCCTTGGTACACACCCAAATCTGTCTACCCTGTATACACCCCATAGCTTTGCACCCTTGGTACACACCCGAATCTGTGTACCCTGTATACACCCAATAGCTTTGCACCCTTGGTACACACCCAAATCTGTCTACCCTGTATACACCCCATAGCTTTGCACCCTTGGTACACACCCAAATCTGTGTACCCAGTATACACCCCTTATCTTTGCACCCTCGGAACACACCAAAATCTGTCTACCCTGTATACACCCCATAGCTTTGCACCCTTGGTACACACCCAAATCTGTGTACCCTGTATACACCCAATAGCTTTGCACCCTTGGTACACACCCAAATCCATCTACCCTGTATACACCCCATAGCTTTGCATCCTTGGTACACACTCAAATCTGTCTACCCTGTATACACCCCATTGCTTTGCACCCTTGTTACACACCCAAATCTGTCTATCCTGTATACACCTCATAGCTTTGCACCCTCGGTACACACCGAAATCTGTCTACCCTGTATACACCCCATAGCTTTGCACCCTTGGTACACACCCAAATCTGTCTACCCTGTATACACCCCATAGCTTTGCACCCTTGGTACACACCCAAATCTGTGTACCCAGTATACACCCCTTAGCTTTGCACCCTCGGAACACACCGAAATCTGTCTACCCTGTATACACCCCATAGCTTTGCACCCTCGGTACACACCCAAATCTGCCTACACTGTATACACCCCATAGCTTTGCACCCTCTGTACACACCCAAATCTGTTTACCCTGTATACACCCCATAGCTTTGCACCCTTGGTACACACCCAAATCTGTGTACCCTGTATACACCCCATAGCTTTACACCCTTGGTACACACCCAAATCTGTCTACCCTATATACATCCCATAGCTTTGCACCCTTGGTACACACCCAAATCTGTCTACCCTGTATACACCCCATAGCTTTGCACCCTTGGTACACACCCAAATCTGTGTACCCTGTATACACCCAATAGCTTTGCACCCTTGGTACACACCCAAATCTGTCTACCCTGTATACACCCCATAGCTTTGCACCCTTGGTACACACCCAAATCTGTGTACCCAGTATACACCCCTTAGCTTTGCACCCTCGGAACACACCAAAATCTGTCTACCCTGTATACACCCCATAGCTTTGCACCCTTGGTACACACCCAAATCTGTGTACCCTGTATACACCCAATAGCTTTGCACCCTTGGTACACACCCAAATCCATCTACCCTGTATACACCCCATAGCTTTGCATCCTTGGTACACACTCAAATCTGTCTACCCTGTATACACCCCATTGCTTTGCACCCTTGTTACACACCCAAATCTGTCTATCCTGTATACACCTCATAGCTTTCCACCCTTGGTACACACCGAAATCTGTCTACCCTGTATACACCCCATAGCTTTGCACCCTTGGTACACACCCAAATCTGTCTACCCTGTATACACCCCATAGCTTTGCACCCTTGGTACACACCCAAATCTGTGTACCCAGTATACACCCCTTAGCTTTGCACCCTCGGAACACACCGAAATCTGTCTACCCTGTATACACCCCATAGCTTTGCACCCTCGGTACACACCCAAATCTGTCTACCCTGTATACACCCCATAGCTTTGCACCCTCTGTACACACCCAAATCTGTTTACCCTGTATACACCCCATAGCTTTGCACCCTTGGTACACACCCAAATCTGTCTACCCTGTATACACCCCATAGCTTTGCACCCTCGGTACACACCCAAATCTGTCTACCCTGTATACACCCCATAGCTTTGCACCCTTGGTACACACCCAAATCTGTGTACCCTGTATACACCCAATAGCTTTGCACCCTTGGTACACACCCAAATCTATCTACCCTGTATACACCCCATAGCTTTGCATCCTTGGTACACACCCAAATCTGTCTACCCTGTATACACCCCATAGCTTTGCACCCTTGGTACACACCCAAATCTGTCTACCCTGTATACACCCCATAGCTTTGCACCCTTGGTACACACCCAAATCTGTGTACCCAGTATACACCCCTTAGCTTTGCACCCTCGGAACACACCGAAATCTGTCTACCCTGTATACACCCCATAGCTTTGCACCCTTGGTACACACCCAAATCTGTGTACCCTGTATACACCCAATAGCTTTGCATTCTTGGTACACACCCAAATCCATCTACCCTGTATACACCCCATAGCTTTGCATCCTTGGTACACACTCAAATCTGTCTACCCTGTATACACCCCATTGCTTTGCACCCTTGTTACACACCCAAATCTGTCTATCCTGTATACACCCCATAGCTTTGCACCCTTGGTACACACCCAAATCTGTCTACCCTGTATACACCCCATAGCTTTGCACCCTTGGTACACACCCAAATCTGTCTACCCTGTATACACCCCATAGCTTTGCACCCTTCGTACACACCCAAATCTGTGTACCCAGTATACACCCCTTAGCTTTGCACCCTCGGAACACACCGAAATCTGTCTACCCTGTATACACCCCATAGCTTTGCACCCTCGGTACACACCCAAATCTGTCTACCCTGTATACACCCCATAGCTTTGCACCCTCTGTACACACCCAAATCTGTTTACCCTGTATACACCCCATAGCTTTGCACCCTTGGTACACACCCAAATCTGTCTACCCTGTATACACCCCATAGCTTTGCACCCTTGGTACACACCCAAATCTGTCTACCCTGTATACACCCCATAGCTTTGCACCCTCGGTACACACCCAAATCTGTCTTTCCTGTATACACTCCATAGCTTTGCACCCTCGGTACACACCCAAATCTGTCTACTCTGTATACACCCTATAGCTTTACACCCTTGGTACACACCCAAATCTGTCTACCCTGTATACACCTCATAGCTTTGCACCATTGGTACACACCCAAATCTGTCTACCCTGTATACACCTCATAGTTTTGCACCATTGGTACACACCCAAATCTGTCTATCATATATACACCCAATACATAGCTTTGCACCCTTGGTACACACCCAAATGTGTGTACCCTGTATACACCCCATAGCTTTGCACCGTTGGTACACACCCAAATCTATCTACCCAGTATACACCCCATAGCTTTGCACCCTTGGTACACACCCAAATCTGTCTGCCCTGTATACACCCCATAGCTTTGCACCCTTTGTACACACCCAAATCTGTCTACCCTGTATACACAATATAGCTTTGCACCCTTGGTACACACCTAAAGCTGTCTACCCTGTATACACCCAATAGCTTTGCACCATTTGTACACACCCAAATCTGTCCACCCTGTATACACCCCATAGATTTGCACCCTTGGTACACACCCAAATCTGTCTACCCTGTATACACCCCATTGCTTTACACCTTTTGCTTACACCCAAAGCTGTCTACCCTGTATACACCCCATTGCTTTACACCCTTTGCCCACACCCAAAGCTGTCTACCCTGTATACACCCCATAGCTTTGCACCCTTTGTACAAACCCAAATCTGTCTACCCTGTATACATACTATAGCTTTGCACCCTTGGTACACACCCAAATCTGTCTACACTGTATACACCCCATAGCTTTGCACCCTTGGTACACACCCAAATCTGTCTGCCCTGTATACACCCCATAGCTTTGCACCCTTGGTACACACCCAAATCTGTCTACCCTGTATACACAATATAGCTTTGCACCCTTGGTACACACCTAAAGCTGTCTACCCTGTATACACCCAATAGCTTTGCACCATTTGTACACACCCAAATCTGTCTACCCTGTATACACCCCATAGCTTTGCACCCTTGGTACACACCCAAATCTGTCTACCCAGTATACACCCCATAGCTTTGCACCCTTGGTACACACCCAAATCTGTCTACTCTGTATACACCCCAAAGCTTTGCACCCTTGGTATACACCCAAATCTGTCTACCCTGTATACACCCCATAGCTTTGCACCCTTGGTACACACCCAAATCTGTCTACCCTGTATACACCCCATAGCTTTGCACCCTTGGTACACACCCAAAGCTGTCTACCCTGTATACACCCCATAGCTTTACACCCTTTGCCCACACCCAAAGCTGTCTACCCTGTATACACCCCATTGCTTTACACCTTTTGCCCACACCCAAAGCTGTCTACCCTGTATACACCCCATTGCTTTACACCCTTTGCCCACACCCAAAGCTGTCTACCCTGTATACACCCCATAGCTTTGCACCCTTTGTACAAACCCAAATCTGTCTACCCTGTATACATACTATAGCTTTGCACCCTTGGTACACACCCAAATCTGTCTACACTGTATACACCCAATAGCTTTGCACCATTGGTACATACCCAAATCTGTCTACCCTGTATACACCCCATAGCTTTGCACCCTTGGTACACACCCAAATCTGTCTACCCTGTATACACCCCATAGCTTTGCACCCTTGGTACACACCCAAATCTGTCTACCCTGTATACACCCCATAGCTTTGCACCCTTGGTACACACCCAAATCTGTGTACCCAGTATACACCCCTTAGCTTTGCACCCTCGGAACACACCAAAATCTGTCTACCCTGTATACACCCCATAGCTTTGCACCCTTGGTACACACCCAAATCTGTGTACCCTGTATACACCCAATAGCTTTGCACCCTTGGTACACACCCAAATCCATCTACCCTGTATACACCCCATAGCTTTGCATCCTTGGTACACACTCAAATCTGTCTACCCTGTATACACCCCATTGCTTTGCACCCTTGTTACACACCCAAATCTGTCTATCCTGTATACACCCCATAGCTTTGCACCCTTGGTACACACCCAAATCTGTCTACCCTGTATACACCTCATAGCTTTGCACCCTTGGTACACACCGAAATCTGTCTACCCAGTATACACCCCATAGCTTTGCACCCTTGGTACACACCCAAATCTGTCTACCCTGTATACACCCCATAGCTTTGCACCCTTGGTACACACCCAAATCTGTGTACCCAGTATACACCCCTTAGCTTTGCACCCTCGGAAAACACCGAAATCTGTCTACCCTGTATACACCCCATAGCTTTGCACCCTCGGTACACACCCAAATCTGTCTACCCTGTATACACCCCATAGCTTTGCACCCTCTGTACACACCCAAATCTGTTTACCCTGTATACACCCCATAGCTTTGCACCCTTGGTACACAACCAAATCTGTCTACGCTGTATACACCCCATAGCTTTGCACCCTCGGTACACACCCAAATCTGTCTACCCTGTATACACCCCATAGCTTTGCACCCTCGGTACACACCCAAATCTGTCTTTCCTGTATACACTCCATAGCTTTGCACCCTCGGTACACACCCAAATCTGTCTACCCTGTATACACCCCATAGCTTTGCACCCTTGGTACACACCCAAATCTGTGTACCCAGTATACACCCCTTAGCTTTGCACCCTCGGAACACACCGAAATCTGTCTACCCTGTATACACCCCATAGCTTTGCACCCTCGGTACACACCCAAATCTGTCTACCCTGTATATACCCCATAGCTTTGCACCCTCTGTACACACCCAAATCTGTTTACCCTGTATACACCCCATAGCTTTGCACCCTTGGTACACAACCAAATCTGTCTACGCTGTATACACCCCATAGCTTTGCACCCTCGGTACACACCCAAATCTGTCTACCCTGTATACACCCCATAGCTTTGCACCCTCGGTACACACCCAAATCTGTCTTTCCTGTATACACTCCATAGCTTTGCTCCCTCGGTACACACCCAAATCTGTCTACCCTGTATACACCCCATAGCTTTGCACCCTTGGTACACACCCAAATCTGTGTACCCTGTATACACCCCATAGCTTTGCACCCTTGGTACACACCCAAATCTGTCTACCCTGTATACACCCCATAGCTTTGCACCCTTGGTACACACCCAAATCTGTCTACCCTGTATACACCCCATAGCTTTGCACCCTTGGTACACACCCAAATTTGTCTGCTCTGTATACACCCCATAGCTTTACACCCTTGGTACACACCCAAAGCTGTCTACCCTGTATACACCCCATAGCTTTACACCCTTTACCCACACCCAAAGCTGTCTACCCTGTATACACCCCATTGCTTTACACCCTTTGCCCACACCCAAAGCTGTCTACCCTGTATACACCCCATAGCTTTGCACCCTTTGTACAAACCCAAATCTGTCTACCCTGTATACACACTATAGCTTTGCACCCTTGGTACACACCCAAATCTGCCTACACTGTATACACCCAATAGCTTTGCACCATTGGTACACACCCAAATCTGTCTACCCTGTATACACCCCATAGCTTTGCACCCTTGGTACACACCCAAATCTGTCTACTCTGTATACACCCCATAGCTTTGCACCCTTGGTACACACCCAAATTTGTCTGCTCTGTATACACCCCATAGCTTTACACCCTTGGTACACACCCAAAGCTGTCTACCCTGTATACACCCCATAGCTTTACACCCTTTGCCCACACCCAAAGCTGTCTACCCTGTATACACCCCATTGCTTTACACCCTTTGCCCACACCCAAAGCTGTCTACCCTGTATACACCCCATAGCTTTGCACCCTTTTTACAAACCCAAATCTGTCTATCCAGTATACACCCCATAGCTTTGCACCCTCGGTACACACCCAAATCTGTCTACACTGTATACACCCTATAGCTTTGCTCCCTTGGTACACACCCGAATCTGTTTACCCAGTATATACCCCATAACTTTGCACCCTCGGTACACACCCAAATCTGTCTACACTGTATACACCCTATAGCTTTGCTCCCTTGGTACACACCCGAATCTGTTTACCCAGTATATACCCCATAACTTTGCACCCTCGGTACACACCCAAATCTGTCTACTCTGTATACACCCCATAGCTTTGCACCCTTGGTACACACCCAAATCTGTCTACCCTGTATACACCCCATAGCTTTGCACCCTTGGTACACACCCAAAGCTGTCTACCCAGTATACACCCCATAGCTTTGCACCCTTGGTACACACCCAAATTTGTCTACCCTGTATACACCCCCATAGCTTTGCACCCTTGGTACACACCCAAAGCTGTCTACCCAGTATACACTCCATAGCTTTGCACCCTTGGTACACACCCAAAGCTGTCTACCCTGTATACACCCCATAGCTTTGCACTCTTGGTACACACCCAAATCTGTGTACCCCATATATACCCCTACACTGCACACCTGCTTTAGACCCGATCTTGTGCATATGTTTGTCAGTGTTGTGTTTCTGTGATAAATTATCATTGCCTACATTGTTTGAGTGTTACTTATTGATGAAGACATGATGTTCTGAGAAACAAACACAAACACAAGCACTATTTTCACCTGTGAAAAGATGATTCTACAATCTAGGTCAAACTAAGTGGAACCCCTCTCCCCTCTTAAATATTGGAGCATATGTACTTGATTATCTGACTGCAAGGGCATTTAAAGCTAAAGAAACACTTTTAACCAGTATTAGATGGGGGAGAAGGAGGAAATGTGTTACTCAGCCAAGTCTTCCATTTTTTTTGGATTGCAGGATACGTTTTGATTGAGGATATTAATACGAGACACCTCCGTACGTACATTCTCTATTAGAAGTTCTACTAAAACTTTAGTATTCCGCTAAAAAGGGACAGATTTAGGTATTTATGCTTGCTTTTGGGGTCCTGTTGTATTTATAAACCTTTTGACTCGTTTGCAGCAATAACTACCCAACCCGCTGCCCAACGACAGAAGGCTCAGAAGAATGTCAAGCAGATGGCTGCCAAGCCTCGTATGGGAGGCAAGCGATAAGCTTGGCACTGCTCTGTAAATTACCCTAATAAAACTCTGCTCAAAATTTTGTTCATCTTTTGATGATTCTTTGCTTATTCTGCGTTTTTTTTTCGCTCAATATAGAACAAGAAGCTGTTAAAATGTTTACAATGTATAGAGCACCAATGTTCCAGCAGTTTTTATAAAGTCTCTTTAAGGTATTTGCCTAAGCTAGCATTCACATCCACACAGATTCAAATGTTTTTTGCCTAACTCTTATTTAAGAGTTCTATTTTGAAATTCCGGGGAAAAAAAAAAGAAAACAGACCAATATCTTCACGCTACAAAGACCGATTTCTCATAAAAATGCTCTTGGCAGGGAGAGAAGTTAGCACAGACTGAGAAAGGGGATTTATTTTAATATCTTTTAACATAGTTAATATAAAGTTGTGGTAATTTCAACGAAGGATTCCAAATCTAAGATCTGGTGCATCAGAAAAATGCAAGAATAAAGAGTAATAACACGAACGGGAAGGGAAGACCAAAAACTGATTTGAGGAACACACGGCGTCGGAAGGGGTAGGGTGCGGGAGTGAAGAGCAAGGAGCGATAAGACGAACCTACGGCGTCGGAGGGGGTAGGGTGCGGGAGGGAAGAGCAAGGAGCGATAAGACGAACCCACGGCGTCTGAGGGGGTAGGGTGCGGGAGGGAAGAGCAAGGAGCGATAAGACGAACCCACGGCGTCGGAGGGGGTAGGGGGCGACAGGAGGATACCCTTGATATCCGGGGAAGTTCTTGACACATGGAATTTGTCCTAAACCCAGGCTTGCACTGTATGCGTAGGAGGGGGGTTGGGGGTTGGGGGGGCAATATGTGTGAGGCTCTTTGTCAAAATCATCGATTGTACTAAAAGTCCTTTTTCTCTTTTTTTAAAAAAATTCCCTAATCTAAATCAGAATTACATCCACACGCATACCTGTTCACAGTATTTCATGGTTAATAAATCCATTACTGGACAACACTCACCTAAGACTGAATAATGAGAAAGTTAAAATGTTTATACAGACCTTGGCGGCTGCTAAAAAGTTAACCCTCACCAACTAACCATAAATACGCGGCCTTATCAATCCATAATCGGGGGGTGGGGGGGGGGGGGGGGTGAATAGATTCGCGGATTGCCAGATTCGGCCCGAAATTGTCACGGACTGCGATAAGCTCTTAGTAAAAAAAAACTATGGCTACGTACGATATACATCTGAAAAATCAGAAGTCAAGTCAGAACCATAAGACTATTCTATGTTGTGCTTTTTATAGCTGTGACTATAGCTGACTATTCTATGCCGTGCTTGTTATAGCTGTGACTATAGCTGACTATTCTATGCCGTGCTTGTTATAGCTGTGACTATAGCTGACTATTCTATGCTGTGCTTGATATAGCTGTGACTATAGCTGACTATTCTATGCCGTTCTTGTTATAGCTGTGACTATAGCTGACTATTCTATGCTGTGTTTGTTATAGCTATGACTATAGCTGACTATTCTATGCTGTGCTTGATATAGCTGTGACTATAGATGACTATTCTATTTCGTGCTTGTTATAGCTGTGACTATAGCTGACTATTCTATGCTGTGCTTGTTATAGCTGTGACTATAGCTGACTATTCTATGCTGTGCTTGTTATAGCTATGACTATAGCTGACTATTCTATGCCGTGCTTGTTATAGCTGTGACTATAGCTGACTATTTTATTTCGTGCTTGTTATAGCTGTGACTATAGCTGACTATTCTATGCCGTGCTTGTTATAGCTATGACTATAGCTGACTATTCTATGCCGTGCTTGTTATAGCTGTGACTATAGCTGACTATTCTATGCCGTGCTTGTTATAGCTATGACTATAGCTGACTATTCTATGCCATACTGGATATAGCTGTGACTATAGCTGACTATTCTATGCCGTGCTTGATATAGCTGTGACTATAGCTGACTATTCTATGCCGTGCTTGTTATAGCTGTGACTATAGCTGACTATTCTATTTCGTGCTTGTTATAGCTGTGACTATAGCTGACTATTCTATGCTGTGCTTGTTATAGCTGTGACTATAGCTGACTATTCTACGCCGTGCTTGTTATAGCTGTGACTATAGTTGACCCTTCTATGCCGTGCTTGTTATAGCTGTGACTATAGCTGACTATTCTATGCCGTGCTTGTTATAGCTGTGACTATAGCTGACTATTCTATTTCGTGCTTGTTATAGCTGTGACTATGGTTGACCCTTCTATGCCGTGCTTGTTATAGCTGTGACTATAGCTGACTATTCTATGCCGTGCTTGGTATAGCTGTGACTATAGCTGACTATTCTATTTCGTGCTTGTTATAGCTGTGACTATAGCTGACTATTCTATGCTGTGCTTGTTATAGCTGTGACTATAGCTGACTATTCTACGCCGTGCTTGTTATAGCTGTGACTATAGCTGACTATTCTATGCTGTGCTTGTTATCGCTGTGACTATAGCTGACTAGTCTATGCCATACTGGTTATAGCTGTGACTATAGCTGACTATTCTATGCCATACTGGATATAGCTGTGACTATAGCTGACTATTCTATGCTGTGCATGTTATCGCTGTGACTATAGCTGACTATTCTATGCCATACTGGTTATAGCTGTGACTATAGCTGACTATTCTATGCCATACTGGATATAGCTGTGACTATAGCTGACTATTCTATGCCGTGCTGGTTATAGCTGTGACTATAGCTGACTATTCTACGCCGTGCTTGTTATCGCTGTGACTATAGCTGACTATTCTACGCCGTGCTGGTTATAGCTATGACTATAGCTGACTATTCTATGCCGTGCTTGTTATAGCTGTGACTATAGCTGACTATTCTACGCCGTGCTGGTTATAGCTGTGACTATAGCTGACTATTCTATGCTGTGCTTGATATAGCTGTGACTATAGCTGACTATCCTATGCTGTGCTTGTTATAGCTGTGACTATAGCTGACTATTCTATGCCGTGCTGGTTATAGCTGTGACTATAGCTGACTATTCTATGCCGTGCTTGTTATAGCTGTGACTATGGCTGACTATTCTATGCTGTGTTGGTTATAGCTTTGTTTAGTGTGGCGGTTTGAATAGCTGTGTTCAGTGTTCAGTATGCCAGTTTTGTGTTCAGTACTTCCAGTGGAGCAGATCTTGATAATTCGCCGCAGGGCGCTTCTCAAATTCCTGATATGCGTTGCTTTGCGCATGCTCAGAAACTTTTTGTTTGGCAGCATCATGTGTGGGGCCCGCGACAGGCTTCAGGGACTCGTATGTAGATGATTGGCCCACCTCCTCGTAAGTGTGATCCGAGTCTGCCGCCCTCGGTGTCATTTCAATGGGGTTGTCATAGCAGTGATCCGCATCATCAGCCTTGATACCTTCGGTGGAATGAATCCGTTTTCTGTTTTCCATGTATTTGCGCACGCGCCAGGAGATGAGACCGATGATTATGAGGCCACCCGCGGAGCAAGCAGAGACTATGGTTACTATGGTAACAGTGCCTGAGGCCTGCTTGGCTGGCTTTTTACCTGGAATAAAATAAAAAATTGTTTCGATGTTACTTTCACGCAACTATTGTCAAGTGACTGACATAATAATTTCTATTGAGAGCTCAAAGGAATGTCGCGTAAGCACTTTCCCAACAAAAGGGCATAGAAATTTTACATGGTATCTCATGTCCCATTTACTTCGTTGACACCATTGCCTGAATTGCCAATTACTATTTATGCTAAGGATTTAAAGCATCTGCTTTACCTCAAAGAACTTCTTTTGTCGCTTTGATCAATATTATCATTTTAAGAAGCGCTCCGCTAATCCATTCAAGATGAAATGCAATAGTCAAAAAAATGATTTTTCAATAATTTGTCTATAGACTTATATTTGTCTCCTGATTACAAAAATGCGTTTCTTTTTGAAATCGAACGAATATTAAATATTTAATGGATTTTCCTTATTTTACTCGGCTTGACCCCGAAAAACACTACAAAATTTGAACCAAGTATCGCTACCTGAAGTGCGAAAAATAAACAGCGCAGAAACACAGCAACACCACAGGAGGCAACCAGGATATGTGCTCTCAATATTATTTTAATCTTGGCTTAATCCAGTTAAAATAGAATATTTGACAGATTTTCTCAAATATAGCCTCGCATCCATCATTTTGCACGATCGTCAAACCGACAAATTAAGGCCTTAAAAGTCGCATCTGGTACATTGCTCTATCAAAAATGGTCATTTTTCCTGAAAAGTTAGTCACTTACTTGCCTAGAATCTGAAATAAAATTTTGGGGATAATAAAATCCAGAGCGCTGAGAGCGCCAAGAAGATACAACACTTCACAGGTTATTGACCTTTCAAACTTGGGCCAACTGTGACACCAACAGCTAAATTGGCAGGGAAATTTGGCTTTTGCCGACGCTCCCACCTCGAAACAACGCTGAAAACAAATTTGAGGACCAACAAATATGTGTGTTATCACTTGCAGTCTTCGTTGTGCGAGATGATTAAGGCAAAACAGGTATTTGAATGCGTATTTGAATAGATTATAACTAGTCTTGTGTAATGTTTGTGTCCAGACAATTCGTAACATAGATCAAAACAACAAATTAAGTGGTATCGAATTTTCCTCACCTCAGCTTGGGAAAGTACTTGATAGGCATCGTTTTTTATCAATGCCTTTTCCCCTACAAGCGCATAAAAACAATTCGGCTTGCGATCTCGGAATGTTTTTTATGGTGCTTCCACCGGCAGCGCACACAGGAATCCCAAAGTTTCTAAAACACAACGCAAAAAAAATTAGAGAAAACAGAAAGAGCAACTCATCAAAAAATCTGATTCCTTATTTTGGAATAGAATAAAATAAATAATGCCCAACCGTAAGGATTGTTTGAAATTGTAAGCCATCGAAGTTATCGAATGATGGATTTTATTCCTTGCGGAGCGGAAGTTACATATCTTGTGTGAAATTGACAGTTGGCAATAAACAGATAGTTTTTCATACCATTACCAGGTACGTTCTATGAGTGTTTATACACTGGTTTCTTCTTGCTGTCCGTTTTGCACAGTTTTAGTGAGAATATAGCTTTTTGCTCATACTCTCAGTTCCTAGGCCAGTAGGCGGGGCGTGTTGCGCTAGTCAAGACAACCCTGGTATAGTGCGGTGCCTGAATATCACAAACTGCACACAAGATATCAAGAAGCATCTCCGTTCCTTGGGGGTGAGAGATTCACCAAAGCTGGTTCTGGCCGGTGCAAGTAAAACATTCTCAACATTGGCGCACTATGAATAACCACTTTTTAAAACCTACAGTTTGATTTGCTGTTCAGGTTCAGGTCTGTGTCCAAACAATTCGTGACATTCAGCTTGGGAAAGCACTTGATAGGCATCGTTTTTTATCAATGTCCGTTCCTCTACGAAGACCTAACTCAACTACGGTTGATTATTGTTGGAACACAATAATCAGCGCTTATTCATGTTAGCATGTGACATGCCACAGAAAAACCATAACGGTTTTATTCACAAGGATGGGTAGGACAATTAGGACACATTGATACTAACAAATTTATGATATTGCCCTTTAGTCATTGCTGTGAAATTGTATCCGAAATATATTAACAAAAACTGATAGCAAGTAATTTTTTTAAAAACGGACACAAAATATCACAATAGTTTGAAAGCCCCCAAAATTAACGTTTGTCACAGAGGAAATCATTCTGTACAGTACACAATCAGATCTTCATGGAAGAATCTAGCGCTCTATGGGGGTATTTGGCTCTGGCGCTGTTCACGGGGTGGGGGGGGGGGATCTGGCTCTGTCAACAAGGAAATCTGGCTCTGGTGCTGTCCACGGGGCGATTTGCTCTTGTCCACGGGGGGATATGGCTTTTGCGCTGTCCACGGGGGGATCTGGCTTTTGCGCTGTCCACGGGGGGATCTGGCTTTTGCGCTGTCCACGGGGGGATATGGCTTTTGCGCTGTCCACGGGGGGATCTGGCTTTTGCGCTGTCCACGGGGTATCTGGCTCTGGCGCTTCCCACCATGATATCTGGCTCTGGCTCTGTCAATAGGGAAATCTGGTTCTGGCGCTGTCCACGGGGGTTTCTTGCTATGGCGCTGTCCACGGGGGTTTCTTGCTATGGCGCTGTCCACGGGGGTTTCTTGCTCTGGCACTGTCCACGGGAGGATCTGGCTCTGTCCACGGGGGGATCTGGCGCTGTCCACGGGGGGATCGGGCGCTGTCCACGGGGGTTTCTTGCTCTGGCACTGTCCACGGGGGGGGGGGGGGGGGGGGGTTCTTGCTCTGGCACTGTCCACGGGGGTGGGGGGGGGGGTCTTGCTCTGGCGCTGTCCACGGGGGGATCTGGCTCTGGCGCTGTACCACGGGGGGGATCTGGCTCTGGCGCTGTACCACGGGGGGGATCTGGCTCTGTCCACGGGGGATCTTGCTCTTGTCCACGGGGGGATCTGGCTCTTGCGATGTCCACGGGGGTATCTGGCTCTGGCGCTGTCCACCGTGGTATCTGGCTCTGTCAACAAGGAAATCTTGAACTGGCGCCGTCCACGGGGGGATCTTGCTCTAGCTCTGTCCATGGGGGGCCTAGCTCTGGCGCTATCCACGGGGGGAAAAGGTTCGGGCGCTGTACACGGTAGGGTATGGTTCGGAGGTTCTTGCTCTGGCGCTGTCCACGGGGGGATCTGGCTCTGGCGCTGTAGACAGGAAAATCTGGATCTGGCACTGTCCACGGGATATCTGGCTCTTGCGCTGTCCACGGATATCCCACGTTCCGCAGCAGCAGTTCTTACGATTACTGCGCCATCTGATGCGCCATGTGCATCGCGGTGGCTTGAGCAGATAGGGAGCTTTGTGTATTTTCCTTCAAGGTCAAACAAACCTGGACAGCAAATCAAACTGTATGTTTTAAAAAAAGTGGTTATTCATGAACGTCAATGTTAAAATTGTTATACCTGCACTTGCCAGAAGCAGCTTTGGTTCGCAATTTAGCGATAAAACGGAGATGCCTCTTGATATCTAGTGCAGTTTGTGATATTCACTAGCGAAAAACGCCTACGAACTGAGAGTATGAGCAAAAAGCCATATTCTCATTAAAACTTTGCAAAACGGACAGCAAGAAGAGACCAGTGTATAAAAACTCATACAACGTACCTGGTACTGGTATGAAAAACTATCTGTTTATTGCCAACTGTCAATATCACAAGATATGTAACTTCCGCTCCGCAAGGAATAAAATCCATCATTCGATAACTTCGATTGCTTACAATTTCAAACGATCCTTACGGTTGGACATTATTTGTTTTATTCTATTCCAAAATAAGGAATCAGATTTTTTGATTAGTTGCTCTTTCTCTCTCTTTTTTTTTTTTTTTTTTTTTTTTTTTGCATTGTGTTTGAGAAACTTTGGGATTCCTGTGTGCGCTGCCGGTCACGTGGAAGCACCATGAAAAACATTCCGAGATCGCAAGCCGAAGCGAGTTAAACAGCGTTTTTATGCGTTTGTAGAGGAACAAGCATTGATAAAAAACGATGCCTTTTAAGAACTTTCCCAAGCTGAGGTAAGGAAAATTTAACTTGTTGTTTTGATCTATGTTACTAATTCTTTGGACACAAATATTACGCAAGACTAGTTATAATATATTCAAATAATCACTCAAATACGTGTTTTTTCTAAATTATCTCGCACAACGAAGAATGCAAGTAATAACACACATATTTATTGGTCCTCAAATTTTTTTTCAGCATTGTATCGAGGAGGGAGCTTCTGCAAAAGCCAAATTTCCCTGCGAATTCAGCAGTTGGTGTCATAGTTAGCCCAAGTTAAAAGGTCAATTACCTGTGAAGTGTTGTATCTTCTTGGCGCTCTCAGCGCTCCGGATTTTATTATCCCCAAAATTTTATTTCAGATTCTAGGCAAGTAAGTGACTGTCTTTTCAGGAAAAATGATCATTTTTGATAGAGCAATGTACCAGATGCGACTTTTAAGGCCTCAATTTGTCGGTTTGACGATCGTGCAAAATGATGGATGCGAGGCTATATTTGAGAAAATCTGTCAAATATTCTATTTTAACTGGATTAAGCCGAGATTAAAATAATATTGAGAGAACATATCCTGGTTGCCTCCTGTGGTGTTGCTGTGTTTCTGCGCTGTTTTTTTTCGCACTGCAGGTAGCGATACTTGGTTCAAATTTTGTAGTGTTTTTCGGGGTCAAGCCGAGAAAAATAAGGAAAAATCCATAAAATATTTAATATTCGTTAGATTTTAAAAAGAAACACATTTTTGTAATCAGGAGCCAAATATAAGTCTATAGACAAATTATTGAAAAATCATTTTTTTGAGTATTGCATTTCATCTTGAATGGATTAGCGGAGCACTTCTTAAGAACTCCAAGCATCTGCTTACATCAAAGAGATCCTTTCATCTTCCTAAATTATATTTTCCAACACCCGTCCTTTTCGCAAAGGGACCGGCTTTCACCTTTTCCGGCACAAAGAAAATTACTTTGTAATAGTCAGCTATAGTCACAGCTATAACGAGCACAGCATAGAATATTCAGCTATAGTGACAGCTATAACAAGCACAGCATAGAATTGTCAGCTATAGTCACAGCTATAACAGGCACGGCATAGAATAGTTAGCTATAGTCACAGCTATATCAAGCACAGCATAGAATAGTCAGCTATAGTCACAGCTATAACAAGCACGAAATACAATAGTCAGCTATAGTCACAGCTATAACAAGCACAGCATAGAATAGTCAGCTATAGTCACAGATATAACAATCACAGCATAGAAAAGTCAGCTATAGTCACAGCTATAACAAGCACGGCATAGAATAGTCAGCTATAGTCACAGCTATAACAAGCACAGCATAGAATAGTCAGCTATAGTCACAGCTATAACAAGCACAGCATAGAATAGTCAGCTATAGTCACAGCTATAACAAGCACAGCATAGAATAGTCAGCTATAGTCACAGCTATATCAACCACAGCATAGAATAGTCAGCTATAGTCACAGCTATATCCAGTATGGCATAGAATAGTCAGCTATAGTCACAGCTATAACCAGTATGGCATAGAATAGTCAGCTATAGTCACAGCTATAACCAGTATGGCATAGAATTGTCAGCTATAGTCACAGCGATAACAAGCACAGCATAGAATAGTTAGCTATAGTCACAGCTATATCAAGCACAGCATAGAATAGTCAGCTATAGTCACAGCTATAACAAGCACAGCATAGAATAGTAAGCTATAGTCACAGCTATAACAAGCATGGCATAGTATAGTCAGCTATAGTCACAGCTATAACAAGCACGGCATAGAATAGTCAGCTATAGTCACAGCTATAACAAGCACAGCATAGAATAGTCAGCTATAGTCACAGCTATAACAAGCATGGCATAGAATAGTCAGCTATAGTCACAGCTATAACAAGCACAGCATAGAATAGTCAGCAATAGTCACAGCTATAACAAGCACAGCATAGAATAGTCAGCTATAGTCACAGCTATAACAAGCACAGCATAGAATAGTCAGCTATAGTCACAGCTATATCAAGCACAGCATAGAATAGTCAGCTATAGTCACAGCTATAACAAGCATGGCATAGAATAGTCAGCTATAGTCACAGATATAACAAGCACGGCATAGAATAGTCAGCTATAGTCATAGCTATAACAAGCACAGCATAGAATAGTCAGCTATAGTCACAGCTATAACAAGCACAGCATAGAATAGTCAGCTATAGTCACAGCTATATCAAGCACAGCATAGAATAGTCAGCTATAGTCACAGCTATAACAAGCATGGCATAGAATAGTCAGCTATAGTCACAGATATAACAAGCACGGCATAGAATAGTCAGCTATAGTCACAGCTATAACAAGCACGGCATAGAATAGTCAGCCATAGTCACAGCTATAACAAGCACAGCATAGAATAGTCAGCTATAGTCACAGCTATAACAAGCACAGCATAGAATAGTCAGCTATAGTCACAGCTATAACAAGCACAGCATAGAATAGTCAGCTATAGTCACAGCTATAACAAGCACAGCATAGAATAGTCAGCTATAGTCACAGCTATAACAAACACAGCATAGAATAGTCAGCTATAGTCACAGCTATAACGAGCACAGCATAGAATAGTCAGCTATAGTCAAAGCTATAACCAGTATGGCATAGAATAGTCAGCTATAGTCACAGCTATAACCAGTATGGCATAGAATAGTCAGCCATAGTCACAGCTATAACAAGCACGGCATAGAATAGTCAGCTATAGTCACAGCTATAACAAGCACAGCATAGAATAGTCAGCAATAGTCACAGCTATAACAAGCACAGCATAGAATAGTCAGCTATAGTCACAGCTATAACAAGCACGGTATAGAATAGTCAGCTATAGTAACAGCTATAACAAGCACAGCATAGAATAGTCAGCTATAGTCACAGCTATAACAAGCACGGCATAGAATAGTCAGCTATAGTCACAGCTATAACAAGCACAGCATAGAATAGTCAGCTATAGTCACAGATATAACAAGCACGAAATAGAATAGTCAGCTATAGTCACAGCTATAACAAGCACAGCATAGAATAGTCAGCTATAGTCACAGCTATAACAAGCACGGCATAGAATAGTCAGCTATAGTCACAGCTATAACAAGCACGAAATAGAATAGTCAGCTATAGTCACAGCTATAACAAGCACGGCATAGAATAGTCAGCTATAGTCACAGCTATATCAACCACAGCATAGAATAGTCAGCTATAGTCACAGCTATAACAAGCACGGCATAGAATAGTCAGCTATAGTCACAGATATAACAAGCACAGCATAGAATAGTAAGCTATAGTCACAGCTATAACAAGCACGGCATAGAATAGTCAGCAATAGTCACTGCCATAACAAGCACGGCATAGAATAGTCAGCTATAGTCACAGCTATAACAAGCACAGCATAGAATAGTCAGCTATAGTCACTGCCATAACAAGCACGGCATAGAATAGTCAGCTATAGTCACAGCTATAACAAGCACAGCATAGAATAGTCAGCTATAGTCACAGCTATAACAAGCACGAAATAGAATAGTCAGCTATAGTCACAGCTATAATCAGTATGGCATAGAATAGTCAGCTATAGTCACAGCTATAATCAGTATGGCATAGAATAGTCAGCTATAGTCACAGCTATAACCAGTATGGCATAGAATAGTAAGCTTTAGTCACAGCGATAACAAGCACAGCATAAAATAGTCAGCTATAGTCCCAGCTATATCAAGCACAGCATACAATAGTCAGCTATAGTCACAGCTATAACAAGCACAGCATAGAATAGTCAGCTATAGTCACAGCTATATCAAGCACAGCATAGAATAGTCAGCTATAGTCACAGCTATAACAAGCACGGCATAGAATAGTCAGCTATAGTCACAGCTATAACAAGCACGGCATAGAATAGTCAGCTATAGTCACAGCTATAACAAGCACGGCATAGAATAGTCAGCTATAGTCACAGCTATAACAAGCACAGCATAGAATAGTCAGCTATAGTCACAGCTATATCAACCACAGCATAGAATAGTCAGCTATAGTCACAGCTATAACAAGCAAGAAATAGAATAGTCAGCTATAGTCACAGCTATAACAAGCACAGCATAGAATAGTCAGCTATAGTCACAGATATAACAATCACGGCATAGAAAAGTCAGCTATAGTCACAGCTATAACAAGCACAGCATAGAATAGTCAGCTATAGTCACAGCTATATCAACCACAGCATAGAATAGTCAGCTATAGTCACAGCTATAACAGGCACGGCATAGAATAGTCAGCTATAGTCACAGCTATATCAAGCACAGCATAGAATAGTCAGCTATAAGTCACAGCTATAACCAGTATGGCATAGAATAGTCAGCTATAGTCACAGCTATAATCAGTATGGCATAGAATAGTCAGCTATAGTCACAGCTATAACCAGTATGGCATAGAATAGTCAGCTTTAGTCACAGCGATAACAAGCACAGCATAGAATAGTCAGCTATAGTCCCAGCTATATCAAGCACAGCATAGAATAGTCAGCTATAGTCACAGCTATAACAAGCACAGCATAGAATAGTCAGCTATAGTCACAGCTATATCAAGCACAGCATAGAATAGTCAGCTATAGTCACAGCTATAACAAGCACAGCATAGAATAGTCAGCTATAGTCACAGCTATAACAAGCACAGCATAGAATAGTCAGCTATAGTCACAGCTATAACAAGCACAGCATAGAATAGTCAGCTATAGTCACAGCTATAACAATCACGGCATAGAATAGTCAGCTATAGTCACAGCTATAACAAGCACGGCATAGAATAGTCAGCTATAGTCACAGCTATAACAAGCACAGCATAGAATAGTCAGCTATAGTCACAGCTATAACAAGCACGGCATAGAATAGTCAGCTATAGTCACAGCTATAACAAGCACAGCATAGAATAGTCAGCTATAGTCACAGCTATAACAAGCTCGGCATAGAATAGTCAGCTATAGTCACAGCTATAACAAACACAGCATAGAATAGTATGCTATAGTCACAGCTATAACAATCACGGCATAGAATAGTCAGCTATAGTCACAGCTATATCCAGTATGGCATAGAATAGTCAGCTATAGTCACAGCTATAACCAGTATGGCATAGAATAGTCAGCTATAGTCACAGCTATAACCAGTATGGCATAGAATTGTCAGCTATAGTCACAGCGATAACAAGCACAGCATAGAATAGTTAGCTATAGTCTTAGCTATATCAAGCACAGCATAGAATAGTCAGCTATAGTCACAGCTATAACAAGCACAGCATAGAATAGTAAGCTATAGTCAGAGCTATAACAAGCATGGCATAGAATAGTCAGCTATAGTCACAGCTATAACAAGCACGGCATAGAATAGTCAGCTATAGTCACAGCTATAACAAGCACAGCATAGAATAGTCAGCTATAGTCACAGCTATAACAAGCATGGCATAGAATAGTCAGCTATAGTCACAGCTATAACAAGCACAGCATAGATTAGTCAGCAATAGTCACAGCTATAACGAGCACAGCATAGAATAGTCAGCTATAGTCACAGCTATAACCAGTATGGCATAGAATAGTCAGCTATAGTCACAGCTATAACAAGTATGGCATAGAATAGTCAGCCATAGTCACAGCTATAACAAGCACGGCATAGAATAGTCAGCTATAGTCACAGCTATAACAAGCACAGCATAGAATAGTCAGCAATAGTCACAGCTATAACAAGCACAGCATAGAATAGTCAGCTATAGTCACAGCTATAACAAGCACGGCATAGAATAGTCAGCTATAGTCACAGCTATAACAAGCACAGCATAGAATAGTCAGCAATAGTCACAGCTATAACAAGCACAGCATAGAATAGTCAGCTATAGTCACAGCTATAACAAGCACGGTATAGAATAGTCAGCTATAGTAACAGCTATAACAAGCACAGCATAGATTAGTCAGCAATAGTCACAGCTATAACAAGCACAGCATAGAATAGTCAGCTATAGTCACAGCTATAACAAGCACAGCATAGAATAGTCAGCTATAGTCACAGCTATATCAAGCACAGCATAGAATAGTCAGCTATAGTCACAGCTATAACAAGCATGGCATAGAATAGTCAGCTATAGTCACATATATAACAAGCACGGCATAGAATAGTCAGCTATAGTCACAGCTATAACAAGCACAGCATAGAATAGTCAGCTATAGTCACATCTATAACAAGCACAGCATAGAATAGTCAGCTATAGTCACAGCTATATCAAGCACAGCATAGAATAGTCAGCTATAGTCACAGCTATAACAAGCATGGCATAGAATAGTCAGCTATAGTCACAGATATAACAAGCACGGCATAGAATAGTCAGCTATAGTCACAGCTATAACAAGCACGGCATAGAATAGTCAGCCATAGTCACAGCTATAACAAGCACAGCATAGAATAGTCAGCTATAGTCTCAGCTATAACAAGCACAGCATAGAATAGTCAGCTATAGTCACAGCTATAACAAGCACAGCATAGAATAGTCAGCTATAGTCACAGCTATAACAAGCACAGCATAGAATAGTCAGCTATAGTCACAGCTATAACAAACACAGCATAGAATAGTCAGCTATAGTCACAGCTATAACGAGCACAGCATAGAATAGTCAGCTATAGTCACAGCTATAACCAGTATGGCATAGAATAGTCAGCTATAGTCACAGCTATAACCAGTATGGCATAGAATAGTCAGCCATAGTCACAGCTATAACAAGCACGGCATAGAATAGTCAGCTATAGTCACAGCTATAACAAGCACAGCATAGAATAGTCAGCAATAGTCACAGCTATAACAAGCACAGCATAGAATAGTCAGCTATAGTCACAGCTATAACAAGCACGGCATAGAATAGTCAGCTATAGTCACAGCTATAACAAGCACAGCATAGAATAGTCAGCAATAGTCACAGCTATAACAAGCACAGCATAGAATAGTCAGCTATAGTCACAGCTATAACCAGTATGGCATAGAATTGTCAGCTATAGTCACAGCGATAACAAGCACAGCATAGAATAGTCAGCTATAGTCACAGCTATAACAAGCACAGCATAGAATAGTAAGCTATAGTCAGAGCTATAACAAGCATGGCATAGAAAAGTCAGCTATAGTCACAGCTATAACAAGCACGGCATAGAATAGTCAGCTATAGTCACAGCTATAACAAGCACAGCATAGAATAGTCAGCTATAGTCACAGCTATAACAAGCATGGCATAGAATAGTCAGCTATAGTCACAGCTATAACAAGCACAGCATAGATTAGTCAGCAATAGTCACAGCTATAACAAGCACAGCATAGAATAGTCAGCTATAGTCACAGCTATAACAAGCACAGCATAGAATAGTCAGCTATAGTCACAGCTATATCAAGCACAGCATAGAATAGTCAGCTATAGTCACAGCTATAACAAGCATGGCATAGAATAGTCAGCTATAGTCACATATATAACAAGCACGGCATAGAATAGTCAGCTATAGTCACAGCTATAACAAGCACAGCATAGAATAGTCAGCTATAGTCACATCTATAACAAGCACAGCATAGAATAGTCAGCTATAGTCACAGCTATATCAAGCACAGCATAGAATAGTCAGCTATAGTCACAGCTATAACAAGCATGGCATAGAATAGTCAGCTATAGTCACAGATATAACAAGCACGGCATAGAATAGTCAGCTATAGTCACAGCTATAACAAGCACGGCATAGAATAGTCAGCCATAGTCACAGCTATAACAAGCACAGCATAGAATAGTCAGCTATAGTCTCAGCTATAACAAGCACAGCATAGAATAGTCAGCTATAGTCACAGCTATAACAAGCACAGCATAGAATAGTCAGCTATAGTCACAGCTATAACAAGCACAGCATAGAATAGTCAGCTATAGTCACAGCTATAACAAACACAGCATAGAATAGTCAGCTATAGTCACAGCTATAACGAGCACAGCATAGAATAGTCAGCTATAGTCACAGCTATAACCAGTATGGCATAGAATAGTCAGCTATAGTCACAGCTATAACCAGTATGGCATAGAATAGTCAGCCATAGTCACAGCTATAACAAGCATGGCATAGAATAGTCAGCTATAGTCACAGATATAACAAGCACGGCATAGAATAGTCAGCTATTGTCACAGCTATAACAAGCACGGCATAGAATAGTCAGCCATAGTCACAGCTATAACAAGCACAGCATAGATTAGTCAGCAATAGTCACAGCTATAACAAGCACAGCATAGAATAGTCAGCTATAGTCACAGCTATAACAAGCACAGCATAGAATAGTCAGCTATAGTCACAGCTATATCAAGCACAGCATAGAATAGTCAGCTATAGTCACAGCTATAACAAGCATGGCATAGAATAGTCAGCTATAGTCACATATATAACAAGCACGGCATAGAATAGTCAGCTATAGTCACAGCTATAACAAGCACAGCATAGAATAGTCAGCTATAGTCACATCTATAACAAGCACAGCATAGAATAGTCAGCTATAGTCACAGCTATATCAAGCACAGCATAGAATAGTCAGCTATAGTCACAGCTATAACAAGCATGGCATAGAATAGTCAGCTATAGTCACAGATATAACAAGCACGGCATAGAATAGTCAGCTATAGTCACAGCTATAACAAGCACGGCATAGAATAGTCAGCCATAGTCACAGCTATAACAAGCACAGCATAGAATAGTCAGCTATAGTCTCAGCTATAACAAGCACAGCATAGAATAGTCAGCTATAGTCACAGCTATAACAAGCACAGCATAGAATAGTCAGCTATAGTCACAGCTATAACAAGCACAGCATAGAATAGTCAGCTATAGTCACAGCTATAACAAACACAGCATAGAATAGTCAGCTATAGTCACAGCTATAACGAGCACAGCATAGAATAGTCAGCTATAGTCACAGCTATAACCAGTATGGCATAGAATAGTCAGCTATAGTCACAGCTATAACCAGTATGGCATAGAATAGTCAGCCATAGTCACAGCTATAACAAGCACGGCATAGAATAGTCAGCTATAGTCACAGCTATAACAAGCACAGCATAGAATAGTCAGCAATAGTCACAGCTATAACAAGCACAGCATAGAATAGTCAGCTATAGTCACAGCTATAACAAGCACGGCATAGAATAGTCAGCTATAGTCACAGCTATAACAAGCACAGCATAGAATAGTCAGCAATAGTCACAGCTATAACAAGCACAGCATAGAATAGTCAGCTATAGTCACAGCTATAACAAGCACGGTATAGAATAGTCAGCTATAGTAACAGCTATAACAAGCACAGCATAGATTAGTCAGCAATAGTCACAGCTATAACAAGCACAGAATAGAATAGTCAGCTATAGTCACAGCTATAACAAGCACAGCATAGAATAGTCAGCTATAGTCACAGCTATATCAAGCACAGCATAGAATAGTCAGCTATAGTCACAGCTATAACAAGCATGGCATAGAATAGTCAGCTATAGTCACATATATAACAAGCACGGCATAGAATAGTCAGCTATAGTCACAGCTATAACAAGCACAGCATAGAATAGTCAGCTATAGTCACATCTATAACAAGCACAGCATAGAATAGTCAGCTATAGTCACAGCTATATCAAGCACAGCATAGAATAGTCAGCTATAGTCACAGCTATAACAAGCATGGCATAGAATAGTCAGCTATAGTCACAGATATAACAAGCACGGCATAGAATAGTCAGCTATAGTCACAGCTATAACAAGCACGGCATAGAATAGTCAGCCATAGTCACAGCTATAACAAGCACAGCATAGAATAGTCAGCTATAGTCTCAGCTATAACAAGCACAGCATAGAATAGTCAGCTATAGTCACAGCTATAACAAGCTTAGCATAGAATAGTCAGCTATAGTCACAGCTATAACAAGCACAGCATAGAATAGTCAGCTATAGTCACAGCTATAACAAACACAGCATAGAATAGTCAGCTATAGTCACAGCTATAACGAGCACAGCATAGAATAGTCAGCTATAGTCACAGCTATAACCAGTATGGCATAGAATAGTCAGCTATAGTCACAGCTTTAACCAGTATGGCATAGAATAGTCAGCCATAGTCACAGCTATAACAAGCACGGCATAGAATAGTCAGCTATAGTCACAGCTATAACAAGCACAGCATAGAATAGTCAGCAATAGTCACAGCTATAACAAGCACAGCATAGAATAGTCAGCTATAGTCACAGCTATAACAAGCACGGCATAGAATAGTCAGCTATAGTCACAGCTATAACAAGCACAGCATAGAATAGTCAGCAATAGTCACAGCTATAACAAGCACAGCATAGAATAGTCAGCTATAGTCACAGCTTTAACAAGCACGGTATAGAATAGTCAGCTATAGTAACAGCTATAACAAGCACAGCATAGAATAGTCAGCTATAGTCACAGCTATAACAAGCACGGCATAGAATAGTCAGCTATAGTCACAGCTATAACAAGCACAGCATAGAATAGTCAGCTATAGTCACAGATATAACAAGCACGAACTAGAATAGTCAGCTATAGTCACAGCTATAACAAGCACAGCATAGAATAGTCAGCTATAGTCACAGCTATAACAAGCACGGCATAGAATAGTCAGCTATAGTCACAGCTATAACAAGCACGAAATAGAATAGCCAGCTATAGTCACAGCTATAACAAGCATGGCATAGAATAGTCAGCTATAGTCACAGCTATATCAACCACAGCATAGAATAGTCAGCTATAATCACAGCTATAACAAGCACGGCATAGAATAGTCAGCTATAGTCACAGATATAACAAGCACAGCATAGAATAGTAAGCTATAGTCACAGCTATAACAAGCACGGCATAGAATAGTCAGCTATAGTCACAGCTATAATCAGTATGGCATAGAATAGTCAGCTATAGTCACAGCTATAATCAGTATGGCATAGAATAGTCAGCTATAGTCACAGCTATAACCAGTATGGCATAGAATAGTCAGCTTTAGTCACAGCGATAACAAGCACAGCATAGAATAGTCAGCTATAGTCCCAGCTATATCAAGCACAGCATACAATAGTCAGCTATAGTCACAGCTATAACAAGCACAGCATAGAATAGTCAGCTATAGTCACAGCTATATCAAGCACAGCATAGAATAGTCAGCTATAGTCACAGCTATAACAAGCACGGCATAGAATAGTCAGCTATAGTCACAGCTATAACAAGCACAGCATAGAATAGTCAGCTATAGTCACAGCTATAACAAGCACAGCATAGAATAGTCAGCTAGAGTCACAGCTATATCAAGCACAGCATAGAATAGTCAGCTATAGTCACAGCTATAACAAGCACGGCATAGAATAGTCAGCTATAGTCACAGCTATAACAAGCACGGCATAGAATATTCAGCTATAGTCACAGCTATAACAAGCACAGCATAGAATAGTCAGCTATAGTCACAGCTATATCAAGCACAGCATAGAATAGTCAGCTATAGTCACAGCTATAACGAGCACGGCATAGAATAGTCAGCTATAGTCACAGCTATATCAAGCACAGCATAGAATAGTCAGCTATAGTCACAGCTATAACAAGCACGGCATAGAATAGTCAGCTATAGTCACAGCTATAACAAGCACGGCATAGAATAGTCAGCTATAGTCACAGCTATAACAAGCACGGCATAGAATAGTCAGCTATAGTCACAGCTATAACAAGCACAGCATAGAATAGTCAGCTATAGTCACAGCTATAACAAGCACGGCATAGAATAGTCAGCTATAGTCACAGCTATAACAAGCACAGCATAGAATAGTCAGCTATAGTCACAGCTATAACAAGCACGGCATAGAATAGTCAGCTATAGTCACAGCTATAACAAACACAGCATAGAATAGTCAGCTATAGTCACAGCTATAACAATCACGGCATAGAATAGTCAGCTATAGTCACAGCTATATCCAGTATGGCATAGAATAGTCAGCTATAGTCACAGCTATAACCAGTATGGCATAGAATAGTCAGCTATAGTCACAGCTATAACCAGTATGGCATAGAATAGTCAGCTATAGTCACAGCCATAACCAGTATGGCATAGAATAGTCAGCTATAGTCACAGCGATAACAATCACAGCATAGAATAGTCAGCTATAGTCACAGCTATATCAAGCACAGCATAGAATAGTCAGCTATAGTCACAGCTATAACAAGCACGGCATAGAATAGTAAGCTATAGTCACAGCTATAACAAGCACGGCATAGAATAGTCAGCCATAGTCACAGCTATAACAAGCACAGCATAGAATAGTCAGCTATAGTCACAGCTATAACAAGCACAGCATATAATAGTCAGCTATAGTCACAGCTATAACAAGCACAGCATAGAATAGTCAGCTATTGTCACAGCTATAACCAGTATGGCATAGAATAGTCAGCTATAGTCACAGCTATAACAAGCACAGCATAGAATAGTCAGCTATAGTCACAGCTATAACCAGCATGGCATAGAATAGTCAGCAATAGTCACAGCTATATCAAGCACAGCATAGAATAGTCAGCTATAGTCACAGCTATAACAAGCACGGCATAGAATAGTCAGCTATAGTCACAGCTATAACAAGCACGGCATAGAATAGTCAGCTATAGTCACAGCGATAACAAGCACGGTATAGAAGGGTCAGCTATGTCACAGCTATAACAAGCACGGCATAGAATAGTCAGCTATAGTCACATCTATAACCAGAACGGCATAGAATAGTCAGCTATAGTCACAGCTATAACAAGCACAGCATAGAATAGTCAGCTATAGTCACAGATATAACAAGCACGAACTAGAATAGTCAGCTATAGTCACAGCTATAACAAGCACAGCATAGAATAGTCAGCTATAGTCACAGCTATAACAAGCACGGCATAGAATAGTCAGCTATAGTCACAGCTATAACAAGCACGAAATAGAATAGCCAGCTATAGTCACAGCTATAACAAGCATGGCATAGAATAGTCAGCTATAGTCACAGCTATATCAACCACAGCATAGAATAGTCAGCTATAGTCACAGCTATAACAAGCACGGCATAGAATAGTCAGCTATAGTCACAGATATAACAAGCACAGCATAGAATAGTAAGCTATAGTCACAGCTATAACAAGCACGGCATAGAATAGTCAGCTATAGTCACAGCTATAATCAGTATGGCATAGAATAGTCAGCTATAGTCACAGCTATAATCAGTATGGCATAGAATAGTCAGCTATAGTCACAGCTATAACCAGTATGGCATAGAATAGTCAGCTTTAGTCACAGCGATAACAAGCACAGCATAGAATAGTCAGCTATAGTCCCAGCTATATCAAGCACAGCATACAATAGTCAGCTATAGTCACAGCTATAACAAGCACAGCATAGAATAGTCAGCTATAGTCACAGCTATATCAAGCACAGCATAGAATAGTCAGCTATAGTCACAGCTATAACAAGCACGGCATAGAATAGTCAGCTATAGTCACAGCTATAACAAGCACAGCATAGAATAGTCAGCTATAGTCACAGCTATAACAAGCACAGCATAGAATAGTCAGCTATAGTCACAGCTATATCAAGCACAGCATAGAATAGTCAGCTATAGTCACAGCTATAACAAGCACGGCATAGAATAGTCACAGCTATAACAAGCACGGCATAGAATATTCAGCTATAGTCACAGCTATAACAAGCACAGCATAGAATAGTCAGCTATAGTCACAGCTATATCAAGCACAGCATAGAATAGTCAGCTATAGTCACAGCTATAACGAGCACGGCATAGAATAGTCAGCTATAGTCACAGCTATATCAAGCACAGCATAGAATAGTCAGCTATAGTCACAGCTATAACAAGCACGGCATAGAATAGTCAGCTATAGTCACAGCTATAACAAGCACGGCATAGAATAGTCAGCTATAGTCACAGCTATAACAAGCACGGCATAGAATAGTCAGCTATAGTCACAGCTATAACAAGCACAGCATAGAATAGTCAGCTATAGTCACAGCTATAACAAGCACGGCATAGAATAGTCAGCTATAGTCACAGCTATAACAAGCACAGCATAGAATAGTCAGCTATAGTCACAGCTATAACAAGCACGGCATAGAATAGTCAGCTATAGTCACAGCTATAACAAACACAGCATAGAATAGTCAGCTATAGTCACAGCTATAACAATCACGGCATAGAATAGTCAGCTATAGTCACAGCTATACCCAGTATGGCATAGAATAGTCAGCTATAGTCACAGCTATAACCAGTATGGCATAGAATAGTCAGCTATAGTCACAGCCATAACCAGTATGGCATAGAATAGTCAGCTATAGTCACAGCGATAACAAGCACAGCATAGAATAGTCAGCTATAGTCACAGCTATATCAAGCACAGCATAGAATAGTCAGCTATAGTCACAGCTATAACAAGCACGGCATAGAATAGTAAGCTATAGTCACAGCTATAACAAGCACGGCATAGAATAGTCAGCCATAGTCACAGCTATAACAAGCACAGCATAGAATAGTCAGCTATAGTCACAGCTATAACAAGCACAGCATATAATAGTCAGCTATAGTCACAGCTATAACAAGCACAGCATAGAATAGTCAGCTATTGTCACAGCTATAACCAGTATGGCATAGAATAGTCAGCTATAGTCACAGCTATAACAAGCACAGCATAGAATAGTCAGCTATAGTCACAGCTATAACCAGCATGGCATAGAATAGTCAGCAATAGTCACAGCTATATCAAGCACAGCATAGAATAGTCAGCTATAGTCACAGCTATAACAAGCACGGCATAGAATAGTCAGCTATAGTCACAGCTATAACAAGCACGGCATAGAATAGTCAGCTATAGTCACAGCGATAACAAGCACGGTATTGAAGGGTCAGCTATGTCACAGCTATAACAAGCACGGCATAGAATAGTCAGCTATAGTCACATCTATAACCAGAACGGCATAGAATAGTCAGCTATAGTCACAGCTATAACAAGCACAGCATAGAATAGTCAGCAATAGTCACAGCTATAACCAGAACGGCATAGAATAGTCAGCTATAGTCACAGCTATAACAAGCACGGTATAGAATAGTCAGCTATAGTCACAGCTATAGCAAGCACGGCATAGAATAGTCAGCTATAGTCACAGCTATAACAAGCACAGCATAGAATAGTCAGCTATAGTCACAGCTATACGGTTCAATAGGAAGTGCACGCATAAAAAGGGAGGCAGAGAAAGGTAGAATTAGAGCAGAAGACCCGGAGGAACCAGGACTGACGGAATTAAGCAAGTACCAATCTAGGCTGTTATCTTGTCTACGTTGTCGCGAACCCCCCCGTGACATTACAATGACTTATTATAACCTAGCTATAAGATGCCTGGGCGGAACAGACGAGAACGCTGGCTTTATGAACCTTCGAGACCCTGAACTTATGTAAGAACTTGAGCGCGAGCGTGAAAACCAGTCGAACTTAAACGCAAGAAAAATCCTTCGCTTGCACCTGTTGCACTTTGCTCGAGTGTAGGCAAGTTATTCTCCGTAAATTTTAACACCTTATGTCATTTTAGGTTATTTACCTTGAATCGGCTAATTTGGGCATTAAGCCAAACGACTCCTGGATTCGTTTAAGAGATGACTTTGGGGTAAACCAATTTTAGGGTGGTAATATCACAAGGCAACTTTACGAAAGTTTTACGTCCAAACTTATTTATGTTAATATAACCTGTGAAAAGTGGTCTAGAAAAGGATTTCATTTCGAGATGATGATAGTCGTACCGGTACAATATGGGGTCTTTTTTTGTTTTTAAAATTTTATGGTAGATATTTTTGGTTTTGACATTTTGGTCTATATTGATGAATGATAATGAGACTTACCCATGCCTGGAAGAGTATCGGTAGGAGTTTGTGTCGTAGGACCAGATGGTGTACTCTCTTGAGCTTAAATATCAATCAGGACTAACATTATAGCAGAGGTTAAAGGATAACTCGCCCTCGAATATACGAGACAGACAGACAGAAGGACAAGAAAACGGATGGTCATTACCATTTGTGTGGTCACGGTCTTGTGTGCTCTGTGGTCGAGTTGTTGTTACAGGGGCTGTACAAAAAAGTAATTAAGCAGTAATAGATATTCATTACTTAATAAAATGGATCAGATATCTATATATACGCCGTTTAACTTAGCCTTGGTGCCTATACACGTCTTCCCGTCGCCAATAAGACCGTCAGGACACGATCGACACAACACTCCATCCGGGATTTCTCTGCACTTAACTCCTGGGTAACACGTGTCTTCGCCACAAATGCGCTCTTTCTCATCACATAGGGCGCCTTTATAGCCCACGTGACATCGGCAAGTGTAGTTGTTTATTCCATCGATACATGTTCCTGAGAATGAATGATCAAAATTTCAACAACAATTGTCGAGTCCCGATAACGGATCATGCAAAAGAAATGTGGAAACATTGGGTTATCGGGGTGTTGTTCGAATGAAGATGTTCGAATAACAGAGTGTTCTTGTTACCGTGGGTTCGGGTTTCTGGGTATTCGGGTTACTGGGTGTTCGAGTTATTGAGGATTCGGGTTATTGAGGGTTCGGGTTACAGGATGTTCGAGTTTTTGAGTTTTCGGGTTACTGGATGTTCGGGTTATTAAGGATTCGGGTTACTGGGTGTTCGGGTTATTTAGGGTTCGGGTTACTGAGTGTTCGGGTTATTGAGGGTTCGGGTTACTTGGTGTTCGGGTTATTGAGGGTTCGGGTTACTTGGTATTCGGGTTATTGAGGATTCGGGTTACTGGGTGTTCGGGTTATTGAGGGTTCAGGTTACTGGGTGTTTGAGTTATAGAGACCAAAAATCCTCGATTTTTATACCCTACCAAAGACCTACGGCCAAAATTACATACTCTACCGCTCAAAATTATACCCAATAAGTCGTGATTAAAGCGGAAATTCACTGTCAATCAAATGGTGTTTAAATAAATTGTCTTTTTCGCTTAATGCGGCAATGTGTGTATTGGTCATCCATACTGACAACATTGTCCACTCTACCAGAGACCTAACAAGAAAACAAGCAAAAAGCGAAAAAAAGATACCCTATCGTAGACCTCAAGAGCCCAAACACCCTACCCTAAAGGGCGGCACATACCCGTATAACAAATATGAGGGAGTACCCACCCCCTCCGGGCTAGCTTTCTTGTTTTTCCACGGCGTTTGCGCTACTCGATCGAGCCACTGTGAAAATATAAGCGCTTTATTTTCTTCACAAACGTTTTGCTAACTTTCAATACATCTGCGATTTTCGTGTTATTCAAGCCAACCTGAACGAGCAAGTAAACAACTCTCCAACGAAGAGCAAGTGGGTAACTTCGAACCATTTCGATCAGTAATGGCGGCTTTCCGTTTCAGGTACCGGCTCCATTTGATTGACGGCTGAGAATCGCCAATTGCCAATCGCCGATTAAGCTCAGGTGGTCGCGTAACAATGCATACAGTGGTAAAACCCGATAAAAGGCAATAGCTCTTTCAAACTTCATTAATTATTCAATAGCTATTTTGCCAATCTGGTGAACGGTTCTGGTCACAAGAATGGAACTATTCTAGCGAGACTCGGAAAGCGTGACCAAATAGGTTTCATTTCCTGGAGAAAGCGGAGTTGAATAAAAGTGAGTTTTGAATGTTTTCACTACATAAACCATTACATTTACTACTTAACTAACATTACTCGATTAAAAGTTTTTTTATTATTAATAAGTACATGCTAGATCAAATATGATCGCTCATGCAAACGTGATATTTTAATATCGTGCAAACGTGCTACACACAAACATGGTAACTAAAATGTACCATAAAGAATGGGGGTAATGGTGACAAATGATTCACAAGATTACCACCTCGCCATCATTTCACGGGCTTTCGCCTTACCGTTGACACAAAGGCTAGGTTGGCAATCATCAATGTCACTTTCACATCGGCTTCCGTTGAATCCCGCAGGGCAGGCGCACTCGTACTGGCCAGACCCCCGTGGGTGGTAGGGGTGGGGATGGCATGTTCCCCCGTGTTGGCACGGGCACTCCATCGCCTTTACAGTAACTGTCGTTGTATCGCTGGCGTTGCACTCATCGGTGGCTACGAATTTGAACGTCTTGCTGTCGGAGGTGGTCATGGTGATGTTCAGTTGTCCATCTGGCGTGAACACGTAGCCCTGCGCGTCGGTGTTGGCAAGGGAGTACGTAACGGGACGGTTATCTGGATCCAGAACTTCAATCTGAAGCGATAACATCTCTCCAACTAATGCGAATTGAACTGGAAGTGTGGTGAAAACAGGCGGGGAATTAACTGAAAAAGATATTTAAGTAATATTTAGTCAATATAAAATTGCCACTTCATTGAAATAGCCAGTGTTTTCATTATCAAATCTAAAAAAAAAAAATAAAAACTAAAGTTCAAACTTCGGACACCGTTTTTGTTCTTGACTTCTTCGCTTCGAATGCATGTATCCGTAAAGTGTTGCCTTGCGTAAATAGCGCCACAAAATCACGTATTCCATTTTGTAGCATTTTGAATTCTAAATTATTCAAACTATTTACTTCAAAGTGTGTGATGACCATGAATCACTGGCTGAAAGATTCCTCTATCGTTTTCACCATTACGCTTGTTCCATGTAAACTGACTATTTGCGTTTCACAATTACGCTTGTTCCATGTAAACTGACTGTTTGCGTTCCAGCATTACGCCTGTTCCATGTAAACTGACTGTTTGCGTTTTACAATTACGCCTGTTCCATGTAAACTGGCTCTTTGCGTTTTTCCTTTACGCCTGTTCCATGAAAACTGACTGTTTGCGATTTACCTTTAAGCCTGTTTCATGTAAACTGACTGTTTATGTTTAACCTTTACGCCTGTTCCATGTAAACTGGCTCTTTGCGTTTTACCTTTACGCCTGTTCCATGTAAACTGACTGTTTGTGTTTTACCTTAAAGCCTGTTCCATGAAAACTGACTGTTTGCGTTTTACCTTTACGCCTGTTCCATGTAAAAATGACTGTTTGCGTTTTACCTTTACGCCTGTTCCCTGTAAACTGGCTGTTTGCGTTTTACCTTTACGCGTATTCCATGTAAACTGGCTCTTTGCGTTCTACATTTAGGCCTGTTCCATGTAAACTGGCGCTTTGCGTTCTACATTTACGCTTGTTCCATGTAAACTGACTGTTTGTGTTTTACCTTAACGCCTGTTCCATTTAAACTGACTGTTTGCGTTTTACCTTTACGCCTGTTCCATGAAAACTGACTGTTTGCGTTTTACCTTTACGCCTGTTCCATGTAAAAATGACTGTTTGCGTTTTACCTTTACGCCTGTTCCATGTAAACTGACTGTTTGTGTTTTACCTTAACGCCTGTTCCATTTAAACTGACTGTTTGCGTTTTACCTTTACACCTGTTCCATGAAAACTGACTGTTTGCGTTTTAGCTTTACGCCTGTTTCATGTAAAAATGACTGTTTGCGTTTTACCTTTACGCCTGTTATATGTAAACTGACTGTTTGCGTTTTACCTTTACGCGTGTTCCATGTAAACTGTTTGCGTTTTACCTTTAGGCCTGTTCCATGTAAACTGGCGCATTGCGTTCTACATTTACGCTTGTTCCATGTAAACTGACTGTTTGTGTTTTACCTTAACGCCTGTTCCATTTAAACTGACTGTTTGCGTTTTACCTTTACGCCTGTTCCATGAAAACTGACTGTTTGCGTTTTACCTTTACGCCTGTTCCATGTAAAAATGACTGTTTGCGTTTTACCTTTACGCCTGTTCCATGTAAGCTGACTGTTTGTGTTTTACCTTAACGCCTGTTCCATTTAAACTGACTGTTTGTGTTTTACCTTAACGCCTGTTCCATTTAAACTGACTGTTTGCGTTTTACCTTTACGCCTGTTTCATGTAAAAATGACTGTTTGCGTTTTACCTTTACGCCTGTTCCATGTAAAAATGACTGTTTGCGTTTTACCTTTACGCCTGTTCCATGTAAACTGACTCTTTGTGTTTTACCTTAACGCCTGTTCCATTTAAACTGACTGTTTGCGTTTTACCTTTACACCTGTTCCATGAAAACTGACTGTTTGCGTTTTAGCTTTACGCCTGTTTCATGTAAAAATGACTGTTTGCGTTTTACCTTTACGCCTGTTCCATGTAAACTGACTGTTTGCGTTTTACCTTTACGCGTGTTCCATGTAAACTGTTTGCGTTTTACCTTTAGGCCTGTTCCATGTAAACTGGCTCTTTGCGTTCTACATTTACGCCTGTTCCATGTAAATTTGCTCTTTGCGTTTTACCTTTACGCCTGTTCCATGTAAACTGGCTCTTTCCATTTTGCCTTTACGCCGACTCCATGTAAATTGGCTGGTATCTGGCTGGCATTGACGACACCACTCATTCGGTTTAGCATCGTTTTGCGCAAAACAGTGGCCATTGATCAAGCTATAGTCACAGCTATATCCAGTACGGCATAGAATAGTCAGCTATAGTCACAGCTATAACCAGTATGGCATAGAATAGTCAGCTATAGTCACAGCTATAACCAGTATGGCATAGAATTGTCAGCTATAGTCACAGCGATAACAAGCACAGCATAGAATAGTTAGCTATAGTCACAGCTATATCAAGCACAGCATAGAATAGTCAGCTATAGTCACAGCTATAACAAGCACAGCATAGAATAGTAAGCTATAGTCACAGCTATAACAAGCATGGCATAGAATAGTCAGCTATAGTCACAGCTATAGCAAGCACGGCATAGAATAGTCAGCTATAGTCACAGCTATAACAAGCACAGCATAGAATAGTCAGCTATAGTCACAGCTATACGGTTCAATAGGAAGTGAACGCATAAAAAGGGAGGCAGAGAAAGGTAGAATTAGAGCAGAAGACCCGGAGGAACCAGGACTGACGGAATTAAGCAAGTACCAATCTACGCTGTTATCTTGTCTACGTTGTCGCGAACCCCCCGTGACATTACAATGACTTATTATAACCTAGCTATCAGATGCCTGGGCGGAACAGACGAGAACGCTGGCTTTATGAAGCTTCGAGACCCTGAACTTATGTAAGAACTTGAGCGCGAGCGTGAAAACCAGTCGAACGTAAACGCAAGAAAAATCCTTCGCTTGCACCTGTTGCACTTTGCTCGAGTGTAGGCAAGTTATTCTCCGTAAATTTTAACACCTTATGTCATTTTAGGTTATTTACCTTGAATCGGCTAATTTGGGCATTAAGCCAAACGACTCCTGGATTCGTTTAAGAGATGACTTTGGGGTAAACCAATTTTAGGGTGGTAATATCACAAGGCAACTTTACGAAAGTTTTACGTCCAAACTTATTTATGTTAATATAACCTGTGAAAAGTGGTCTAGAAAAGGATTTCATTTCGAGATGATGATAGTCGTACCGGTACAATATGGGGTCTTTTTTTGTTTTTAAAATTTTATGGTAGATATTTTTGGTTTTGACATTTTGGTCTATATTGATGAATGATAATGAGACTTACCCATGCCTGGAAGAGTATCGGTAGGAGTTTGTGTCGTAGGACCAGATGGTGTACTCTCTTGAGCTTAAATATCAATCAGGACTAACATTATAGCAGAGGTTAAAGGATAACTCGCCCTCGAATATACGAGACAGACAGACAGAAGGACAAGAAAACGGATGGTCATTACCATTTGTGTGGTCACGGTCTTGTGTGTTCTGTGGTCGAGTTGTTGTTACAGGGGCTGTACAAAAAAGTAATTAAGCAGTAATAGATATTCATTACTTAATAAAATGGATCAGATATCTATATATACGCCGTTTAACTTAGCCTTGGTGCCTATACACGTCTTCCCGTCGCCAATAAGACCGTCAGGACACGATCGACACAACACTCCATCCGGGATTTCTCTGCACTTAACTCCTGGGTAACACGTGTCTTCGCCACAAATGCGCTCTTTCTCATCACATAGGGCGCCTTTATAGCCCACGTGACATCGGCAAGTGTAGTTGTTTATTCCATCGATACATGTTCCTGAGAATGAATGATCAAAATTTCAACAACAATTGTCGAGTCCCGATAACGGATCATGCAAAAGAAATGTGGAAACATTGGGTTATCGGGGTGTTGTTCGAATGAAGATGTTCGAATAACAGAGTGTTCTTGTTACCGTGGGTTCGGGTTTCTGGGTATTCGGGTTACTGGGTGTTCGAGTTATTGAGGATTCGGGTTATTGAGGGTTCGGGTTACAGGATGTTCGAGTTTTTGAGTTTTCGGGTTACTGGATGTTCGAGTTATTAAGGATTCGGGTTACTGGGTGTTCGGGTTATTTAGGGTTCGGGTTACTGAGTGTTCGGGTTATTGAGGGTTCGGGTTACTTGGTGTTCGGGTTATTGAGGGTTCGGGTTACTTGGTATTCGGGTTATTGAGGATTCGGGTTACTGGGTGTTCGGGTTATTGAGGGTTCAGGTTACTGGGTGTTTGAGTTATAGAGACCAAAAATCCTCGATTTTTATACCCTACCAAAGACCTACGGCCAAAATTACATACCCTACCGCTCAAAATTATACCCAATAAGTCGTGATTAAAGCGGAAATTCACTGTCAATCAAATGGTGTTTAAATAAATTGTCTTTTTCGCTTAATGCGGCAATGTGTGTATTGGTCATCCATACTGACAACATTGTCCACTCTACCAGAGACCTAACAAGAAAACAAGCAAAAAGCGAAAAAAAGATACCCTATCGTAGACCTCAAGAGCCCAAACACCCTACCCTAAAGGGCGGCACATACCCGTATAACAAATATGAGGGAGTACCCACCCCCTCCGGGCTAGCTTTCTTGTTTTTCCACGGCGTTTGCGCTACTCGATCGAGCCACTGTGAAAATATAAGCGCTTTATTTTCTTCACAAACGTTTTGCTAACTTTCAATACATCTGCGATTTTCGTGTTATTCAAGCCAACCTGAACGAGCAAGTAAACAACTCTCCAACGAAGAGCAAGTGGGTAACTTCGAACCATTTCGATCAGTAATGGCGGCTTTCCGTTTCAGGTACCGGCTCCATTTGATTGACGGCTGAGAATCGCCAATTGCCAATCGCCGATTAAGCTCAGGTGGTCGCGTAACAATGCATACAGTGGTAAAACCCGATAAAAGGCAATAGCTCTTTCAAACTTCATTTATTATTCAATAGCTATTTTGCCAATCTGGTGAACGGTTCTGGTCACAAGAATGGAACTATTCTAGCGAGACTCGGAAAGCGTGACCAAATAGGTTTCATTTCCTGGAGAAAGCGGAGTTGAATAAAAGTGAGTTTTGAATGTTTTCACTACATAAACCATTACATTTACTACTTAACTAACATTACTCGATTAAAAGTTTTTTTTATTATTAATAAGTACATGCTAGATCAAATATGATCGCTCATGCAAACGTGATATTTTAATATCGTGCAAACGTGCTACACACAAACATGGTAACTAAAATGTACCATAAAGAATGGGGGTAATGGTGACAAATGATTCACAAGATTACCACCTCGCCATCATTTCACGGGCTTTCGCCTTACCGTTGACACAAAGGCTAGGTTGGCAATCATCAATGTCACTTTCACATCGGCTTCCGTTGAATCCCGCAGGGCAGGCGCACTCGTACTGGCCAGACACCCGTGGGTGGTAGGGGTGGGGATGGCATGTTCCCCCGTGTTGGCACGGGCACTCCATCGCCTTTACAGTAACTGTCGTTGTATCGCTGGCGTTGCACTCATCGGTGGCTACGAATTTGAACGTCTTGCTGTCGGAGGTGGTCATGGTGATGTTCAGTTGTCCATCTGGCGTGAACACGTAGCCCTGCGCGTCGGTGTTGGCAAGGGAGTACGTAACGGGACGGTTATCTGGATCCAGAGCTTCAATCTGAAGCGATAACATCTCTCCAACTAATGCGAATTGAACTGGAAGTGTGGTGAAAACAGGCGGGGAATTAACTGAAAAAGATATTTAAGTAATATTTAGTCAATATAAAATTGCCACTTCATTGAAATAGCCAGTGTTTTCATTATCAAATCTAAAAAAAAAATAAAAACTAAAGTTCAAACTTCGGACACCGTTTTTGTTCTTGACTTCTTCGCTTCGAATACATGTATCCGTAAAGTGTTGCCTTGCGTAAATAGCGCCACAAAATCACGTATTCCATTTTGTAGCATTTTGAATTCTAAATTATTCAAACTATTTACTTCAAAGTGTGTGATGACCATGAATCACTGGCTGAAAGATTCCTCTATCGTTTTCACCATTACGCTTGTTCCATGTAAACTGACTATTTGCGTTTCACAATTACGCTTGTTCCATGTAAACTGACTGTTTGCGTTCCAGCATTACGCCTGTTCCATGTAAACTGACTGTTTGCGTTTTACAATTACGCCTGTTCCATGTAAACTGGCTCTTTGCGTTTTTCCTTTACGCCTGTTCCATGAAAACTGACTGTTTGCGATTTACCTTTAAGCCTGTTTCATGTAAACTGACTGTTTATGTTTAACCTTTACGCCTGTTCCATGTAAACTGGCTCTTTGCGTTTTACCTTTACGCCTGTTCCATGTAAACTGACTGTTTGTGTTTTACCTTAAAGCCTGTTCCATGAAAACTGACTGTTTGCGTTTTACCTTTACGCCTGTTCCATGTAAAAATGACTGTTTGCGTTTTACCTTTACGCCTGTTCCCTGTAAACTGGCTGTTTGCGTTTTACCTTTACGCGTATTCCATGTAAACTGGCTCTTTGCGTTCTACATTTAGGCCTGTTTCATGTAAACTGGCGCTTTGCGTTCTACATTTACGCTTGTTCCATGTAAACTGACTGTTTGTGTTTTACCTTAACGCCTGTTCCATTTAAACTGACTGTTTGCGTTTTACCTTTACGCCTGTTCCATGAAAACTGACTGTTTGCGTTTTACCTTTACGCCTGTTCCATGTAAAAATGACTGTTTGCGTTTTACCTTTACGCCTGTTCCATGTAAACTGACTGTTTGTGTTTTACCTTAACGCCTGTTCCATTTAAACTGACTGTTTGCGTTTTACCTTTACACCTGTTCCATGAAAACTGACTGTTTGCGTTTTAGCTTTACGCCTGTTTCATGTAAAAATGACTGTTTGCGTTTTACCTTTACGCCTGTTATATGTAAACTGACTGTTTGCGTTTTACCTTTACGCGTGTTCCATGTAAACTGTTTGCGTTTTACCTTTAGGCCTGTTCCATGTAAACTGGCGCATTGCGTTCTACATTTACGCTTGTTCCATGTAAACTGACTGTTTGTGTTTTACCTTAACGCCTGTTCCATTTAAACTGACTGTTTGCGTTTTACCTTTACGCCTGTTCCATGAAAACTGACTGTTTGCGTTTTACCTTTACGCCTGTTCCATGTAAAAATGACTGTTTGCGTTTTACCTTTACGCCTGTTCCATGTAAACTGACTGTTTGTGTTTTACCTTAACGCCTGTTCCATTTAAACTGACTGTTTGTGTTTTACCTTAACGCCTGTTCCATTTAAACTGACTGTTTGCGTTTTACCTTTACGCCTGTTTCATGTAAAAATGACTGTTTGCGTTTTACCTTTACGCCTGTTCCATGTAAAAATGACTGTTTGCGTTTTACCTTTACGCCTGTTCCATGTAAACTGACTCTTTGTGTTTTACCTTAACGCCTGTTCCATTTAAACTGACTGTTTGCGTTTTACCTTTACACCTGTTCCATGAAAACTGACTGTTTGCGTTTTAGCTTTACGCCTGTTTCATGTAAAAATGACTGTTTGCGTTTTACCTTTACGCCTGTTCCATGTAAACTGACTGTTTGCGTTTTACCTTTACGCGTGTTCCATGTAAACTGTTTGCGTTTTACCTTTAGGCCTGTTCCATGTAAACTGGCTCTTTGCGTTCTACATTTACGCCTGTTCCATGTAAATTTGCTCTTTGCGTTTTACCTTTACGCCTGTTCCATGTAAACTGGCTCTTTCCATTTTACCTTTACGCCGACTCCATGTAAATTGGCTGGTATCTGGCTGGCATTGACGACACCACTCATTCGGTTTAGCATCGTTTTGCGCAAAACAGTGGCCATTGATCAAGCTATAGTCACAGCTATATCCAGTACGGCATAGAATAGTCAGCTATAGTCACAGCTATAACCAGTATGGCATAGAATAGTCAGCTATAGTCACAGCTATAACCAGTATGGCATAGAATTGTCAGCTATAGTCACAGCGATAACAAGCACAGCATAGAATAGTTAGCTATAGTCACAGCTATATCAAGCACAGCATAGAATAGTCAGCTATAGTCACAGCTATAACAAGCACAGCATAGAATAGTAAGCTATAGTCACAGCTATAACAAGCATGGCATAGAATAGTCAGCTATAGTCACAGCTATAGCAAGCACGGCATAGAATAGTCAGCTATAGTCACAGCTATAACAAGCACAGCATAGAATAGTCAGCTATAGTCACAGCTATACGGTTCAATAGGAAGTGAACGCATAAAAAGGGAGGCAGAGAAAGGTAGAATTAGAGCAGAAGACCCGGAGGAACCAGGACTGACGGAATTAAGCAAGTACCAATCTACGCTGTTATCTTGTCTACGTTGTCGCGAACCCCCCGTGACATTACAATGACTTATTATAACCTAGCTATCAGATGCCTGGGCGGAACAGACGAGAACGCTGGCTTTATGAAGCTTCGAGACCCTGAACTTATGTAAGAACTTGAGCGCGAGCGTGAAAACCAGTCGAACGTAAACGCAAGAAAAATCCTTCGCTTGCACCTGTTGCACTTTGCTCGAGTGTAGGCAAGTTATTCTCCGTAAATTTTAACACCTTATGTCATTTTAGGTTATTTACCTTGAATCGGCTAATTTGGGCATTAAGCCAAACGACTCCTGGATTCGTTTAAGAGATGACTTTGGGGTAAACCAATTTTAGGGTGGTAATATCACAAGGCAACTTTACGAAAGTTTTACGTCCAAACTTATTTATGTTAATATAACCTGTGAAAAGTGGTCTAGAAAAGGATTTCATTTCGAGATGATGATAGTCGTACCGGTACAATATGGGGTCTTTTTTTGTTTTTAAAATTTTATGGTAGATATTTTTGGTTTTGACATTTTGGTCTATATTGATGAATGATAATGAGACTTACCCATGCCTGGAAGAGTATCGGTAGGAGTTTGTGTCGTAGGACCAGATGGTGTACTCTCTTGAGCTTAAATATCAATCAGGACTAACATTATAGCAGAGGTTAAAGGATAACTCGCCCTCGAATATACGAGACAGACAGACAGAAGGACAAGAAAACGGATGGTCATTACCATTTGTGTGGTCACGGTCTTGTGTGCTCTGTGGTCGAGTTGTTGTTACAGGGGCTGTACAAAAAAGTAATTAAGCAGTAATAGATATTCATTACTTAATAAAATGGATCAGATATCTATATATACGCCGTTTAACTTAGCCTTGGTGCCTATACACGTCTTCCCGTCGCCAATAAGACCGTCAGGACACGATCGACACAACACTCCATCCGGGATTTCTCTGCACTTAACTCCTGGGTAACACGTGTCTTCGCCACAAATGCGCTCTTTCTCATCACATAGGGCGCCTTTATAGCCCACGTGACATCGGCAAGTGTAGTTGTTTATTCCATCGATACATGTTCCTGAGAATGAATGATCAAAATTTCAACAACAATTGTCGAGTCCCGATAACGGATCATGCAAAAGAAATGTGGAAACATTTGGGTTATCGGGGTGTTGTTCGAATGAAGATGTTCGAATAACAGAGTGTTCTTGTTACCGTGGGTTCGGGTTTCTGGGTATTCGGGTTACTGGGTGTTCGAGTTATTGAGGATTCGGGTTATTGAGGGTTCGGGTTACAGGATGTTCGAGTTTTTGAGTTTTCGGGTTACTTGATGTTCGAGTTATTAAGGATTCGGGTTACTGGGTGTTCGGGTTATTTAGGGTTCGGGTTACTGAGTGTTCGGGTTATTGAGGGTTCGGGTTACTTGGTGTTCGGGTTATTGAGGGTTCGGGTTACTTGGTATTCGGGTTATTGAGGATTCGGGTTACTGGGTGTTCGGGTTATTGAGGGTTCAGGTTACTGGGTGTTTGAGTTATAGAGACCAAAAATCCTCGATTTTTATACCCTACCAAAGACCTACGGCCAAAATTACATACCCTACCGCTCAAAATTATACCCAATAAGTCGTGATTAAAGCGGAAATTCACTGTCAATCAAATGGTGTTTAAATAAATTGTCTTTTTCGCTTAATGCGGCAATGTGTGTATTGGTCATCCATACTGACAACATTGTCCACTCTACCAGAGACCTAACAAGAAAACAAGCAAAAAGCGAAAAAAAGATACCCTATCGTAGACCTCAAGAGCCCAAACACCCTACCCTAAAGGGCGGCACATACCCGTATAACAAATATGAGGGAGTACCCACCCCCTCCGGGCTAGCTTTCTTGTTTTTCCACGGCGTTTGCGCTACTCGATCGAGCCACTGTGAAAATATAAGCGCTTTATTTTCTTCACAAACGTTTTGCTAACTTTCAATACATCTGCGATTTTCGTGTTATTCAAGCCAACCTGAACGAGCAAGTAAACAACTCTCCAACGAAGAGCAAGTGGGTAACTTCGAACCATTTCGATCAGTAATGGCGGCTTTCCGTTTCAGGTACCGGCTCCATTTGATTGACGGCTGAGAATCGCCAATTGCCAATCGCCGATTAAGCTCAGGTGGTCGCGTAACAATGCATACAGTGGTAAAACCCGATAAAAGGCAATAGCTCTTTCAAACTTCATTAATTATTCAATAGCTATTTTGCCAATCTGGTGAACGGTTCTGGTCACAAGAATGGAACTATTCTAGCGAGACTCGGAAAGCGTGACCAAATAGGTTTCATTTCCTGGAGAAAGCGGAGTTGAATAAAAGTGAGTTTTGAATGTTTTCACTACATAAACCATTACATTTACTACTTAACTAACATTACTCGATTAAAAGTTTTTTTTATTATTAATAAGTACATGCTAGATCAAATATGATCGCTCATGCAAACGTGATATTTTAATATCGTGCAAACGTGCTACACACAAACATGGTAACTAAAATGTACCATAAAGAATGGGGGTAATGGTGACAAATGATTCACAAGATTACCACCTCGCCATCATTTCACGGGCTTTCGCCTTACCGTTGACACAAAGGCTAGGTTGGCAATCATCAATGTCACTTTCACATCGGCTTCCGTTGAATCCCGCAGGGCAGGCGCACTCGTACTGGCCAGACACCCGTGGGTGGTAGGGGTGGGGATGGCATGTTCCCCCGTGTTGGCACGGGCACTCCATCGCCTTTACAGTAACTGTCGTTGTATCGCTGGCGTTGCACTCATCGGTGGCTACGAATTTGAACGTCTTGCTGTCGGAGGTGGTCATGGTGATGTTCAGTTGTCCATCTGGCGTGAACACGTAGCCCTGCGCGTCGGTGTTGGCAAGGGAGTACGTAACGGGACGGTTATCTGGATCCAGAGCTTCAATCTGAAGCGATAACATCTCTCCAACTAATGCGAATTGAACTGGAAGTGTGGTGAAAACAGGCGGGGAATTAACTGAAAAAGATATTTAAGTAATATTTAGTCAATATAAAATTGCCACTTCATTGAAATAGCCAGTGTTTTCATTATCAAATCTAAAAAAAAAATAAAAACTAAAGTTCAAACTTCGGACACCGTTTTTGTTCTTGACTTCTTCGCTTCGAATACATGTATCCGTAAAGTGTTGCCTTGCGTAAATAGCGCCACAAAATCACGTATTCCATTTTGTAGCATTTTGAATTCTAAATTATTCAAACTATTTACTTCAAAGTGTGTGATGACCATGAATCACTGGCTGAAAGATTCCTCTATCGTTTTCACCATTACGCTTGTTCCATGTAAACTGACTATTTGCGTTTCACAATTACGCTTGTTCCATGTAAACTGACTGTTTGCGTTCCAGCATTACGCCTGTTCCATGTAAACTGACTGTTTGCGTTTTACAATTACGCCTGTTCCATGTAAACTGGCTCTTTGCGTTTTTCCTTTACGCCTGTTCCATGAAAACTGACTGTTTGCGATTTACCTTTAAGCCTGTTTCATGTAAACTGACTGTTTATGTTTAACCTTTACGCCTGTTCCATGTAAACTGGCTCTTTGCGTTTTACCTTTACGCCTGTTCCATGTAAACTGACTGTTTGTGTTTTACCTTAAAGCCTGTTCCATGAAAACTGACTGTTTGCGTTTTACCTTTACGCCTGTTCCATGTAAAAATGACTGTTTGCGTTTTACCTTTACGCCTGTTCCCTGTAAACTGGCTGTTTGCGTTTTACCTTTACGCGTATTCCATGTAAACTGGCTCTTTGCGTTCTACATTTAGGCCTGTTCCATGTAAACTGGCGCTTTGCGTTCTACATTTACGTACATTTATGTAAACTGATTCTTTGTGTTTTACCTTAACGCCTGTTCCATTTAAACTGACTGTTTGCGTTTTACCTTTACACCTGTTCCATGTAAACTGACTGTTTGCGTTTTACCTTTACGCGTGTTCCATGTAAACTGTTTGCGTTTTACCTTTAGGCCTGTTCCATGTAAACTGGCGCTTTGCGTTCTACATTTACGCTTGTTTCATGTAAACTGACTGTTTGTGTTTTACCTTAACGCCTGTTCCATTTAAACTGACTGTTTGCGTTTTACCTTTACGCCTGTTCCATGAAAACTGACTGTTTGCGTTTTACCTTTACGCCTGTTCCATTTAAAAATGACTATTTGCGTTTTACCTTTACGCCTGTTCCATGTAAACTGACTGTTTGTGTTTTACCTTAACGCCTGTTCCATTTAAACTGACTGTTTGTGTTTTACCTTAACGCCTGTTCCATTTAAACTGACTGTTTGCGTTTTACCTTTACGCCTGTTTCATGTAAAAATGACTGTTTGCGTTTTACCTTTACGCCTGTTCCATGTAAAAATGACTGTTTGCGTTTTACCTTTACGCCTGTTCCATGTAAACTGATTCTTTGTGTTTTACCTTAACGCCTGTTCCATTTAAACTGACTGTTTGCGTTTTACCTTTACACCTGTTCCATGAAAACTGACTGTTTGCGTTTTAGCTTTACGCCTGTTTCATGTAAAAATGACTGTTTGCGTTTTACCTTTACGCCTGTTCCATGTAAACTGACTGTTTGCGTTTTACCTTTACGCGTGTTCCATGTAAACTGTGTGCGTTTTACCTTTAGGCCTGTTCCATGTAAACTGGCTCTTTGCGTTCTACATTTACGCCTGTTCCATGTAAATTTGCTCTTTGCGTTTTACCTTTACGCCTGTTCCATGTAAACTGGCTCTTTCCATTTTACCCATACGCCGACTCCATGTAAATTGGCTGGTATCTGGCTGGCATTGACGACACCACTCGTTCGGTTTAGCATCGTTTTGCGCAAAACAGTGGCCATTGATCAAGCAGGAGTCATGCTAAAACATTGAGATGATAATGAAACGTTCATGGGAATCAGTTTAAGGCATATCGGCGAAAAGGGGACACAAGACGGAGTATTTAGGGACGAGCTAGGTGCTATGCTCGATTGATGCAAGGGAGCACGGCAGAATGTGCTTCATTAAACGCGCGATTGAGATTATTACGAAAATAAACCTCTTTGTTATGGAATCTGGGTAAACCCCAAGAGTCGAAAGTCAGAGACTCGAGACTTATAGGCCGAAAGTCGGAAAGATATCTAAAATATCGAAGAGTTTTACTTTTCCTCGCTCATGAATTTTATTTTTACTTTAAACATATTTCAGATATCTTGTTCGACTCTCGGCCTATCAGTCTCGACTCTAAGGGTTTACCCAGACTCCTTTGTTATGCAACGCGTCATGTGTGTTTGTTTTGTAAGTGGAGTTATCAGTAGCGCTGTTGGGGGTGTGGGGCTCGGATTATGAAGTGGATTATGTTTGTCAACTGTGTCTTTGTTCGTATCATCGGCCCGAAGATATTGGATACGCGTAATGTCGACACGAAGTGCCGACGAAGGATGCACGATGTGCATCTTCCTCTCTTCGGAAAGCATTCGTTAAATAGGAACACATTTTGCCGTGCTCCCTTGATTGATGTGCTCATTTTTTTATGTTTGTTAATCCCTTCTGTCTATTGGTATTAGTAAATCTATCAATATGATAGGGGGGGGGTCTGTCCCTTACTCGGTGGAAAATAGTTTTCGTGTTATAGATGGTGCCATTCTATAGAATTGTAATCAAGTTAACGGGATTGTCGAGTTATCGAGGCCTAGATCCCTCGGATGATATCAAACTCTCACACTTTGACAAATTCATAAATCTAAGTCTGAACTTTTTAGAATATTTTTCAATCACTTTTTATAGGTGGTGATATTCGGGATATATTTCCCAGGGGGGGAGGGGAAGGGGGCGTTCGTATACATACCCTGAGGACACAAGTGCCTGTCTTGCTGCACCTCATACAGACGGAGTCGTACGATATAAACCTCATCTTCTCCAGACTGGCGTCGATCTTGTTGTTGGAGATCCTAATGTACAGTCCTCCCGCAGGGGTCCCGGGATTGTCGTAGTCCCCTATCTTCGTTGGAGGGTCCGGAAGGCTGCATTTGGCCCCAAATAAGTCAAACTGTTCGCCTTGTAGCTCGTGTGGTGATGAGTTTGGTGTCCAGTTGTTGCCATACACCTGATATGAGATCAATCACAGTTTAGAAACTGACAACGGGACTGTGAGATAAACCAAACTTATTTTTTTCACCTTGAATTCGGTTGCGTGACATGTGAGATTCTCTGAAGGTATAAATCCATCACCAAAGATGTTGGTCTTCTTGCATGGCCTCCTTCTAATGTCACACAGACCCACATCGTGAATCCTAGGAGAACCATCGACTTTAATCACACATCGAGAAGATAAATACTGTTGTTTTTGTCATTGTTGATAATGGTGAAGATAGTAATGAACGCTGGCAAGGAAGAGGAAGAGGACGAAGATAATGATGAAGATAATGATATTGACAATGGTTACGACGACGATGATAAGGATGATGATAATAATGATGATGATGGTGATGGTGATGGTGATGGTGATGGTGATGGTGATGGTGATGGTGATGGTGATGGTGATGGTGATGATGATGGTGATTATGATTACGATGTTGATGATGACGGCAAAGAAGACACGTGATTATGATGACTTTCCAGTTTCAGCCATATTGCCTTGGTCATGAGGATATTGTTTGAGGGTCATTACCATATTGTTTGAAGGTCATTACCATATTGTTTGAGGGTCATTACCATATTGTTTGAGGGTCACAATCATATTGTTTGAGGGTCATTACCATATTGTTTGAGGGTCATTACGATATTCTCTCAGTCATAGACTTCGCCTCTCGGTCTTCTCTCTCTATTACTGCAGTTTTACAAATAAAGCGCGTACACAGGGGGATGCGCAGGGTGCGTGCGCACCCCCCTTGGCGGCCAAAAAGTGGACCATTTCTTATTAAGGAATCTTTAAATACTTTGCTTTTTTCAGATGATACCTATTGCTGCGCACCCCTCTCGGCAAATCCTGGGTACTTGGCTGCATATTCTGTGTACTCTCGCAGACGACTGTAACTAAATCGCCTTCTGGTTTCTGCTATTCAATCCTTAGAGCGTTTCAGCTGGCCAGCACTGAAATGGTTCCAAACCACGCCACCTCCCCTTAAGGCGCTGACCAGCGCTGAAACAGCACCAAATTCCGTTACATTGAATCATGGAGGCCAAAAGGCGATTTAGCAGTTGGAATTCGTTGACACGAGTTCGCCGATATTGAAAACTGCAGAAATGATACGGAAACGATGTGTTGATTGACATCTTACAGTTTGTTCACCTACCCAAGAAGTTCATGTACTGTGTCGATTGACAGGTTATCATTTGTTTACCTACCCAAGAATTTCAAGTGCTGTGGTGATTGACATGTTACCGCTTGTTCACCTACCATAGAAATTCTGGTACTGTGTCGATTGACAGGTTACCAGTTGTTCACCTACCCTAGAAGTTCTGGTACTGTGTCGATTGACATGTTACCGCTTGTTCACCTACCCTAGAAGTTCTGGTACTGTGTCGATTGAAATGTTACCAGTTGTTCACCTACCCTAGAAGTTCTGGTACTGTGTTGATTGACAAGGAGCAGTCTAGTGATGTGAAACCTTCTTCGCAGATACAAGTGCTGTTTGAGAAGTTGCCATGGTTACTGCACTCGTTAAGGCAAAGGTTTTCTACGATATCTGAAAATAATGATGATGAAAAAAGAGCTTATTGATATGATAAAGATGATTGTTATGATATGAAATATTTAAATGGTAATCCTCTAACAAATTTACCTTTGCATAGACCAAAATAACTCCGGGAAGAAAAGGTATTCATTGTATAATCTTGTCTAATCTTGGATGACTCAAATAAACTGGTGACCATGGTAACGGTGTGATCCTTTATTTTTTATCAATGTTCACCGTGCCAATGCTCAGCAAGAATGCAGGATGGGGGAGGGGCAGTCTTGGGTTTGCAAGTCGCCTCTTCTGACCTTAACAAAGCGTCCAAAAATAAAAACGTCCTTAAAAGCCCAGCCATCAAAACACCTAATCTTTAAAACGCTAAAAACGCTAGACCTAAAATACACTAGACCAAAATCCAGCCAATAAAACGCCTAACGATAAAAACGCCCAAGCTTCAAAACGCCCAGAGATAAAATCGCTATAGACAAAAATAAAGCCCAACCATTAAAACACCCAACTTTTAAAATGCTAAACACTCTCGACCATAAAAACAGCCATTGTACGTGGTCCCTACGTCATCACCGTGTGAGAACCCGACTTGGCAGTTATCAAAAATGCCCACATTGTTAGTTGTGAGCAGCTAACAATGCTAATGTAAGTTATCCAAATGCGTGTTATACTCCACCCTAAGCCGACAGGTCATCTAAGATTCCAAAACAGATGTATAATCAGTATGGCGCGTCCAAAGGCCCTCCCCCCCTATTCCCCTTCACTTTCCCTCTACATTCCACCTCCCCTCCCCTTCCCTCTACATTCAACCTTCCCTCCCTCTCCCTCTACATTTTACCTCCCCTCCCCCTCCCTCTACATTCCTCCTCCCCTCCCCTCCCTCTACATCCCACCTCCCCTCCCCTCCCCTCTACATTCCACCTCCTTTTCCCTCTACATTCCACCTCCCCTTCCCTTACCTCTACATTCCAACTCCCCTTCCCTCTACATTCTACCTCACCTTCCCTTCCCTCTACATCCCACCTCCCCTCCCCTCCCCTTCCCTCTACATTCCACCTCCCATTCCCTCCAATTCCCTGTACATTCCACCTACCCTTCCCTTCCCTCTACATTCCACCTACCCTTTCCTTCCCTCTACATTCCACCTACCCTTTCCTTCCCTCTACATTCCACCTCCCCTTCCCTTCACACTACATTCCACCTCCCCTTTCCTCCACACTCCACCCCCCCCCCCCTTCCCTTCCCTCTACATTCCTGGCCCTAAAACCTTCCTATTCCCCAAATTTACCTTCTTTACCATCCTTACCCTTCCCCCTGTAAATTTTTCCGTCCCCTTTCCCAGCCTAGCACTCTATTTTCCCCTTGTCTTTCCGAAGCCCACCCACCTCCATGACACTTCTCCATCACCAACACCCCTAGCATGCCTCCAACTCCCCCCTGTAAGCCTCACACTTAACCCCTCCCACTCACCAAGCCTCACACTTCACCCCCTTCCCCTCACCAAGCCTCACACTTCACCCCCTCCCACTCACCAAGCCTCACACTTAACCCCCTCCCCCTCAACAAGCCTCACACTTAACCCCCTCCCACTCACCAAGCCTCACACTTCACCCCCTTCCCCTCACCAAGACTCACACTTCACCCCCTCCCCCTCACCAAGCCTCATACTTCACCCCCTCCCCCTCACCAAGCCTTACACTTCACCTCCTTCCCCTCACCAAGCCTTACACTTCACCCCTTCCCCCTCACCAAGCCTTACACTTCACCCCCTCCCCCTCACCAAGCCTCACACTTCACCCCCTCCCCCTCACCAAGCCTTACACTTCACCCCCTCCCCCTCTTCAAGCCTCACACTTAACCCCCTCCCCCTTACTAATCATCACACTTTACCCCCTCACCAAGCCTCACACTTCACCCCCTCCACCTCACCAAGCCTTACCCTTCACCCCCTCCCCCTCACCAAGCCTCACACTTTACCCCCTCACCAAGCCTCACACTTCACCCCATCCACCTCACCAAGCCTTACACTTCACCCCCTCCCCCTCACCAAGCCTCACACTTCACCCCGTCCCCCTTAACAAGCATCACACTTCACCCCCTTCCCTTCACCAAGCATCACACTTCACCCCCTCCCCCTTACCAAACCTCACACTTCACCCCTTCTCTCTCACCAAGCATAACATTTCACCCCCTCCCTCTTACCAAGCTTCACACTTCACCCCCTCCTCCTCAGCAAGCCTAACACTTCACCTACTCCCCCCCTCACCAAGCCACACACCTCCCCGGCCCTCCCCCCTCACCAAGCCTCTCATTTCATCCCCTTCCCCTGCCTCGCTCTGCCTTTGCCTCCCCTCCCCCAGCGTTGCAATTCATTTCCCTCTCCCTGACCTTAACCCACCAGCCTACCCCATTTTTCCAAAGCCCCGTCATTCCTTCCCTCTAATCTTCCAATTTTCCACACGTCAATGGCTATGGTTGCACTATATACAAAGCCCTGCCATTCCTTCCCTTTCATCTCCCAAAGCCCTGCCATTCCTTCCCTCTGATCTTCCAAATCTCGCCTTTCCTTCCCTCTGATCTTCCAAAGCCCCGCCATTCCTTCCCTCTGATCTTCCAATTTTCCACACGTCAATGGCTATGGAGGCACTACTTACCGTGCTCCCTAGTTTAGGCCTGATCCGACTTTGCAGGGGGTCATAAACACAATTTTCTCCTTTGTTCCTGCAAGACGTCATATTACTACTCAGTGTTGGACCATCGTACCACTCGATGTTGAAGGAGACGTTACTCCACAGAGGAAAGGTGAAGTTGCACACCATGAATAGGTCCCTGTCGCCGGTAGTCAAGGGCTCCACCTTTGGCTTGGGGACCAGAAAACTCGGGAAAACGGCTTTCACGTCAGCTGTGATAATAGTACAAATACAATAGAACTCCGTTACTCTGAGAGATAGAGAAATCAGTTCGAATTATTAGCCGAGGCTCTAGGTAAAGGAGCTCACATGGAAATATATTTGCTGTTCAATTTTTTTATTGAAATCACGAACAAGTTATCGGTACCCTTATATGGGTCAAGGAAACCATTTAAAAAAAAGACTGTCAACCGGAATAAGAAAAAAAATCCAAAATTCCCAAATTTAAAAACTGTAATTCGACTCTCGGTGTATTGTATTCATTGTTCTGGTAAGACCACGACAGCTTGGGCTTTTTGTTTCTACTCAAATTTAAAAAAAATATATACAAGGTTAAGACAAGTCGGGGCGAGGTTGTATCCCCCCCCAAAAAAAATAATATCCACATGTTTTTGTATCGCCCCCCTCCCCCCGATAACAGTCACAGTCTGTCACAGCTCTGATATGTCTGGATTGAAGATATGGAATACCTGTGCAATTTGGTCCACTTAAGCCTTCGTCGCAGAGTATTCCATCGCCTTGAAAAAAGGATACAGTTTAAAAACCAAAAATGCCTACCAAACATTCCTCAAACGTTTGCTTTTCTACCACTTTGTAGATATGTGTACAGTGTTACATAATACACCACTGATATTTACAAACAGAATCACGCAAGCAGCGCAGCCATTCATGGTCACGAACTAAGCAAAGCCATAAATGGTCACGCAACGAGCACAGCCATTTATAGTCACGCACAAGCACAGCCATTTATAGTCACGCAACGAGCACAGACATTCATGGTCACTCAACATGCTTAGCAATTTATCATTACGGAAGGAGCACAGCCGTTCAAGGTCACAGAACAGGCACATCCATTCATGGTCACGCAACGAGCACAGCCATACATAGTCACGCAACGAGGACAGCCATTCACGGTCACACAACGAGCACAGCCATTCATGGTCACGCAACGAGCTTAGCCATTCATCATTACGCAAGAAGCACAGCCATTTATGGTCACGCAACAAGTATAGCAATTCATAGTCACGCAACGAGGATAGTCATTCATGGTCACACAACGAGCACAGCCATTCATGGTCACACAACGAGCGCAGCCATTCATGGTCACGCAGCGAGCACAGTCATAAATGGTCACGCAACGAGCACAGCCATTCATAGTCACGCAACGAGCGCAGCCATTCATGGTCACGCAACGAGCACAGCCATTCATGGTCACGCAACAAGAACAGCCATTCATGGTCACGCAACGCTTTCCTCGCGTGACCAGCTCCAATAACTGGTGTCCCGAAAACCTACCTGCGCAGTACGCCATTGAGCACCCATAAGGAGGTCTAAGATAGTAGCCATAGTACCCTCCGCTGCACATCTCCACGCACATGTCAATAGAACGGAAGCAGCCGTTGTTCCTGTTATTGACGTTAACTCACGCGGTAGTTTCCTTGGTTACCCCAATCGTTTCTGGGTGTGTCCCCCTCATCCATATCGGCGCGAAGGTTCCACACATGTTCGGCTCGGTTTTAGTGGTCGGGATCTCGCCGCCGACACTGCTAGTGAACCGATACCATCCGGGCTGAAGGAGGTAGTCGCACAAGGCGGGCTGCGGTCTTTTGTATCTGTATTTTGTGCTTCTATGCGGGTCTTTAATCGGGATGTAGTTCGCTGCTGAGCAGGGGTCGGCGGGCCTTGGGCAGCTTCTCCCGTCGGACGTTCCCTTGAAGCCAGTAAAGGCGTAAAGAACAAAGATACAAGCTGCAAATCTTCCCATTGTCAATTAGCTTTAGCTCAGAGGGAAAAAAAGAAAAGTAAAGTTGAGGGTGGCGATTTCAAAATCACTTGGGCGCATGCTCAAAATCCGGGCCACTGTGGAAGCGCAAAGCAAGACCGCACAGGCCGCGGGCATGTCCTTTAAACCAATACCGCACAGGCCGCGGGCATGTCCCTTAAACCAAGAAAGCACAGGCCGCGGGCATGTCCCTTAAACCAAGACCGCACAGGCCGCGGGCATGTATCTTAAACCTAGACCGCACAGGCCGCGGGCATGTATCTTAAACCAAGATCGCACAGGCCGCGGGCATGTCCTTTAAACCAATACCGCACAGGCCGCGGGCATGTCCCTTAAACCAAGAAAGCACAGGCCGCGGGCATGTCCCTTAAACCAAGACCGCACAGGCCGCGGGCATGTATCTTAAACCTAGACCGCACAGGCCGCGGGCATGTATCTTAAACCAAGATCGCACAGGCCGCGGGCATGTCCCTTTAACCTTGATTTACCAGTTTCTGCTAAAAACCAATATGTGGGAAAATATTTCAAAACTATTAACGAATAAAAACTATGCTATATGGCGTGAAGCACACATATAAATAGATGAATCCTCCTTCACAGCAATCACAATAAAGATACTTCTAGAGATAGAAATATACTCTTCGTGTTTTTGTACCATCCTGAATGGATAGAGTGATTAGGAACCAGTGTCTGGATGTCGGTAGTCAGTTAAATCTTTTATAATTTGTCGGTAGTCAGGAAGAATTATCGGTCTTTGTCGGTAGTCGGTAAATCTAAATTAGTATTCGCTTTTGTACCAGATTTTATGTATAAACTAGATTAAACATTATTTAGGATTGAGTAGTAATTGATAACTTATTGATAATAAATTAATTATGGATTAATAATTGACAGAAAAGTTGATGCAACATGAAAAACAGTGCAGATTCTGAAATGACGTATTTTGTAGATTGACGATGGAAGTAAAGAGTAAAAAGACGGGAAATAATGTCTGTAGTCGACAAATATTTTTTGTCGCTAGTCACTAGTTGTCGGTAGTCGGTTCAGGCCGTTTGTCGCCAGTCGGTTAACCCCATCCAGACCATCATGTTATGCAGAGTTATGCACTGCCTTGCATATTCCTATTATTGCGATATTGTCGTGATACTGTCGACAGTATTATAGTTTCTTTTTTTCTACAAAAAAGTATGTTTCTAGTATAGGGTAAAGCCAGTAAGCACTCCATAGTGTTTTATTCCGTGGATTATTACGGGAACATATGTGGGCATATTATGTTTTTGGGGATCATTCGCGCGCCGGGATCATTTGCGGTCCTGTACAGACATGAGTTTGAGATGTGCTCGCTAAAAAACAGCTTCTGTGAGCGGTGAGAGAGATTAGAGGGAATCAAAGTGGTTTCTAAAGACCACATTCTTTATCACATCATCTTTAAGTTATGAATAGTAAGAGAAGATATGAGATATTTGCGCCTTTTTGGTTTGTACTTATACTGTACATCTGCTTCAAAACACTCTTTTATGATGCTGAATGGATCATAAAGATCTTTTAGATACGAGTTAAGACATAACACGAATAGCATAGGGACTTTTAGATACGAGCTAAGACATAACACGAATAGCATAGGGACTTTTAGATACGAGCTTAAAGACATAACACGAATAGCATAGGGACTTTTAGATACGAGCCAAGACATAACACGAATAACATAGGGACTTTTAGATACGAGCTAAGACATAACACGAATAGCATAGGGACTTTTAGATACGAGCTAAGACATAACACGAATAGCATAGGGACTTTTAGATACGAGCTAAGACATAACACGAATAGCATAGGGACTTTTAGATACTGGCTAAGACATAACACGAATAGAATAGGGACTTTTAGATACGAGCTAAGACATAACACAAATAGCATAGGGACTTTTAGATAGGAGCTAAGACATAACACGAATAGCATAGGGACTTTTAGATACGAGCTAAGACATTACACGAATAGCATAGGGACTTTTAGATACGAGCCAAGACATAACACGAATAGCATAGGGACTTTTAGATACGAGCCAAGACATAACACGAATAGCATAGGGACTTTTAGATACGAGCTAAGACATAACACGAATAGCATAGGGACTTTTAGATACGAGCTAAGACATAACAAGAATAGCATAGGGACTTTTAGATACGAGCTAAGACATAACACGAATAGCATAGGGACTTTTAGATACGAGCTAAGACATTACACAAATAGCATAGGGACGTTTAGATACGAGCTAAGACATAACACGAATAGCATAGGGACTTTTAGATACGAGCCAAGACATAACACGAATAGCATAGGGACTTTTAGATACGAGCTAAGACATAACACGAATAGCATAGGGACTTTTAGATACGAGCTAAGACATAACACGAATAGCATAGGGACTTTTAGATACGAGCTAAGACATAACGCGAATAGCATAGGGACTTTTAGATACTGGCTAAGACATAACACGAATAGCATAGGGACTTTTAGATACGAGCTAAGACATAACAAGAATAGCATAGGGACTTTTAGATACGAGCTAAGACATAACGCGAATAGCATAGGGACTTTTAGATACGAGCTAAGACATAACACGAATAGCATAGGGACTTTTTGATACGAGCTAAGACATTGCACGAATAGCATAGGGACGTTTAGATACGAGCTAAGACATAACACGAATAGCATAGGGACTTTTAGATACGAGCTAAGACATAACACGAATAGCATAGGGACTTTTAGATACGAGCTAAGACATAACACGAATAGCATAGGGACTTTTAGATACGAGCTAAGACATAACACGAATAGCATAGGGACTTTTAGATACGAGCTAAGACATAACGCGAATAGCATAGGGACTTTTAGATACTGGCTAAGACATAACACGAATAGCATAGGGACTTTTAGATACGAGCTAAGACATAACAAGAATAGCATAGGGACTTTTAGATACGAGCTAAGACATAACGCGAATAGCATAGGGACTTTTAGATACGAGCTAAGACATAACACGAATAGCATAGGGACTTTTTGATACGAGCTAAGACATTACACGAATAGCATAGGGACGTTTAGATACGAGCTAAGTCATAACACGAATAGCATAGGGACTTTTAGATACAAGCTAAGACATAACACGAATAGCATAGGGACTTTTAGATACGAGCTAAGACATAACACGAATCGCATAGGGACTTTTAGATACGAGCCAAGACATAACACGAATAGCATAGGGACTTTTAGATATGAGCTACGACATAACACGAATAGCATAGGGACTTTTAGATATGAGCTAAGACATAACACGAAGAGCATAGGGACTTTTAGATACGAGCTAAGACATAACACGAATAGCATAGGGACTTTTAGATACGAGCCAAGACATAACACGAATAGCATAGGGACTTTTAGATACGAGCTAAGACATAACACGAATAGCATAGGGACTTTTAGATACGAGCTAAGACATAACACGAATAGCATAGGGACTTTTAGATACGAGCTAAGACATTACACGAATAGCATAGGGACGTTTAGATACGAGCTAAGACATAACACGAATAGCATAGGGACTTTTAGATACGAGCCAAGACATAACACGAATAGCATAGGGACTTTTAGATACGAGCTAAGACATAACACGAATAGCATAGGGACTTTTAGATACGAGCTAAGACATAACACGAATAGTATAGGGACTTTTAGATACGAGCTAAGACATAACACGAATAGCATAGGGACTTTTAGATACGAGCCAAGACATAACACGAATAGCATAGGGACTTTTAGATACGAGCTAAGACATAACACGAATAGCATAGGGACTTTTAGATACGAGCTAAGACATAACACGAATAGCATAGGGACTTTTAGATACGAGCTAAGACATTACACGAATAGCATAGGGACGTTTAGATACGAGCTAAGACATAACACGAATAGCATAGGGACTTTTAGATACGAGCCAAGACATAACACGAATAGCATAGGGACTTTTAGATACGAGCTAAGACATAACACGAATAGCATAGGGACTTTTAGATACGAGCTAAGACATAACAAGAATAGCATAGGGACTTTTAGATACGAGCTAAGACATTACACGAATAGCATAGGGACGTTTAGATACGAGCTAAGACATAACACGAATAGCATAGGGACTTTTAGATACGAGCTAAGACATAACACGAATAGCATAGGGACTTTTAGATACGAGCTAAGACATAACACGAATAGCATAGGGACTTTTAGATACGAGCTAAGACATAACACGAATAGCATAGGGACTTTTTGATACGAGCTAAGACATTACACGAATAGCATAGGGACGTTTAGATACGAGCTAAGTCATAACACGAATAGCATAGGGACTTTTAGATACAAGCTAAGACATAACACGAATAGCATAGGGACTTTTAGATACGAGCTAAGACATAACACGAATCGCATAGGGACTTTTAGATACGAGCCAAGACATAACACGAATAGCATAGGGACTTTTAGATATGAGCTACGACATAACACGAATAGCATAGGGACTTTTAGATATGAGCTAAGACATAACACGAAGAGCATAGGGACTTTTAGATACGAGCTAAGACATAACACAAATAGCATAGGGACTTTTAGATACGGGCTAAGACATAACACGAATAGCATAGGGACTTTTAGATACGGGCTAAGACATAACACGAATAGCATAGGGACTTTTAGATACGAGCTAAGACATAACACGAATAGCATAGGGACTTTTAGATACGAGCTAAGACATAACACGAATAGCATAGGGACTTTTAGATACGAGCTAAGACATAACACGAATAGCATAGGGACTTTTAGATACGAGCTAAGACATAAAACGAATAGCATAGGGACTTTTAGATACGAGCCAAGACATAACAAGAATAGCATAGGGACTTTTAGATACGAGCTAAGACATAACACGAATAGCATAGGGACTTTTAGATACGAGCTAAGACATAACACGAATAGTATAGGGACTTTTAGATACGAGCTAAGACATAACACGAATAGCATAGTGACTTTTAGATACGAGCTAAGACATAACACGATTAGCATAGGGACTTTTAGATACGAGCTAAGACATAACATGAATAGCATAGGGACTTTTAGATACGAGCTAAGACATTACACGAATAGCATAGGGACGTTTAGATACGAGCTAAGACATAACACGAATAGCATAGGGACTTTTAGATACGAGCCAAGACATAACACGAATAGCATAGGGACTTTTAGATACGAGCTAAGACATAACACGAATAGCATAGGGACTTTTAGATACGAGCTAAGACATAACAAGAATAGCATAGGGACTTTTAGATACGAGCTAAGACATAACACGAATAGCATAGGGACTTTTAGATACGAGCTAAGACATTACACGAATAGCATAGGGACGTTTAGATACGAGCTAAGACATAACACGAATAGCATAGGGACTTTTAGATACGAGCTAAGACATAACACGAATAGCATAGGGACTTTTAGATACGAGCTAAGACATAACACGAATAGCATAGGGACTTTTAGATACGAGCTAAGACATAACACGAATAGCATAGGGACTTTTAGATACGAGCTAAGACATAACACGAATAGCATAGGGACTTTTAGATACGAGCTAAGACATAACGCGAATAGCATAGGGACTTTTAGATACTGGCTAAGACATAACACGAATAGCATAGGGACTTTTAGATACGAGCTAAGACATAACAAGAATAGCATAGGGACTTTTAGATACGAGCTAAGACATAACGCGAATAGCATAGGGACTTTTAGATACGAGCTAAGACATAACACGAATAGCATAGGGACTTTTTGATACGAGCTAAGACATAACACGAATAGCATAGGGACTTTTAGATACGAGCTAAGACATAACACGAATCGCATAGGGACTTTAAGGTACGAGCCAAGACATAACACGAATAGCATAGAGACTTTTAGATATGAGCTACGACATAACACGAATAGCATAGGGACTTTTAGATACGAGCTAAGACTTAACACGAATAGCATAGGGACTTTTAGATACGGGCTAAGACATAACACGAATAGCATAGGGACTTTTAGATACGGGCTAAGACATAACACGAATAGCATAGGGACTTTTAGATACGAGCCAAGACATAACACGAATAGCATAGGGACTTTTAGATACGAGCTAAGACATAACACGAATAGCATAGAGACTTTTAGATACGAGCTAAGACATAACACGAATAGCATAGGGACTTTTAGATACGAGCTAAGACATAAAACGAATAGCATAGGGACTTTTAGATACGAGCCAAGACATAACAAGAATAGCATATGGACTTTTAGATACGAGCTAAGACATAACACGAATAGCATAGGGACTTTTAGATACGAGCTAAGACATAACACGAATAGCATAGGGACTTTTAGATACGAGCTAAGACATAACACGAATAGTATAGGGACTTTTAGATACGAGCTAAGACATAACACGAATAGCATAGGGACTTTTAGATACGAGCCAAGACATAACACGAATAGCATAGGGACTTTTAGATACGAGCTAAGACATAACACGAATAGCATAGGGACTTTTAGATACGAGCTAAGACATAACACGAATAGCATAGGGACTTTTAGATACGAGCTAAGACATTACACGAATAGCATAGGGACGTTTAGATACGAGCTAAGACATAACACGAATAGCATAGGGACTTTTAGATACGAGCTAAGACATAACACGAATAGCATAGGGACTTTTAGATACGAGCTAAGACATAACACGAATAGCATAGGGACTTTTAGATACGAGCTAAGACATAACACGAATATCATAGGGACTTTTAGATACGAGCTAAGACATAACACGAATAGCATAGGGATTTTTAGATACGAGCTAAGACATAACGCGAATAGCATAGGGACTTTTAGATACTGGCTAAGACATAACACGAATAGCATAGGGACTTTTAGATACGAGCTAAGACATAACAAGAATAGCATAGGGACTTTTAGATACGAGCTAAGACATAACGCAAATAGCATAGGGACTTTTAGATACGAGCTAAGACATAACACGAATAGCATAGGGACTTTTTGATACGAGCTAAGACATAACACGAATAGCATAGGGACTTTTAGATACGAGCTAAGACATAACACGAATCGCATAGGGACTTTTAGGTACAAGCCAAGACATAACACGAATAGCATAGGGACTTTTAGATACGAGCTAAGACATAACACGAATAGCATAGGGACTTTTAGATACGAGCTAAGACATAACACGAATCGCATAGGGACTTTTAGGTACGAGCCAAGACATAACACGAATAGCATAGGGACTTTTAGATACGAGCTAAGACATAACACGAATAGCATAGGGACTTTTAGATACGAGCTAAGACATTACACGAATAGCATAGGGACGTTTAGATACGAGCTAAGACATAACACGAATAGCATAGGGACTTTTAGATACGAGCTAAGACATAACACGAATAGCATAGGGACTTTTAGATACGAGCTAAGACATAACACGAATAGCATAGGGACTTTTAGATACGAGCTAAGACATAACACGAATAGCATAGGGACTTTTAGATACGAGCTAAGACATAACACGAATAGCATAGGGACTTTTAGATACGAGCTAAGACATAACGCGAATAGCATAGGGACTTTTAGATACTGGCTAAGACATAACACGAATAGCATAGGGACTTTTAGATACGAGCTAAGACATAACAAGAATAGCATAGGGACTTTTAGATACGAGCTAAGACATAACGCGAATAGCATAGGGACTTTTAGATACGAGCTAAGACATAACACGAATAGCATAGGGACTTTTTGATACGAGCTAAGACATAACACGAATAGCATAGGGACTTTTAGATACGAGCTAAGACATAACACGAATCGCATAGGGACTTTTAGGTACGAGCCAAGACATAACACGAATAGCATAGGGACTTTTAGATATGAGCTACGACATAACACGAATAGCATAGGGACTTTTAGATACGAGCTAAGACATAACACGAATAGCATAGGGACTTTTAGATACGGGCTAAGACATAACACGAATAGCATAGGGACTTTTAGATACGGGCTAAGACATAACACGAATAGCATAGGGACTTTTAGATACGAGCCAAGACATAACACGAATAGCATAGGGACTTTTAGATACGAGCTAAGACATAACACGAATAGCATAGGGACTTTTAGATACGAGCTAAGACATAACACGAATAGCATAGGGACTTTTAGATACGAGCTAAGACATAAAACGAATAGCATAGGGACTTTTAGATACGAGCCAAGACATAACAAGAATAGCATAGGGACTTTTAGATACGAGCTAAGACATAACACGAATAGCATAGGGACTTTTAGATACGAGCTAAGACATAACACGAATAGTATAGGGACTTTTAGATACGAGCTAAGACATAACACGAATAGCATAGTGACATTTAGATACGAGCTAAGACATAACACGAATAGCATAGGGACTTTTAGATACGAGCTAAGACATAACACGAATAGCATAGGGACTTTTAGATACGAGCTAAGACATAAAACCAATAGCATAGGGACTTTTAGATACGAGCCAAGACATAACACGAATAGCATAGGGACTTTTAGATACGAGCTAAGACATAACACGAATAGCATAGGGACTTTTAGATACGAGCTAAGACATAACACGAATAGTATAGGGACTTTTAGATACGAGCTAAGACATAACACGAATAGCATAGTGACTTTTAGATACGAGCTAAGACATAACACGAATAGCATAGGGACTTTTAGATACGAGCTAAGACATAACATGAATAGCATAGGGACTTTTAGATACGAGCTAAGACATTACACGAATAGCATAGGGACGTTTAGATACGAGCTAAGACATAACACGAATAGCATAGGGACTTTTAGATACGAGCCAAGACATAACACGAATAGCATAGGGACTTTTAGATACGAGCTAAGACATAACACGAATAGCATAGGGACTTTTAGATACGAGCTAAGACATAACAAGAATAGCATAGGGACTTTTAGATACGAGCTAAGACATAACACGAATAGCATAGGGACTTTTAGATACGAGCTAAGACATTACACGAATAGCATAGTGACGTTTAGATACGAGCTAAGACATAACACGAATACCATAGGGACTTTTAGATACGAGCTAAGACATAACACGAATAGCATAGGGACTTTTAGATACGAGCTAAGACATAACACGAATAGCATAGGGACTTTTAGATACGAGCTAAGGCATAACACGAATAGCATAGGGACTTTTAGATACGAGCTAAGACATAACACGAATAGCATAGGGACTTTTAGATACGAGCTAAGACATAACGCGAATAGCATAGGGACTTTTAGATACTGGCTAAGACATAACACGAATAGCATAGGGACTTTTAGATACGAGCTAAGACATAACAAGAATAGCATAGGGACTTTTAGATACGAGCTAAGACATAACGCGAATAGCATAGGGACTTTTAGATACGAGCTAAGACATAACACGAATAGCATAGGGACTTTTTGATACGAGCTAAGACATAACACGAATAGCATAGGGACTTTTAGATACGAGCTAAGACATAACACGAATCGCATAGGGACTTTTAGGTACGAGCCAAGACATAACACGAATAGCATAGGGACTTTTAGATATGAGCTACGACATAACACGAATAGCATAGGGACTTTTAGATACGAGCTAAGACATAACACGAATAGCATAGGGACTTTTAGATACGGGCTAAGACATAACACGAATAGCATAGGGACTTTTAGATACGGGCTAAGACATAACACGAATAGCATAGGGACTTTTAGATACGAGCCAAGACATAACACGAATAGCATAGGGACTTTTAGATATGAGCTAAGACATAACACGAATAGCATAGGGACTTTTAGATACGAGCTAAGACATAACACGAATAGCATAGGGACTTTTAGATACGAGCTACGACATAAAACGAATAGCATAGGGACTTTTAGATACGAGCCAAGACATAACAAGAATAGCATAGGGACTTTTAGATACGAGCTAAGACATAACACGAATAGCATAGGGACTTTTAGATACGAGCTAAGACATAACACGAATAGTATAGGGACTTTTAGATACGAGCTAAGACATAACACGAATAGCATAGTGACTTTTAGATACGAGCTAAGACATAACACGAATAGCATAGGGACGTTTAGATACGAGCTAAGACATAACACGAATAGCATAGGGACTTTTAGATACGAGCTAAGACATAAAACGAATAGCATAGGGACTTTTAGATACGAGCCAAGACATAACACGAATAGCATAGGGACTTTTAGATACGAGCTAAGACATAACACGAATAGTATAGTGACTTTTAGATACGAGCTAAGACATAACACGAATAGTATAGGGACTTTGAGATACGAGCTAAGACATAACACGAATAGCATAGGGACATTTAGATACGAGCTAAGACATAACACGAATAGCATAGGGACTTTTAGATACGAGCTAAGACAAAACACGAATAGCATAGGGACTTGGAAGGGCTAATTGTATTATTGACGCTAAGAGTGTCAATTTTGAGCGATGTTTTAGGAAACAAAGCTCCTTAAAGAAAACTTGGATTGACTCCGAGTAAGATTTCGCCTGGACTCGGAAGTTAAAGCACAAAGGTAACACAGGTTTTCGCGTTCTCAGGTTCTCTAAGCGGCCAGCTATAGAAACGTAAGGCACGTTTATAAGCTAAATGAAAATATACTTGATATACTTATCTGATACAGCCGCAACCAGTCTATTCTGGACCTATGAATTCAGAAAACTAACCTTACGTCTACATTGAACGCCAGTCACAAATCATTATGTTTAATTGATTATTCTTCACGTCTAGCGGCGTTTCCATATTAGTCGTTATTTAGCCTCATATGTAAAATGCAAAAATACCGTTAAAATGGCGAATAGTGACCGTGGTGTGAATTAACTAACGTTTGAGGCCCTCCCCCAAATCGCAGCTCAAAATACGTAACCCTCCCCCCAAACATACCAGCACTCCCCCCACCCCCCGTTAAATAATTACTCTTCCCTACAAATAAAAACTGTATGTGACAAGTTAAGGTGTGTCTTGGGCATGTTTTCGATAAAAAGTGGTTTGATTTTGGGATACCTTGATATACTAAAAAAAAGTAACAACTTTATTCACTGACAAAAGTGTCAATCTTCTAGCACGGCACACGTCTCGATAATAGGGACTCTCTTAAACGGGGTCAACAATTCACCGGAAGAAACTTTCACTCAGACCAACCATCACTATTATTCTCCCAATGACGAAGGCAGGGCCCCCTGAATGGTCGATGTCCGATATTCGTATATTCTCTCACTATAATGGCAACGTTTGTATGCTCGCGCATATTCTTATTTGAATAAGACGTAGTGCTTCGGTTGGAATGTATGTTCATCAGAACATATGAAACGGATAAACCACTACAAATACCACAGAGAAGATAGAACTCCAGGAAATTTCACTACACAAAAATGCGATACCCGAATTCTATACCCCAAAATACGTGACTTATTACCCCCCTCACAAGTGTTATAATGCCATAATCCATCCAAGAATAGGAGGCTACATACATGCAACTTTATTTGTCCACAAATTTCTATACATTTCAATAGGTATATTACATTATACATGTATATGATGTAAGAAAAAATAATATAAAAGGTGACGAGTGACCATGGTTAAAATGCTTAACCAGAGTCACCATTCAGGCCCTAAGGGAGTGTCATCCCTCAAGACTCAGGATACCTTAATTTAAGGTCCCCAATTGATTGTCATATAATCCCCCTTTACCCTCAGCTTAATTATTGAACAGACTTCTCCCCTAAACTATTTCACAATCTTGTATATCTAAAAGCCTTGCTTTAAATGGCTTATTACAGCAGTAATCCGTCACAGATTTTGAACATCAAAAATGCATTGTTTTTGAAAGCCAGTTAAAATAATCAAAACTTGTAAGCTGCACTGGTGTTATAGAATCCTGAACTAAGCTCGAGATGTACATACACACTTCAAATAAGGCTGCACTAAAGAATCCTTGTGCCCGCGTTGGCTCATGGGTATAAAAAAATGAGCAAATTCAAATTTAAAACTGATTTTTTTTCATCTTTTTTGTGCTTTTTACCACTTGCACTGGGGTTTTCATAACATGTAGTTTTGTGATTTACATGCTACCCATGATGCATTCGCGGGTCACAACACATGTATTTCCACAATACATCCTAATTCAAAATCAGTAATTTCATGACACAGTACCAACTAACAAATATTTATACATCTTTATGTCTATTGTCACTTTACAGGCGTTCAAAGCTGTATTCAGTCCACCACCTCGTGAAACACCTCCATTTCGTCGGGTGTGAATGTGTGTTCGCCAGCAAAGACGTCACACGGGCCATCAGATGTGGCGCCCTGGGGACGAGCGTACTTGTGTGGCTCCGTATAGGACGCTTTATTACCCCCCGCGTTGTCAGCGATACACAGGTCACAACCACCAAACCACGGATCACCACCAAACCACGGATCACCACCAAACGCCGGACCGATCCTTGTGTGGTCATAAATGGCGTATCTATCTGGCGGGTCCCTCAATGGCAACTTTTCAGGGCGGTAGCCATTCTTGTTACACAGCGTGAACAAGAATGACCTGCTGGAGGAGAGGCATTCACGGTCACTCACTTTGAAGAGCATAGAACAAAATGCGTCATTTTTATAATAAAAACTAGAATAAATACGACAAAAATTGTGTTTTGGTATATCATAACAGCTGAACTCGTATAATTTAAATTCTCAAATGTCAGAATTGTCACTTTTCGTTAGTATGACCAAATAATAATAAAAAAAATAGTAAAGAAGCTTCTATGCATTCATGAATTGTGTCTTTTCCAGTTAAGATCTGCTTCTTGCGACCCGCGGGGTTTCCACCCTCCAGATATCGGCACTGAAAAATATTACTTCCCGGCTTGCAGAAATGTCCAATTTTTTCATAAAGAGGGGGGAGGGGAGGGGGGAGATAGCCCTTTTCGAGGATAGAAAATAAGTTAAAGTAAAAGATCTTATAACCCCCATCCCATTTAAGCCCCTGTCTATAATAATTAAGCCCCCACCCCTGCCTGATTTGGGTTTTGTTTTTTTTTTTTGTACAAAGGAAGTAATATAAATACTTATTAATAGCATCTAAGACTTTATAGGAACCAAAATACCTAGTGTCGGATCTGAAAAAAATATTAAATAAGTCCCCTGTGTAACCAAGCAGGTTTCTTCGGCACTAAAAAGGAAATAAGCGACAGGGGCCTATCAGATATTTTACGATGATTTATTAGAGGCCGTTTTCGTAGCCTACCTGTAGGCTTTGATAGTTTTTCCGGCACTAAAACCCCAAAAACACAAAGTTCGAGGCGGCCGGATTATGCGAGCTCGAAATATAAATATTATTATATAAATAGTAATTCATATCTTTTGATAAATAAGATACTAGTTATCATAATATTATTATATTAAACTACAAAACTATTTTGTCGCGTGACATATCTGGGGACATTAATCTCTTACTCACAACCCTTAAATGGAGCTTCAATGGAGCCTTTCGGGAATGTAATTACAGTCACAACAAGGGTGAAAAGAATTATCTGCGAAATTCTTTATAGGTAAAAAAGCAAAAAGAATCATAAAACTATTGAGATGATTAACAGTAATGATACAAAACTCCCTGCTTTTGTATTAATTAATATCTGAGGCAATTCAACAGTAGGCAAATAACAGAATTACTAGAAAAATAAATTTGCCAAGATATCAGAAATTCTTCTAAATTGCTCGATTTTAATAACCTTTACTTCTAGTATTGTCCAAGGACAAATCTAGTTAGTAAATTGCTCGATTTTAATAACCTTTACAGCTAGTATTGTCCGAAGACAATTCTAGTTAGTTTGAAAACATTTCCCTGCACCAAACAGCAAAATTTAACGGGTTCACCTTACGTGTTGCAATGAAAGGGGCTAACAAACTATTTTTTATTTGTCCATCCGATCCTTTTATCAGAAGATATGCGTAATTACATATTTGGTGGAAGGGGGAGGAAAAAGTAACAAGTATTGTCTGCCAGAGAAGGAACCCTACCACCGCCCTACTTGTATTCGGTTCATAAGATGATGTATTGCAAACGGGCTTTGTCGGGTTCATATAAAAAAAGGACATCGTGACCGTCCACGGGAAAACGTACACTAAGGTTTTCAAACTCGTGGGCACGTGCACGGGCACACGCTGTTTAAACGGATTTTTTTTCCGTGACCACGTTACTTTTTTCCGTTGACACCGATTTTTTTTCCTGTGGCCACGGAAGGAAAAGCCGTGGGCACGCGGTAAAAAAGGACGTTAAAAAGAATTTGAAAGGCCGTTGACACGGCTGTCAAGATTCCGTGTCTACGAATCAAGCACACGGATCGCGAGTCGTGAATGTTGAACTATTCGGTTGAATCTTCCGATTTAAGTGAAAGTCGTTTTCACAACTTTGAGTCGTTGTGGTGGTTACGGCTTGATGTTAGGTAAACAATAAACACCGAAATCGGTATCAAACATTCACTGATCGTGGCCGCTCTAGTGAAATGGCACAGAAATAAATGAGAAATACTTATTCCTTAGAATCTGTGGGTTAATTTGGTGTGTGTTATGTAGCGATAACACGTAAATACAGGACGAGAGTTTTGTTATGAACTAGTCGCGGTTTCGGCTTCTTGTTAGAGAAAAAAAGAAACTCCGTTGTTATCAGACATTCGCTGATCATGACCGCTCTTGTGGGATCTTACAGATTTTATAATTCATCATATTCCTCATAATTCGAGGATTTACTTGATGTGTGTTATTTGCGGATATGTACGATAATGCGTAAATAAGGGCGAAAGTTGTGTCATCAACTAGTGGCGATTTCAGCTTGTTTTTAGACAAACTAGAAGCTCCGAAGTCGGTATCAAAGGTTTACTGATTATGGCCGCTCTAGTGAAATCGTACAGAAATAAATCAGAAATACTTATTCCTCATAATACGAGGATTTATTTTATGTGTGCTATATGTGTATATGTAAGATTGCGTAAATAAGGGCGAAAGTTGTGTCATCAACTAGTGGCGATTTCAGCTCGTTTTTAGACAAACAAGAAACTCCGAAGTCGGTATTTTTTAGCAATTTCGCGCACTTTTCGAACATTTTGTCGCTTGTTTCGTCTTCGTTGTTGATCATAGTTTTTCTTGTTTGATTTGATACTCGAGATGGTTGGATTTAAATACTTCGATATCGATAAACTAAGCTTTCTTATCAAGTATGCTCACTACTCTACGGCAATCGACGTGTTTATCTATGGAAAGAGGAGGAGGAACGGAGATAAACAGCGACAAAGAGTTGGCATTAGTTTAAAATTGATGTTTACTAACTTCCCGCGATTTAAGGGAATAATGCATGGTCAAACATAACGCGGACGCTTCAAAACTTTAACGTCCAGGATCCCGAGAACGTGATCATTAAACAGTTTCGGAGTTTAATGATAAAAGACTTAGAATTTTAAGCAGTTTAAGAGTTGAATGATGAATAAAAATCCTCATTGACCTTCATTCAAAATCTTTGCGGCCTATCATCCGATGTCCACGACGTACACTCGATCGTCTGCAATCCTCCATACGACTTTGAAAGCCGTGAACTTAAGTCTTCTCTACAGTTTAAAAAAATACTGAAAGTCGTGGGCTAAGATTGTGCAACCCGTGTCCACGTAAAGAATATCCGTAGACACGGGAAAAAAAATCCGTTTAATATCCGTTTGTTTTTGGCGTTTACACGGAAAACCTAAGTGTACGTTTTCCCACGGACGGTCACTCATGAGATGTCATCCTCCATCTCTTCCTAAGATTTACAAAAAGTAACGACACAGTTGAGGTAATGGACAAAAATAGGGCAAATGTTTTCTTTGTACAATAATGATCGGAAGTCCCGACCCTCACCCTGCTACGGCCCTTCTCGTATTCGTTAGTGTACTCACTTGTCCACGCTACGTCAGAGTAGCCACCAAACACGTATCGGCCCCCAACGCTCACGAGTACGATGTTCGGCGCTTTGCCGTTGCATTTTTCATGGAAGGTCCTGGCAGCCCAGCCATCTCTTTTTGCAGAAAAACATCTGACCCAGCGACTTTTTGGACTCTGCTGCACGGGCTGCAGGAATCCCAAGAGATCTCGGAGGTACTCTGGACCTTTGCCGCTGAGGATGGCGGACTTCTCAAGAACTGCAACGGAATTACACCATCCAGAGATATTATAGATAAAGGCTTGTACTTCATGGTATGTCCATATTGTATCCTTCTCCTCGTATTGAGCGATAACGAATTGGAAAACTAATCTTATGAAATACTTGCCTCGGGATAATCACGAGTATGTGTAAAAATTTGGGGTAAACATCAACAGAAAAATACTCAAACAGGAGGCAATTCCCTAAAAATAACGATAGAGGCAAACAAGAAAGTTGTCAATGTTCTCGACGTCACGTTGGATCTCGGGAACCAATCGTCCACAGAGAAAGCAATCACCCTAACAACCCTTATCAAGAACATTTCAATGCGGGCAAATAAACGTCTCAGCGAGATCTCTTCATCTGCAAAATGCTGAACAGAGCGGTGCCGGGATACCAACATGTGCTCGACCGCAGTGGATACCAGCACCGCCTGCAGTTCCAACGCCAAAAGACCAAGCAATAGGCAGAAACTGGAAATCACCCGTAAATCTGAGCGATGCAGCTACAACTACGCACTTACAAAAAGTTTGTAAATGCGCAAAAAGGGGACCCAGAGAAACCTGGAAATAGCCTGTAAATAGTCTGTAAATTGTCTGCAAACCTTTGGGATGGAACTAAAGCTTCCCATTGCATAGATTTTCCAGACTATTTTCAGGGTTTTCTGGGTCCCGTTTTAGCGCATGCTCTTGGCATCCCTTCTCCGAATACGGATTATTTCCAGTATATTTACAGACATTCAAAGACTTTCTGTCATTGTGAGAAGACTCTAAACAATCTACATACTATTTACAGACAAATATGGCAATTCCATGGTTCAGAAATATATCTAGTATATATAAAGTCCAATTTTCGGTTAATTTCCCGTGTATGTACAGGCTATTTTCATACACCGAAACATGACACAGCTAAAGGAGAATTTACCTTGGCCTTTATAAACTGAGATTGTCTTTGACAAAGAATCCCAATACTCCTCGTTCACGCCTAAATAAACACCATCCCCTCCATCCATTGTATGAACAGTACCGCTTTCGAACATATGCACGTGCTCGCGAAAATTGCGAACAAAGCAACAGCAGCTGTTACTGTTAGAGAGGATTACAGTTATTCATAATCAGGACACAACTGTATTGGAGAATTTACCTGTATGCTCAGATTCACCAATTGAGACTTGGCTTGATACATCAACTGAGATCTTCTTTGACATGGAACTCCAATATTCCTGATCCACTACAAGACGAACTCCACCCTCCATACAAGGCTGATCCACGGGTTTCTCTGCAAGACTCGATAGCTGGGATAGCACTTCATTCCTGATGGACAAGACATCCACATCATTTGCTTCCCTGCACATTCTCTCAGCAAACTCCAAACTGCTACGAGCACTTGCAAGTCTCATGGATAGAGTCTCTCTCTGGGCAGTCAGCTGCTTCTCTTGCTTCTGACAAGCTGACTCGATCTCCCCTCTAAGATAAGATCGCATCTTCTCAAGAGCCCCTATCTGCTTATCAATAAACTGATCCAGATCCCTTCTGGCCGCTCGTTTATTTTCGTCCAGATGTTGTTGAGCCTTTTCAACCAATGCCATCGCCTGTTCAATGTCGGTGAGTTTTGATGTAACTTTTTTTGCTCTTTCCAATATTTCTTCTTTCTCTCGAGCGAAAACATCACTTGTGAAAAGGTAGTCATGATTTTTATGATCAACAACGGTGCAATCTCGGCAAATCACTTCCTTACAAGATTCGCAAAACAGTTTCAGCTTTTCACCCTTGTGTTTGGTGCAGTAGGAAGTTTTGCTCATTGCAAGTAACTTTCCGCTTTTGATCTCATCAAGACTGAGGATAGTATGGTGTTGCAACGGTTGAAGTCTCTTATGAGCCGAGATACACTGCTCACAGACAAAGTGATCGCACTCGTTACATCTCCCTTGGGCAGGCTCGCCACTATCACACATTTGACAAACAGTTTTCTTCTTGGAGTCTTCAGATGTGAACAAAGGAAGAACAGAGATAATACTATTGATCATAAAGTTCACCTTCAAACTCGAAACATCAGCCGGGGAAATCTAAGAGGAAAAAAAACAGGTTTAATAAAATTCGCATATCACCATTTAAAAATCAAAAGGGAGGACAATTTTAGATCAGCCTTATTGTGGTCTATGCTACGCTGGATTGTATTAATATAATAATTAATTCTTATCATTTAACTGTTTAATACTCATAAACTATTAAAAGAATGGATATAAATTTCTTGTGGAAAGAATTCAAGTTCACAGTGATTCGTACATATTTAGGGAAAGTTCATTTATTATCCCGAGAGGGGGGTGGGGGTTCGTGAGGATTTTGATAAAAGTAAGGAAAAAATGCCCCACCCCTCGAAAAAACCCGAAGAAAGAAGGAGCAAAGAAGGGAACAGCAACGCCAATGTTGAAGGAACGCGAGCAAGGAATTCGCTGAAAACATTAATTCGGAAAAAGTGAAGGCACTCAATTTCTCAAATGTGCGACTAAATCCAGGTTGTCAACCTGATAAGGGTTGTTGCTATAATTGACACAGAAGAAGCAAAAAGGCTTTTTGTTCTTCTCCACGCGAGAAAAGCGCAGCAGGAGAAAAAAAAAGAAAGAGAGAGAGAGGAAGACAGCTTGTAGCATTAGAGCGTTTTGGTAATGATTTCAAATATGGAACATAAGCATATAGCGGAAACCATGAATAAAAAAGGTGTATACAGGTTTACATAGCATCGATGAAACGTAGTTTAAGTCTGATTTGACACTTGGTCAAATTATTTAGAAGGGACAACACTCAAAGAAATCAGTGACCCCCCTTTTTAAAATCCACACACATTCGGCACCTCCACCTTTAGACCTCAGAAATTTCTCAAGGCCCCGCCACAGTATCCTCACGCCCCACCCCTCCCTCGGGATAATAAATGAACTTTCCCTTAGTTCTCAATTGAAAAGCACTATGTTGTTTAAATCAATTTGTTTGTTGCAGCAAAACGTTTGTTACACAAGTTGTGCCAAGGTCATTTAACTAATGGATGTATTTTTGATATGACAGATTACCTGGAATCCCGCCTTACAGAGGGGGCACACAAGTTTACCTCTCCCTTCAGAGTGCACTGCCAGCTCTTCCAGGCAGTGCCGACAAAATGAGTGGAAGCAAGGGAGTACTCTAGGATCGTTGAAGTGCTCTATACATATAGAGCACGTCACCTCATCCTCGAGGCGCCTGCTGGCAGATGTTGCCATTTCTTCAAGAAAAAACTAGAAAAGCATAAGAAAATGGTTATTCCATTGCTACTCATATCAGCCTTAAAAACACTATCAATATCCCTGAGAATTCTCTTATTTCTGTGATGATATACATAAAAAACAATGAATTATCAGCGCTGGAGAAGTTGCAGTCCAAAGCAGTTTTGGGGTAGGTATTCAATGTTTATTTTATTGTATTATTTTCGCGATTTTGGTGCAAGAAAATCAAACAAAACAATTGGAATTAAAATGTGCTTTCATGTTCAGAACTGTAACAAACTGTAACAGAAACATTCGTGAGCTTATTAAATTTTAACGCATCCCAATTTTCATGAAACTTAACTTTCGCGTCACTTTTTTTTTCACGAAATTGTTAAAACCGCAAGATTAAAGTGACGCGAAGATAAAGAAGAATAAGGTATACTATACCAATTCTGCACCTGTTGGACATATATTCTACCTTATGACTAGGTGAAGCGAAGATATTAAGTTTATTTCCGAGTGGTGGAAACAATATTTTACGAGTGAGCGCAGTGAACGATCTTGTTGACAATTTTCAGCACCGGGGGGGGGGGGGGGGGGTTGGGGGAGGAGGAGAGTGTAACACACATTAGGGACCTTCCCTAATGGGTTGAACCTTTTTTTCATATTGAACCATGAATCACCCTAAATGGTAGAAGAAAAGCTGTCCTTCAAACAGTGGAATGTTTGGTAATTAACATGTCTTTCTCTCGCCGAGTGTCACAAACTGTGCGCGAAAATAAGGCCTCCCGGATTTTGTGTATTTGTCAGTTTATTGGCTATGAACCCAACGCTTTTAGAATACACCAACTAGAGGTCTATCACAAATCATGCATTCCGATTGGCTGAGCTACTAATGGTCTATTAGTGATAGACGATGAGTAGAGAAATTCTCGGGAAAAAGGCGGCTGAATCGCGATTTGACGAAGTTAGCGACGACTTAAGGGACGTCCCTGCTTCAATAAACTATAAAGCAAGTCAGAAGAAAAAGTACCAAGGAAAGATAGAACTGGAAGACACAAATGCACACGCCAATCAATCGGCGCAAACGACAGTCGAATTTTCCATTTCGTGTATGTATTTCTGTACAGGACCCGAAATGATCCCAGGACCCGAAACGATCCCCAAAAGTTCCCCAACTGATCCCGGGACCCGAAACGATCCCCAAGAGTCCCCGAAATGAACCCCAAGGAATTGCAGTAATGGACAACAAAAGGAATGTGTAAGGATTGGCTTTCAGTTTTAAAAACAATTGAAACATTTAGCTTTATTTATGTTATTAAAAGGAAATTTACATTAACTAAAACTATAGTATTAAGATATTAATATACGACTGCGGGGGAAATACAGTGGTTGAGTCAGAAATTGGGGTCAACTAACAATTCCTGTGATAGTAATTTGAAGAACACGGTGTGGATAAAAATTATTTTTACATAACAAGCCAAAAAGAAAGGATAGGACATGCTGCTTTTCATAGGAAGCGAAATGGGTTAAGGTTATTTTTTTGCATGTTTTTATTCGGCGAATGAAAGACCTATCCTATCATGAGATCATGCCGGGGTGTACGCACGACTACATGAGGAAATTCAAAACTCACATAATATTGCTTTCAACAAATGCCACATCCTCTTAATATTTTGCATCGGTAGTAGATGGGTTGTTTGTTCGAGTGTATTACTCAGTGTGCTTTTGTCGTCCCATCTTCTCGGCCAAACCGGCTGCCTAAATATAATGTGTCGGTAAATATTCGCTCGTGTAAACAAGAATTTCGTGGTGAAATACATGTTTGGTTGTCAAATGAATATTAATTTTTAGGGGTGATGTTTACCGGAAATGAGAGTCATGTGTCGGAACCGCAAAATGTTTAGAGTGTGATGGAAGGTCGAGAGTTTGGTTGATCTGAGCAAAGCTGTGCTATGTTTATGCTGTATTCCTTTCAGTAGCAATTGAAAGTTGTGTATTTGTTTTGGACTCTGTTTATGTGTTTAACGCCGGGCAATGTAATAAATAGAAGTATTGTATTGGAATTTAATATTTTTAAGTCACGTTGTTTAGAAATTGAGTCGCTGTTAACCCTTAATTATGCTTCAAGAATTGCAAGTATTTCTTCTGCTTTCCCTTTGTCCATTACCGCAATTCCTTGGGGTTAATTTCGGGGACTCCTCGGTATCGTTTCGGGTCCCAGGATCATTTGGGGTACTTTTGGGGATCATTTCGGGTCCTGGGATCGTTTCGGGTCCTGGGATCGTTTCGGGTCCTGGGATCATTTCGGGTCCTGTACATTCCTACTAGCCAACTAGCCCGACTTTACGCTCAAATGAGCGTCTAGTTTACAATAAGTTTACATTTTGCAGAATGGAAGCCAATCAGAGTTTATTTATCCAAGAAAAGAAATAAAGATGAGCTTAATCGCTGTCTCCAAGTATTTTATGCTTTGGTTCGGCAAAAGAATGGCAAATACAATGGTTTATTTGCAAAGAAACTTAGGACAGCTCGCATACTACTAAACCGTGCTTTCTAATTCGGCCTGGTCACAAGTGAGTTGAAGTTATTCTCCCGTGTTTCCAGTCTTCTCGGATAAGGACACTAAACCGGAGGTCCCGTCTCTTCAAGCTGCACTACATTAACCTGAACCGAAGGGACGTAAAAGAACCACTGGGGACGCAATAAACCCTCTGGCAGTGACCACCCCCAGTGACAGTGCTTACAATGCTTACTAACAATACACTCAAGTGTCCCCCAATTAGTAGGGGTCTTATCCCCGGCTAGAGGTTGTTTATGACACTTTAATAAAGTTTCTATCTATCTATCTATCTATCTTAATTAAGCTGCTTAGTGAGGCGGCACCGAGCTTGGCTAGTCAGTAAAGGCTGACTTCGACAGCACGATTCAGTCGCATGCGACCTGTCTACGACATGTCTTAGCCCTGAATAAACACTACGACTTTTTCAGTCGAGCATCGTAGCCGAGTCGTAGGTTGATTTACACGACCCGAGTTGTAGATGTGTTGCGGGCAGTCGCATACAACTACATCGTGCTGTTTAGATCAGCCTTAATAAATCAAGTATAGATTTCCAATTAGACATGCGAAATACAAGTCTTTGGGAAAAAAGTAGAATAAACATAATCATTTCGAATTCCTCGAATGTTTCGTAAATCGAATCGAAAGCGGAAGTGAAACTCATTTCATGTCACCTCTTCAGCTTTATCACGCCGAAGACAAATGAATAGATTCATTTTTAGACGCCTTACAAATAAAGGAACAGCTAATAGCTAAAATAGGGTGGAAAACGCGATATAAATACCTGTTTCTTGTCGAAATCTTCTCAGACGAATCCTAACTTACAATGGAAGCGTCTGATCAACCCTTCGGGAAAGACGCAAAGGGATCTAGACCCTAGTCCCCCACGCAGTCACTCAGACCGCCCCCTGTCACGCAAGGCGAGCTCAGCAGTCACATGCGGAACCAAACAAAACAGAAGCAAACAGCGATGACTTTGATCGCGAAGAATTCTGCATCTCAGATAAGGCTCAATATTTTCTAGTCTTCCTAGACTCGATTATTTAGCTCAGTTGAAATTGGACTCAGGCGCATTACGAGACACAGATCCCCCAGAGGTCAGAGCGGTCGCGTGATGCTTGGACAGGCCCCACACTCAAGCCCCTTGAGCCTGAATTATTCTATTTTCTATTACTATATGGTTGCCAGGGCGCTAAGACAAGCATTTACTGTCTATGGTTGCCAGGGCGCTAAGACAAGCATCTGTCTATGGTTGCCAGGGCGCTAAGACAAGCATTTACTGTCTATGGTTGCCAGGGCGCTAAGACAAGCATCTGTCTATGGTTGCCAAGGCGCTAAGACGAGCATTATGGAGGGATATGGTTGCCAGGTGCTCATTATCAATAAGTGAACCTTTTGTGTCTTTATTGAAAATACTATCGGATTTTTTTTTATAAAAGACGGTCCCTCTGTTTAATCAACGCCATTTCCCTGGTTCTACATCTGCTTGGACATGAAAGCGCAGCGTTTCTGAATATATTTTGCAGTTTTATCTGTAGATAGCACAAATCAAACTTAAATAAAAGGGAAGCTATTGAGCCATTGCATTAAATGGCAGCGTGATTGGCCTTCTCTAACATGAACCTTAATATCTTCAAGGTGTTCAACTTCTTAAACAAGAGATGTGAGCGTGCCCTTCTCATGAGACGCAACCCCCGTGAGGTGACCTGGACTGTTCTGTATCGCCGCAAGCACAAGAAAGGCACCCAGGAGGAAGTGTCCAAGAAGCGCACCCGCCGTAATATCAAGTTCCAGAGGTCTGTACAGGGTGCGTCTCTTGACAACATCCTCGCCAAGAGAAACCAGAAGCCTGAGGTCCGCAAGGCGCAGAGAGAGCAAGCTATCAGGTGACTAGGTTAACCATGTTTACCCATGTTTAAGGCACATTTTGCTGTGAACTTATCACATCTTATAAATGGAAGATGGAAGATGTATAGCAGATACTGATATTAACAACACAAATTTAATAGAACCTCAGGAAAACAATAGGCAAAACTTGTGTACCAACTATTTTTTTTCTTTTCTATAGCAATTTAAAGGTATAGCTTTAGAAATATGTTAAACTCTAATTAATGCTGTAATCAGCTCAGTAAGAAAACAGGAATGTCTTTAAAGTTAAAATTGAATTTCTTTAGGAAAAAAATGAAAAAAGCTTTTAAGCTTTAATCATGCTCTACTCTGTCGATACAAATATTTCACTCAATGTTTAAATGCCAAAGTGTGTGCATTTTGTCATGTTTTAAAGAATGCAATGCATTATGGGCTAAGGTCATGCTTTTGGACAGTGTTTTTTGTAAATATAGACCAGAAATAGTTCGAATAGCACACGTTCACAGCTAGGTCAATTCTACTGTTTTCTTTTGGATTTCGATTGTAAGGAATATCTCCATTCTGATGACATGCACTCTTTTTCTAGCACTTTATTAAACACATAAAAAAAAGTTGCAAAGGAATAAGCAGAAACATACCTTGATCAGGCTATTTTAGGAGCAATAATTGGGAACATGCATTTGTTGTTTCGTGATTGTGTACGAGGCCATGCGGTGTCTAGCTACATAGTATCTTATTTCAATATCTCAAGTTAATGCTTTTGGGCAAAACTATCTACTCTACACTGATTGTCTATCCTTGTGTTTGTTTGGAGACCCAGCATTTCTGTGATGTCTTATTCATACTGGTTGAGACAAGTCTATGATAAAATCTAATCCAACTGAGAAATGTAGGTTATAGGTTGTTTATTCGATTGTGTATGCTTTTATCATATTGCTGATTCTGCTTGTGATTAGAGCATTGTTTGGATTCCCTGTGGAAGGACTGGGACTAGCCCGGTCAGAACTCATTGTAGTTCTTTATCATTCCGTTCGTTCATGTAATAAAACATCATTGCAAACAGGAAAAAGAAGCACTCTTATCTATGATAAAGAACTACCTACCTCCCAAAGACATTGAGGAACTCAGATACAGGATAACCAAGCAGAAAAGAAGCAGAAACAGCCCACAACAACAGCAAAACGTCAACACGAAAATACGGCCGCCATCTTGGATTTCACTGAAGCTCCAACTACAAACCAAACAAGCCTTTTAAAAGCCAAGAAACCATGCCAAAATTCAAATGCCCCTTCCCAGGCTGTGAATATGAAACTGAAGATGTCAAAGATGAACTAGCAGCAGTTTTAATCTCAGTTCATTCCAATGGAACCCACATAACCAACCAAACCCCAAGCACCCCCAACCAAACAGCAAAAGTGGAGAAGGTCCGACGGCCCACAGTTTCCAGCGCCGGAACGAGTGAGGAATGGTCTTATTTCATGACTAGATGGCAAGACTACGTCGAAGCCACAAAGATAACAGGAAAAGACAAGACTATCCAGCTTCTGGAGTGCTGTGATGAACATCTTCGCAAAGACCTCACACGAAACGCAGGGGGGTCCCTAACAAACAAAAGTACAGCAGAAGTCCTAGGGGCCATAAAGAAACTGGCTGTGCGTGAGGAGAATGCCATGGTGGCCAGAGTACAACTTCACAACATGCGACAGGACAGAGATGAGCCCATCCGAAGTTTCTGCGCACGACTACGTGGCCAGGCAAGCGTTTGCAAATTTCTCATCACCTGCCCCAACTGCAACACAGAGGTCAACTACACAGAGAACATACTCCGTGACGTTGTCACCCGCGGTCTGGCCGATGAGGAAATCCAGCTCGACCTCCTTGGTGAAAAAGATCAAGAAATGTCACTCGAGGATGCCCTAAAATTCATTGAGGCAAAGGAGTCGGGGAAACGGTCAGCGGGGCGACTACTACAAACACAAGGCGCCGAGGCCATTCGAAGCCAATATCGCAACATGAAGCAAAGCGAACACAAAAATCGTAAATCCTCAGACCAACATGGTACGGGAACCTGCAATTACTGTGGCAAACAGGGCCACGGTGTCAAGGCCCCACCCAAGATCAGGAAACAGGAATGTCCCGCATATGGAACCACCTGCCAGTTATGTGGTCGTGCGAACCATGTCGCAATCATGTGCCAAAACAAAGACAAACCACTTGGTCAAAGCCCCCACCACGTGACCGATGCAGGAAAACACACAGAAAACGCAGTCTTCGATGCCCTCTGCAGTGTGAACAGCTCCAGCGATGATCATGCCATCCACGGCATCTCCCTGGACCATCACCTCTACGACAACCTTAGCAATCGCTGGATTCGTAGTGCATCACAGCCACAACCCTACATCTCGCTTACCGCCACCATACAGCCAGACGACTACACCGCCCTCGGTTTTCACCCAGTGACTAACAAGCCAAAATCAGCCCAACTACCTGCCATGGCAGACACCGGGTGCCAAAGTTGCCTCGCCAGCTTGAGTGTCATCCGCCGCTTCGGGCTAAATGAAGCAGATCTCATACCAGTAACTACACGCATGCATGCAGCCAACGGCACTGGCATCCCAATACTTGGAGCCGTAATCCTACGCCTGACAGGCAATAACCAGCCTGGATTGGAAGCCAAAACAAGGCAGATCGTCTACGTCACCAATGAATCTGACCGCCTGTTCCTAAGTCGGGAAGCATGCAAAGACCTCGGGATTATCTCAGAGAGCTTTCCTACGGTTGGGGAAAGCCTATATCACCCAACCAGCGACAGCGCCGCCATCTCGTCCAACAAGGGGAACACAATGGACACACCCGACAACTCATGCACCTGCCCACGACGCCAGATGCCCCCACCTAAGCCAACGGAGCCACCATTCCCTGCAACAGAAGACAACAGAGCAAACCTACAGGAATGGCTCCTCGATTATTATAAGTCCAGCACATTCAACACCTGCGAACACCAACAACTTCCCCTAATGGATGGCATACCAATGAGACTCATGGTCGACCCCGAAGCCGAACCCGTCGCCCATCACACCCCCATACCGGTACCCCTCCACTGGCAGGAGGAGGTGAAGGCCGGCCTAGACCAAGACGTGGCACTCGGCGTTCTTGAGCCTGTCCCAGTCGGCGAACCAGTCACATGGTGTCACCGCATGGTAGTCTGTGCTAAGAAAAATGGAAAGCCCCGCCGGACCGTTGACTTCCAATCACTCAACCTCCATGCCACACGCGAGACCCATCACACCCAGAGCCCATTCCACCAGGCACGCTCAATACCCTACAACACGAAGAAAACAGTCTTTGACTGCTGGAATGGATACCACAGTGTGCCACTACACCAGGATGACCGCCACCTCACCACATTCATAACCCCCTGGGGAAGATACCGCTATAAGACAGCTCCCCAGGGATACATCGCCTCCGGTGATGGGTACTCCCGACGGTTCGATGAGATTGTCTCCCACGTGCCAAACAAGACAAAGTGTATCGACGACACTCTCCTATGGGAGGACGACATCAACAGCAGCTTCCACCAGGCAGTCAATTGGCTTGACCTCTGTGGTCGACATGGCATCACACTCAATCCAGACAAGTTTGTCTTCGCAGCTGACATTGTCGAGTTTGCCGGGTTTGAAATTACACGTAACAGCGTACGCCCTTGCCAGAAATACCTGGATGCTATCCGAAAATTCCCCACACCAGTTAACGTCACCGACATGCGGTCGTGGTTCGGACTGATCAATCAGGTATCATATGCCTTCGCTGCAACCGAACGCATGCTGCCATTCCGAGCATCACTCAAGCCTGGCACCCAGTTCACCTGGACCAAAGAGCTTGACCAGCTATTCGAAGAATCCAAGTCTATAATCATCAGAGAAATCGAGGACGGCGTCTGCATCTTTGATAAATCAAAGCCTACATGTCTAGCAACTGACTGGTCCAAAACTGGCATCGGCTTTTGGCTACTTCAAAAACACTGCAAATGCCCCTCCACGGCCCCATTCTGTTGTCGCAGTGGATGGAAAGTGACATTAGTAGGCAGTCGCTTCACTCACGCAGCAGAATCACGCTACGCCCCAATCGAAGGTGAGGCTTTGGCTGTGGCCGATGCTCTGGACAAGGCTCGCTTCTTTGTCCTAGGCTGTAGCAACCTAATTGTCGCCGTTGATCACAAACCCCTATTGAAGGTATTTGGTGATCGGTCCCTTGATGAAATTCCCAACAGCCGGCTCAGGAACCTCAAAGAGAAGACCCTCCGTTACAAGTTCCGCATGGTCCACATCCCTGGAGCAAGACACAAAGCTGCGGATGCCATCTCACGCCACCCAACGGGCTCAACAACCCCTGAAATGATGACGCTGCCTGACGACATAGCTACCATCGATGCCTCCAACAGCCCTCACCCAGCCAACGCTGCCCTCGCAAGCCTTCGCACTAGGGAGCCACCAGAAGAATCCTGCTCCTACGGGATCGACAAAGAGCTGGTATCCTCAGCCACATCCACCCTCAACACCATGGCCGTTACCTGGGAGACGGTGAAACTAGAAACCACCAGCGACCAAAATCTCCACTCCCTGACCGCCATCATTGAGTCCGGCTTCCCAGAAGCGCAGCACGACCTCGCCCCAGCACTCCAAGAATACCACAGATTCCGGCACGATCTCCACACCATCGATGGAGTCATCCTTTACAAGGATCGCATCGTCATTCCCCCAACCCTACGAGAGGTGATACTGAAAGCACTCCACTCTGCACACCAAGGCGTGACATCCATGACTGCCCGCGCCGAGTCATCAGTCTTTTGGCCAGGAATCACACCTGCCATTGTCGCCTTACGGGAACGATGCTCCTACTGTAACCGCATAACACCTTCACAGCCAAGCGCCCCACCCTACCCACCAATACTGCCAGCCTACCCATTCCAATGCATCTGTGCTGACTTCTTCCACTACAAAGGCAGCACTTACCTGGTAGCAGTGGACAGATACTCTAACTGGCCAATCGTCGAAAAGGCTCGTGATGGCTCCGCCGGCCTAGTAGAATGTCTGAGGCGCACCTTCTGCACCTTTGGCATCCCTGATGAGTGCGCAAGTGACGGTGGACCAGAATTTGTCGCCAATCCTACACAGCAGTTCCTCAAGGAGTGGGGAGTCCACCACCGCCTATCCTCAGTAGCGTTTCCCCACTCCAACAGTAGAGCTGAAATAGGAGTGAAAACCGTCAAGCGGCTCATCACCAACAACACCGGCCCACATGGTGAACTCAACACCAATGCCTTCCAACAAGCGATACTTCAATACCGCAACACCCCAGACCCAAGCACCAAGCTGTCACCAGCACAATGCATATTCGGCAGACCAATCAAGGATTCAATCCCGATCCTCCCAGGGCACTATATCCCACACCCCACTTGGCGGGACACCCTTGCCCTCAGAGAAGAAGCTTTAAGGAACAGACACATGAGAGCAGCAGAGAGATGGTCACAACATACAAAGAGACTTCCCCCTCTTGCCATAGGACACCACGTGAGGATCCAGAACCAGACAGGCCCCAATCCAACACGATGGGACAAGACAGGCATTGTCATTGAGGTACGGCAATTTGACCAATACGTTGTGCGTGTCGACGGCTCCGGAAGGATAACCCTCCGTAACCGGAAATTCCTACGGAAATACATCCCTGTCCAAGCACCACAGCCACCACGGATACTCAACGATGACCTCAAATTCATCAGCCGAGCAACCCAAGCAAGACCGAAAGAAAGCCTAACCAAACTCCCAAAAGGCACAGCAACAACAAGCCCCACTGGAATTTCCGTGGAAACACCCACACGACCTAGCCCCCCGCTCACGAGAGACACTGGGCCAGGAACTGGGACAACAGGCAGTGATACACCAACCAGACCACCAGAAACTGAGCCAGGATCAGCGGAAGCATCCGAACCAGTAAGCCCAGCCAAACCACCATCCAACCCCCCACTCGAGAAGAAGATACCCTTAGCCCTGAGGAGGCTACAGGACTACAACAAGAAAGGACTACTTGAACAATGAACACAAACATTAGTCAAAAGGACACATTGTTATATTGTTATGTTATATATCAGTATTTATCATCCCCACCATGCAGGAACACTAAATACTTGGGGGGAGATAGAGCATTGTTTGGATTCCCTGTGGAAGGACTGGGACTAGCCCGGTCAGAACTCATTGTAGTTCTTTATCATTCCGTTCGTTCATGTAATAAAACATCATTGCAAACAGGAAAAAGAAGCACTCTTATCTAGTGATTGCTCACAGGGCAGCTAAAGAGAAGCAGAGAGCAAAGGCAGATACAAAGAAGGTAACTACAGGGGTCATTTGTGTCACATGTGCTATGTACCCCTTGTATACACCATGTGCCCACACCCTAATCTGTGTACCCTGTATACCCCACCCAGTTATGCACCCTTCACGCCCACCCCACGATGTGTACCCTCTATACACCTATTTCAAATGTGTTGTAACCTGCGGTGGTTCATGGGAAACGCATAGATGACTGAATATTGTATCTGAAAGCCATGTGAGTTTTCATGATAAAGTAAACAAGATATCTACATCTTTTGAAACCTCAATTTTTATTTTATTTATGTTTCTTTGCATATTTACTTGATACCCAGAAAGCACTGTGGGTTACAATACACAGATTCTCCTAGTGCAACCTTATTTGAAATAGGTGTACACCACCCAGCTTTACACCCTTCATAAACCCGACAATATGTACCTTGTAGACTTCCACAACTTTGCACCCTTTGCCCACACCCAAATCTGTCTACTTTGTATACACCCCATAGCTTTGCACCCTTGGTACACACCCAAATCTGTGTACCCTGTATACACCCCATAGCTTTACACCCTTGGTACACACCCAAATCTGTCTACCCTGTATACATCCCATAGCTTTGCACCCTTGGTACACACCCAAATCTGTCTACCCTGTATACACCCCATAGCTTTGCACCCTTGGTACACACCCAAATCTGTGTACCCAGTATACACCCCATAGCTTTGCACCCTTGGTACACACCCAAATCTGTGTACACAGTATACACCCCATAGCTTTGCACCATTGGTACACACCCAAATCTGTCTACCCTGTATACACCCCATAGCTTTGCACCCTTGGTACACACCCAAATCTGTCTACCCAGTATATACCCCATAGCTGTGCACCCTTGGTACACACCCAAATCTGTCTACTCTGTATACACCCCATAGCTTTGCACCCTCGATACACACCCAAATCTGTCTACTCTGTATACACCCCATAGCTTTGCACCATTGGTACACACCCAAATCTGTCTACGCTGTATACACCCCATAGCTTTGCACCCTTGGTACACACCCAAATCTGTCTACCCTGTATACACCCCATAGCTTTGCACCCTTGGTACACACCCAAATCTGTGTACCCTGTATACACCCAATAGCTTTGCACCCTTGGTACACACCACCTCCTTTTCCCTCTACATTCCAAATCCCCTTCCATTACCTCTACATTCCAACTCCCCTTCCCTCTACATTCTACCTCCCCTTCCCTTCCCTCTACATCCCACCTCCCCCTCACCAAGCCTCACACTAAACCCCCTCCCCCTCACCAAGCCTCACACTTAACCCCCTCCCCCTTACCAAGCATCACACTTTACCCCCTCACCAAGCCTACACTTCACCCCCTCCCCCTCACCAAGCCTCACACTTCACCCCCTCCCCCTCACCAAGCCTCACACTTCACCCCCTCCCCCTCACCAAGCCTTACACTTCACCCCCTCCTCCTCACCAAGCCTAACACTTCACCCCCTTTCCCTCACCAAGCCTCACACTTCGAACCCCTTCCCCTCACCAAGCCTCACACTAAACCCCCTCCCCCTCACCAAGCCTCACACTTAACCCCCTCCCCCTTACCAAGCATCACACTTCACCCCCTCCCCTTCACCAAGCATCACACTTCACCCCCTCCCCCTTACCAAACCTCACACTTCACCCCTTCTCTCTCACCAAGCATAACATTTCACCCCCTCCCCCTTACCAAGCCTCACACTTCACCCCCTCCTCCTCACCAAGCCTAACACTTCACCTTCTCCCCCCCTCACCAAGCCACACACCTCCCCGGCCCTCCCCCCTCACCAAGCCTTTCATTTCATCCCCTCCCCCTGCCTCGCTCTGCCTTTGCCTCCCCTTCCCCAGCGTTGCAATTCATTTCCCTCTCCCTGACCTTAACCCACCAGCCTACCCCATTTTTCCAAAGCCCCGTCATTCCTTCCCTCTAATCTTCCAATTTTCCACACGTCAATGGCTATGGTTGCACTACTTACAGCCCTGCCATTCCTTCCCTTTTATCTCCCAAAGCCCTGCCATTCCTTTCCTCTGATCTTCCAAAGCCCCGCCTTTCCTTCCCTCTGATCTTCCAAAGCCCCGCCATTCCTTCCCTCTGATCTTCCAATTTTCCACACGTCAATGGCTATGGAGGCACTACTTACCGTGCTCCCTAGTTTAGGCCTGATCCGACTTTGCAGGGGGTCATAAACACAATTTTCTCCTTTGTTCCTGCAAGACGTCATATTACTACTCAGTGTTGGACCATCGTACCACTCGATGTTGAAGGAGACGTTACTCCAAAGAGGAAAGGTGAAGTTGCACACCATGAATAGGTCCCTGTCGCAGGTAGTCAAGGGCTCCACCTTTGGCTTGGGGACCAGAAAACTCGGGAAAACGGCTTTCACGTCAGCTGTGATAATAGTACAAATACAATAGAACTCCGTTACTCTGAGAGAAAGAGAAATCAGTTCGAATTATTAGCCGAGGCTCTAGGTAAAGGAGCTTACATGGAAATATATTTGCTGTTCAATTTTTTTTATTGAAATCACGAACAAGTTATCGGTACCCTTATATGGGTCAAGGAAACCATCTAAAAAAAAAGACTGGCAACCGGAATAAGAAAAAAAAAGATATAGAAAGGAAATGTAGAGGAAATGCGGTTTGTGGAAACGATCAAAATAATGTGAGCGGAGAATTATTTCGGTTTGGAATTTGGATCATTAATTAAGATAATCCAAGAGAAATCGAGCTCACGAAAAATTAACCGCCTCGATTAAGTGGGGTTTTATTGTAATATACCAGTACTTCAATAAGATGTGTAGTACACATATAAAGGGAAAACTATCTTCCCAAATTTAAAAACTGGAATTCGACTCTCGGTGTATTGTATTCATTGTTCTGGTAAGACCACGACAGCTTGGGCTTTTTGTTTCTACTCAAATTTAAAAAAATATATATACAAGGTTAAGACAAGTCGGGGCGAGGTTGTGTCCCCCCACCAAATAATATCCACATGTTTTTGTATCGCCCCCCCTCCCCCCGATAACAGTCACAGTCTGTCACAGCTCTGATATGTCTGGATTGAAGATATGGAATACCTGTGCAATTTGGTCCACTTAAGCCTTCGTCGCAGGGTATTCCATCGCCTTGAAAAAAGGATACAGTTTAAAAACCAAAAATGCCTACCAAACATTCCTCAAACGTTTGCTTTTCTACCACTTTGTAGAGATGTGTACAGTGTTACATAATACACCACTGATATTTACAAACAGAATCACGCAAGCAGCGCAGCCATTCATGGTCACGCACTAAGCAAAGCTGTGCTCGTTGCGTGACCATTTATGGTCACTTACAAGCACAGCCATTTATAGTCACGCAACGAGCACAGACATTCATGGTCACTCAACGAGCTTAGCCATTTATCATTACGGAAGGAGCACAGCCGTTCAAGGTCACAGAACAGGCACATCCATTCATGGTCACGCAACGAGCACAGCCATTCATAGTCACGCAACGAGGACAGCCATTCACGGTCACACAACGAGCACAGCCATTCATGGTCACGCAACGAGCTTAGCCATTCATCATTACGCAAGAAGCACAGCCATTTATGGTCACGCAACAAGTACAGCCATTCATAGTCACGCAACGAGGATAGCCATTCATGGTCACACAACGAGCACAGCCATTCATGGTCACACAACGAGCGCAGCCATTCATGGTCACGCAGCGAGCACAGTCATAAATGGTCACGCAACGAGCACAGCCATTCATAGTCACGCAACGAGCGCAGCTATTCATGGTCACGCAACGAGCACAGCCATTCATGGTCACGCAACAAGAACAGCCATTCATGGTCACACAACGCTTTCCTCGCGTGACCAGCTCCAATAACTGGTGTCCCGAAAACCTACCTGCGCAGTACGCCATTGAGCACCCATAAGGAGGTCGAAGATAGTAGACATAGTACCCTCCGCTGCACATCTCCACGCACATGTCAATAGACCGGAAGCAGCCGTTGTTCCTGTTATTGACGTTAACGCACGCGGTAGTTTCCTTGGTTGCCCCAATCGTTTCTGGGTGGGTCCCCCTCATCCATATCGGCGCTAAGGTTCCACACATGTTCGGCTCGGGTTTAGTGGTCGGGATCTCGCCGCCGACACTGCTAGTGAACCGATACCATCCGGGCTGAAGGAGGTAGTCGCACAAGGCGGGCTGCGGTCTTTTGTATCTGTATTTTGTGCTTCTATGCGGGTCTTTAATCGGGATGTAGTTCGCTGCTGAGCAGGGGTCGGCGGGCCTTGGGCAGCTTCTCCCGTCGGACGTTCCCTTGAAGCCAGTAAAGGCGTAAAGAACAAGGATACAAGCTGCAAATCTTCCCATTATCAATTAGCTTTAGCTCAGAGGGAAAAAAAGAAAAGTAAAGTTGAGGGTGGCGATTTCAAAATCACTTGGGCGCATGCTCAAAATCCGGGCCACTGTGGAAGCGCAAAGCAAGACCGCACAGGCCGCGGGCATGTCCTTTAAACCAAGACCGCACAGGCCGCGGGCATGTCCCTTAAACCAAGACCGCACAGGACGCGGGCATGTCCCTTAAACCAAGACCGCACAGGCCGCGGGCATGTATCTTAAACCTAGACCGCACAGGCCGCGGGCATGTATCTTAAACCAAGATCGCACAGGCCGCGGGCATGTCCCTTTAACCTCGATTTACCAGTTTCTGCTAAAAACCAATATGTGGGAAAATATTTCCAAACTATTAACGAATAAAAACTATGCTATATGGCGTGAAGCACACATATAAATAGATGAATCCTCCTTCACAGCAATCACAATAAAGATACTTCTAGAGATAGAAATATACTCTTCGTGTTTTTGTACCATCCTGAATGGATAGAGTGATTAGGAACCAGGGTCTGGATGTCTTTAGTCAGTTAAATCTTTTATAATTTGTCGGTAGTCAGGAAGAATTATCGGTCTTTGTCGGTAGTCGGTAAATCTAAATTAGTATTCGCTTTTGTACCAGATTTTATGTATAAACTAGATTAAACATTATTTAGGATTGAGTAGTAATTGATAACTTATTGATAATAAATTAATTATGGATTAATAATTGACAGAAAAGTTGATGCAACATGAAAAACAGTGCAGATTCTGAAATGACGTATTTTGTAGATTGACGATGGAAGTAAAGAGTAAAAAGACGGGAAATAATGTCTGTAGTCGACAAATATTTTTTGTCGCTAGTCACTAGTTTTCATGTTTTGTCGGTAGTCGGTTACTCTTCAGGCCGTTTGTCGCCAGTCGGTTAACCCCATCCAGACCATCATGTTATGCAGAGTTATGCACTGCCTTGCATATTCCTATTATTGCGATATTGTCGTGATACTGTCGACAGTATTATTGTTTCTTTTTTTCTACAAAAAAAGCATGTTTTTAGTATAGGGTAAAGCCAGTAAGCACTCCATAGTGTTTTATTCCGTGGATTATTACGGGAACATTTGTGGGCATATTATGTTTTTGGGGATCATTCGCGCGCCGGGGATCATTTGCGGTCCTATACAGACCCGAGTTTGAGATGTGCTCGCTAATAAACAGCGGTTGAGAGAGATTAGAGGGGATCAAAGTGGTTTCTAAAGACCACATTCTTATCACATCATCTTTAAGTTATGAATAGTAAGAGAAGATTTGAGATATTTGCGCCTTTTTGGTTTGTACTTATACTGTACATCTGCTTCAAAACACTCTCTTATGATGCTGAATGGATCATAAAGATCTTTTAGATACGAGTTAAGACATAATACGAATAGCATAGGGACTTTTAGATACGAGCTAAGACATAACACGAATAGCATAGGGACTTTTAGATACGAGCTTAAAGACATAACACGAATAGCATAGGGACTTTTAGATACGAGCCAAGACATAAAACGAATAGCATAGGGACTTTTAGATACGAGCTAAGACATAACACGAATAGCATAGGGACTTTTAGATACGAGCCAAGACATAACACGAATAGCATAGGGGCTTTTAGATACGAGCTACGACATAACACGAATAGCATAGGGACTTTTAGATACGAGCTAAGACATAACACGAAGAGCATAGGGACTTTTAGATACGAACTAAGACATAAGACGAATAGCATAGGGACTTTTAGATACGGGCTAAGACATAACACGAAGAGCATAGGGACTTTTAGATACGGGCTAAGACATAACACGAATAGCATAGGGACTTTTAGATACGAGCCAAGACATAACACGAATAGCATAGGGACTTTTAGATACGAGCTAAGACATAACACGAATAGCATAGGGACTTTTAGATACGAGCTAAGACATAACACGAATAGTATAGGGACTTTTAGATACGAGCTAAGACATAAAACGAATAGCATAGTGACTTTTAGATACGAGCTAAGACATAAAACGAATAGTATAGGGACTTTGAGATACGAGCTAAGACATAACACGAATAGCATAGGGACTTTTAGATACTAGCTAAGACATAACACGAATAGCATAGGGACTTTTAGATACTAGCTAAGACATAACACGAATAGCATAGGGACTTTTTGATACGAGCTAAGACATAACACGAATAGCATAGGGACTTTTAGATACGAGCTAAGACATAACACGAATAGCATAGGGACTTGGAAAGGCTAATTGTATTATTGACGCTAAGAGTGTCAATTTTGAGCGATGTTTTAGGAAACAAAGCTCCTTAAAGAAAACTTGGATTGACTCCGAGTAAGATGTCGCCTGGACGCGGAAGTTAAAACACAAAGGTAACACAGGTTTTCGCGTTCTCAGGTTCTCTAAGCGGCCAGCTATAGAAACATAAGGCACGTTTATAAGCTAAATGAAAATATACTTGATATACTTATCTGATACAGCCGCAACCAGTCTATTCTGGACCTATGAATTCAGAAAACTAACCTTACGTCTACATTGAACGCCAGTCACAAATCATTACGTTTAATTGATTATTCTTCACGTCTAGCGGCGTTTCCATATTAGTCGTTATTTAACCTCATATGTAAAATGCAAAAATACCGTTAAAATGGCGAATAGTGACCGTGGTGTGAATTAACTAACGTTTGAGGCCCTCCCCCAAATCGCAGCTCAAAATAAGTAACCCTCTCCCCAAACATACCAGCACTCCCCCCACCCCCCGTTAAATAATTACTCTTCCCTACAAATAAAAACTGTATGGGACAAGTTAAGGTGTGTCTTGGGCATGTTTTCGATAAAAAGTGGTTTGATTTTGGGATACCTTGATATACTAAAAAAAAGTAACAACTTTATTCACTGACAAAAGTGTCAATCTTCTAGCACGGCACACGTCTCGATAATAGGGACTCTCTTAAACGGGGTCAACAATTCACCGGAAGAAACTTTCACTCAGACCAACCATCACTATTATTCTCCCAATGACGAAGGCAGGGACCCCTGAATGGTCGATGTCCGATATTCGTATATTCTCTCATAATAATGGCAACGTTTGTATGCTCGCGCATATTCTTATTTGAATAAGACGTAGTGCTTCGGTGGGAATGTATGTTCATCAGAACATATGAAACGGATAAACCACTACAAATACCACAGAGAAGACAGAACTCCAGGAAATTTCACTACACAAAAATGCGATACCCGAATTCTATACCCCAAAATACGTGACTTATTACCCCCCTCACAAGTGTTATAATGCCATAACGAGGAGACTGTGCATCCAATAATAGGAGGCTACATACATGCAACTTTATTTGTCCACAAATTTCTATACATTTCAATAGGTATATTACATTATACATGAATATGATGTAATAAAAAATAATATAAAAGGTGACGAGTGCCCATGGTTAAAATGCTTAACCAGAGTCACCATTCAGGCCCTAAGGGAGTGTCATCCCTCAAGACTCAGGATACCTTAATTTAAGGTCCCCAATTGATTGTCATATAATCCCCCTTTACCCTCAGCTTAATTATTGAACAGACTTCTCCCCTAAACTATTTCACAATCTTGTATATCTAAAAGCCTCGCTTTAAATGGCTTATTACAGCAGTAATCCGTCACAGATTTTGAACATCAAAAATGCATTGTTTTTGAAAGCCAGTTAAAATAATCAAAACTTCTAAGCTGCACTGGTGTTATAGAATCCTGAACTAAGCTCGAGATGTACATACACACTTCAAATAAGGCTGCACTAAAGAATCCTTGTGCCCGCGTTGGCTCATGGGTATAAAAAAAATGAGCAAATTCAAATTTAAAACTGATTTTTTTTTCATCTTTTTTGTGCTTTTTACCACTTGCACTGGGGTTTTCATAACATGTAGTTTTGTGATTTACATGCTACCCATGATGCATTCGCGGGTCACAACACATGTATTTCCACAATACATCCTAATTCAAAATCAGTAATTTCATGACACAGTACCAACTAACAAATATTTATACATCTTTATGTCTATTGTCACTTTACAGGCGTTCAAAGCTGTATTCAGTCCAACACCTCGTGAAACACCTCCATTTCGTCGGGTCTGAATGACCAGGTGCCAGCAAAGACGTCACACGGGCCATCAGATGTGACGCCCTGGGGACGAGCGTACGTGTGTGACCACGTATAGGACCCTTCATTACCCCCCGCGTTGTCAGCGATGTACAGGTCACGACCACAACCAAACACCGGACCGCAACTTGTGTGGTCCCAAATGGCCTGTTCATCTGGCGTGCGCCTCAATGGCAACTTTTTAGGGCGGTAGCCATTCTTGTTACACAGCGTGAACAAGAATGACCTGCTGGAGGACTGCCATCTTCGGTCACTCACTTTGAAGAAAACAAAACAAAATGCGTTATTTTTATAATAAAAACTAGAATAAATACGACAAAAATTGTGTTTTGGTATATCATAACAGCTGAACTCGTATAATTTAAATGCTCAAATGTCAGAATTGTCACTTTTCGTTAGTATGACCAAATAATAATAATAAAAAAAATAGTAAAGAAGCTTCTATGCATTCATGAATTGTGTCTTTTCCAGTTAAGACCTGCTTCTTGCGACCCGCGTAAAGTTTTCTCAGATACGGGGTTTCCACCCTCCAGATATCGGCACTGAAAAATATCACTTCCCGGCTTGCAGAAATGTCCAATTTTTTTCATAAAGAGGGGGGAGGGGAGGGGGGAGATAGCCCTTTTCGAGGATAGAAAATAAGTTAAAGTAAAAGATCTTTTAACCCCCATCCCATTTAAGCCCCTGTCTATAATAATTAAGCCCCACCCCTGCCTGATTTGGGTTTTGTTTTTTTGTACAAAGGAAGTAATATAAATACTTATTAATAGCATCTAAGACTTTATAGGAACCAAAATACCTAGTGTCGGATCTGAAAAAAAAATGAAATAAGTCCCCTGTGTAACCAAGCAGATTTCTTCGGCACTAAAAAGGAAATAAGCGACAGGGGCCTATCAGAGATTTTACGATGATTTATTAGAGGCCGTTTTCGTAGCCTACCTGTAGGCTTTGATAGTTTTTCCGGCACTAAAACGCCAAAAACACAAAGTTCGAGGCGGCCGGATTATGCGAGCTCGAAATATAAATATTATTATATAAATAGTAATTCATATCTTTTGATAAATAAGATACTAGTTATCATAATATTATTATATTAAACTACAAAACTATTTTGTCGCGTGATATATCTAGGGACATTAATCTCTTACTCACAACCCTTAAATGGAGCTTCAATGGAGCCTTTCGGGAATGTAATTACAGCCACAACAAGGGTGAAAAGAATTATCTGCGAAATTCTTTATAGGTAAAAAAGCAAAAAGAATCATAAAACTATTGAGATGATTATAACAGTAATGATACAAAACTCCCTGCTTTTCTATGAATTAATATCTGAGGCAATTAAACAGTAGGCAAATAACAGAATTACTAGAAAAATAAATTTGCCAAGATATCAGAAATTCTTCTAAATTGCTCGATTTTAATAACCTTTACTTCTAGTATTGTCCAAGGACAAATCTAGTTAGTAAATTGCTCGATTTTAATAACCTTTACTTCTAGTATTGTCCGAAGACAATTCTAGTTAGTTTGAAAACATTTCCCTGCACCAAACAGCAAAATTTAACGGGTTTGTACAGGACCCGAAATGATCCCAGGACCCGAAACGATCCCAGGACCCGAAATGATCCCCAAAAGTACCCCAACTGATCCTCGGACCCGAAACGATACCGAGGAGTCCCCGAAATCAACCCCAAGGAATTACGGTAATGGACAAAGGGAAAGCAGAAGAAATACTTGCAATTCTTGAAGCATAATAAAGGGTTAACAGCGACTCGGTTTCTAAACAACGTGACTTAAAAATATTAAATTCCAACACAATACTTCTATTTATTACATTGCCCGGCGTTAAACCCATAAACAGAGTCCAAAACAAATACACAACTTTAAATTGCTACTGAAAGGAATATAGCATAAACATAGCACAGCTTTGCTCAGATCAACCAAACTTTTGACCTTCCATCACACTCTTAACATTTTGCGGTTCCGACACATGACTCCGACACTATAAATCTCATTTCCGGTAAACATCACCCCTAAAAATTAATATTCATCTGACAACCAAACATGTATTTCACCACGAAATCCTTGTTCACACGAGCGAATATTCACCGACACATTTTAGGCAGCCGGTTTGGCCGAGAAGATGGAATGACAAAAGCACACTGAGTAATACACTCGAACAACCCTTCTACTACCGATGCAAAATATTAAGAAGATGTGAAAGCAATATTATGTGAGTTTTGAATTTCCTCATGTAGTCGTGCGTACACCCCGGCATGATCTCATGATATGATAGGTCTTTCATTCACCGAAAACAAACATGCCAAAAAATAACTTTAAAACTTTTCGCTTCCTATGTAAAGCAGCATGTCCCATCTGTAAAGACTATCTTTTATGGCTTGTTATGTAAAAATGATTTATCCACGCCGGGCTCCTCAAATTACTATCACAGGAATTGTTAGCTGACCCCAATTTCTGACTCAACCACTGTATTTTCCCCGCAGTCGTATATTAAAATCTTAATACTATAGTTTTAGTTAATGTAAATTTCCTTTTAATAACACAAACAAAGCTAAATGTTTCATATGTTTTTAAAACTGAAAGCCAATCCTTACACATTCCTTTAGTTGTCCATTACTGTAATTCCTTGGGGTTCATTTCGGGGACTCTTGGGGATCGTTTCGGGTCCTGGGATCAGTTGGGGTACTTTTGGGGATCATTTCGGGTCCTGGGATCGTTTCGGGTCCTGGGATCATTTCGGGTCCTGTACAGGTTCACCTTACGTGTTGCAATGAAAGGGGCTAACAAACTATTTTTTATTTGTCCATCCGATCCTTTTATCAGAAGATATGCGTAATTACATATTTGGTGGAAGGGGGAGGAAAAAGTAACAAGTATTGTCTGCCAGAGAAGGAACCCTACCACCGCCCTACTTGTATTCGGTTCATAAGATGATGTATTGCAAACGGGCTTTGTCGAGTTCATATAAAAAAAAGGACATCGTGACCGTCCACGGGAAAACGTACACTAAGGTTTTCAAACTCGTGGGCACGTGCACGGGCACACGCCGTTTAAACGGATTTTTTTTCCGTGACCACGTTACTTTTTCCGTTGACACGGATTTTTTTCCTGTGGCCACGGAAGAAAAAGCCGTGGGCACGCGGTAAAAAAGGCCGTTAAAAAGAATTTGAAAGGCCGTTGACACGGCTGTCAAGATTCCGTGTCTACGAATCAAGCACACGGATCGCGAGTCGTGAATGTTGAACTATTCGATTGAATCTTCCGATTTAAGTGAAAGTCGTTTTCACAACTTTGAGTCGTTGTGCTGGTTACGGCTTGATGTTAGGTAAACAATAAACACCGAAATCGGTATCAAACATTCACTGATCGTGGCCGCTCTAGTGAAATGGCACAGAAATAAATGAGAAATACTTATTCCTTATAATATGTGGGTTTATTTGGTGTGTGTTATGTAGCGATAACACGTAAATACAGGACGAGAGTTTTTTTTGTTATGAACTAGTCGCGGTTTCGGCTTCTTGTTAGAGAAAAAAAGAAACTCCGTTGGTATCAGACATTCGCTGATCATGACCGTTCTTGTGGAATCTTACAGAATTCATAATTCCTCATATTCCTCATAATTCGAGGATTTGTTTTATGTGTGTTATTTGCGGATATGTACGATAATGCGTAAATAAGTTTTTTTGTTAGACAAACTAGAAGCTCCGGAGTCGGTATCAAAGGTTTACTGATTATGGCCGCTCTAGTGAAATCGTACAGAAATAAATCAGAAATACTTATTCCTCATAATTCGAGGATTTATTTTATGTGTGCTATATGTGTATATGTAAGATTGCGTAAATAAGGGCGAAAGTTGTGTCATCAACTAGTGGCGATTTCAGCTTGTTTTTAGACAAACAAGAAACTCTGAAGTCGGTATTTTTGAGCAATTTCGCGGACTTTTCGAACATTTTGTCGCTTGTTTCGTCTTCGTTGTTGATCATGTTTTTCTTGTTTGATTTGATACTCGAGATGGTTTGATTTAAATACTTCGATATCGATAAACTAAGCTTTCTTATCAAGTATGCTCACTACTCTACGGCAATCGACGTGTTTATCTATGGAAGGAGGAGGAGGAACGGAGATAAACAGCGACAAAGAGTTGGCTGTAGTTTGAAATTGATGTTTACTCACTTCCCGCGATTTAGGGAGTAATGCATAGTCAAACATAACGCGGAGGCTTCAAAACTTTAACGTCCAGGATCCCGAGAACGTGATCATTAAACAGTTTCGGAGTTTAATGATAAAAGACTTAGAATTTTAAGCAGTTTAAGAGTTAAATGATAAATAAAAATCCTCATTGACCTTCATTCAAAATCTTTGCGGCCTATCATCCGATGTCCACGACGTACACTCGATTGTCTGCAATCCTCCATACGACTTTGAAAGCCGTGAACTTAAGTCTTCTCTACAGTTTAAAAAAATACTGAAAGTCGTGGGCTAAGATTGTGCAACCCGTGTCCACGTAAAGAATATCCGTAGACACGGGAAAAAAAATCCGTTTAATATCCGTTTGTTTTTGGCGTTTACACGGAAAACCTAAGTGTACGTTTTCCCACGGACGGTCACTCATGAGATGTCATCCTCCATCTCTTCCTAAGATTTACAAAAAGTAACGACACAGTTGAGGTAATGGACAAAAATAGGGCAAATGTTTTCTTTGTACAATAATGATCGGAAGTCCCGACCCTCACCCTGCTACGGCCCTTCTCGTATTCGTTAGTGTACTCACTTGTCCACGCTACGTCAGAGTAGCCACCAAACACGTATCGGCCCCCAACGCTCACGAGTACGATGTTCGGCGCTTTGCCGTTGCATTTTTCATGGAAGGTCCTGGCAGCCCAGCCATCTCTCTTTGCAGAGAAACACCTGACCCAGCGACTTTTCGGACTCTGCTGCACGGGCTTCAGGAATCTAAAGAGATCTCGGAGGTACTTTTGACCTTTGCCGCTGAGGATGGCGGACTTCTCAAGAACTGCAACGGAATTACACCATCAAGAGATATTACAGATAAAGGCTTGTACTTCATGGTATGTCCATATTGTATCCTTCTCCTCGTATTGAGCGATAACGAATTGGAAAACTAATCTTATGAAATACTTGCCTCGGGATAATCACGAGTATGTCTAGATAAGGAGATAAGTGTAATAAAAAGTAAAAATTTGGGGTAAACATCAACAGAAAAATACTTAAACAGGAGGCAATTCCCTAAAAATAACGATAGAGGCAAACAAGAAAGTTGTCAATGTTCTCGACGTCAACGTTGGATCTCGGGAACCAATCGTCCACAGAGAAAGCAATCACCCTAAAAACCTTATCAAGAACATTTCAATGCGGGTAAATAAACGCTTTAGCGAGATCTCTTCATCTGCAGAATGCTGAACAGAGCGGTGCCGGGATACCAACATGTGCTCGACCGCAGTGGATACCAGCACCGCCTGCAGTTCCAACGCCCAAAGACCCAGCAATAGGCAGAAACTGGAAATCACCCGTAAATCTGAGCGATGCAGCTACAACTACGCACTTACAAAAAGTTTGTAAATGCGCAAAAAGGGGACCCAGAGAAACCTGGAAATAGCCTGTAAATAGTCTGTAAATTGTCTGCAAACCTTTGGGATGGAACTAAAGCTTCCCATTGCATAGATTTCCAGACTATTTTCAGGGTTTTCTGGCTCCCGTTTTAGCGCATGCTCTTGGCATCCCTTCTCCGAATACGGATTATTTCCAGTATATTTACAGACATTCAAAGACTTTCTGTCATTGTGAGAAGACTCTAAACAATCTACATACTATTTACAGACAAATATGGCAATTACAGGGTTTAGAAATATATCTAGTATATATAAAGTCCAATTTTCGGTTAACTTCCCGTGTATAGACAGGCTATTTTAATACAATGGAACATGACACAGCTATAAGAGAATTTACCTTGCCCTTTATAAACTAAAATTGTCTTTGACAAAGAATCACAATACTCCTCGTCCACGCCTAAATAAACACCATCCCCTCCATCCATTGTATGTACAGTACCGCTTTCGAACATATGCACGTGCTCGCGAAAATTGCGAACAAAGCAACAACAGCTGTTACTGTTAGAGAGGATTACAGTTATTCATAATCAGGACACAACTGTATTGGAGAATTTACCTGTATGCTCAGATTCACCAATTGAGACTTGGCTTGATACATCAACTGAGATCTTCTTTGACATGGAACTCCAATATTCCTGATCCACTACAAGACGAACTCCACCCTCCATACAAGGCTGATCCACGGGTTTCTCTGCAAGACTCGATAGCTGGGATAGCACTTCATTCCTGATGGACAAGACATCCACATCATTTGCTTCCCTGCACATTCTCTCAGCAAACTCCAAACTGCTACGAGCACTTGCAAGTCTCATGGATAGATTCTGTCTCTGGGCAGTCAGCTGCTTCTCTTGCTTCTGACAAGCTGACTCGATCTCCCCTCTAAGATCTGATCGCATCTTCTCAAGAGCACCTATCTGCTTATCAATAAACTGATCCAGATCCCTTCTGGCCGCTCGTTTATTTTCGTCCAGATGTTGTTGAGCCTTTTCAAGCAATGCCATCGCCTGTTCAATGCCGGTGAGTTTTGATGTAACTTTTTTTGCTCTTTCCAATATTTCTTCTTTCTCTCGAGCGATAACATCACTTGTGAAAAGGTAGTCATGATTTTTATGATCAACAACGGTGCAATCTCGGCAAATCACTTCCTTACAAGATTCGCAAAACAGTTTCAGCTTTTCACCCTTGTGTTTGGTGCAGTAGGAAGTTTTGCTCATTGCAAGTAACTTTCCGCTTTTGATCTCATCAAGACTGAGGATAGTATGGTGTTGCAACGGTTGAAGTCTCTTATGAGCCGAGATACACTGCTCACAGACAAAGTGATCGCACTCGTTACATCTCCCTTGGGCAGGCTCGCCACTATCACACATTTGACAAACAGTTTTCTTCTTGGAGTCTTCAGATGTGAACAAAGAAAGAACAGAGATAATACTATTGATCATAAAGTTCACCTTCAAACTCGAAACATCAGCCGGGGAAATCTAAGAGGAAAAAAAAACAGGTTTAATAAAATTCGCATATCACCATTTAAAAATCAAAAGGGAGGACCATTTTAGATCAGCCTTATTGTGGTCTATGCTACGCTGGATTGTATTAATATAATAATTAATTCTTATCATTTAACTGTTTAATACTCATAAACTATTAAAAGAATGGATATAAATTTCTTGTGGAAAGAATTCAAGTTCACAGTGATTCGTACATATTTAGGGAAAGTTCATTTATTATCCCGAGCGGGGGGTGGGGGTTCGTGAGGATTTCGATAAAAGTAAGGAAAAAAATTAGTTGCCCCCCCCCCCCCCCCTTCAGGTGGAACAAAATTTTCCATGCCCCCCTTATGCCCCACCCCTCGAAAAAACCCGAGGAAAGAAGGAGCAAAGAAGGGAACAGCAACGCCAATGTTGAATGAACGCGAGCAAGGAATTCGCTGAAAACATTAATTCGGAAAAAGTGAAGGCACTTAATTTCTCAAATGTGCGACTAAATCCAGGTTGTCAACCTGATAAGGGTTGTTGCTATAATTGACACAGAAGAAGCAAAAAGGCTTTTTGTTCTTCTCCACGCGAGAAAAGCGCAGCAGCAGAAAAAAAAAAGAAAGAGAGAGAGAAGAAGACAGCTTGTAGCATTAGAGCGTTTTGGTAATGATTTCAATTATGGAACATAAGCATATAGAGGAAACCATGAATAAAAAAGGTGTATACAGGTTTACATAGCATCGATGAAACGTAGTTTAATACATATCCTTGACTCCTGGATTGTGCATGCCAAATAACTGGCCGCAAACTGAGACTCTTTGAAGCAAGAAGTCTGATTTGACACTTGGTCAAATTATTTAGAAGGGACAACACTCAAAGAAATCAGTGACCCCCCTTTTTAAAATCCACACACATTCGGCACCTCCACCTTTAGACCTCAGAAATTTCTCAAGGCCCCGCCACAGTATCCTCACGCCCCACCCCTCCCTCGGGATAATAAATGAACTTTCCCTTAGTTCTCAATTGAAAAGCACTATGTTGTTTAAATCAATTTGTTTGTCGCAGCAAAACGTTTGTTACACAAGTTGTGCCAAGGTCATTTAACTAATAGATGTATTTTTGATATGACAGATTACCTGGAATCCCGCCTTACAGAGGGGGCACACAAGTTTTCCTCTCCCTTCAGAGTGCACTGCCAGCTCTTCCAGGCAGTGCCGACAAAATGAGTGGAAGCAAGGCAGCACTCTAGGATCGTTGAAGTGCTCTATACACAAAGAGCACGTCACCTCATCCTCGAGGCGCCTGCTGGCGGATGTTGCCATTTCTTCAAGAAAAAACTAGAAAAGCATAAGAAAATGGTTATTCCATTGCTACTCATATCAGCCTTAAAAACACTATCAATATCCCTGAGAATTCTCTTATTTCTGTGATGATATAAAAAACTATGAATTATCAGCGCTGGGGAAGTTGCAGGTGGTTGAAGAGTCCAAAGCTACGAAAGCCGAGAAGGGCCATCAGATTTCAGAGATGATAATTTCAGAGATGATAATTTCAAGATGATAATTTCAGAGATTATAATTTCGGATAAATAATTCTGCCGGGTTAATGAGCATGCAGCACTACAAGCACTATGCAACACAACAATTCCCCCACAGCTACGTTCGGTCCTGAGGAGTTCTTCAAGTTTTTTCCCATATTCTGCCCTTACTAAGGTTTGTTTATATTCATAATTTATATTAGAATATGATATATTCCACGCTATTAGCGAGCAGGACAGATGTCGAAGCATAGACTTTCTTCGTTTGCAAGCCTAGCAGGGCTCGCAATAAAGAAAGGTATAATCATTCTGTTATGATATACTTAATCTCTTTATTTTAGGTCGAATAGAGAAAAGATTTTCACAAAATGTAAGTCACAACATAGTCTAAACATATTAACTACATGGTTTGAAACTAGCCAAGCTAAAATAACATGGTTTTTCTGCACCTTTTCATGGTTCTTCTTATCGCTGTTTAGAGCGTACTGTAAAGCTCATCTAAGTGCTGTGTGGCTTATTTGGAGAATGACTAGTCATCTTATCCATAGTAGATTTCCGGTTGAATTTAATATGTTGAATTATAAGACAATTATAAATTCTCAATTTATACCAAGAAAATAGATTCTTTCCATGCCCGTAACCAGAGTTTTTAATAGGGTGGCGCTAATTTGTATGGAACTTTTATACAAAACCTTACAACAAGGGTCAGGTGTTTGTATTGTAGCACATTTTAGTGGCGGATCCAAGGGGTTCGGCTCTCCCCTACCTACTCCTCCCCCCCCCCCCCAAATAAAAATTGTTGTAGGTTAATTAAAAAATGGCAAATGTGTTCTTATTGTTTCTGTTGTTCTCTTTTGACAGGCTACTGGTCATGTTGTTGTTGGTTAGCATGGATAAACCAACATATTGTGTCTTGCCCTCTTTTACGCCTGCTTCCGGTGATGATGATAGCAGTACAGAAGATTGCAAGTACTTTAGTCAAGATTACACAAACAAGGAAATAGCTAGTTTCCTAGTCTTGCGGCATGGTTTGGTTATTTCTGTCAGGACCGTGAAACGAACCCTTAAACTACTAAACCTCAGGCGTGCTCGTTCTGGGAACGAGTCTCCTATGGAAGCTATTGTTTACGCAGTCGTACAGATGTTGGAAAATAGCTGTGGTTCTTTTTTGGGGTACCGACAATTGACCAAGTGGTTATGGCGAAAATTTCAACTAATCGTTACGAGAGACACGATAATGAAATGGATCCGAATAATCGACCCAGAAGGTGTTGAGCGCCGTCGAAGGCGTCGGCTGAAAAGAAGAAAGTATGTTACTCCAGGCCCTAATTTTTTATGGCACATTGATGGATGGGATAAACTTGCACCGTTTGGATTCTTTATCCATTGACGGCTATTCAAGGCGAATTATCTGGCTAGAGGTCGCGTCGACAAATAAAAACCCAATTGTAGTCGCTTCTTTCTACCTGGGTGTAGTGGCAAAACTTGGTGGCGTCGCAAGACGAATACGTTCCGATAGAGGGACAGAAAACACAGTCATCAGTTCACTGCAGCAGTTTTTCAGGTGGCAGGATGACGAGTTCTTATCGGCCAAAAGTTTTATCCAGGGTAAAAGTAGTTTCAACCAGCGCATAGAAGCCTGGTGGTCTAAGCTTCGGGATGGAGGAGGAGGGTGGTGGATAAACTTATTCAAAGATATGCGAGATTCTGGAATTTATAACGACGATGACTGTCTGACAAACGAATGCTTGAAATTTTGTTTCCTTCCTATCCTGCGTAAAGAACTACACCTCGTTGCAGAGCTTTGGTACACCCACACCATTGCAAGTCAAAAGCGCCACGAAGTCATTGGTGGAAAGCCAGGTGTGCTCTTTTTCATGCCGGAGCTATACAATACAGAACACTATCTACGCCATGTAGACTTAGAAGACGTGCAAGCCTGCAAGTGCATGTTTACCGAATCCTATGAAGACTACAGCGGAAATATGGAGGAGCTGGTGCAACTCATAAAGCCAAACTACACCCCACCAACTGACGCAGCTGAGGCTCTGGAATTATTTTCAGAAATCACACAGAAACTTAAAGAGTTTCACCAATTTTAATGTAGCAGATGATTAAGGAGACCGGATATTCACGTAACATGAGGACCATATTCACCCCGTTTTAGAAATATAATTATGTAGTTTATACAGAGACAATATAATGTTGTTGTCTTATTTAACTGGCTTTTGATGGCTTGTATTATATTCTATCCAAGGGCGGATCCAGTATTCCCAAAGGAAGGGGGGGGGGGGGGGGCACCGACGGAAGGTAAATGTGTGGAAAATAAATCCCATACATTACCACGGAGGGCATCGATATTTCCAGTGGAATCACACAACATCCGAAAGTTATGCTAATATTACGCATTGCTATTTTTACGGGACATCGAAATACTGCGGCATACCTATAAAAATTCCACACAATCATGTATTATGTAAATGAGATATGAGTGTCTTACACAGACACAAGGTCAATCAATCAATTTTATTTGTCACCTTTATGTAACTCTTTTAATTTTCATGTTTCTCCGCGTGATCATCTCATATCCTCTATCGTTATTGCTTGAATGTAAATTTCCTAATTATATGCGATGTCTTCGCCGCATCCTCGGTATCCATTGGTCGGATAAAGTGACGAATAACGAGGTCCTCGAAAGATCAGGTTTACCGACGCTTTTTACCCTACTCCGTCAACGCAGGTTGAGGTGGCTAGGTCACGTTTGTCGAATGGAAAATGGCCGTATTCCCAAAGATCTTCTTTACGGCGAGCTTGTACACGGATCAAGACCTGTAGGACGCCCGAAGCTCCGCTTCAAGGACTCATGCAAGCGTGATATGCTCGCAATCGGCCTCGACGTGGACAACTGGGAGAAGCTTGCCGAGGATCGCAGCAGATGGAGGTCTGAATGTGCTGCGGCACTCAACTCAGGGGAGTTAGAGCTGAAAAGAGAGGCCGAAGAAAGAAGGCAGTGGAGAAAGGCATCCGAAACTCGAACTGGGTCAAACCCATCTCCGACGTCTGTCCTCGTTTGTCGTTCATGTGGTCGCACATGTGCTTCGCGCATTGGGCTTTTTAGTCACGGAAAGAAATGTCAACTTTCATCGCGCTGATGTCATGGACACTGACTGTCCGAAGACTGCCTACTAGGTTACTCAGTAAACGTTACTCAGTAAAATTATCAACAAAACAACATAACATATGAACGCAACCGTGTTCTTGTCAGAAATGTGATCCAACATCTTGCCACTACTGGACATGGTAGTCTGTGGGTTGGAAATCATAGGTGGGCAAGAATGTCCGCCGCAGTTGGTCGGTCCGCCACCGTGTAACTCAGGCACTTCCTTAGCACTGAAAGAAGCTGGGCATTCACGTCTGTTGAGAAAGTTTGCCGAGGCATTTGGGTAGGTTCTCCTAGACATGAGGGTCTTTAAGGGTGTACTGACATTAGTGTTGCTCAGTAACGACGTTGCTACGCTGGTGGCGTTGAGTGCGCGCATTACACGGAATTCGTCATTCACAAGCTTTCCTGAAGTAAAAGAAACAAAAATTTGCGTTTCAATTTCCCCAAAATTGGCTTAAAGTTGATATCAGCCTTTTCGGGTGATGATTTTTACATATTTTGTAAAAACGAAGATTCAGCGGAGATTTATTCAAGCCAACCTTTTTGAAGCCAAAGTTTTCAATTTTCACTACCTGCGCGGGCTGCAAACAGCGGTTGAACGCTCGCGCATGCACTGAAAATCTTATTTCAAAGTAGCGCGCGCTGTATCATAATTTTAAAATACTTTTTCAATTTCCATCACGACATGACGGATATCGTTCCTTTGAAGTGTAAATACCACGAAACACTATTGCGCGGGCTTTGTTTCACTTCGGGCTCTGCGTTTTCTGAAAAAAAAAAGTTTTTTTGTCGCCAAATTATTTCAAAACTCAATATTTTTCTGTATTCTTTTTTATTAAAACCTCCTTCATATAGCCAAGCATGGATTTAGCGTTAATCGAACAGAAACCAAAAATATATCAAATAATCTGGATTTCAGGACCTTTGAAAAATTATAAAAAAAAACAATTACTCAATCATTTCTAAAACGCATGCTTGGCTTAATGCACCCATCCCTCAAGATTCATGAAACGTATTCAATATTTGTTTTCGAGCAAAATTACTTTGAATATTTGCTTTTATCTTTATCTATGACGTCACATTATAAGGTCACGGAGTGACGTCATTATAATAGTCAGCACACTTTTGTTGGTCAACTTGGCAAATATCAGTCCCTTATGACTTTCTACAATGCTTTTATGCTATATTCAATTTTCCTTAGCAACAGATGTCAGTACACCCTTAAGGCTGTTACCTGGTCATTGGCGCCCACTTCTCCGAGTTCTCCCGCCCAGAAGTATTTGCCCGTAAAAAGCTCGATTAGTGTACACGCCAGTGACCACACATCGCTAGACGCACTCGCGCTGTTGCGGTTGAGCAAGCATTCTGGTGATAGATAATACGGAGTACCTGGGCATGCAGCTGCGGTATGGGTGAGAGTTTGGCTATTTTTCAACTTCGATAAGCCCATGTCACACAGTTTTTTTTACCAGTCCGACGTTTGCAACGAGGACATTCGCCGGCTTGATGTCTTTGTGCAAAACCTGAGGTTTAAGGTTGTGTAGATACGCAACAGCTTGACAGAGTTGCCTACTCACGAAGAACTTGTCCTGCATGTTCAAAGCGATCGACTCGTCGGCGTCTGTTTCTTCAAATAAGATGTCGTCAAGATTCTTGCCATCGATTAATTCTGATATGATGTAGACTGAATTCTTGAGGAAAGATACCCACATTAGCTGAATTATGTTAGGGTACCTTACGAGACAGTGAACAGACACTTCATTTTCAAGCTCCGATGACACACTTCTGGCGTTTCTTACTCGTATTACCTTGACAGCCACTGGAGTAGCTTTGTACACCGTCCCGAAAGCTCCCCGTCCAATGACATCTCTGGCGGAGAATGTTACTTCGCTTTTCTCGATGACAGGAAGTGTTTGGTGAGGTGCCTTTGAAGCATACGATGTGGAGCTAGCTGATGGCAGAATAGGTGCTACTACAAACGGCTCAGAAACACCCATTTCTTCACCATGTTGAACTTCTACAGTGTAGGTTCCAGGGGTATCAATTGGAATGCTGCAAAGGGGGGCGCCTTGCTTGTAGAGTTGCCCATCCTTGTACCACCTGTATGAGGCACCGGCTTTCCCGTGACACGAGGCAACCACAGCAACTGTTAACCTCGTGCCATCGTAGCCCCACAAATTGGATGGTTGGTGTACTATGATGTTCTCTAGATCGCCACTTGCCTGGGGAAACTCGAAGCGAGTCTCGGGTTGATCGTCGCTGAATGGCTCAACTACTACATTCAAGAAGCAATCACCGCCTTTGTATATCCCCCGTACTGTATAGGGCCCATGCTGAAGGGGGCAGTATTCCTTTTATTGGGGTATCCTGTATGAAAGGATCTGTCAGTGATTGTAGCTCATAACATTGTTTGATGTTGTTAGACACAGTTCTAATGATCACCTCAGAAAAAGATGACTCCTTGACTTCCTCATACTGGATTTCTAAGGCATTATCTGTTGGCACATCATGACTTTGACAACAAACAACTTCTCAGAGTCCTCAGTCGCCAGCTTACTACCTTCATTTGTACGAATCGCGCTTGAGGTATTCCATTTAACCTTGTCACTTGTTGATTGCATGCTAGTCTTGGTATCTATTACTTGACCTGACCAATTGACATTAGAATTCTTCATTGTTGTCATCAGGTAGAATGTCACTCTAGACGCAAACAGCCCATGTTCCTTTAAGTACGTTAAGTACGTGCATGGGTGGCCGTCTAACGTAGTAAACGTTGTAATTGTATCTTGTGAAAAAGTTCTAAGGAGCATATTCACCTCCTGGAGAGGTCCAACTTTTGAGCGGCCACCAGAAAAAAAACAGGCGTGCTGCTTTTTCGAGTAAAATAGCGGGGGTAATGTTTTCTCCCTGTTTAAATGACAGTTTTCGTACACTCGCTTCACCAAGACGGACTTGTTTATAAGCACAGTTCTCATTTCGTCTGTGGAGCCACCCTACTCGAAGCACTATGTCTCGATAAGTCGCTTCTTTTTTGGACTTTGTTAAACGATTAGCGGGTACATTGCTGGCTTTCCCCTCTTTTTCCTTTCCTATCTCTCTGATCTTTTTCATAAGGGTATGGATTCTCTCTTCTCTGGAACCTGAAAAAAAAGGAATCATTTAAAAGCAAAATGTTAAGGTTTAAGCATCTGGTCATAAGACAAAGAAGTGCTAGGGGCCGCAGTCCCAACGCATCGGTTATGTTTGTCGCTGTAAAGTTTAGAATGTAATGTGTAATTATGTAGTTTAGAATGTAATGTATAATGTAATTATAAAAATTATTAGATAAAGAAATCCGTTGAAGTCTTTTTCTATTCTCACTGAATACATAATGAGTGCAAGGTCTGGATACAACTGGTGGATGGGAAGGAGCAGGGGGGCACCTCCCCCAAACACACCCACAACATTTACATGAGTTACATGAGGACCCAGTTTTCCAAGTGATGCTTAACATGCAGCCTATCACAAATTTGTTATACAGTTCAAGGAGGCTTGATTCGGTTAATTGACATTGACTTGTTTTGTGCTAAATGTTTTTCTACTCAATACTTTCAATGCATGAGCCGCTTCCAAACATATACATTGAATGCCATAATTGGTTACCATAAAAATGACAAAGGTGACAAAGGTAAGTAAGAGGTAAGTAAACACTGTTATCTGTGTATAACCCATTATTACTGCAAGCCCCATAGCACCTGAAAAACATACCACCAGACGAAAAACATACCAAAAAACATACCGCCATACTGAGACATCTTGCAAAGTAAACTTCACCAGATTAAGCTAGATTGGGATATTCAAGGATATGATATTTTTATTATACTTAAAAGAGGGTCAGGGGATTTTATTTGGTTGTATGGAAGATCTTACCAGCCACCCCCCCCCCCCCCCCCCCCCCGCCTCCACCAGCCAGCCATCCCCTGTTATAAAAAAAGAATGGTCTATTGTTCTGAGATATTTTGTAGAAACCCTTTGCGGCACCCGTATGAGATTACCCCTATACACAAACAATGGCTGAGTACTCCCGGTGTCCAGTGTATTGCTGAGAATTGCTTATTAGATAGTTTGTATACATTGAAGTGTAGCAACCAAGATATATATGATATAACACACTGGTTTGTCATACATACTAGTGATTGTTTGGGACTAATACTCACAAGCTTCAGGTGCTGCTGATGATTTTTCTGCCAGCACACTTTTTATTGTGGCAACTTGGCCAATAGCTATTCCCATTTTATCGTACTGCGATTCAGTCAAATGGGTCAGTGCCTTTGTAGTATAGACCTATAAAGAATATATAAGTTCTAAGGTGATGATTCATAACAAAGCATCAATGGAGTAAGTTGACACTGTATTGTTCATGGAGCAGAAGGGGGAGGTGTGGCAAGAACCAAGGGTTGGGGGAGGGATGGAGTCTCACCATACAAAAAAAAACAATTTCAACCCTATGATAGCACATTGGGTGTGGTCAAAGCAATTTCTGACTATGCACTGAAAGCAACACATTTTTAGTTTTCCAGAATTGTCACTGCCTTTCATGCCCAGTTGCTATTAGCATATGATAAGGCAGAAAACATTTGAACACCCCCTAAGGGATATAGTACTTTGTAGAATTCTATACCCTAAAACATAGGATGATCACACCTGTCTACTTTTATAGAGAGGGGGCAATAAGTTGTGATTATAGGAAGTGGATTGTGGGCGAAATTGCACTCAATCATAAATTATTTGTAGGAGAAAAATGATAACTATAGTTGTGATGGCTATAGGTTAGCTCTGTGGTTATGCAGTTTCAGGTTCAGGTTATTTGACACTGGTTATATCATTTTCAATGAACGGGAGTCAGAATGAATAAAAGTAGGGATTGCAAAATTCAATGTTTTTATCTATAGTTCTAACAAGATAATATCATAGTCTACAACACAGAAAATAGTACATTAACTATACCTTGTTTTTAACAAATGTTGCCTTCAAATCGCCAAGACTGTTTAAGTCCAAGAGTTGAACAAGCTATTATAATAGAACATGTGTTAAAAGAGGGTTTGTAAAGGTTTAAATATATTTCAGAATATATTTCAGGGATTTGTAAATCTCTATTCTCATGGGAGTGACTTAGTATTTCTCGCATGTATTAGTCAATGTTCGTGTATCCAGAGACTAATATAATTCCCTGACTCTAATGTCAACAAAGTGTTCTTTTATCAAATGTCTCTTCAGTAAAAAAACAATCTGCTGCCCCTGGCATAAGCAGCTGGTTAGGCCTAAAAAAGAAGCAAAGAATACGGGATACTCACCTCCTTGTCCACTTCGCCTTCCATGTTGTTGCCCTGATCGATGCACGTGCCTAAAGGCTTAGAGACCTGGCCGAAACTATTATCTCTGAAATTAGCATCTCTGAAATTATCATCTCTGAAATTACCATCTCTGAAATTATTATCTCTGAAATTATCATTTCTGAAGTTAACATCTCTGAAATTATCATCTCTGAAATTATCATCTCTGAAGTTAACATCTCTGAAATTATCATCTCTGAAATTATTATCTCTGGAATCTGATGGCCCTTCTCGGCTTTCATACAAAGCAGTTTTGGGGTAGGAATTAGATGTTTATTTTATTGTATTATTTTCGCGATTTTGGTGCAAAAATCAAACAAAACAATTGGAATTTAAATGTCCTTACATGTTCAGAACTGTAACAGAGTGAGCTTATTAAAATTTAAAGCATCCCAATTTTCATGAAACTAAACTTTCGCGTCACTTTATTTTCACGAAATTGTTAAAATCTTAAAATTAAGGTGACCCGAAAATAAAGAAAAATAAGGTATACTATACCAATTCTGCAACTGTTGGACATATATTCTACCTTATGACTAGGTGAAGCGAAGATATTAAGTTTATTTCCAAGTGGTGGAAACAATATTTAACGAGTGAGCGCAGTGAACGATCTTGTTGACAATTTTCAGCACCCGGGGGGGGGGGGGGGGGGGGGAGGGGGGGGGAGGAGAGTGTAACACACATTAGGGACCTTCCCTAATGAGTTGAACCTTTTTTTTCATATTGAACCATGAATCACCCTAAATGGGAGGAGAAAAGCTGTCCTCCAAACAGTGGAATGTTTGGTAATTAACATGTCTTTCTCTCGCCGAGTGTCACAAACTGTGCGCGAAAAAAAGGCCTCACGGATTTTGTGTATTTTTCAGTTTATTGGCTATGGACCCAACGCTTTTAGAATACACCAACTAGAGGTCTATCACAAATAATGCATTCCGATTGGCTGAGTTACTAATGGTCTATAAGTGATAGACGATGAGTAAAGAAATTCTCGGGAAAAAGGCGGCTGAATCGCGAACTGACGAAGTTAGCGACGACTTACGTCCCTGCTTCAATAAAGTATAAAGCAAGTCGGAAGAAAAAGTACCAAGGAACTGGAAGACACAAATGCACACGCCAATCAATCGGCGCAAACGACAGTCGAATTTGCCATTTCGTGCATGATGTATTCCTACTAGCCAACTAGCCCGACTTTACGCTCAAATGAGCGTCTAGTTTACAATTAACCTACTTTTTTTCTTTGGGAAAAAAGTAGGTTAAACATAAACATTTCGCATTCCTCGAATGTTTTGTAAATCGAATCGAAAGCGGAAGTGAAACTCATTTCATGTCACCTCTTCAGCTTTATCAAGCCGAAGACAAATGAATAGATCCACTTTTGGACGCCTTACAAATAAAGGAACAGCTAATAGCTAAAATAGGGTGGGAGAACGCGATATAAATACCTGTTTCTTGTCGAAATCTTCTCAGACGAATCTCAACTTAACAATGGAAGCGTCTGATCAACCCTTCGGGAAAGACGCAAAGGAATCTAGACCCTAGTCCCCCCACGCAGTCACTCAGACCGCCCCCTGTCACGCAAGGCGAGCTCAGCAGTCACATACGGAACTAAACAAAACAGAAGCAAACAGCGGTGACTTTGATCGCGAAGAATTCTGCATCTCAGATAAGGCTCAATATTTTCTAGTCTTCCTAGACTTGATTATTTAGCTCAGTTGAAATTGGACTCAGGCGCATTACGAGACACAGATCCCCCAGAGGTCAGAGCGGTCGCGTGATGCTTGGACAGGCCCTACACAAGCCCCTTGAGCCTGAATTGGTACATTGATTTATTATTACTCCTATAGGTAGCTTTCGCTAATACTAGGAGACCGATTCCTCGGTAAGTAAGCACTGTCACTGGGGGTGGTCACTGCCAGAGGCTTTATTGCGTCCCCAGTGGTTCTTTTACGTCCCTTCGGTTCAGGTTAATGTAGTGCAGCTTGAAGAGACGGGACCTCCGGTTTAGTGTCCTTATCCGAGAAGACTGGAAACACGGGAGAATAACTTCAACTCACTTGTGACAAATTCGATTCAAGGCAGGAACCCGGAAAAAATCCCCAGTTTGAGCCAGGATTCGAACCTGGGCCACAGCGGTGAGAGGCCGACGCGCTAACACACTAGGCCACCCGTGCTTCCACACCCAAATCTGTCTACCCTGTATACACCCCATAGCTTTGCACCCTTGGTACACACCCAAATCTGTCTACCCTGTATACACACCATAGCTTTGCACCCTTGGTACACACCCAAATCTGTCTACCCTGTATACACACCATAGCTTTGCACCCTTGGTACACACCCAAATCTGTCTACCCTGTATACACCCCATAGCTTTGCACCCTTGGTACACTCCCAAAGCTGTCTACCCAGTATACACCCCATAGCTTTACACCCTTGGTACACACCCAAATCTGTCTAACCTGTATACACCCCATAGCTTTGCACCCTTGGTACACACCCAAAGCTGTCTACCCAGTATACACCCCATAGCTATGCACCCTTGGTACACACCCAAATCTGTCTAACCTGTATACACCCCATAGCTTTGCACCCTTGGTACACACCCAAATCTGTCTAACCTGTATACACCCCATAGCTTTGCACCCTTGGTACACACCCAAAGCTGTCTACCCAGTATACACCCCATAGCTTTACACCCTTGGTACACACCCAAATCTGTCTAACCTGTATACACACCATAGCTTTGCACCCTTGGTACACACCCAAAGCTGTCTACCCTGTATACACCCCATAGCTTTGCACCCTTGGTAAACACCCAAAGCTGTCTACCCTGTATACACCCCATAGCTTTGCACCCTTGGTACACACCCAAATCTGTCTATCCTGTATACACCCCATAGCTTTGCACCCTTGGTACACACCCAAATCTGTGTACCCTATATATACCCCTACACTTCACACCTGCTTTAGACCCGATCTTGTGCATATGTTTGTCAGTGTACTGTTTCTGTGATGAATTATCATTACCTACATTGTTTGAGGGTTACTCATTGATGAAGACATGATGTTCTGAGAATTAAACATTCAAACACAAGCACTATTTTCACCTGTGAAAAGATGGTTCTACAATCTAGGTCAAACTAAGTTGAACCCCTCTCGCCTCCTGAATATTGGAGCATATGTACTTGATCATCTGACTGCATTTGCATTTAAAGCTAAAGAAACACTTTTAACCAGTATTAGATGGGGGAGAAGGAGGGAATGTGTAACTCAGCCAAGTGTTCCATTTTTTTGTTGTTGATTGCAGGATACGTTTTTATTGAGGATATTAATACAAGAAACCTCCGTACGTACATTCTCTAGTAAAAGTTCTACTAAAACTTTAATATACCGCAAAAAAGGGACAGATTTAGGTATGTATGCTTGCTTTTGGGGTCCTGTTGTATTTATAAACCTTTTGACTCCTTTGCAGCCAATAACTGCCCAACCCGCTGCCCAACGACAGAAGGCTCAGAAGAATGTCAAGCAGGTGGCTGCCAAGCCGCGTGTGGGTGTCAAGCGATAAGCTTGGCACTGCTCTGTAAATTACCCTAATAAAACTCTGCTCAAAATTTTGTTCATCTTTTGATGATTCTTTGCTTATTCTGCGTTTTTTTTCGCGCAATATAGAACAAGAAGCTGTTAAAATTTTTACAATGTATAGAGCACCAATGTTCCAGCAGTTTTTATAAAGTCTCTTTAAGGTATTTGCCTAAGCTAGCATTCACACCCACACAGATTCAAATGTTTTTTGCCTAACTCTTATTTAGGAGTTCTATTTTGAAAATTCCAAAAAAAAAAAAGAAAACAGACCAATATCTTCACGCTACAAAGACCGATTTTTCATAAAAATGCTCTTAGCATAGAGAGAAGTTAGCACAGACTAAGAAAGGGGATTTATTTTAATATCTTTTAACATAGTTACGATAATATTGTGGTAATTTCAACGAAGGATTCCAAATCTAAGATCTGGTGCATCAGAAAAATGCAAGAATAAAGAGTAATAAGACGAACGGGGAGGGAAGAGCAAAAACCGATTTGAGGAACACACGGCGTCGGATGGGATAGGGTGCGGAAGGAAAAAGCAAGGAGCGATAAGACAAATCCACGGCGTCGGAGAAGGTAGGGTGCGGGAGTGAAGAGCAAAGAGCGATAAGACGAACCCACGGCGTCGGAGAGGGTAGGGTGCGGGAGGAAAAAGCAAGGAGCGATAAGACGAACCCACGGCGTCGGAGGGGGGTAGGGTGCGGGAGGGAAGAGCAAGGAGCGATAAGACGAACCCAAGGCGTCGGAGGGGGTAGGGTGCGGGAGTGAAGAGCAAGGAGCGATTAGACGAACCCACGGCGTCGGAGGGGGTAGGGTGCGGGAGGGAAGAGCAAGGAGCGATAAGACGAACCCACGGCGTCGGAGGGGGTAGGGTGCGGGAGGAAAGATAAAGGAGCGATAAGACGAACCCATGGCGTCGGAGGGGGTAGGGTGCGGGAAGGAAGATCAAGGAGCGATAAGACGAACCCACGGCGTCGGAGGGGGTAGAGTGCGGGAGTGAAGAGCAAGGAGCGATAAGACAAATCCACGGCGTCGGTAGGGTGCGGGAGTGAAGAGCAAGGAGCAATAAGACGAACCCACGGCGTCGGAGGTGGTAGGGTGCGGGAGGAAAGAGCAAGGAGCGATAAGGCGAACCCACGGCGTCGGAGGGGGGTAGGGTGCGGGAGGGAAGAGCAAGGAGCGATAAGACAAATCCACGGCGTCGGGGGAGGTAGGGTGCGGGAGTGAAGAGCAAGGAGCGATAAGACGAACCCACGGCGTCGGAGGGGGTAGGGTGCGGGAGGGAAGAACAAGGGGCGATAAGACGAACCCACAGCGTCGGAGGGGGTAGGGGGCGACAGGAGGATACCCTTGATATCCGGGGAAGTTCTTGACACATGGAATTTGTCCTAAACCCAGGCTTGCACTGTATGCGTAGGAGGGGGGTTGGGGGGTAGGGGGGCAATATGTGTGGGGCTCTTTGACAAAATCATCGATTGTACTAAAAGTCCTTTTTCTCTTTTATTGAAAAAATGCCCTAATCTAAATCAGAATTACATCCACACGCACACGTGTTCACACTATTTCATGGTTAATAAATCCATTACTGGACAACACTCACCTAAGACTGAATAATGAGAAAGTTAAAATGTTTATACAGACCTTGGCGGCTGCTAAAAAATAATGCTCACTAACTAACCATAAATACGCAGCCTTATCAATCCATAATCAGGGGGGGAGGGTGAATAGATTCGCGGATCGGCGGGATTCGGCCCCGAAATGTTCACGGACTGCGATAAGCTCTTAGTAAAAAAAAAAAAAAAAACTATGGCTACGTACGATATGCATCTGAAAAATCAGAAGTCAAGTCAGAACCATAAGACTATTCTATGCTGTGCTTTTTATAGCTATATGACTATAGCTGACCCTTCTATGCTGTTCTTGATATAGCTATGACTATACCTGACTATTCTATGCTGTGCTTGTTATAGCTGTGACTATAGCTGACTATTCTATGCTGTGTTTGTTATAGCTGTGACTATAGCTGACTATTCTATGCTGTGCTGGTTATAGCTGTGACTATAGCTGACTATTCTATGCCGTGCTTGTTATAGCTGTGACTATCGCTGACTATTCTATGCCGTGCTTGTTATAGCTGTGACTATAGCTGACTATTCTATGCCGTGCTTGATATAGCTGTGACTATAGCTGACTATTCTATGCTGTGTTGGTTATAGCTGTGACTATAGCTGACTATTCTATGCCGTGCATGTTATAGCTGTGACTATAGCTGACTATTCTATGCCGTGCTTGTTATAGCTGTGACTATAGCTGACTATTCTATGCCGTGCTTGTTATAGCTGTGACTATACCTGACTATTCTATGCTGTGCTTGTTATAGCTGTGACTATAGCTGACTATTCTATGCTGTGCTTAATATAGCTGTGACTATAGCTGACTATTCTATGCCGTGCTTGTTATAGCTGTGACTATAGCTGACTATTCTATGCTGTGCTTGTTATAGCTGTGACTATAGCTGACTATTATATGCCGTGCTTGTTATAGCTGTGACTTCTAGCTGACTATTCTATTTCGTGCTTGTTATAGCTGTGACTATAGCTGACTATTCTATGCCATGCTTGTTATAGCTGTGACTATAGCTGACTATTCTATTTCGTGCTTGTTATAGCTGTGACTATAGCTGACTATTCTATGCCGTGCTTGTTATAGCTGTGACTATAGCTGACTATTCTATGCCATGCTGGTTATAGCTGTGACTATAGCTGACTATTCTATGCTGTGTTGGTTATAGCTGTGTTCAGTGTGGCGGTTTGAATAGCTGTGTTCAGTGTTCAGTATGCCAGTTTTGTGTTCAGCACTTCCAGTGGACCAGATCTTGATAATTCGCCGCAGGGCGCTTCTCAAGCTCCTGATATGCGTTGCTTTGCGCATGCACATAATCTTTTTGTTTGGCAGCATCATGTGGGGGGCCCGCGACAGGCTTCAGGGACTCGTATGTAGATGATTGGCCCACCTCTTCGTAAGTGTGATCCGAGTCTGCCGCCCTCGGTGTCATTTCAATGGGGTTGTCATAGCAGTGATCCGCATCATCAGCCTTGATACCTTCGGTGGAATGAATCCGTTTTCTGTTTTCCATGTATTTGCGCACGCGCCAGGAGATGAGACCGATGATTATGAGGCCACCCGCGGAGCAAGCAGAAACTATGGTTACTATGGTAACAATGCCTGAGGCCTGCTTGGCTGGCTTTTTACCTGGAATAAAATAATAAATTGTTTCGATGTTACTGTCACGCAACTATTGTCAAGTGACTGACATAATAATTTCTATTGAGAGCTCAAAGGAATGCCGCGTAAGCACTTTCCCAACAAAAGGAAAAACATCCAAGCATCTGCTTACATCAAAGAGATCCTTTCATCTTCCTAAATTATATTTTCCAACACCCGTCCTTTTCGCAAAGGGACCGGCTTTCACCTTTTCCGGCACAAAGAAAATTACTTTGAAATAGTCAGCTATAGTCACAGCTATAACAAGCACGGCATAGATTAGTCAGTTATATTCACAGCTATAACAAGCACGGCATAGAATAGTCAGCTATAGTCACAGCTATAACAAGCACAGCATAGAATAGTCAGCTATAGTCACAGCTATAACCAGCACAGCATAGAATAGTCAGCTATAGTCACAGCTATAACCAGCACAGCATAGAATAGTCAGCTATAGTCACAGCTATAACAAGCACGGCATAGAATAGTCAGCTATAGTCACAGCTAAAACAAGCACAGCATAGAATAGTCAGCTATAGTCAAAGCTATAACAAGCACGGCATAGAATAGTCAGCTATAGTCACAGCTATAACAAGCACGGCATAGAATAGTCAGCTATAGTCACAGCTATAACAAGCACGGCATAGGATAGTCAGCTATAGTCACAGCTATAACAAGCACAGCATAGATTAGTCAGTTATAGTCACAGCTATAACCAGCACAGCATAGAATAGTCAGCTATAGTCAAAGCTATAACAAGCACGGCATAGAATAGTCAGCTATAGTCACAGCTATAACAAGCACGGCATAGAATAGTCAGCTATAGTCATAGCTATAACAAGCACAGCATAGAATAGTCAGCTATAGTCACAGCTATAACCAGCATGGCATAGAATAGTCAGCTATAGTCACAGCTATAACAAGCACAGCATAGAATAGTCAGCTATAGTCACAGCTATAACAAGCACGGCATAGAATAGTCAGCTATAGTCACAGCTATAACAAGCACAGCATAGAATAGTTAGCTATAGTCACAGCTATAACCAGCATGGCATAGAATAGTCAGCTATAGTCACAGCTATAACCAGCATGGCATAGAATAGTCAGCTATAGTCACAGCTATAACAAGCACGGCATAGAATAGTCAGCTATAGTCACAGCTATAACAAGCACAGCATAGAATAGTCAGCTATAGTCACAGCTATAACAAGCACAGCATAGAATAGTCAGCTATAGTCACAGCTATAACAAGCACAGCATAGAATAGTCAGCTATAGTCACAGCTATAACAAGCACAGCATAGAATAGTCAGCTATAGTCACAGCTATAACAAGCACAGCATAGAATAGTCAGCTATAGTCATAGCTATAACCAGCACAGCATAGAATAGTCAGCTATAGTCACAGCTATAACAAGCACAGCATAGAATAGTCAGCCATAGTCACAGCTATAACGACCACAGCATAGAATAGTCAGCTATAGTCACAGCTATATCAAGCACGGCATAGAATAGTCAGCTATAGTCACAGCTATAACAAAGATGGCATAGAATAGTCAGCTATAGTCACAGCTATACGGTTCAATAGGAAGTGCACGTATAAAAAGGGAGGCAGAGATAGGTAGAATCAGAGCAGACGACCCGGAGGAACCAGGACTGACGAAATAAAGCAAGTACCAATCTACGCTGTTATCTGGTCTACGTTGTCGCGAACCCCCGTGACATTACAATGAGTTATTATAACTCATAAAATCCTTCGCTTGCACCTGTTGCACTTTGCTCGAGTGTAGGCAAGTTATTCTCCGTAAATTTTAACACCTTATGTCATTTTAGGTTGTTTACCTTGAATCGGCTAATTTGGGCATTAAGCCAAACGGTTCCTGGATTCGTTTAAGAGATGATTTTGGGGTAAACCAATTTTAGGGTGGTAATATCACAAAGCAACTTTGCGGTATTGGAAAAGGAGACTTTTACGAAAGTTTTACGTCCAAACTTATTTATGTTAATATAACGTGTGAAAAGTGGTCTAGAAAAGGATTTCATTTCGAGATGATGATAGTCATACCGGTACAATATGGGGTCTTTTTTTGTTATTAAACTTTTATGGTAGATATTTTTGGTTTTGACATTTTGGTCTATATTGATGAATGACAATGAGACTTACCCATGCCTGGAAGAGTATCGGTAGGAGTTTGTGTCGTAGGACCAGATGGTGTACTCTCTTGAGCTTAAATATCAATCAGGACTAACATTATAGCAGATACTAAAGGATAACTCGCCCTCGAATATACGAGACAGACAGACAGAAGGACAAGAAAACGGACGGTCATTACCATTCGTGTGGTCACGGTCTTGTGTGCTCTGTGGTCGAGTTGTTGTTACAGGGGCTGTACAAAAAAGTAATTAAGCAGTAATAGATATTAATTACTTAATAAAATGGATCAGATATCTATATATACGCCGTTTAACTTAGCCTTGGTACCTATACACGTCTTCCCGTCGCCAATAAGACCGTCAGGACACGATCGACACAACACACCATCCGGGATTTCTCTGCACTTAACTCCTGGGTAACACGTGTCTTCGCCACAAATGCGCTCTTTCTCATCACATAGGGCGCCTTTATAGCCCACGTGACATCGGCAAGTGTAGTTGTTTATTCCATCGATACATGTTCCTGAGAATGAATGATCAAAATTTCAACAACAATTGTCGAGCCCCGATAACGGATCCTCCAAAAGAAATGTGGAAACATTGGGTTATCGGGGTGTTGTTCGAATGAAGGAGATGTTCGAATAACAGAGTGTTCTTGTTACCGTGGGTTCGGGTTTCTGGGTATTCGGGTTACTGGGTGTTCGAGTTATTGAGGGTTCGGGTTACTGGGTGCTCGGGTTATTGAGGGTTCGGGTTACAGGGTGTTCGAGTTATTGAGTTTTCGGGTTAATGGATGTTCGAGTTATTAAGGATTCGGGTTACTGAGTGTTCGGTTATTGAGGGTTCGGGTTACTGAGTGTTCGGGTTATTGAGGGTTCGGGTTACTGTGTGTTCGGGTTATTGAGGGTTCGGGTTACTTGGTGTTCGGGTTACTGGGTGTTCGGGTTATTGAGGTTCGGGTTACTGGGTTTTCGAGTTATTGAGGGTTCGGGTTACTGGGTGTTCGCGTTATTGAGGATTCGGGTTACTGGGTGTTCGGGTTATTGAGTGTTCGGGTTACTGGGTGTTCGGGTTATTGAAATTTCATCCCTAGCACCTTAACTTTGTCCATCAAATTCCTACATACCCCTCTTACCACTGTAAGCATTACTACGCGACCACCTGAAGTCGATCGGCGATTGGCGAAGTCAGGCCTTCTTTAGTAGAAATGGAAGCGAGTTGCAGCGAAGAAGTTGTGTGGCGGAGGTTCAGCTCGCTGAGGTGGAGGAGAATCAGATTTGGGATGATCCCAAGACCTTAAGTATTTGATAGTGAAGGAGGAACGCAGTTTGATGATTTTTTTCGGCTTGTAGCTGTCAAAACACTTTTCGCGTCGGAGTTATAAACTCAAAAGATGGCTGAATGAATTGAGTTTTTGGGGGTACTCCACTTATTTTTGGGTAGGAAAGTGCCGCCTAGGTCTCCAAAACCTGACCCTATCAGAGACCCAAAATCCTCGGTTTTTATACCCTACCAAACACCTACGGCTAAAATTACATACCCTACCGCTCAAAGTTATACCCAATAAGTCGTGATTAAAGCGGAAATTCACTGTCAATCAAATGTTTAAATAAATTGTCTTTTTCGCTTAATGCGGCAATGTGTGTATTGGTCAGCCATACTGACAACATTGTCCACTCTACCAGAGACCTAACAAGAAAACAAGCAAAAAGCGAAAAAAAGATACCCTATCGTAGACCTCAAGAGCCCAAACACCCTACCCTAAAGGGCGGCACATACCCGTATAACAAATATAAGGGAGTACCCACCCCCTCCGGGCTAGCTTTCTTGTTTTTCCACGCCGTTTGCGCTACTCGATCGAGCCACTGTGCAAATATAAGCGCTTTATTTTCTTCACAAACGTTTTGCTAACTTTCAATACATCTGCGATTTTCGTGTTGTTAAGCCATCCTGAACGAGCAAGTAAATAACTCTCCAACGAAGAGCAAGTGGGTAACTTCGAACCATTTCTATCAGTAATGGCGGCTTTCCGTTTCAGGTACCGGCTCCATTTGATTGACGGCTGAGAGTCGCCAATTGCCAATCGCCGATTAAGTTCCGGTGGTCGCGTAACAATGCATACAGTGGTAAAACCCGATAAAAGGCAATAGCTCTTTCAAACTTCATTAATTATTCAATAACTATTTTGCCAATCTGGTGAACGGTTCTGGTCACAAGAATGGAACTATTCTAGCGAGACTCGAAAAGCGTGACCAAATAGGTTTCATTTCCTGGAGAAAGAGGAGTTGAATAAAAGTGAGTTTTGAATGTTTTCACTACATAAACCATTACATTTACTACTTAACTAACATTACTCGATTAAAGGTTTTTTTTATTATTAATAAGTACATGCTAGATCAAATATGATCGCTCATGCAAACGTGATATTTTAATATCGTGCAAACGTGCTACATACAAACATGGTAACTAAAATGTACCATAAAAAATGGGGGTAATGGTGACAAATGATTCACAAGATTACCACCTCGCCATCATTTCACGGGCTTTCGCCTTCTTACCGTTGACACAAAGGCTAGATTGGCAATCATCAATGTCACTTTCACATCGGCTTCCGTTGAATCCCGCAGGGCAGGCGCACTCGTACTGGCCAGATCCCCGTGGGTGGTAGGGGTGGGGATGGCATGTTCCCCCGTGTTGGCACGGGCACTCCATCGCCTTTACAGTAACTGTCGTTGTATCGCTGGCGTTGCACTCATCGGTGGCTACGAATTTGAACGTCTTGCTGTCGGAGGTTGTCATGGTGATGTTCAGTTGTCCATCTGGCGTGAACACGTAGCCCTGCGCGTCGGTGTTGGCAAGGGAGTACGTAACGCGACGGTTATCTGGATCCAGAGCTTCAATCTGAAGCGAAAACATCTCTCCAACTAATGCGAATTGAACTGGAAGTGTGGTGAAAACAGGCGGGGAATTAACTGAAAAAGATATTTAAGTAATATTTAGTCAATATAAAATTGCCACTTCATTGAAATAGCCAGTGTCTTCATTATCAAATCTAAATATAAAGTAAAAACTAAAGTTCAAACTTCGGACACCGTTTTTGTTCTTGACATCTTCGCTTCGAATGCATGTATCCGTAAGGTATTGCCGTGCGTAAATAGCGCCACAAAGTCACATCTTCCATTTTGTAGCATTTTGAATTCTAAATTATTCAAACTATTTACTTCAAAGTGTGTGATGACCATGAATCACTGGCTGAAAGATTCCTCTATCGTTTTCACAATTACGCTTGTTCCATATAAACTGACTGTTTGCGTTTCAGCATTACGCCTGTTCCATGTAAACTGACTGTTTGCGTTTTACAATTACGCCTATTCCATGTAAACTGGCTCTTTGCGTTTTTCCTTTACGCCTGTTCCATGAAAACTGACTGTTTGCGATTTACCTTTAAGCCTGTTTCATGTAAACTGACTGTTTATGTTTAACCTTTACGCCTGTTCCATGTAAACTGGTTCTTTGCGTTCTACATTTAGGCCTGTTCCATGTAAACTGACTGTTTGTGTTTCTGCATTACGCCTGTTCCATGAAAACTGACTGTTTGCGTTTTACCTTTACGCCTGTTCCATGTAAAAATGACTGTTTCCGTTTTAACTTTACGCCTGTTCCATGTAAACAGACTGTTTGCATTTTATTTTTACGCCTGTTCCATGTAAACTGGCTCTTTGCGTTTTACCTTTACGCCGGTTCCATGTAAAAATGACTGTTTGCGTTTTACCTTTACGCTTGTTCCATGTAAACAGACTGTTTGCGTTTTACCTTTACGCCTGTTCCATGTAAACTGGCTCTTTGCGTTCTACATTTAGGCCTGTTCCATGTAAACTGGCTCTTTGCGTTCTACATTTACGCCTGTTCCATGTAAATTTGGCGTTTCCCAAGAGTTGAAAGTCAGAGACTCGAGACTTATAGGCCGAAAGCCGGAATGATATCTAAAATATCGAAGAGTTTTACTTTTCCTCGCTCATGAATTTTATTTTTACTTTAAAACATATTTCAGATATCTTGTTCGACTCTCGGAGTTTCACAATTACGCTTGTTCCATGTAAACTGACTGTTTGCGTTTCAGCATTACGCCTGTTCCATGTAAACTGACTGTTTGCGTTTTACAATTACGCCTGTTCCATGTAAACTGGCTCTTTGCGTTTTTTCCTTTTCGAATGTTCCATGAAAACTGACTGTTTGCGATTTACCTTTAAGCCTGTTTCATGTAAACTGACTGTTTATGTTTAACCTTAACGCCTGTTCCATGTAAACTGGCTCTTTGCGTTTTACCTTTACGCCTGTTCCATGTAAACTGACTGTTTGTGTTTTACCTTAACGCCTGTTCCATGAAAACTGACTGTTTGCGTTTTACCTTTACGCCTGTTCCATGTAAAAATGACTGTTTGCGTTTTACCTTTACGCCTGTTCCATGTAAACAGACTGTTTTCGTTTTACCTTTACGCCTGTTCCATGTAAACTGGCTCTTTGCGTTCTACATTGAGGCCTGTTCCATGTAAACTGGCTCTTTGCGTTCTACATTCACGCCTGTTCCATGTAAATTTGGCGTTTCCCAAGAGTCGAAAGTCAGAGACTCGAGACTTATAGGCCGAAAGTCGGAAAGATATCTAAAATATCGAAGAGTTTTACTTTTCCTCGCTCATGAATTTTATTTTTACTTTAAAACATATTTCAGATATCTTGTTCGACTCTCGGCGTTTCAGAATTACGCTTGTTCCATGTAAACTGGCTCTTTGCGTTCTACATTTACGCCTGTTCCATGTAAATTTGCTCTTTGCGTTTTACCTTTACGCCTGTTCCATGTAAACTGGCTCTTTGCATTTTACCTTTACGCCGACTCCATGTAAACTGGCTGTTTGCATTTCACCTTTAGGCCTGTTCCATGTAAACTGTCTGTTTATGTTTAACCTTTACGCTTGTTCCATGTAAACTGGCTCTTTGCGTTTCACCTTTAGGCCTGTTCCATGTAAACTGGCTCTTTGCGTTCCACATTTACGCCTGTTCCATGTAAATTTGCTCTTTGCGTTTTACCTTTACGCCTGTTCCATGTAAACTGGCTCTTTGCATTTTACTTTTACGCCGACTCCATGTAAACTGGCTGTTTGCGTTTTACCTTTACGCCTGTTCCATGTAAACTGACTGTTTGTGTTTTATCTTTACGCCTGTTCCATGTAAACTGGCTCTTTGCGTTCTACATTTAGGCCTTTTCCATGTAAACTGGCTCTTTGCGTTCTATATTTACGCCTGTTCCATGTAAATTTGGCGTTTTCCAAGAGTCGAAAGTCAGAGACTCGAGACTTATAGGCCGAAAGTCGGAAAGATATCTAAAATATCGAAGAGTTCCATGTAAACTGGCTCTTTGCGTTCTACATTTACGACTGTTCCATGTAAATTTGGCGTTTCCCAAGAGTCGAAAGTCAGAGACTCGAGACTTATAGGCCGAAAGTCGGAAAGATATCTAAAATATCGAAGAGTTTTACTTTTCCTCGCTCATGAATTTTATTTTTACTTTAAAACATATTTCAGATATCTTGTTCGACTCTCGGTGTTTTACCTTTACGCCTGTTCCATGTAAACTGACTGTTTGTGTTTTACCTTAACGCCTGTTCCATGAAAACTGACTGTTTGCGTTTTACCTTTACGCCTGTTCCATGTAAAAATGACTGTTTGCGTTTTACCTTTACGCCTGTTCCATGTAAACTGACTGTCTGCGTTTTACCTTTACGCCTGTTCCATGTAAACTGGCTCTTTGCGTTCAACATTTAGGCCTGTTCCTTGTAAACTGGCTCTTTGCGTTCTACATTTACGCCTGTTCCATGTAAATTTGGCGTTTCCCAAGAGTCGAAAGTCAGAGACTCGAGACTTATAGGCCGAAAGTCGGAAATATATCTAACATATCGAAGAGTTTTACTTTTCCTCGCTCATGAATTTTATTTTTACTTTAAAACATATTTGAGATATCTTGTTCGACTCTCGGCGTTTCACAATAATTACGCTTGTTCCATGTAAACTGACTGTTTGCGTTTCAGCATTACGCCTGTACCATGTAAACTGACTGTTTGCATTTTACAATTACGCCTGTTCCATGTAAACTGGCTCTTTGCGTTTTTCCTTTAAGCCTGTTTCATGTAAACTGACTGTTTATGTTCAACCTTTACGCTTGTTCCATGTAAACTGGCTCTTTGCGTTTTACCTTAACGCCTGTTCCATGAAAACTGACTGTTTGCGTTTTACCTTTACGCCTGTTCCATGTAAAAATGACTGTTTGCGTTTTACCTTTACGCCTGTTCCATGTAAACAGACTGTTTGCGTTTTATCTTTACGCCTGTTCCATGTAAACTGGCTCTTTGCGTTCTACATTTAGGCCTGTTCCATGTAAACTGGCTCTTTGCGTTCTATATTTACGCCTGTTCCATGTAAATTTGGCGTTTTCCAAGAGTCGAAAGTCAGAGACTCGAGACTTATAGGCCGAAAGTCGGAAAGATATCTAAAATATCGAAGAGTTTTACTTTTCCTCGCTCATGAATTTTATTTTTACTTTAAAACATATTTCAGATATCTTGTTCGACTCTCGGCGTTTCACAATTACGCTTGTTCCATGTAAACTGACTGCTTGCGTTTCAGCATTACGCCTATTCCATGTAAACTGACTGTTTGCGTTTTACAATTACGCCTGTTCCATGTAAACTGGCTCTTTGCGTTTTTTCCTTTACGCCTGTTCCATGAAAACTGACTGTTTGCGATTTATCTTTAAGCCTGTTTCATGTAAACTGACTGTTTATATTTAACCTTTACGCCTGTTCCATGTAAACTGGCTCTTTGCGTTTTACCTTTACGCCTGTTCCATGTAAACTGACTGTTTGTGTTTTACCTTAACGCCTGTTCCATGAAAACTGACTGTTTGCGTTTTACCTTTACGCCTGTTCCATGTAAAAATGACTGTTTGCGTTTTACCTTTACGCCTGTTCCATGTAAACAGACTGTTTTCGTTTTACCTTTACGCCTGTTCCATGTAAACTGGCTCTTTGCGTTCTACATTGAGGCCTGTTCCATGTAAACTGGCTCTTTGCGTTCTACATTCACGCCTGTTCCATGTAAATTTGGCGTTTTCCAAGAGTCGAAAGTCAGAGACTCGAGACTTATAGGCCGAAAGTCGGAAAGATATCTAAAATATCGAAGAGTTTTACTTTTCCTCGCTCATGAATTTTATTTTTACTTTAAAACATATTTCAGATATCTTGTTCGACTCTCGGCGTTTCAGAATTACGCTTGTTCCATGTAAACTGGCTCTTTGCGTTCTACATTTACGCCTGTTCCATGTAAATTTGCTCTTTGCGTTTTACCTTTACGCCTGTTCCATGTAAACTGGCTCTTTGCATTTTACCTTTACGCCGACTCCATGTAAACTGGCTGTTTGCATTTCACCTTTAGGCCTGTTCCATGTAAACTGTCTATTTATGTTTAACCTTTACGCTTGTTCGATGTAAACTGGCTCTTTGCGTTTCACCTTTAGGCCTGTTCCATGTAAACTGGCTCTTTGCGTTCCACATTTACGCCTGTTCCATGTAAATTTGCTCTTTGCGTTTTACCTTTACGCCTGTTCCATGTAAACTGGCTCTTTGCATTTTACTTTTACGCCGACTCCATGTAAACTGGCTGTTTGCGTTTAACCTTTACGCCTGTTCCATGTAAACTGACTGTTTGTGTTTTATCTTTACGCCTGTTCCATGTAAACTGGCTCTTTGCGTTCTACATTTAGGCCTGTTCCATGTAAACTGGCTCTTTGCGTTCTATATTTACGCCTGTTCCATGTAAATTTGGCGTTTTCCAAGAGTCGAAAATCAGAGACTCGAGACTTATAGGCCGAAACTCGGAAAGATATCTAAAATATCGAAGAGTTCCATGTAAACTGGCTCTTTGCGTTCTACATTTACGACTGTTCCATGTAAATTTGGCGTTTCCCAAGAGTCGAAAGTCAGAGACTCGAGACTTATAGGCCGAAAGTCGGAAAGATATCTAAAATATCGAAGAGTTTTACTTTTCCTCGCTCATGAATTTTATTTTTACTTTAAAACATATTTCAGATATCTTGTTCGACTCTCGGCGTTTCACAATTACGCTTGTTCCATGTAAACTAACTGTTTGCGTTTCTGCATTACGCCTGTTCCATGTAAACTGACTGTTTGCATTTTACAATTACGCCTGTTCCATGTAAACTGGCTCTTTGCGTTTTTCCTTTACGCCTGTTCTATAAAAACTGACTGTTTGCGATTTACCTTTAAGCCTGTTTTATGTAAACTGACTGTTTATGTTCAACCTTTACTCTTGTTCCATGTAAACTGGCTCTTTGCATTTTACCTTTACGCCTGTTCCATGTAAACTGACTGTTTGTGTTTCACCTTAACGCCTGTTCCATGAAAACTGACTGTTTGCGTTTTACCTTTACGCCTGTTCCATGTAAAAATGACTGTTTGCGTTTTACCTTTACGCCTGTTACATGTAAACTGACTGTTTGCGTTTTACCTTTAGGCGTGTTCCATGTAAACTGTTTGCGTTCTACATTTACGCCTGTTCCATGTAAACTGGCTCTTTGCATTTTACCTTTACGCCGACTCCATGTAAACTGGCTGTTTGAATTTTACCTTTAGGCCTTTTCCATGTAAACTGGCTGTTTATGTTTAACCTTTACGCTTGTTCCATCTAAACTGGCTCTTTGCGTTCTACATTTACGCCTGTTCCATGTAAACTGGCTCTCTACGTTCTACATTTAGGCCTGTTCCATGTAAACTGGCTCTTTGCGTTCTACATTTAGGCCTGTTCCATGTAAACTGGCTCTTTGCGTTCTACATTTACGCCTGTTCCATGTAAATTTGGCGTTTCCCAAGAGTCGAAAGTCAGAGACTCGAGACTTATAGGCCGAAAGTCGGAAAGATATCTAAAATATCGAAGAGTTTTACTTTTCCTCGCTCATGAATTTTATTTTTACTTTAAAACATATTTCAGATATCTTGTTCGACTTTCGGCGTTTCACAATTACGCTTGTTCCATGTAAACTGACTGTTTGTGTTTTACCTTTACGCCTGTTCCATGTAAACTGACTGTTTGCGTTTTACAATTACGCCTGTTCCATGTAAACTGGCTCTTTGCGTTTTTCCTTTACGCCTGTTCAATAAAAACTGACTGTTTGTGTTTTACCTTAACGGCTTTTCCATGAAAACTGACTGTTTGCGTTTTACCTTTACGCCTGTTCCATGTAAAAATGACTGTTTGCGTTTTACCTTTACGCCTGTTCCATGTAAACTGACTTTTTGCGTTTTACCTTTACGCCTGTTCCATGTAAACTGGCTCTCTGCGTTCTACATTTAGGCCTGTTCCATCTAAACTGGCTCTTTGCGTTCTACATTTACGCCTGTTCCATGTAAACTGGCTCTCTACGTTCTACATTTAGGCCTGTTCCATGTAAACTGGCTCTTTGCGTTTAACCTTTACGCCTGTTCCATGTAAACTGACTGTTTGTGTTTTACCTTAACGCCTTTTCCATGAAAACTGACTGTTTGCGTTTTACCTTTACGCCTGTTCCATGTAAAAATGACTGTTTGCGTTTTACCTTTACGCCTGTTCCATGTAAACTGACTTTTTGCGTTTTACCTTTACGCCTGTTCCATGTAAACTGACTTTTTGCGTTTTACCTTTACGCCTGTTCCATGTAAACTGTCTCTCTGCGTTCTACATTTAGGCCCGTTCCATCTAAACTGGCTCTTTGCGTTCTACATTTACGCCTGTTCCATGTAAACTGGCTCTTTGCATTTTACCTTTACGCCGACTCCATGTAAACTGGCTGTTTGAATTTTACCTTTAGGCCTTTTCCATGTAAACTGGCTGTTTATGTTTAACCTTTACGCTTGTTCCATCTAAACTGGCTCTTTGCGTTCTACATTTACGCCTGTTCCATGTAAACTGGCTCTCTACGTTCTACATTTAGGCCTGTTCCATGTAAACTGGCTCTTTGCGTTCTACATTTAGGCCTGTTCCATGTAAACTGGCTCTTTGCGTTCTACATTTACGCCTGTTCCATGTAAACTGGCTCTTTGCGTTCTACATTTACGCCTGTTCCCTGTAAATTTGGCGTTTCCCAAGAGTCGAAAGTCAGAGACTCGAGACTTATAAGCCGAAAGTCGGAAAGATATCTAAAATATCGAAGAGTTTTACTTTTCCTCGCTCATGAATTTTATTTTTACTTTAAAACATATTTCAGATATCTTGTTCGACTCTCGGCGTTTCACAATTACGCTTGTTCCATGTAAACTGACTGTTTGCGTTTCAGCATTACGCCTGTTCCATGTAAACTGACTGTTTGCATTTTACAATTACGCCTGTTCCATGTAAACTGGCTCATGAATTTTATTTTTACTTTAAAACATATTTCAGATATCTTGTTCGACTCTCGGCGTTTCACAATTACGCTTGTTCCATGTAAACTAACTGTTTGCGTTTCTGCATTACGCCTGTTCCATGTAAACTGACTGTTTGCGTTTTACCTTTACGCCTGTTTCATGTAAACTGACTGTTTATGTTTAACCTTAACGCCTGTTCCATGTAAACTGGCTCTTTGCGTTTAACCTTTACGCCTTTTCCATGAAAACTGACTGTTTGCGTTTTACCTTTACGCCTGTTCCATGTAAACTGGCTCTTTGCATTTTACCTTTACGCCGACTCCATGTAAACTGGCTGTTTGAATTTTACCTTTAGGCCTTTTCCATGTAAACTGGCTGTTTATGTTTAACCTTTACGCTTGTTCCATCTAAACTGGCTCTTTGCGTTTCACCTTTACGCTTGTTCCATGTAAACTGACTGTTTGTGTTTTACCTTAACGCCTGTTCCATTTAAACTGACTGTTTGCGTTTTACCTTTACGCCTGTTCCATTAAAACTGGCTCTTTGCGTTTTTCCTTTACGCCTGTTCTATAAAAACTGACTGTTTGCGATTTACCTTTAAGCCTGTTTTATGTAAACTGACTGTTTATGTTCAACCTTTACTCTTGTTCCATGTAAACTGGCTCTTTGCATTTTACCTTTACGCCTGTTCCATGTAAACTGACTGTTTGTGTTTTACCTTAACGCCTGTTCCATGAAAACTGACTGTTTGCGTTTTACCTTTACGCCTGTTCCATGTAAACTGACTGTTTGCGTTTTACCTTTACGCCTGTTCCATGTAAATTGGCTCTTTGCGTTCTACATTTAGGCCTGTTCCATGTAAACTGGCTCTTTGCGTTCTACATTTACGCCTGTTTATATGTAAATTTGGCGTTTCCCAAGAGTCGAAAGTCAGAGACTCGAGACTTATAAGCCGAAAGTCGGAAAAATATCTAAAATATCGAAGAGTTTTACTTTTCCTCCCTCATGAATTTTATTTTTACTTTAAAACATATTTCAGATATCTTGTTCGACTCTCGGCGTTTCACAATTACGCTTGTTCCATGTAAACTGACTGTTTGTGTTTCAGCATTACGCCTGTTCCATGTAAACTGACTGTTTGCGTTTTACAATTACGCCTGTTCCATGTAAACTGACTGTTTGCGTTTTACCTTTACGCGTGTTCCATGTAAACTGGCTCTTTGCGTTTCACCTTTACGCCTGTTCCATGTAAACTGACTGTTTGTGTTTTACCTTAACGCCTGTTCCATGAAAACTGACTGTTTGCGATTTACCTTTAAGCCTGTTTCATGTAAACTGACTGTTTATGTTTAACCTTAACGCCTGTTCCATGTAAACTGGCTCTTTGCGTTTAACCTTTACGCCTTTTCCATGAAAACTGACTGTTTGCGTTTTACCTTTACGCCTGTTCCATGTAAAAATGACTGTTTGCGTTTTACTTTTACGCCTGTTCCATGTAAACTGACTTTTTGCGTTTTACCTTTACGCCTGTTCCATGTAAACTGGCTCTCTGCGTTCTACATTTAGGCCTGTTCCATCTAAACTGGCTCTTTGCGTTCTACATTTACGCCTGTTCCATGTAAACTGGCTCTCTACGTTCTACATTTAGGCCTGTTCCATGTAAACTGGCTCTTTGCGTTCTACATTTACGCCTGTTCCATGTAAACTGGCTCTTTGCGTTCTACATTTACGCCTGTTCCATGTAAATTTGGCGTTTCCCAAGAGTCGAAAGTCAGAGACTCGAGACTTATAAGCCGAAAGTCGGAAAGATATCTAAAATATCGAAGAGTTTTACTTTTCCTCGCTCATGAATTTTATTTTTACTTTAAAACATATTTCAGATATCTTGTTCGACTCTCGGCGTTTCACAATTACGCTTGTTCCATGTAAACTGACTGTTTGCGTTTCAGCATTACGCCTGTTCCATGTAAACTGACTGTTTGCATTTTACAATTACGCCTGTTCCATGTAAACTGGCTCATGAATTTTATTTTTACTTTAAAACATATTTCAGATATCTTGTTCGACTCTCGGCGTTTCACAATTTCGCTTGTTCCATGTAAACTGACTGTTTGCGTTTCTGCATTACGCCTGTTCCATGTAAACTGACTGTTTGCATTTTACAATTACGCCTGTTCCATGTAAACTGGCTCTTTGCGTTTTTCCTTTACGCCTGTTCTATAAAAACTGACTGTTTGCGATTTACCTTTAAGCCTGTTTTATGTAAACTGACTGTTTATGTTCAACCTTTACTCTTGTTCCATGTAAACTGGCTCTTTGCATTTTACCTTTACGCCTGTTCCATGTAAACTGACTGTTTGTGTTTTACCTTAACGCCTGTTCCATGTAAACTGACTGTTTGCGTTTTACCTTTACGCGTGTTCCATGTAAACTGTTTGCGTTCTACATTTACGCCTGTTCCATGTAAACTGGCTCTTTGCATTTTACCTTTACGCCGACTCCATGTAAACTGGCTGTTTGCATTTTATTTTTAGGCCTTTTCCATGTAAACTGGCTGTTTATGTTTAACCTTTACGCTTGTTCCATCTAAACTGGCTCTTTGCGTTTCACCTTTACGCTTGTTCCATGTAAACTGACTGTTTGTGTTTTACCTTAACGCCTGTTCCATTTAAACTGACTGTTTGCGTTTTACCTTTACGCCTGTTCCATGAAAACTGACTGTTTGCGTTTTAACTCTACGCCTGTTCCATGTAAAAATGACCGTTTGCGTTTTACCTTTACGCCTGTTCCATGTAAACTGACTGTTTGCGTTTTACCTTTACGCGTGTTCCATGTAAACTGTTTGCGTTTTACCTTTAGGCCTGTTCCATGTAAACTGGCTCTTTGCGTTCTACATTTACGCCTGTTCCATGTAAATTTGCTCTTTGCGTTTTACCTTTACGCCTGTTCCATGTAAACTGGCTCTTTGCATTTTACCTTTACGCTGACTCCATGTAAACTGGCTGTTTGCGTTTTACCTTTAGGACTGTTTCATGTAAACTGGCTCTTTGCGTTTTACATTTACGCCTGTTCCATGTAAACTGACTGTTTGCGTTTCACCTTTACGCCTGTTTTCATGTAAACTGACTGTTTGCGTTTTACGTTTACGCCGACTCCATGTAAACTGGCTGTTTGCATTTTACCTTTACGCCGACTCCATGTAAATTGGCTGGTATCTGGCTGGCATTGACGACACCACTGGTTCGGTTTAGCATCGTTTTGCGCAAAACAGTGGCCATTGATCAAGCAGGAGTCTTGCTAAAACATTGAGATGATAATGAAACGTTCATGGGAATCAGTTTTAGGCATATTTAGGGACGAGCTAGGTGCTATGCTCGATTGATGCAAGGGAGCACGGCAGAATGTGCTTCATTAAACGCGCGATTGAGATTATTACGAAAATAAACCACTTTGTTATGGAATCTGTGTAAACCCCAAGAGTCGAAAGTCAGAGACTCAAGACTTATAGGCCGAAAGTCGGAAAGATATCTAAAATATCGAAGAGTTTTACTTTTCCTCGCTCATGATTTTTATTTTTACTTTAAAACATATTTCAGATATCTTGTCCGACTCTCGGCCTATCAGTCTCTACTCTAGGGGTTTACCCAGACTCCTTTGTTATGCAACGCGTCATGTGTGTTTGTTTTGTAAGGGGAGTTATCAGTAGCGCTGTTGGGGGTGTGGGGCTCGGATTATGAACTGGATTATGTTTGTCAACTGTGTCTTTGTTCGTATCATCGGCCCGAAGATATGGGATACGCGTAGTGTCGACACGAAGTGCCGACGAAGGATGCACTCCCTCTCTTCGGAAAGCATTCGTTAAATAGGAACACATTTTGCTGTGCTCCCTTGATTGATGTGCTCATTTTTTTATGTTTGTTAATCCCTTCTGTCTATTGGTATTAGTAAATCTATCAAAATGATTGAGGGGGGGGGGGGGGGGGGTCTGTCCCTTACTCGGTGGAAAATAGTTTTCGTGTTATAGATGGTGCCATTCTATAGAATTGTAATCAAGTTAACGGGATTGTCGAGTTATCGAGGCCTAGATCCCTCGGATGATATCAAACTCTCACACTTTGACAAATTCATAAATCTAAGTCTGAACTTTTTAGAATATTTTTCAATCACTTTTTATAGGTGGTGATATTCGGGATATATTTCCCAGGGGGGGAGGGGGAGGGGGCGTTCGTATACATACCCTGAGGACACAAGTGCCTGTCTTGCTGCACCTCATACAGACGGAGTCGTACGATATAAACCTCATCTTCTCCAGACTGGCGTCGATCTTGTTGTTGGAGATCCTAATGTACAGTCCTCCCGCGGGGGTCCCGGGATTATCGTAGTCCCCTATCTTCGTTGGAGGGTCCGGAAGGCTGCATTTGACCCCAAATAAGTCAAACTGTTCGCCTTGTAGCTCGTGTGGTGATGAGTTTGGTGTCCAGTTGTTGCCATACACCTGATATTAGATCAATCACAGTTTAGAAACTGACAACGGGACTGTGAGATAAACCAAACTTATTTTTTTCACCTTGAATTCGGTTGCGTGACATGTGAGATTCTCTGAAGGTATAAATCCATCACCAAAGATGTTGGTCTTCTTGCATGGCCTCCTTCTAATGTCACACAGACCCCCATCGTGAATCCTAGGAGAACCATCGACTTTAATCACACATCGAGAAGATAAATACTGTTGTTTTTGTCATTGTTGATAATGGTGAAGATAGTAATGAACGCTGGCAAGGAAGAGGAAGAGGACGAAGATAATGATGAAGATAATGATATTGACAATGGTTACGACGACGATGATAAGGATGATGATGATAATGATGATGATGATGATGATGGTGATGGTGATGGTGATGGTGATGATGATGGTGATTATGATTACGATGTTGATGATGACGGCAAAGAAGACACGTGATTATGATGACTTTCCAGTTTCAGCCATATTGCCTTGGTCATGAGGATATTGTTTGAGGGTCATTACCATATTATTTGAAGGTCATTACCATATTGTTTGAGGGTCATTACCATATTGTTTGAGGGTTATTACGATATTCTCTCAGTCATAGACTTCGCCGCTGGGTCTTCTCTCTCTATTACTGCAGTTTGACATATTAGGCGCGTACACAGGGGGATGCGCAGGGTGCGTGCGCACCCCCCTTGGCGGCCAAAAAGTGGGCCATTTCTTATTAAGGAATCTTCAAATACTTTGCTTTTTTTTCAGATGATACCTATTGCTGCGCACCCCTATCGGCAAATCCTGGGTACTTGGCTGCATATTCTGTGTACTCTCGCAGACGACTGTAACTAAATCGCCTTCTGGTTTCTGCCATTCAATCCTTAGAGCGTTTCAGCTGGCCAGCACTGAAATGGTTCCAAACCACGCCACCTCCCCTTAAGGCGCTGACCAGCGCTGAAACAGCACCAAATTCCGTTGCATTGAGTCATGGAGGCCAAAAGGCGATTTAGCAGTTGGAATTCGTTGACACGAGTTCGCCAACATTGAAAACTACAGAAATGATACGGAAACGATGAGTTGTTTACCTACCCAAGAAGTTCATGTACTGTGTCGATTGACAGGTTATCAGTTGTTTACATACCCAAGAAGTTCTGGTACTGTGTCGATTGACATGTTACCAGTTGTTTACCTACCCTAGAAATTCATGTACTGTGTCGATTGACATGTTATCAGTTGTTTACCTACCCTAGAAGTTCTGGTACTGTGTCGATTGACATGTTACCAGTTGTTTACCTACCCTAGAAATTCATGTACTGTGTCGATTGACATGTTATCAGTTGTTTACATACCCAAGAAGTTCTGGTACTGTGTCGATTGACATGTTACCAGTTGTTCACCTACCCAAGAAGTTCATGTACTGTGTCGATTGACATGTTATCAGTTGTTCACCTACCCTAGAAGTTCTGGTACTGTGTCGATTGACATGTTACCAGTTGTTCACCTACCCTAGAAGTTCTGGTACTGTGTCGATTGACATGTTACCAGTTGTTCACCTACCCTAGAAGTTCTGGTACTGTGTCGATTGACATGTTATCAGTTGTTTACCTACCCTAGAAATTCTGGTACTGTGTCCATTGAAATGTTACCAGTTGTTCACCTACCCTAGAAGTTCTGGTACTGTATTGATTGACAAGGAGCAGTCTAGTGATGTGAAACCTTCTTCGCAGATACAAGTGCTGTTTGAGCAGTTGCCATGGTTACTGCACTCGTTAGGGCAAAGGTTTTCTACGATATCTGGAAATAATGATGATGAAAAAAGAGCTTATTGATATGATGAAGATGATTGTTGATATGAAATATTTGAATGGTAATCCTCTAACAAATTTACCTTTGCATAGACCAAAATAACTCCGGGCAGAAAAAGTATTCATTGTATAATCTTGTCTAATCTTGGATGACTCAAACAAACTGCCTTTGTGTAGCATATAATTTGAGAAACAAAAATTACAATGTCAAAGTAACAGTTTGTCTGTCCGTCTGTCTCTCTGTCCGTCCGTCCGTCCTTCCGTCCGTCTGTCCGTCCGTCCGTCCGTCCGTCCGTCTGTCTGTCTGTCTGTCTGTCTGTCTGTCTGTCTGTCTGTCTGTCTGTCTGTCTGTCTGTCTGTCTGTCTGTCTGTCTGTCTGTCTGTCTGTCTGTCTGTCTGTCTGTCTGTCCGTCCGTCCGTCCGTCCGTCTGTCCGTCCGTCCGTCCGTCCGTCCGTCCTTCGGTCCGTCTGTCCGTCTGTCCGTCTGTCCGTCTGTCCGTCTGTCCGTCTGTCCGTCTGTCCGTCTGTCCGTCTGTCCGTCTGTCCGTCTGTCCGTCTGTCCGTCTGTCCGTCTGTCCGTCTGTCCGTCTGTCCGTCTGTCCGTCTGTCCGTCTGTCCGTCTGTACGTCTGTCCGTCTGTCCGTATGTCCGTCTGTCCGTCTGTCCGTCTGTCGGTCTGTCCGTCTGTCCGTCTGTCCGTCTGTCCGTATGTCCGTCTGTCCGTCTGTCCGTCTGTCCGTCTGTCCGTCTGTCCGTCTGTCCGTCTGTCCGTCTGTCCGTCTGTCCGTCTGTCCGTCTGTCCGTCTGTCCGTCTGTCCGTCTGTCCGTCTGTCCGTCTGTCCGTCTGTCCGTCTGTCCGTCTGTCCGTCTGTCCGTCTGTCCGTCTGTCTGTCTGTCCGTCTGTCCGTCTGTCCGTCCGTCCGTCCGTCCGTCCGTCCGTCCGTCCGTCCGTCCGTCCGTCCGTCCATCCGTCCGTCCGTCTGGGCGTCTGTCCGTCTGTCCGTCTGTCCGTCTGTCTGTCTGTCTGTCTGTCTGTCTGTCTGTCTGTCTGTCTGTCTGTCTGTCTGTCTGTCTGTCTGTCTGTCTGTCTGTCTGTCCGTCCGTCTGTCCGTCTGTCTGTCTGTCTGTCTGTCTGTCTGTCTCTATGTCTGTCTGTCTCTATGTATGTCCGTCCGTCTGTACGTCTGTCTCTCTGTCTGTCCGTCCGGCCGTCCGTCTGTCCGTCTGTCTGTCTTGTATTGGTGCGCTAACTGTACGTTGTGTGCAAAGGCTTTGCGTTTACCTGCGGGGGGCTCCGATGGGTTGCCCTCAGCATCCTTGGTGTAGAGCGTCAGGTTGTTGTAAGCCTCGTCTTGGCACCCGCTCTTCAATGATTCCAGGGCCGACACAGCGAAACCGGCATTTCCTGTGACCTGGTGCATGGGTTATAACACGTTAATAATACAACTCCACGAAGTTCCGTGTCAATCTGTGTCTATAGTCTGCGCGCTGCGTGGAACTGAAAACTCGCGATTTTAGGGACTTTAATAAATAAAATGCATCACGCGGCACTGGAGAAGAAATAATAAAATAGAAGTGGGTAATTTTGGTTACTATAAATTTATGCAAAAGTATTAAGCACCAGTTGACTTTTGACTTACTGTAAAATAGGTTTCGGGAATTCGATTATGATCTTTGGATAAAAAAATGCAGTAGCAGTATTGTATGAGGATTCAGTGCCTTGGATTAACTGTAATGCCAGTATCAAATGACAATTACCATGAGATCAAAAATGCAGCTCTGCAAAGTCGATGCGGCATCCACATTCGGCAAAGCACTGCAACTCTTTCCGACGACAGTGTCTTCGATGAGTGTTTTGCAGAGGCGTGTCGCATTTTGTCTTGTCATCCTATCCATCTCGATACTTCGTCTGGCTCGGATCCTGCTCTTAGCGTATCTTTCATTGTGTTCGTCTGTGAAATAGTCAGCGTCCTGCTGGTCCATGCTGAAATCACTGTACGTCTCACCCTGCCCTTCAAACTGGTCTGGAGGTACCTCCACCCCTGGGGGGTTCTGTGGGTAGATGATTTCCAAGAGTGGTTTACAATCCTCCACTCTAGTTTCTCCGCATGCACAGAACGTTTTCTCCATGATCTGGTCTGGGAGATGGTTGGACGGCAGAATATGGAAGTAGCTTTCATGCGGTTGCTTTCTAGGCACATACAGTCGATCCCATTAACGTTGTACAAGAGAATAGACGATTAAAAAGTCCATTCAAGATATTCAAGATATCTCCCATGCGTAACGGTGGGGCTGGGTTGAAGATTTCACATACAATATATTCGAAACACACACGCACACGCGCACGCGCACGCACGCACACACACACATATAGATGTGCCCGCTAACAGACCATTTGATGGACTTCCAAGTGATACTTTAGCTTTTAGAGCAAAAAGGTTTGGAGCTAGAACATTGAAAAAACCTGATAAACTTTTTTCGGGAGTGCGTAAATAGCAGTGTTTCCGAAAAAAAAATGTTTCATGAGTTTTCCGTAAGCCACTCAACAATCAGTCATTTAGGAAAAGATGCAAGCCAGCTTGAGAATCCCATCTGAATCATTTTGGTACTTTTGATCATCCGCCTGACATATTGACAGAATATTATATTACTACAATGGCCCAGGTAAAACTAAAAACTTTGTGCGCAAAATAAGTTGATTACACCATGGTCTCTTGGTACAAATACTATAGGAAAGTTCACAAGCATCAATATCTCTGAGATCTGTAACACTACCTCCAACTTAGTCCAAATCTTGTCGCATCCGCATGTGAATGGCCATCGCCTCCGTGTTGAAACTCGTCGTTTGAGTCACCATTCATGTTTCCACAGAGTCCGCGAATGCTGTTTGAGTTCTTGAAAGCATTCACTTTGATATTCATTCCCCAGTCCAACCTTATGACCTCGACCTTCGTGCCAGAAGGGAGAAGTACCTACAAAAAGGTCAAAATGAAGTTCCTTACGTAAACGCCTAGGAGCACGCAATCACAATTTTCATCATAAAGTAGACGGGGGTGTCGTCCTATTTTTTAGGGTATAACATTCTACTAGGTACTAAACCGTAGGTGTTTAAAGATCCTTCCTATTCTGCTATCCCCTGAAGATTCTCAGCCTAGATAAAAAAACGCGAAAGTCGTCAGAAAAATGGTGTGCTTGATACCAATGGGTAAAATAAGTACAGCGGTAACTATGGTTAACACAGGAAACCCGGTAAGAAGGCCTGGGGGGCTAAGGTCAACACAGGAAACCCGGTAAGAAGGCCGGGAGGCTAAGGTCAAACACAGGAAACCCGATAAGAATGCCGGGGGGGCTAAGGTCAAACACAGGAAACCCGGTAAGAAGGCCAGGGGCTAAGGTCAAACACAGGAATCCTGGTAAGAAGGCCGGGGGGCTAAGGTCAAACACAGGAAACCCGGTAAGAAGGCCAGGGGCTGAGGTCAAAGACAGGAATCCCGTTAAGAAGGCCGAGGGGCTAAGGTCAAACACAGGAAACCCGGTAAGGAGGCAGGGGGGCTAAGGTCAAACACAGGAAACCCGGTAAGAAGGCCGGGGGGCTAAGGTCAAACACAGGAAACCCGGTAAGGAGTCCGGGGGGCTAAGGTCAAACACAGGAATCCTGGTAAGAAGGCCGGGGGGGTTGGGAGCTAAGGTCAAACACAGGAAACCCGGTAAGAAGGCCGGGGGGCTAAGGTCAAACACAGGAATCCTGGTAAGGAGGCCAGTGGGCTAAGGTCAAACACAGGAAACCCGGTAAGGAGGCCGGGGGGCTAAGGTCAAACACAGGAAACCCGGTAAGGAGGCCGTGGGGCTAAGGTCAAACACAGGAATCCCGGTAAGAAGGCGGGCGGGGGGGGGGGGTAGGCTGGGCAAGTATTGACCCAATAAGCACCAAGCCTCGGGCCTCAATGAGGAAAGTAATAATATTTATTAACTTACAGTATGCGTTACTTGGGTGCCAGAGATCTGCCTGTAAATGTGTGTTCCGTTTGGTAGATGTCCGCTTGGTACACGGAAGGTCATTGGTATGGGAGTATTGGCTTGGTGTTGCAATTGGGAGTTGCAGATTGACAGAATCATCACGTCATTTCTCTCCCGTATTGCTACTCCGCAGTTACAGGAGGCGCTACTATCCCAGCACGTCCACAGGCGCGTGTGCACCTACAAGGGATATCAACAATGATGTCACGAAACGCACCCCCTTTATTTTACTAGAAAACCTTAATTATCACCAGTTCACTTCCAGAGGGGCGACGAGGTATGGAGTAGAGGAGGTATGGAGTTTTTTTATATCACACATTTTTATAATGTATGCTACAGAAGCATAAGCGCAATTTAGCTACGTTATTATAACGTTATTATAGGAAATTAACACTGGTAGATATTAACGTCTATTAAATGTACACGTATCAAATTAATGTGAATTCTAGCATAACGTATTCAGATAAACAAAATAACGCGGATCCAAAAAGATGGCAGAATTGATTTCTTAATTTGCTGCTTGGAAATACTTTTCTCATGCCGAAAATGATGACGAGCTAGACCAAACACTATGTGAAGTTCCTTATTACTAAGCAGTATGGGTGATGTAGAAGGTATCAGAAGATTTCACCACATTAGATTGATGCATCACAAAAAGAATGAGAAACAAAACAATAGAACGAAAATACAATAGAACAATGAGGTTAGCCAGTCAATCCTGTTAGGGCTTACCAGCGTTCTTCTACACTTCACAGCAGTATTAACTATTTTGTTTTCGATCTTTAATGATTAGTATTAATCATCAGTATTAACTTTTCAAATTCGCGTTAACTTAAAAGTGGAGCGTTAGTTTTCCATAATAAGGTATATAGGTCCGCTACTAGCCTCAGTTGTGTTGCACTTTGAGAAGATCGCCTCTTGAAGCTAGTGGCTTAGAGTTGGCATTGGTTAGGTCCCTTAACCCTAGCAGTGTTCCATGTTCGGCGGGTAAGGCCTGAGAGAGTAGTTGTACATTGCAGCAAGAGACACATACCTCGGAGTGGTGGTCATTATCAATGATATGATAAGAAAGAGTAGCTGTACATACCTCGGTGTGGTGGTCATTATCAATGATATGATAAGAAGGAGTAGTTGTACATACCTCGGAGTGGTGGTCATTATCAATGATATGATAAGAAAGAGTAGTTGTACATACCTCGGAGTGGTGGTCAGTATCAATGATATGATAAGAAAGAGTAGTTGTACATACCTCGGTGTGGTGGTCAGTATCAATGATATGATAAGAAAGAGTAGTTGTACATACCTCGGAGTGGTGGTCATTATCAATGATATGATAAGAAAGAGTAGTTGTACATACCTCGGAGTGGTGGTCAGTATCAATGATATGATAAGAAAGAGTAGTTGTACATACCTCGGTGTGGTGGTCAGTATCAATGATATGAGAAGAAAGAGTAGTTGTACATACCTCGGTGTGGTGGTCATTATCAATGATATGATAAGAAAGAGTAGTTGTACATACCTCGGTGTGGTGGTCAGTATCAATGGTATGATAAGAAAGAGTAGTTGTACATACCTCGGTGTGGTGATCAGTATCAATGATATGATAAGAAAGAGTAGTTGTACATACCTCGGTGTGGTGGTCAGTATCAATGATATGATAAGAAAGAGTAGTTGTACGTACCTCGGTGTGGTGGTCAGTATCAATGATATGATAAGAAAGAGTAGTTGTACATAGTGGTGGTCATTATCAATGATATGATAAGAAAGAGTAGTTGTACATACCTCGGTGTGGTGGTCAGTATTAATGATATGATAAGAAAGAGTAGTTGTACATACCTCGGTGTGGTGATCAGTATCAATGATATGATAAGAAAGAGTAGTTGTACATACCTCGGTGTGGTGGTCATTATCAATGATATGATAAGAAAGAGTAGTTGTACATACCTCGGTGTGGTGGTCAGTATCAATGATATGATAAGAAAGAGTAGTTGTACATACCTCGGAGTGGTGGTCATTATCAATGATATGATAAGAAAGAGTAGTTGTACATACCTCGGTGTGGTGGTCATTATCAATGATATGATAAGAAAGAGTAGTTGTACGTACCTCGGAGTGGTGGTCATTATCAATGATATGATAAGAAAGAGTAGTTGTACATACCTCGGAGTGGTGGTCATTATCAATGATATGATAAGAAGGAGTAGTTGTACATACCTCGGAGTGGTGGTCAGTATCAATGATATGATAAGAAAGAGTAGTTGTACATACCTCGGAGTGGTGGTCAGTATCAATGATATGATAAGAAAGAGTAGTTGTACATACCTCGGTGTGGTGGTCAGTATCAATGATATGATAAGAAAGAGTAGTTGTACATACCTCGGTGTGGTGGTCATTATCAATGATATGATAAGAAAGAGTAGTTGTACATACCTCGGTGTGGTGGTCATTATCAATGATATGATAAGAAAGAGTAGTTGTACATACCTCGGTGTGGTGATCAGTATCAATGATATGATAAGAAAGAGTAGTTGTACATACCTCGGTGTGGTGGTCAGTATCAATGATATGATAAGAAAGAGTAGTTGTACATACCTCGGTGTGGTGATCATTATCAATGATATGATAAGAAAGAGTAGTTGTACATACCTCGGTGTGGTGGTCAGTATCAATGATATGATAAGAAAGAGTAGTTGTACATACCTCGGTGTGGTGGTCATTATCAATGATATGATAAGAAAGAGTAGTTGTACATACCTCGGTGTGGTGGTCATTATCAATGATATGATAAGAAAGAGTAGTTGTACATACCTCGGTGTGGTGGTCAGTATCAATGATATGATAAGAAAGAGTAGTTGTACATACCTCGGTGTGGTGGTCATTATCAATGATATGATAAGAAAGAGTAGTTGTACATACCTCGGTGTGGTGGTCAGTATCAATGATATGATAAGAAAGAGTAGTTGTACATACCTCGGTGTGGTGGTCAGTATCAATGATATGATAAGAAAGAGTAGTTGTACATACCTCGGTGTGGTGGTCATTATCAATGATATGATAAGAAAGAGTAGTTGTACATACCTCGGTGTGGTGGTCATTATCTTGGAACAGCACGTAGTCACCGTGGTGTAAAAAAGGGTAATACCTAAAAAGCAGATGATATGGGTTTCAAAGGCGATTACTTTCTCAAACACGATATATATCGAGGCGCGCAAGGCGAAACTGGTAGGCTTGAATAGCCTGGATTTTCTTCTTACTTTCCGTCAAATGTGCTAAAGTGAGGGTCGTTATAAGTTCGACATTCACGATTCTCTGTCTGTTCTACTGTGACCTACCAAAGCAAGCAAAAAAAGTGTATAAAAATATGCACACAGTAATGCCTGCTTTTTAAACAACAACAACAATAATATAACGGCGAGAACAACAACAACAATAACATAAACAACAAAACTTAGTTTATAGTAAATCGTGATACATTCGCACGTAGAGGCTTAGATTATTTCATGTCGTCTGCATCTCGCTAAATATATCGATCCTCCGCGATCAAACTCTTCCAAAATACTGGTAACCATGGTAACGGTGTGATTATTTATTTTTTATCAATGTTCACCGTGCCAATGCTCAGGAAGAATGCAGGATGGGGAAGTAGCGCTGGTCTTGGGTTTGCAAGTTGCCTCTTCTTAACTTAACAAAAATCATTTCATTGTTTTCTGACAATGACAACGTAACCGCTCAAAACTTAAGACGCCCAACAAAGCGTCCAAAAATAAAAACGTCCTTAAAAGCCCAGCCATTAAAACACCTAACCTTTTAAACGCTAAAAACGCTAGACCTTAAATACACTAGACCAAAATAGAATCTAGCCAATAAAACGCCTAACGATAAAAACGCCCAAGCTTCAAAACGCCCAAAGATAAAATCGCTAGACCAAAATAAAGCCCAACCATTAGAACCAACTTTTAAAACGCTAAACACGCTCGACCATAAAAACACTAGATAAAAACGCCCAGCCAATGTAGACTTACCCGTACACGCGGCAAGATATAGTCATCCCAAATCAAACTAGGAAGTGAGTCAGAAGGACCTTTGAATAAAATATGCACCACACGGGACTGCCCGTCTATCAGCGTATCACAGACACTTCGTACTCGGACATTGTATGTGGTCCCTACGTCATCACCGTGTGAGAACGCGACTTGGCAGTTATCAAAAATGCCCACATTGTTAGTTGTGAGCAGTGTAGCGAATATCTTGATTGGGAGGAGAGGGTGGGGCAAGATGTGTATCGGTACTGTGGTCCTGAGGGTGATGTCAAATGGCTTGTCGCACTCTTTCGTCAAAATGTGTCTTGGATGAACCTGCAAGATGGGCATGGATTACTAAAATTTCAGATAAAAAATCAGATAATCAACTATTCTTGAAGGCGGAGTGCTCTCTCCTTGTCAAGACAAGGATTTTCGTAAAACCTATTACCTCTATCCCAATATAATAGGGATCACTGTACTTCTGCCTGGTCCATTTGTTACCCAAATGCGTGTTATACTTCATCCTTAGCCGACAGGTGGTCTAAGATTCCAAAACAGATCTATAATCAGTATGGCGCGTCCAAAGGCCCTCCCCTCTCCTCTCCTCTACATTCCACCCCCATCCCCCTCCCTCTACTTTCCACCCCCCTCCCCTCTACATTCCACCTCCCCTCCCCTTCCCTTTACATTCCACCTCCTCTCCGCTTCCCTCTACATTCCAACTCCCCTTCCCTTCCCTCTATATTAGACCTCCCCTCCCCTTCCCTCTACATTCCACCTCCCCTTTCCTTCCCTTCCCTCTACATTCCACCTCCCCTTCCCTTCCCTCTACATTCCAACTCCCCTTCCCTTCCCTCTACATTCCACCTCCCCTCCCCCTCCCTCTACATTCCACCTCCCCTCCCCTTCCCTCTACATTCCACCTTCCCTCCCCTTCCCTCTACATTCCACCTCCCCTCCCCCTCCCTCTACATTCCAACCTCCCCTCCCCTTCCCTCTACATTCCACCTCCACTCCCCTCCCCTCCTCTTCCCTCTACATACCACCCCCCTCCCCCTCCCTCTACATTCCACCTTCCTTCCCTCTACATTCCACCTCCCCTTCCCTTCCCTCTACATTCCACCTCCCCTCCCCTCCCCTTTACATTCCACCTCCCCTCCCCTCCCCTTCCCTCTACATACCACCTCCCCTCCCCCTCCCTCTACATTCCACCTTTCCTTCCCTCTACATCCCACCTCCATGCCCCTTCTCCATCACCAACACCCCTAGCCTGCCCCTGCCTCCAACTCCCCCCTGTAAGCCTCACACTTCACCCCCTCCCCCTCACCAAGCCTCATACTTCACCCCCTCCCCTTCACCAAGCCTCACACTTCACCCCCTCCCCTTCACCAAGCCTCACACTTCACCCCTCCCCCTCACCAATCCTCACACTTCACCCCCTCCCCCTCACCAATCCTCACACTTCACCCCCTCCCCCTCACCAATCCTCACACTTCACCCCCTCCCCCTCACCAATCCTCACACTTCACCCACTCCCCCTCACCAAGCCTCACACTTCACCCACTCCCCCTTACCAAGCCTCACACTTCAGCCCCTCCCCCTCACCAAGCCTCACACTTCACCCCCTCCCCCTCACCAAGCCTTACACTTCACCCCCTCCCCCTCACCAAGCCTTACACTTCACCCCCTCCCCCTCACCAAGCCTTACACTTCACCCCCTCCCCCTCACCAAGCCTTACACTTCAGCCCCTCCCCCTCACCAAGCCTTACACTTCACCCACTCCCCCTCACCAAGCCTTACACTTCACCCCCTCCCCCTCACCAAGCCTTACACTTCAGCCCCTCCCCCTCACCAAGCCTCACACTTCACCCCCTCCCCCTCACCAAGCCTTAAACTTCACCCTCTCCCCCTCACCAAGCCTTACACTTCACCCCCTCCCCCTCACCAAGCCTTACACTTCAGCCCCTCCCCCTCACCAAGCCTTACACTTCACCCACTCCCCCTCACCAAGCCTTACACTTCACCCCCTCCCCCTCACCAAGCCTTACACTTCAGCCCCTCCCCCTCACCAAGCCTCACACTTCACCCCCTCCCCCTCACCAAGCCTTACACTTCACCCCCTCCCCCTCACCAAGCCTTACACTTCACCTCCTCCCCCTCACCAAGCCTCACACTTCACCCCCTCCCCCTCACCAAGCCTTACACTTCACCCCCTCCCCAATCCTCACACTTCACCACCTCCCCCTCACCAAGCCTTACACTTCACCCCCTCCCCCTCACCAATCCTCACACTTCACCCACTCCCCCTCACCAAGCCTCACACTTCACCCCCTCCCCCTCACCAAGCCTTACACTTCACCCCCTCCCCCTCACCAAGCCTCACACTTCACCCCCTCCCCCTCACCAAGCCTTACACTTCACCCCCTCCCCCTCACCAATCCTCACACTTCACCCACCCCCCTTCACCAAGCCTCACACTTCACCCCCTCCCCCTCACCAAGCCTTACACTTCACCCCCTCCCCCTCACCAAGCCTTACACTTCACCCTCTCTCCCTCACCAAGCCTCACACTTCACCCCCTCCCCCTCACCAAGCCTCACACTTCACCCCTCCCCCTCACCAAGCCTTACACTTCACCCCCTCCCCCTCACCAAGCCTTACACTTCACCCCCTCCCCCTCACCAAGCCTCACACTTCACCCACTCCCCCTCACCAAGCCTCACACTTCACCCCCTCCCCCTCACCAAGCCTCACACTTGACCCCCTTCCCCTCACCAAGCCCCACACTTCACCCCCTCCCCTTCACCAAGCCTTACACTTCACCCCCTCCCCTTCACCAAGCCTTACACTTCTTGGATTGTCACTAGTGAGTAACAGCGTGATATGTAAGCTCGCGTTTCTCGCCTAATTTTTCTCCTTTTTGACGGTCCTGTGGGGTTTGTTGGAGGAACATGGACGGATTACAGGAAAAGTACCCGATCAAGCCCTTCCAGGAGAAGACTTCTAAACAAAAGCGCCTGAAATTTGAAGATATCGACCTAGATATTTACAAGCCCGGTGCACGCTGCTTAGCCTTTAAGACTTCCGAACAAAATATTTACTTCTGGATCAAGATATTCCAGAAATACTACTTCACAGCCCTACAAGATACTGCAACCTTCGAGGCCAAATGGATCGACCATCCAAATAAGGCAGGCTCTCAAACTGAGAGTATCGAGATCAAGATATCTCGCCTACACGAACCCCGACACGTGGAGGACGATGAGGTCTCTAATGCCGGAACTCTTCTCCTCACAATCCACATCTACTTAACAACTGGGGTCATTCTGTGCCAGGGAACCGGCTTCGATATATGGGCTAAACTGGCATTCCCAAGATTAAAAGAAGCAGTTGACAACGCGACACGCTCAAACGACGATTCCACCTCCACCGAATTGTTAACGGAAATGACCCTGTCACTCCTCACTGAAATTTAACGGCACCAAGGCCGGAAAACAAGAAAACCGAAAACAAACCACAAACGAGATGCCCGTACCAAATGCTTTAGAAAACCCAGAAGTACAGCCTCTAAACGAAGATTTTTCTATCAGAGTTGAAACTAATCTAGAAACACCAAAAAGCTCGACAAACCGGAAACAGCGGAACTCCCTAGATTCTTTCCAGACTCTCAGCCCGGAGCTCAGCTTGAATTTCAGAACTGAAATTTATCGCCGCCAACCTAGAAGTTGATCTCACTCAACTGAAGCAACAACTAGTCGAATCATCACTGAATAATGAATTTTACAAGAACAAAATAAGTCACTTAGAAGATAAGCTAGTCCAGCAATCAAACAGCTTCACAGCAAATATCAAGCTACTTTCTACACGGGTCATTGACCTTGAGATTAAGAACAGCCACTATGATACGGAAATTATTAAACTGAAATCAGAGTTCCAATGTCTACGGAAACCCAAACCCACGCAAAACTCAAGCGAAAAAAAGACCCCAAAGACCAGGGACAACAATGCGATGGTAACCGCGAGCCTGAGCTAAACCAAGCGATACATGAAACCGTAAATCAAAACACCCTAGAGACTAATCAAGACGCTGTATTCGAGATCCCCACTACGAACAGATTCCCACCACTCCAATCTGGAGAATCTAGCCCTACATCAGCACAACATCCTTCAGATAATTCCACACGGGACCGCTCCCAAGACAGACCCCGTACAAGATATGGCAGATTCGGATTCAAAATACATCGACAGACAGAAAATGTGTAGAGATAAAAATGTCGACTATCTTTTCTGTCCCACTTTCGAAAGCGCTCAAGAAGTTCTAATCTCAGCTGATTTCGGTACCCCCTCACATGTTCTCATCCACACCGGTACTAATGATCTTAAGCACACAGCTATCGACGACTGTGTAGATGCCGCCAAATTATTAATTGACACCTCAGCACAAAAGTACCCGCAATCACGTATCCTGATATCTACATTGCTCGCACGAGCTGACCGCCTTGATGAAAAACGCAAACTATTTAACACTCAACTACGAGCTTTCCATGTGCCACCTACTGTTTATTTTATCGACAACGAGAACATAAGTGCTGATATGCTCTACGACAACAAGCATATTCTACGGCGTCGTGTTGGAGTTCTTGTCGCCAATTTTAAAGATGCAATTTTTAATCGTGCAGCTAGCCCTAAATCCCCCATTACGAAACAACACAAATCGAAGATCAGAGATGCCGCAGAATCTATGGCCGCGACTGCCCGAAGCCCCTCAACATGATGACAGACCACAACACAGGGCTCCACCTCGTAACTTCCCAGTCGAGAACGCTCCACCGAAACAGCCCTTCCCAGGTCCCATGCCTACCATGCACCCGCCTCAATCACCGTCCTATGCTGATGTCGTAGACAGGAGGAAAAGTTTGATGGATGATAATACCATCATGAAGCTATTCAAACTTTATGAAATGATCCGTGAGTTGTAATCAACTTAGTAAGAGGTAATGTGCGTTCTTTCCCTGTAATTTTTCCAAGTTTCTACCCACTCCTCTTCCGTCTTTTAAAGAATCTTTATGTGTGTAGGAAGACCCGCTCTTCCTAATCATCTCGTCGTCGCGCGATCAATTTGAGCTGTTGGAACATCAACGGACTCTCAACAAGTTCTGTTTTTGATAATAAGCTAAATCACCCTGACTTTTTGTGTAACTTTAAAAATTGCGATTAATTAGTGATTTCAGAAATATGGGGTCATGAAGCTCTCCATATACCCGGTTTCGATACGATTGTAGTCAACTCGCCGAAAAAAAATTAACACAAAGAAAGCCGGGAGATCCTCGGGTGGTATTTTAGTTGCAGCAGCCTCTTCATTTTCGCGGAGCGTGTCTGTAGTTAAACAAGAGAAGGACAATATCTGGTGTAAACTAGATAAGCGACTGTTATCCCTAGATGAAGATATATTTATATGTGCCTGTTACATTCCTCCATCCAATTCACCATATTTTGATGACGAAGTTTTCTCAAACCTAGAAAACGATATAGCTCTCTTCAAGGGACATGGAAAAATCCTCCTTTTAGGAGATATGAATGCTCGAACTGGTAATTTACGCGATTATCCTGAGAATACTGACTCGAGACATACCGTTGACTATTTCTATCCCACACCGGCCGATAGTCTAAAACGTAAAAACCTTGATGGCCAAATTAACAGCAATTGGAAATCTCTAATAGAGCTATGTAAGGCACTTGATTTGCGAATTTTAAATGGAAGAACTAAAGGCGATTCTTTAGGAAAGATAACATTTAATGGGCGCCTAGGTTTTAGTACTATAGATTATATGATAACTGATCATGATTTCCTTTCCTCTTTTGAAAGTTTTATTGTATCACGTCCTTCTCCGTTATCGGATCACTCTCTGCTAATTGGCAGATTAAATATACCCTCTCCCTATGTCGATGACCGTAAAGCCGCGACAAATCTTTTTAAACTTCCTATTCAATTTGCCTGGAGATCCGATTCGAAAGAGAAATTTACAGATGCTTTATCGTCACTTGAGGTCCAGAACTTAGTGTACATTTTCAACGAGACAAATTTTGCTTGTAATAACACAGGCGTCAACAACATAGTGAATCAGTTCAATCTCATTTTAGAGACTGCCGCTAAGAAGTCTTTAAAATTAGCAAGCACACTTCAGCAAGCATCACACTTCACCCCCTCCCCCTTACCAAGCCTTACACTTCACCCCCTCCCCCTCACCAAGCCTTACACTTCACCTCCTTTCCCTCACCAAGCCTCACACTTCACCCCCTCCCCCTCACCAAGCCTCACACTTCACCCCCTCCCCCTCACCAAACCTCACACTTCACCCCCTCCCCCTCACCAACCCTCACACTTCACCCCCTCCCCTCATCAAGCCTCACACTTCACCCCCTCCCCTTCACCAAGCATCACACTTCACCCCCTCCCCCTCACCAAGCCTCACACTTCACCCCCTCCCCCTCACCAAGCCTCACACTTCACCCACTCCCCCTCACCAAGCCTCACACTTCACCCCCTCCCCCTCACCAAGCATCACACTTCACCCCCTCCCCCTTACCAAGCCACACACTACACCCCGGCTCTCCCCCTCACCAAGCCACACACTACACCCCGGCTCTCCCCCTCACCAAGCCTCACATTTCACCCCCTCCCCCAGCCTGGCTCTGCCTTTGCCTCTCCTTCCCCAGCGTTGCAATTCATTTCCCTCTCCCTGACCTTAACCCACCAGCCTACCCTATTCTTTCAAAGCCCCGTCATTCCTTGATTCTAATCTTCCAATTTTTTACACGTCAATGGCTATGGTTGCACTACTTACAAAGCCCTGCCATTCCTTCCCTCTGATCTTCCAAAGCCCCGCCATTCCTTCCCTCTGATCTTCCAAAGCCCAGCCATTCCTTCCCTCTGATCTTCCAAAGCCCCGCCATTCCTTCCCTCTGATCTTCTAATTTTCCACACGTCAATGGCTATGGAGGCACTACTTACCGTGCTCCCTAGTTTAGGCCTGATCCGACTTTGCAGGGGGTCATAAACACAATTTTCTCCTTTGTTCCTGCAAGACGTCATATTACTACTCAGTGTTGGACCATCGTACCACTCGATGTTGAAGGAGACGTTACTCCACAGAGGAAAGGTGAAGTTGCACACCATGAATAGGTCCCTGTCGCCAGTAGTCAAGGGCTCCACATTTGGCTTGGGGACCAGAGAACTCGGGAAAACGGCTTTCACGTCAGCTGTGATAATAGTACAAATACAATAGAACTCCGTTACTCTGAGAGAAAGAGAAATCAGTTCGAGTTATTAGCCGAGGCTCTAGGTAAAGGAGCTCACATGGAAATATATTTGCTGTTTAATTTTTTTTAATTGAAATCACGAACAAGTTATCGGTACCCTTATATGGGTCTAGGAAACCATCTAAAAAAAAAGACTGGCAAACGGAATAAAAAAAAATCATAATTGCTTGTTTTGGGAAGAAAAGATATAGAAAGGAAATGTAGAGGAAATGGGGTTTGTGGAAACGATCAAAATAACGTGAGCGGAGAATTATTTCGGTTTGGAATTTGGATTATTAATTAAGATAATCCAGGAGAAATCGAGCTAACGAAAAATTAACCGCCTCGATTAAGTGGGGTTTTATTGTAATATACCAGTACTTCAATAAGATGTGTAGTACACATATAAAGGGAAAACTATCTTCCCAAATTTAAAAACTGAAATTCGACTCTCGGTGTATTGTATTCATTGTTCTGGTAAGACCACGACAGCTTGGGCTTTTTGTTTTTACCCAAATTTAAAAATATATATATACAAGGTTAAGACCAGTAGTAGGTGTAATTTGCCGATTCTGGACCAGTTGACCTTTGACCTTGACCTTGCCCCCAGTTGACCTTGACCTTTGACCTTGACCCTGGCCCAGTTGACCTTGACCTTGGACCAGTTGGCCTTGACCTTGGACCAGTTGACCTTTGACCTTGACCTTTGGCACAGTTGACCTTGACCTTGGGGACCGGTTCTGGACCAGTTGACCTTGACCTTGAAAATTGGGTGGCTTAAAGACATGGATGACGTAGTGTAGATGAGCATGGGTACCGTGAGAGAGTTGGTAGCCCTCACCGGGGGGCGAGGGATCGGATGCTGCTGCGAATTGCGTGAGGCCGAGCTCGTTGAAGTGTTGAGCGGTGCGCCGCGTAGTGTGGGCCCCGACGTACCATCAGGTGTTCCTGGTGGTCCAACGCCTGGGATTGGTCCTAGGGGGTGCCCGCATGGTAGGGTAGGGTGTTATTGTAGGGGTTGCCGTAGAGTGATTTGTCCTCACGGTAGGCAGAAGTCACGGTGTAGAGATTGCCACGGGTCACAAATTTGCCCTCACGACCGTCGTAGGTCGCGTTGCAGGGATTGTCACGGGTCGGAGATTTGCCCTCACAGCCGTCGTAGGTCGTGTTGCAGGGATTGTCACGGGTCGGAGATTTATCCTCACAGCCGTCGTAGGTCGCGTTGCAGGGATTGTCACTGGTCGGAGATTTATCCTCTCGACCATCGTCTTAACCTTGTCCTTGACTTTGGCCTTGATCCTAGCCTTGACCCTAACCGTGACCTAACCTTGGTTTTACGGTTAACCTTTAGTCCCACCGCTCCCCCCTAAGAACGTCTTAGTGACCACACTCGCTATGTTAACTGGCTTCCGCCCGCGTCTGAAAAATTGGGGTGGTTTAAAGATAAGGATGACATAGTGTAGATGAGCATGAGTACCGTGAGGAAGTTGAGAGCCCTCGCCAAAGAGCGAGGGATCGAAGGCTACTACGGATTGCGTAGGGCGGAACTCGTCGGAGCGTTGGGTGGTGCGCCGCGTGGTGTGGTCCCTGACGCGCCATCGAGTATCCTCGATGAGCCGGTACCTGAGATTGATGTCCCCATCCTCAGGCCTTCCCACCCCCCTCGGGACAAGGGGGTTCCGTCGCTCAAACATCTCGCTGGGAATGCAGCCGCGTCGGTGAAGAAAGAGTTAAGCAAGTTCGCAGATTGGGTGTTATCTTATGTCCCTGGGTCTGTGAGAAAGACTGTGGATGAGCGGGTGAACAGTCTAAGAGATAAAGTGGACCGCATATTCAAGAGGGTTGAGCGGTTCGCACCTAAAGAGAGACAAACAGCGTTGAAGGGGTATCTCAAGACGCATAGGGTAGACGGGCAGGAAGGGTATGACCCCAAGGCGTTCGTCACTGGTGTCAAACCAAAGGTTCTAGATCTGATCAATCGGCAAAAGAAGCCTATCAAAGTCAAGTTTATCTTTACTTGTAAATTCGTAAAAGAAAACCTGACCACCGGCCAGGTTGATGAGAACTCAGGGTACTTCCATTCCAACGTTGAGGTGGTAACAGAGTCAACAGATTTCTCTGACTCGTTCAATACGATGACAAATCGTATACTTGAGTCGGTTGAGCAGTTTCAAAACCAAGGCTCCGGATGGCAGTTTGATCGAGTGGAGTACTTTGATATCAACATCGACCCCTTTGAACCGCTTTCTGGAAGCTCCTTTATTCCACTGCCGTCAAAATTAGCGTCTAAAAAGGCGATCGTCAATGTTAAGAACGAGAGCGATCACGAGCGTTTCAAATGGGCGGTGACCTCAGCCGTGTTTCCTAGAGAGAGACATGCCCAAAGACTAAATAAACAAATGAGAGAGAGCTCTGAGGAGTTCAACTGGTCAGGGATAGAGTTCCCCGTTTCGCTAAGACAGGTTGATAAGTTTGAGAAGCAAAACCCCTACGCGATTAACGTCTACGGGTATGAGGGTGATGTATACCCTCTTAGAATAAGCAAGAGACATGAAGCTCATGTGATCAACTTGCTTCTCATATCGAACGATGAAACAAGTCACTACTGCTGGATTAAAAATATGTCGAGGCTGCTATCCTCTCAGGTCAATAATCACCAACACACAAGCGTGTTTTGCTATAGATGCCTTAACTAATTCTGGTCAAAGACTTCACTAGAAAAACATCTCGAGTACTGCGCTGAAAACGAGGAGGTTAAGATTGAGATGCCTGTAGACGAAGATGGGGGTCCCCTCCATGCTTACTTTAAGAATCACACCAGGGGAATGCGGGTCCCCTTCGTTGTCTACGCCGACTTTGAGAGCGTTACAGAGAACATAGACACATGTTCCCCAGATGAGGAGAGAAGCTTTACTAAGCAATACCAGAAGCACAAACCATCAGGTTACTGCTATCTCATCAAGTGCTTTGACGATCAAATATTTCCACCCAAGCTTGTGCGACACAAAGCTGAGTCCCCCGACGAAGATATCCCGCAGATGTTTGTAGGGAGTTTAGAGTCAGACATTAAGGACGTTTACAATAAGTTCAAGTTCACTAAGAGGGTTAAGACGACTCTGAAGGATGAAATCGCCTATAACAACGCCGCTCACTGCCACAACTGTGAGGGTGAGTTAGGAGGGGACAAAGTTCTAGATCACTGCCACCTTACAGGAAGGTATAGAGGGGCTGCTCACAACGAATGCAAACTTCAGTTTAGGATTCCGAAGTTCTTTCCTGTCGCCTTTCACAATCTGTCTGGGTATGACAGTCATCTGTTTATCAAGAACCTCGGCACATCGGAAGGCGGGATAAACTGTATACCAAACAACGAAGAGAAATATATCTCGTTTACAAAACAGGTTGTGGTCGACAGTTTTACGAACAAAGAGGGTAAGCAGGTTGACATGAAACGGGACATAAGATTCATCGACTCCTTTAGATTTATGGCGACTAGCCTTGATAGTTTAGTTGGCGATCTTACTAAGTGTGGGAAGTGTGAGGTGTGTAAGCCCGGAGATTGTATGAAGAGGTACATAAAAGATGGGAGGGTCGTTCAGTTCAAAGGTATTGGTAGATGCGATAGATGCAAGAATTGCTTGTTAGCTGAAAGTAGGTGCCTTTCCCCAACGGATAAGAACATCGCTGAAGCTAAAAAGTATTTTGGGGGTAGGGTGGATATGATGTTAAGAAAGGGCGTTTTTCCATACGACTTGTTCGACGACATCGACAAACTCGACGCAACCCAACTCCCACCAAATGAGGCGTTCTACTCCAGACTCAACGACGCTGACATATCGGAGGGAGATTATCAACACGCCCGGGGGGTGTGGGAAGCCTTCGAGATGAAGACCATGAGGGATTACCATGATCTCTATCTTGAGTCTGATGTGTTACTGTTGGCCGACGTCTTCGAGAGCTTCAGAAATGTTTGTCTCGGGAACTACGGTCTAGACCCAGCCTGGTATTACACAGCACCCGGTCTTGCATGGGACGCTGCTTTGAAAATCACCAAGGCGCGTCTAGAGTTGCTGACAGACTGTGACATGCTGCTCATGATCGAGAGAGGCGTTCGCGGTGGTGTTTCCATGGTGTCTACTAGATATGGTGAAGCTAACAATCCGTACATGAGTGGGTATGACCCCGACCTACCCACAAAGTACATCACGTATCTTGATGCAAACAACTTATACGGCTGGGCAATGAGTAAACCTCTGCCGACTCATGGGTTCAGATGGATGACTGACCGAGAGATAGCGGGTTGGGAGGGTCGTCCATGCATTCTGGAGGTTGACTTGGAGTATCCTCATCATCTACATGACTTGCATAACGACTACCCATTGGCCCCAGAGTCCGTTAAGGTTGATAAGGTTGAACAGTTAATCCCAAACCTCAGCGATAAGACGAAGTACGTGGTTCATCACGAGACCCTGAGGCTCTACATAAGTCTTGGACTGAAGGTTACCAAAATTCACAGGGGTATCGCCTTCGAAGAGTCTGCGTGGCTGAAGCCCTACATCGACTTAAATACCGACCTAAGGGTGAGAGCGACTAACGATTTTGAGAAAGACTTCTTCAAGTTGATGAACAACTCCGTTTTTGGGAAGACCATGGAGAACATCAGGAACAGAGTGGACATCCGCCTGGTCACGAATGAATCTCAAGCTCGCAAGTTGATATCAAAGCCAAACTATCAACACCGCACCATCTTTTGCGAGAGTCTAGCTGCTGTTCACATGAAGAAAACAAAGTTGGTCTTCGATAAACCTGTCTACTTGGGTATGTCCATTCTGGATCTAAGTAAGACGCTAATGTATGATTTTCATTTCAATTACATCAAGCAAAAATATGGTGAGAAGGCGAGGCTCTTATTTACCGATACAGACAGTTTGATGTATGAAATTGAAACAAGAGATTTTTACGGGGACATCAGCCCTGATGTGAAATCTATGTTTGACACGAACAACTATCCAAAGGACCACCTGTCTTGTATCGAGACAGGTGTGAACAAGAAAGTCATTGGTAAGTTCAAAGACGAAGCAGGCGGTAAGCAGATAACCGAGTTTGTAGGTCTGCGAGACAAGCTCTACGCGTTCGAGGTGGATGGTGGGAGAGAAGAAAAGAAATGCAAGGGCGTGAAGAGAGCAGTCGTTAAGAAGTGCATCAGTTTCAGCGATTACAAAGATTGCCTACTCAATGAACAACCGCAGATGAGGAAAATAAATGTTATTAGAAGCCGTAAACACGAAGTTTACACCGAGACGGTTAACAAGGTCGCCCTATCTCGTGAGGATGACAAACGAATCATTTGCGGGGATGGTATACATACTTTTGCTCACGGGCATCATTCTAACACAGAGTTAGGGGGTAACTCGGTATCTTCGGGAACGACCTGAAGTTCCTCTCTGACGAAAGACCTCCTTGGTGCACCCTCGGACAGGTAGTACAACACGGGCTGTCCAACCGAAACAACACTGCGCGATAAATCATAGATATTCAGACTCCAGACCGGATCCGTCGCACGACGGTTGTCACCTCCTTCGTCTTCTCCTGGGGCGAGCAAATATCTTACCTTGACAGCAGGAGGCAGTCTCACCTCGTCAAGTCCGACAGACCGCTTGTATTCGGCGGGTTTAACATCGACTTCTTTGAGCCTCACAGCTTTATCGGGTTCTTTTCCACTGATCCGTCTTGGCTTACTGTTAATTGCTTCCAAAACTTTTGGCAACCTCTTCACCCATTCTCTTGACCTTTCATTTTCTGACAACATCTCTTGCGCATATTGATGACTATACAATCTTTCGGACAAAGTTCGGTTTGCCCGCTGTACCACAGATTGAGCTTTATGGTTTTTAGCCTCGCTTCGTTGAATCCGGACATTATGCTTTTTCATGAGTTTCGTAACATCACCCATGAATTCCGTGCCAGGGTCGACAATCACCGTGTTTGGCCACTTGAGTTTCCTTGAATAGATTCTTTCGAACGCTTTGGAGAGTCCACTTGAATCTTTACTCGTTAGCGCTTCAGCATCAACATACCTTGAAGCAACATCCACCACTAACAGCGCGTATTTGTAAGTCTTTCGTTTTACAGTATCGTGAGATAAGAACAATAGATCCGCCTGGTGGATGTAGTTTGTTTTGACAACAGCCCAATGCGGTCTCGGGATATGTTTTGGGGGTGGTAAATAGATTTGCCATAATGCTTGTTTCTCGAGCCACTTCTTAGATGTAGGCTGGCCCACTTTAGCAGCGTTTGCCAATTTATCGACAGCTTCATAGCCTTTCCAGTACCCCCTGGTACTGTAGTATATATTTGATAACCTGCTCTCGTGACTCATTTAAAGGTTTGACTTTCTTCTCTTAAAATCAAAGATGTCCCAAGCGGTTTCTGAGAGAATAAACACAAACAGGATCCCACGAGAGCCTTTCGGTTTGAAGGCAGAAGCCTCGCTCAATCGAATCACACTCAACCCCTCATCCGCTAGTCCTGGGGAGACTTTGTATGTGAACATCCCCCAGCTATCAGAAAATGTGGTCATCGTTCCGGGTAGTGTATCCTTACTATTCGACTTAGGCGTCACAGGGCATGCAAATAATACTCTCGTTAACAACGTTGGCCGAAACCTGGTGTCCAGGCTCAAGATTCTTTCCGGCGGTGAAACGCTGCAAGATACCCAACGATACGATTTATTTCAAACGTATCATGACCTATTCATCCCCAAGGAGGAACGGGAGGATCTATTGAAACAGGGTATCTCGTCGGAGAACATGAGGAAACTCAGAACAAACGCAGGGGACAAGGTTACCTCAGATGCAAAAGAGGTGGCTCTCGCGGCAGTACATAATACGAAATACAAGATCCCACTAGACCATCCTATTCTGAATGACCACGGTGTCTTCTACCCAAGGGCACTACCACACCCACTCACATTTGAGATTACGCTCGCTCCCGTATCAGACATCGTCGTCTACTCAAGCACCACACCAGCACCTAATTACACCATCACGAACCTTGAACTGGAGTACCTATGCATCTCCAGTGAATACCTTGCTCGAGAGGCGGCGGCGTCCTATCAAGTTGGGAAAGGCTTTTTTTATGGGAACATCATTCTTCACAAGACTTTCACCATCTCCAAGCCAAATGACTCGGTTATTAACGAGCATATCAATCTACCGAGAAAGTCAATGACAGGGGTGCTTTGTTTATTTACAGAGAACCACACAGGGGGAACACGAGACTCTGAGAAATTTATCAGCCCAGATATAAAATCAGTTCATGTCAACATCGATGGAATGCCGAACCGACTCTACTCAAAAGGAATGATACCGGTTGACTTCTGGGAGTCGGTGAAGAAACGCCTTGGGGTCACGAGCTCACTTAAGCAAAATATTTTTACACCAACAACAAGTTTGCTCTGTGGGTCGACTTGAGGGCGCAGCCAGACAATAACATTCACGGAGGTGGACTGGTCTTGAACACCACGCGGGACGGAGTAAAACTAGAAATGAAACGAAAAGTTGGAGGGACGGGGAATATCAACTGTCACATGTTTGTTGTGGCCGATGCGTTGATGGAGGTCGTGAACTCGAATCTGAGAGCAATCATGTATTAAAAAAAGACCTGTGTGATGATACAAAGAATGGAAGAATTACGGGGTAAAACACCATTTCATTGTATTATCACAGGGCCGACGAATTGCGGTAAAACAAGATATCTAATAGAACAACTTCGGGGACCGTTCCGCAATGTTTTTGAGTACATTGTCTTGATTTGCCCAACCTATGCGAAGAACAAGACCTATCGAAGGTTTGCTAACGGAGATAAACGCTTTATTGTGCTGTCACCGGATGCTAGTAACGGCGACGAGATTAACGGGGTGTTAGAGTTGACCACAGAGTTGCTCTCTGGCACAAACACGTTAATTATTTTAGACGACTGTGCCGTGTCGAGAGATCTGAAGCGACGCTCGAACAAGTTTATAGATTTAGCGTTCTCCGGTCGGCACGATGGTTTGTCGGTGTGGGTGTTAACGCAGCAACTAACATCTATAGCGAAACCCTTTCGCGACAACGTCGCCTGTGTAGTCACATTCCATAATCCTTCTCAAGTAGGTGCAAAAACACTGTTTGAAGATTACGGAGGGGATTTAGACATTGAGACTCGTAAAAAGTTTGTGGAACTGCTTAAAACCGAGCGATATTCTAGACTATGCTTCTGTTTACGGCACCCCTTCGAGACTTATTTGGAGATTCCTGCGGGGATTTAAAAGAATCTACGTCTAAGATGTAGTTATTAAGTGAGATGTCAAGCGTTGAGGACTATATGAAAGAGGAGCCTGAGGTTGAGGTCTCCTCTATACCTAAAGATGATGAGGTCAAAAGAGAGTCACTGGCCATCTTGGCGACGTTGGGGACTACTAAGGAGTACGTCGGTGTTAACATGAGTCTAGGCGATATTAGTAGGCTCCCAAACAGCGATGTCGAGAAATATTATAATCGCTACCAGGCAGCCTTGGGCAAGCAAGTTAATAGCGGATTAGTAGAGTCAGCTATTCAAGTAGCGTCCCACGTCATCTCCTATGTGGTTCCTGTGGACGATGCCGAAGCGCTCAGCAAAGACTTGCAGAACGATGAATTGGTTAAACGTGAACTGACAAACTTTGCAGGCCTCTTGGTGTTGAGAGGCGGAAGATTGGTAGCACTTGCTAGCGGTCTATTCCAGGTTGCTAAGCACATTAAGATAGCACCTTCACAGGAGGCTTCCAACAAAATACAAGAACTTACAAGCACGGCTGAGCACACTCCTGAGCACTCTTAAGCACACTCTTAAGCACACTTGAGCACGCTCTTGAGCACACTCTTAAGCACTCTTGAGCACACTCCTGAGCACTCTTAAGCACACTCCTGAGCACTCTTGAGCACACTCCTGAGCACTCTTAAGCACACTCCTGAGCACTCTTAAGCGCACTCTTAAGCACTCTTGAGCACGCCCTTGAGCACTCTTGAGCACGCTCTTTAGCACACTCTTAAGCACTCTTGAGCACGCTCTTGAACACCCTTGAGCACACTCTTGGGCACTCTTGATCACGCTCTTGAGCACGCTCTTAAGCACCCTTGAGCACACTCTTGAGCTGATTTAAAGATCCTTAATCATTCATTCAAATAAAGAATCATGTCCAATGAAGTTGTTGAACAAATAACAAAGGACCCTCTTCCTAGTAAGAAGAGTGCCGCTAAAGAGAAAGACCCTAGAAAGGTCGCTGCGGGTAAGAAACTTGCCGAGTACAATAGGAAGGCTAAAGAAGCGTTAGCTAGGGAAATGAAATGTGAAGCGGAAACGAACCCAGAAGAAAATACGGAGGTGAAGGGACCACAACCCAAAGCCGAAGCTTGGGTTCCAGAGCAGTCTTTTACAACCGTGCTCTCTATTGTCGGGATAGGGTTTACAGCGGTCGATCTTTTTATGAGGTACTACAAAAACAGAATAGTTGAACTATCGATTCCCGACCAAAAGCCTGCACCAAAACCACCACCACATTCAAAGATCCCTGTAGCCACTGCCCCCAAAATACTTTTTAGCTTCAGCGATGTTCTTATCCGTTGGGGAAAGGCACCTACTTTCAGCTAACAAGCAATTCTTGCATCTATCGCATCTACCAATACCTTTGAACTGAACGACCCTCCCATCTTTTATGTACCTCTTCATACAATCTCCGGGCTTACACACCTCACACTTCCCACACTTAGTAAGATCGCCAACTAAACTATCAAGGCTAGTCGCCATAAATCTAAAGGAGTCGATGAATCTTATGTCCCGTTTCATGTCAACCTGCTTACCCTCTTTGTTCGTAAAACTGTCGACCACAACCTGTTTTGTAAACGAGATATATTTCTCTTCGTTGTTTGGTATACAGTTTATCCCGCCTTCCGATGTGCCGAGGTTCTTGATAAACAGATGACTGTCATACCCAGACAGATTGTGAAAGGCGACAGGAAAGAACTTCGGAATCCTAAACTGAAGTTTGCATTCGTTGTGAGCAGCCCCTCTATACCTTCCTGTAAGGTGGCAGTGATCTAGAACTTTGTCCCCTCCTAACTCACCCTCACAGTTGTGGCAGTGAGCGGCGTTGTTATAGGCGATTTCATCCTTCAGAGTCGTCTTAACCCTCTTAGTGAACTTGAACTTATTGTAAACGTCCTTAATGTCTGACTCTAAACTCCCTACAAACATCTGCGGGATATCTTCGTCGGGGGACTCAGCTTTGTGTCGCACAAGCTTGGGTGGAAATATTTGATCGTCAAAGCACTTGATGAGATAGCAGTAACCTGATGGTTTGTGCTTCTGGTATTGCTTAGTAAAGCTTCTCTCCTCATCTGGGGAACATGTGTCTATGTTCTCTGTAACGCTCTCAAAGTCGGCGTAGACAACGAAGGGGACCCGCATTCCCCTGGTGTGATTCTTAAAGTAAGCATGGAGGGGACCCCCATCTTCGTCTACAGGCATCTCAATCTTAACCTCCTCGTTTTCAGCGCAGTACTCGAGATGTTTTTCTAGTGAAGTCTTTGACCAGAATTAGTTAAGGCATCTATAGCAAAACACGCTTGTGTGTTGGTGATTATTGACCTGAGAGGATAGCAGCCTCGACATATTTTTAATCCAGCAGTAGTGACTTGTTTCATCGTTCGATATGAGAAGCAAGTTGATCACATGAGCTTCATGTCTCTTGCTTATTCTAAGAGGGTATACATCACCCTCATACCCGTAGACGTTAATCGCGTAGGGGTTTTGCTTCTCAAACTTATCAACCTGTCTTAGCGAAACGGGGAACTCTATCCCTGACCAGTTGAACTCCTCAGAGCTCTCTCTCATTTGTTTATTTAGTCTTTGGGCATGTCTCTCTCTAGGAAATACGGCTGAGGTCACCGCCCATTTGAAACGCTCGTGATCGCTCTCGTTCTTAACATTGACGATCGCCTTTTTAGACGCTAATTTTGACGGCAGTGGAATAAAGGAGCTTCCAGAAAGCGGTTCAAAGGGGTCGATGTTGATATCAAAGTACTCCACTCGATCAAACTGCCATCCGGAGCCTTGGTTTTGAAACTGCTCAACCGACTCAAGTATACGATTTGTCATCGTATTGAACGAGTCAGAGAAATCTGTTGACTCTGTTACCACCTCAACGTTGGAATGGAAGTACCCTGAGTTCTCATCAACCTGGCCGGTGGTCAGGTTTTCTTTTACGAATTTACAAGTAAAGATAAACTTGACTTTGATAGGCTTCTTTTGCCGATTGATCAGATCTAGAACCTTTGGTTTGACACCAGTGACGAACGCCTTGGGGTCATACCCTTCCTGCCCGTCTACCCTATGCGTCTTGAGATACCCCTTCAACGCTGTTTGTCTCTCTTTAGGTGCGAACCGCTCAACCCTCTTGAATATGCGGTCCACTTTATCTTTTAGACTGTTCACCCGCTCATCCACAGTCTTTCTCACAGACCCAGGGACATAAGATAACACCCAATCTGCGAACTTGCTTAACTCTTTCTTCACCGACGCGGCTGCATTCCCAGCGAGATGTTTGAGCGACGGAACCCCCTTGTCCCGACGGGGGTGGGAAGGCCTGAGGATGGGGACATCAACTTCAGGTACCGGCTCATCGAGGATACTCGATGGCGCGTCAGGGACCACACCACGCGGCGCACCACCCAACGCTTCGACGAGTTCCGCCCTACGCAATCCGTAGTAGCCTTCGATCCCTCGCTCTTTGGCGAGGGCTCTCAACTCCCTCACGGTACTCATGCTCATCTACACTATGTTATCCTTGTCTTTAAACCACCCCAATTTTTCAGACGCGGGCGGAAGCCAGTTAACATAGCGAGTGTGGTCGCTAAGACGTTCTTAGGGGGGAGCGGTGGGACTAAAGGTTAACCGTAAAACCAAGGTTAGGTCACGATCAGGGTCAAGGCTAGGGTCAAGGCCAAAGTCAAGGACAAGGTTAAGACGATGGCCGAGAGGATAAATCTCCGACCAGTGACAATCCCTGCAACGCGACCTACGACGGCTGTGAGGGCAAATCTCCGACCCGTGACAATCCCTGCAACGCGACCTACGACTGTCGTGAGGGCAAATTTGTGACCCGTTGCAATCTCTACACCGTGACTTCTGCCTACCGTGAGGACAAATCACTCTACGGCAACCCCTACAATAACACCCCACCCTACCATGCGGGCACCCCCTAGGACCAATCCCAGGCGTTGGACCGCCAGGAACACCTGATGGTACGTCGGGGCCCACACTACGCGGCGCACCGCTCAACACTTCAACGAGCTCGGACTCACGCAATTCGCAGCAGCATCCGATCCCTCGCCCCCCGGTGAGGGCTACCAACTCTCTCACGGTACCCATGCTCATCTACACTACGTCATCCATGTCTTTAAGCCACCCAATTTTCAAGGTCAAGGTCAACTGGTCCAGAACCGGTCCCCAAGGTCAAGGTCAAGGTCAACTGTGCCAAAGGTCAACTGGTCCAAGGTCAAGGCCAACTGGTCCAAGGTCAAGGTCAAGGTCAAAGGTCAACTGGGCCAAGGTCAAGGTCAAGGTAAAAGGTCAACTGGTTCAGAATCGGCAAATTACACCTACTCCAGTCGGGGCGAGGTTGTGTCTTCCCCCCCCAAATAATATCCACATGTTTTTGTATCGCCCCTCCACCTCCCCCCGATAACAGTCACAGTCTGTGACAGCTCTGATATGTCTGGATTGAAGATATGGGATACCTGTGCAATTTGGTCCACTGAAGCCTTCGTCGCAGGGTATTCCATCGCCTTGAAAAAAGGATACAGTTTAAAAACCAAAAATTCCTACCAAACATTTCTCAAACGTTTGCTTTTCTACTACTTTGTAGAGCTGTGTACAGTGTTGCATAATACACCACTGGTATTCACAGACAGAATCACGCAAGCAGCACAGCCATTCATGGTCACGCACTAAGCAAAGCCATAAATGGTCACGCAACGAGCACAGCCATTTATGGTCACGCACAAGCACAGCCATTTATAGTCACGCAACGAGCACAGACATTCATGGTCACTCAACGAGCTTAGCCATTTATCATTACGGAAGGAGCATAGCCGTTCAAGGTCACAGAACAGGCACAGCCATTCATGGTCACGCAACGAGCACAGCCATTCATAGTCACGCAACGAGCACAGCCATTCATGGTCACGCAACGAGCACAGCCATTCATAGTCACGCAACGAGGACAGCCATTCATGGTTACACAACGAGCACAGCAATTCATGGTCACGCAACGAGTTTAGCCATTTATCATTACGCAAGGAGCACAGCCATTTATGGTCACGCAACAAGTACAGCCATTCATAGTCACGCAACGAGGACAGCCATTCATGGTCACACAACGAGCACAGCCATTCACGGTCACACAACGAGCTCAGCCATTCATGGTCACGCAGCGAGCACAGCCATAAATGGTCACGCAACGAGCACAGCCATTCATAGTCACGCAACGAGCGCAGCCATTCATGGTCACGCAACGAGAACAGCCATTCATGGTCACGCAACAAGCACAACCATTCATGGTCACGCAACGCTTTCCTCGCGTGACCAGCTCCAATAACTGGTGTCCCTAAAACCTACCTGCGCAGTACGCCATTGAGCACCCATAAGGAGGTCGAAGATAGTAGACATAGTACCCTCCGCTGCACATCTCCACGCACATGTCAATAGAACGGAAGCAGCCGTTGTTCCTGTTATTGACGTTAACGCACGCGGTAGTTTCCTTGGTTACCCCAATCGTGTCTGGGTGGGTCCCCCTCATCCATATCGGCGCGAAGGTTCCACACATGTTCGGCTCGGGCTTAGTGGTCGGGATCTCGCCGCCGACACTGCTAGTGAACCGATACCATCCGGGCTGAAGGAGGTAGTCGCACAAGGCGGGCTGCGGTCTTTTGTATCTGTATTTTGTGCTTCTATGCGGGTCTTTAATCGGGATGTAGTTCGCTGCTGAGCAGGGGTCGGCGGGCCTCGGGCAGCTTCTCCCGTCGGACGTTCCCGTGAAGCCAGTAAAGGCGTAAAGAACAAGAATACAAGCTGCAAATCTTCCCATTGTCAATTAGCTTTAGCGCAGAGGGAAAGAAAGAAAAGTAAAGTTGAGGGTGGCGATTTCAAAATCACTTGGGCGCATGCTCAAAATCCGGGCCACTGTGGAAGCGCAAAGCAAGACCGCACAGGCCGCGGGCGTGTCCTTTAAACCAAGACCGCACAGGCCGCGGGCATGTCCCCTAAACCAAGACCGCATCGGCCGCGGGCATGTCCCTTAAACCAAGACCGCACAGGCCGCGGGCATGTATCTTAAACCTAGACCGCACAGGCCGCGGGCATGTATCTTAAACCAAGACCGCACAGGCCGCGGGCATGTCCCTTAAACCTTGATTTACCAGTTTCTGCTAAAAATCAATGTGGGAAAATATTTCCAAACTATTAACGAATAAAAACTTTGCTATATGGCGTGAAGCACACATATAAATAGATGAATCCTCCTTCACAGCAATCACAATAAAGATACTTCTAGAGATAGAAATATACTCTTCGTGTTTTTGTACCATCCCGAATGGATAGAGTGATTAGGAACCAGGGTCTGGATGTCGGTAGCCAGTTAAATCTTTTATAATTTGTCGGTAGTCAGGAAGAATTATCGGTCTTTGTCGGTAGTCGGTAAATCTAAATTAGTATTCGGTTTTGTACAAGATTTTATGTATAAACTAGATTAAACATTATTTAGGATTGAGAAGTAATTGATAACTTATTGATAATAAATTAATTATGGATTAATAATTGACAAAAAAGTTGATGCAACAGGAAAAACAGTGCATATTCTGAAATGACGTATTTTGTAGATTGACGATGGAAGTAAAGAGTAAAAAGACGGGAAATAATGACTTTAGTCGGCAAATATTTTTTGTCGCTAGTCACTAGTTTTCATGTTTTGTCGGTAGTCGGTTACTCTTTAGGCCGTTTGTCGCCAGTCGGTTAACCCCATCCAGACCCTCATGTTATGCAGAGTTATGCACTGCCTTGCATATTCCTATTATTGCGATATTGTCGTGATACTGTCGAAAGTATTATTGTTTCTTTTTTTCTACAAAAAAAGCATTTTGCTAGTATAGGGTAAAGCCAGTAAGCACTCCATAGTGTTTTATTCCGTGGATTATTACGGGAACATTTGTGGGCATATTATGTTTTTGGGGATCATTCGCGCGCCGGGGATCATTTGCGGTCCTGTACAGACCTGAGTTTGAGATGTGCTCGCTAAAAAACAGCTTCTGTGAGCGGCTGAGAGAGATTAGAGGGGATCAAAGTGGTTTCTAAAGACCACATTCTTATCACATCATCTTTAAGTTATGAATAGTAAGAGAAGATTTGAGAAATTTGCGCCTTTTTGGGTTTGTACTTATACTGTACATCTGCTTCAAAACACTCTTTTATGATGCTGAATGGATCATAAAGATCTTTTAGATACGAGCTAAGACATAACACGAATAGCATAGGGACTTTTAGATACGAGCTAAGACATAACACGAATGGCATAGGGACTTTTAGATATGAGCTAAGACATAACACGAATAGCAGAGGGACTTTTAGATACGAGCTAAGACATAACACGAATAGCATAGGGATTTTTAGATACGAGCTAAGACATAACACGAATAGCATAGGGACTTGGAAGGGCTAATTGTATTATTGAAGCTAAGAGTGTCAATTTTGAGCGATGTTTTAGGAAACAAAGCTCCATAAAAAAAATGGATTGACTCCGAGTAAGATAACGCCTGGACGCGGAAGTTAAAACACAAAGGTAACAGAGGTTTTCGCGTTCTCAGGTTCTCTAAGCGGCCAGCTATAGAAACATAAGGCACGTTTATAAGCTAAATGAAAATATACTTAAATATCTCTAGATGGACGTTATTCCTTTTTTTGGTTGTAAAAGAATTACACACCAAACAACGCAAACATTCCTTACCATAATATGTTATAGATTCTAGACAGGCGCAAGTCACAAATAACACATTTTACTTGCCTCTTATTCGTCTAAGGAATGGCACGAGTGTTCCTGAACGTTGCAGCACCAAAAAAAATCCTTTTAAGATATCAAAATATCTTATCTGCAAACAAACCCGACCAACTATAGCTATGATAGTTTGCGAGTTTGGGTTTTGGAAAACAAGTTATCTGATACAGCCGCAACCAGTCGATTCTGGACCTATGACCTCAGAAAACTAACCTTACGTCTACATTGAACGCCAGTCACAAATCATTACGTTTAATTGATTATTCTTCACGTCTAGCGGCGTTTCCATATAAGTCGTTATTTAGCCTCATATGTAAAATGCAAAAATACCGTTAAAATGGCGAATAGTGACCGTGGTGTGAATTGACTAACGTTTGAGGCCCTCCCCCAAATCGCAGCTCAAAATACGTAACCCTCCCCCCCAAACATACCAGCACTCCCCCCACCCCCCGTTAAATAATTACTCTTCCCTACAAATAAAAACTGTATGGGACAAGTTAAGGTGTGTCTTGGGCATGTTTTCGATAAAAAGTGGTTTGATTTTGGGATACCTTGATATACTAAAAAAAATTAACAACTTTATTCACTGACAAAGGTGTCAATCTTCTAGCACGGCACACGTCTCGATAATAGGGACTCTCTTAAACGGGGTCAACAATTCACCGGAAGAAACTTTCACTCAGACCAACCATCACTATTATTCTCCCAATGACGAAGGCAGGGCCCCCTGAATGGTCGATGTCCGATATTCGTATATTCTCTCACTATAATGGCAACGTTTGTATGCTCGCGCAAATTCTTATTTGAATAAAACGTAGTGCTTCGGTTGGAATGTATGTTTATCAGAACATATGAAACGGATTAACCATTACAAATACCACAGAGAAGACAGAACTCCAGGAAATTTCACTACACAAAAATGCGATACCCGAATTCTATACCCCAAAATACGTGACTTATTACCCCCCTCACAAGTGTTATAATGCCATAACGAGGAGACTGTGCATCCAAGAATAGGAGGGTACATACATGCAACTTTATTTGTCCACAAATTTCTATACATTTCAATAGGTATATTACATTATACATGTATATGATGAAATAAAAAATAATATAAAAGGTGACGAGTGCCCATTGTTAAAATGTTAACCAGAGTCACCATTCAGGCCCTAAGGGAGTGTCATCCCTCAAGACTCAGGATACCTTAATTTAAGGTCCCCAATTGATTGTCATATAATCCCCCCTTACCCTCAGCTTAATTATTGAACAGACTTCTCCCCTAAACTATTTCACAATCTTGTATATCTAAAAGCCTTTCTTTAAATGGCTTATTAGAGCAGTAATCCGTCACAGATTTTGAACATCAAAAAATGCATTGTTCTTGAAAGCCAGTTAAAATAATCAAAACTTGTAAGCTGCACTGGTGTTATAGAATCCTGAACTAAACTCGAGATGTACACACACACTTCAAATAAGGCTGCACTAAAGAATCCTTGTGCCCGCGTTGGCTCATGGGTATCAAAAAATAAGCAAATTCAAATTTCATCTTTTTTGTGCTTTTTACCACTTGCACTGGGGTTTTCACAACATGTGGTTTTGTGATTTACATTCTATCCATGATGCATTCGCGGGTCACGACATATGTATTTCCACGATACATCCTAATTCAAAATCAGTAATTTCATGACACAGTACCAACTAACAAATATTTACACGTCTTTATGTCTATTGTCACTTTACCGCCGTTCAAAGCTGTATTCAGTTCACCACCTCGTGAAACACCTCCATTTCGTCGGGTGTGAATCTGTATTTTCCAGCAAAGACGTCACACGGGCCATCAGATGGGGCGCCCTGGGGACGAGCGTACGTGTGTGACCACGTATAGGAACCTTCATTACCCCCCGCGTTGTCAGCGATAAACAGGTCCCAACCACCAAACATCGGACCGTAACTTGTGTGGTCCCCAATGGCCTGTCCATCTGGCGTGCGCTTCAATGGCAACTTTTCAGGGCGGTAGCCATTCTTGTTACACAGCGTGAACAAGAATGACCTGCTGGAGGACTGGTATCCTCGGTCACTCACTTTGAAGAAAATAAAACAAAATGCGTTATTTTTATAATAAAAACTAGAATAAATACGACAAAAATTGTGTTTTGGTATATAGTAACAGCTGAACTCGTATAATTTAAATTCTCAAATTTCAGAATTGTCACTTTTCGTTAGTATGACCAAATAATAATAGCGGAGCCAAGCGCGGCCGCAGGCCGCGCGCGTAGCCCCATAGGCATAGAAATATGGTATAGGTATGCGACTTGGTTTATGTGGTCATCGCGCGGGTACCCTGTGGTGTCACTCGCCAGCCAGCCAGTCAGCCAGCCGCGCGACTCCCAGGCCCCACTCGGCCCCGTAATGGCGACTAAATACAAGCACGGAGCACGGGAAAAAGTTCTTGTCGATTATGCGATGATGATTTATTTTGCCTCAAATTTTGTGACTTAAGGATAAAGTCAACTAGAGGAGATCTACTAACATTCATTCGCGCCAAGATTTATCTGGTTTTAGCTAGTAAATTTAAGCAAGTAACAGTTCACATTAAAAAGCGAACAGAACCACAAGAAAGCGACCAAAAAAACAAAAAAAAAAACAATGCAAGGTGAGTTTCGGACGACGATTTGTATTGTCTATTGAGGATATGACAGTTATTAGGCTTTTTGTTGTCCTTTTTGTATGCTTTGAGGATGCGAGTACTTAACTTAGTAATCAAATTATTTGAGCATAACAGGTTTTGTTTTGACCTTCTTCGTTTTATCTATATTCTTGATTGTGTTGAATAAAATACAATACAACAAAAACTGGAATTCGTCTTTAATAAGACTTTTTCAGGGCAGATTGATCGTGTTGAGATATTTCATAAAGGCTAACCAATATCGTGTTGCATTTGTCAAATACTGCTAAAGACCGTTCTTGTCTTTATATCCTGTGCTCTTAGTCCTAAGAAGATACATATCCTTAGAAGATACAGCAGCTTTTTCAACTTACAAGATAAATTTTCCTTACCGAGGATAAAAAAAACCCTATTTTCAATATGTATTGTTGTTATTGTCTGCATCTTGCATCTCATGTGTTTATTTTTTTTTCAAATAGTTGTGGAAAATTAGTTAGATTATAAATGGCTTGATAAAAAGATTGTTTTGAAAGAAATAATAAATAATTGTTTTCACACTTTTATGAACCAGGAACTACCTGAGGGCCAAGATGAATGCTAAAGACTGGAAGACATGAGAATTAAAAATCATGTCTTGAAGAGAACAGTAGGATGTTCTTATTCACTAGTCATTTGATACCCCCACACCCATGGTCCCAGGGAAGGGTGGGGGATTAAACTTTAATAAAAGCCTGTTTCCAAGTTAAGAGTCAAAAACAGTCAATACCACCACCCCTCTTGACATATTCTGGTTAAAAAGTGGTCTAAAACCCCACATTAACCCTTGACTTCTGCGGGACCATAAGGGAGGGGGCGCAAATGACTAGTTCATTACTATGTGATTCAGCAGTACACACTCATAGGTTTTTTTAGAACAAGATACTTATATAATATAAAACTAAAAACAAACTTTTGCTTTTTAAATAATAAATCTGTAAAGAAAACAGTTTTCTATCAACCTAAAGATAATGGGAAATATAATTATATAGTAATATAATTATCACATTATTGTTGTTACATTTTCTTTTCAAACATTTAAGGAAGAGTCATATTTCTTCCTTTTTCTTCTCCCTGTTGACTATTTTTATGCAATTGATGCTCTTTGCTATTTCCCCTCTACACCATAAATAAATTAATGCACAGATTTGATTTTTAAATTAGACATTTTCATTTATTACTTTCACTTATATTTTCTTTTTAGGATTTTCTTTCCAAGTCTCTTGCCCATTTCATTTATTTTAGATGTTTAGATTTATTTCATTGGAATAGTTAGATCCAGGGTTTCTCAAAACACCAAAATATAATGCATTACTGGATGTATATTTGTAGATATTAATTCCCATGGTGATGGAAAATCACCACTTAAAATGGTACATTAAATCTTCAGCATTGCATCTTATCTAAAATTGTGTCTGACACTATATTCCATCTTTGAAATCCTGTTTCATCCATTGTTCTTCGCAAGAACAAAGCTTGTCAGAATGTAGCTTTACAAATGTACATTAATGGAACTTTTATTAAGGGGAAGGGTTTTTTAAGGCAAGATACTTAAACTTTATAACACTAGCAACAACCTTGTTCTTTTTCAATAGAAGAATTCTGTTCACATAGCTTGGATAGCAAAGACATGAGGCCTGTGGTGGTGAAAGGGTTAAGTTAATGGGAAAGGGGAAATGTCAAGAAATGCTCAATCAAATTATTTTCATTACTGTTATATTTTTTTCACCAAACCTTTCAAGTTGAGTCAATTCACTTTATATCTCCTCTCCCGTCGATTATTTTTTAGTCAATTGATATTCTTTGATTCCTCTCTACCCCAAACATAGATCAATGAAAGGGTTTGGTTTGAAATTAGAAGTTAGCATTTTCAATCTGTTTTTTCTTCATTGCATTCATTTGGGAGTAGGCCACCAACAACAAGGCCACTATATGGTAAATGGTGGGTGCACCAATATGTAATGCATGAAAGGAGATATATTTTTGGATTTTAATTTCCAGACATTTTTCTGAATATTCGGTCCAATGAAGGAGAGAATCGCCACTAAATCAATACATAAATATCACAGTATGGCATCTAAACAGTCTAAATATATTATTTTGAATCTTTGAAATGCTGTTACATCCATGACATTTTCTGCACAAGGGCAAAGCTTGTGGGAGTATTGTTTTGATTAAAAAAAGATATTCATAATGGAACTTCTATGATGGGACATAAGAATTTACCATTAGACTCTTGACAACTCATGCCCAATTCCTGGTTTTCTTGGCCCTATCTATCAGAGACCTGTCTATTAGGCCTTGGCCAAACGAGGACACATGTTGGGGAAACATGTTTCCTAAATGTTTGCGAGGATGGCCAAACGGTCACGAAACATCCGGAAACATCTTGCACGCGCTTGGAAACATTGTGTCCCGGACACAAAATTTGTGGCGCACAACAATGGTTCCGTGGTGGCCAAACTGGACATATCCACACCAGGAATTGTGTTTGTTAACTTTGATGTAATGCATAATTTAAATTATTGAATAAGGCCTGGATCCATTTGGTTGGTACAATAAATAAATCTCGGTAGAGAGCAGGATCCTTGATCCCCCAATACTACCTTTGATCAGTCAACACAAAATGTGTTTATGCTGGCTCCGCTTTTAGGCAGTGCCTAAATCTATATATTAAAAAAAAAAATAGTAAAGAAGCTTCTATGCATTCATGAATTGTGTCTTTTCCAGTTAAGACCTGCTTCTTGCGACCCGCGTAAAGTTTTCTCAGATACGGGGTTTCCACCCTCCAGATATCGGCACTGAAAAATATCACTTCCCGGCTTGCAAAAATGTCCAATTTTTTCATAAAGAGGGGGGAGGGGAGGGGGAGATTGCCCTTTTCAAGGATAGAAAATAAGTTAAAGTTAAAGATATTTTAACCCCCATCCCATTTAAGCCCCTGTCTATAATAATTAAGCCACCACCCCTGCCTGATTTGGGTTTTGTTTTTTTGTACAAAGGAAGTAATATAAATACTTATTAATAGCATCTAAGACTTTATAGGAACCAAAATACCTAGTGTCGGATCTGAAAATAATTGAAATAAGTCCCCTGTGTAACCAAGCAGATTTCTTCGGCACTAAAAAGGAAATAAGCGACAGGGGCCTATCAGAGATTTTACGATGATTTATTAGAGGCCGTTTTCGGAGCCTACCTGTAGGCTTTGATAGTTTTTCCGGCACTAAAACCCCAAAAACACAAAGTTCGAGGCGGCCGGATTATGCGAGCTCGAAATATAATTATTATTATATCAAATAGTAATTTATATCTTTTGATAAATAAGATACTACTTATCATAATATTATTATATTAAACTACAAAACTATTTTGTCGCGTGATATATCTAGGGACATTAATCTCTTACTCACAACCCTTAAATGGAGCTTCAATGGAGCCTGTCGGGAATGTAATTACAGTCACAACAAGGGTGAAAAGAATTATCTGCGAAATTCTTTATAGGTAAAAAAGCAAAAAGAATCATAAAACTATTGAGATGATTAACAGTAATGATACAAAACTCCCTGCTTTTCTATTAATTAATATCTGAGGCAATTCAACAGTAGGCAAATAACAGAATTACTAGAAAAATAAATGTGCTAAGATATCAGAATTTTTTCTAAATGGCTCGATTATAATAACCTTTACTTCTAGGATTGTCCAAGGACAAATCTAGTTAGTAAATTGCTCGATTTTAATAACCTTTACTTCTAGTATTGTCCAAGGACAAATCTAGTTAGTTTGAAAACATTTCCCTGCACCAAACAGCAAAATTTAACGGGTTCACTTTACGTGTTGCAATGAAAGGGGCTAACAAACTATTTTTTATTTGTCCATCCGATCCTTTTATCAGAAGATATGCGTAATTACATATTTGGTGGAAGGGGGAGGAAAAAGTAACAAGTATTGTCTGCCAGAGAAGGAACCCTACTACCGCCCTACTTGTATTCGGTTCATAAGATGATGTATTGCAAACGGGCTTTGTCGAGTTCATATAAAAAAAGGACATCGTGACCGTCCACGGGAAAACGTACACTAAGGTTTTCAAACTCGTGGGCACGTGCACGGGCACACGCCGCTTAAACGGATTTTTTTTCCGTGACCACGTTACTTTTTTCCGTTGACACGGAATTTTTTTCATGTGGCCACGGAAGGAAAAGCCGTGGGCACGCGGTAAAAAAGGCCGTTAAAAAGAATTTGAAAGGCCGTTAACACGGCTGTCAAGATTCCGTGTCTACGAATCAAGCACACGGATCGCGAGTCGTGAATGTTGAACTATTCGATTTAATCTTCCGATTTTAGTGAAAGCCGTTTTCACAACTTTGAGTCGTTGTGGTGGTTACGGCTTGATGTTAGGTAAACAGTAAACACCGAAATCGGTATCAAACATTCACTGATCGTGGCCGCTCTAGTGAAATGTCACAGAAATAAATGTGAAATACTTATTCCTTATAATATGTGGGTTAATTTGGTGTGTGTTATGTAGTGATAACACGTAAATACAGGACGAGAGTTTTGTTATGAACTAGTCGCGGTTTCGGCTTCTTGTTAGAGAAAAAAAGAAACTCCGTTGGTATCAGACATTCGCTGATCATGACCGCTCTTGTGGAATCTTACAGATTTCATAATTCCTCATATTCCTCATAATTCGAGGATTTATTTGATGTGTGTTATTTGCATAAACTAGTGGGGATTTCGTTTTTTTGTTAGACAAAACTAGAAGCTCCGAAGTCGGTATCAAAGGTTTACTGATTATGGCCGCTCTAGTGAAATAGTACAGAAATAAATCAGAAATACTTATTCCTCATAATTCGAGGATTTATTTTATGTGTGCTATATGTGTATATGTAAGATTGCGTAAATAAGGGCGAAAGTTGTGTCATCAACTAGTGGCGATTTCAGCTTGTTTTTAGACAAACAAGAAACTCCGAAGTCGGTATTTTTGAGCAATTTCGCGCACTTTCCGAACATGTTGTCGCGTGTTTCGTCTTCGTTGTTGATCATAGTTTTTCTTGTTTGATTTGATACTCGAGATGGTTTGATTTAAATACTTCGATATCGATAAACTAAGCTTTCTTATCAAGTATGCTCACTACTCTACGGCAATCGACGTGTTTATCTATGGAAGGAGGAGGAGGAACGGAGATAAACAGCGACAAAGACTTGGCTGTAGTTTTAAATTGATGTTTACTCACTTCCCGCGATTTAAGGGAGTAATGCATGGTCAAACATAACGCGGAGGCTTCAAAACTTTAATGTCCAGGATCCCGAGAACGTGATCATTAAACAGTTTCGGAGTTTAATGATAAAAGACTTAGAATTTTTAGCAGTTTAAGAGTTAAATGATGAATAAAAATCCTCATTGACCTTCATTCAAAATCTTTGCGGCCAATCATCCGATGTCCACGACGTACACTCGATTGTCTGCAATCCTCCATACGACTTTGAAAGCCGTGAACTTAAGTCTTCTCTACAGTTTAAAAAAAATACTGAAAGTCGTGGGCTAAGATTGTGCAACCCGTGTCCACGTAAAGAATATCCGTAGACACGGGAAAAAAATCCGTTTAATATCCGTTTGTTTTTGGCGTTTACACGGAAAACCTAAGTGTACGTTTTCCCACGGACGGTCACTCATGAGATGTCATCCTCCATCTCTTCCTAAGATTTACAAAAAGTAACGACACAGTTGAGGTAATGGACAAAAATAGGGCAAATGTTTTCTTTGTACAATAATGATAGGAAGTCCCGACCCTCACCCTGCTACGGCCCTTCTCGTATTCGTTAGTGTACTCACTTGTCCACGCTACGTCAGAGTAGCCACCAAACACGTATCGGCCCCCAACGCTCACGAGTACGATGTTCGGCGCTTTGCCGTTGCATTTTTCATGGAAGGTCCTGGCAGCCCAGCCATCTCTCTTTGCAGAGAAACATCTGACCCAGCGACTTTTTGGACTCTGCTGCACGGGCTGCAGGAATCCCAAGAGATCTCGGAGGTACTCTGGACCTTTGCCGCTGAGGATGGCGGACTTCTCTAAAACTGCAACGGAATTACACCATCAAGAGATATTATAGATAAAGGCTTGTACTTCATGGTATGTCCATATTGTATCCTTCTCCTCGCATTGAGCGATAACGAATTGGAAAACTAATCTTATGAAATACTTGCCTCGGGATAATCACGAGTATGTCTAGATAAGGAGATAAGTGTAATAAAAAGTAAAAATTTGGGGTAAACATCAATAGAAAAATACTTAAACAGGAGGCAATTCTCTAAAAATAACGATAGAGGCAAAGAAGAAAGTTGTCAATGTTCTCGATGTCACGTTGGATCTCAGGAACCAATCGTCCACAGAGAAAGCAATCACCCTAACAACCTCATCAAGAACATTTCAATGCGGGTAAATAAACGCTTTAGCGAGATCTCTTCATCTGCAGAATGCTGAACAAAGCGGTGCCGGGATACCAACATGTGCTCGACCGCAGTGGATACCAGCACCGCCTGCAGTTCCAACGCCAAAAGACCCAGCAATAGGCAGAAACTGGAAATCACCCGTAAATCTGAGCGATGCAGCTACAACTACGCACTTACAAAAAGTTTGTAAATGCGCAAAAAGGGGACCCAGAGAAACCTGGAAATAGCCTGTAAATAGTCTGTAAATTGTCTGCAAACCTTTGGGATGGAACTAAAGCTTCCCATTGCATAGATATTCCAGACTGTTTTCAGGGTTTTCTGTGTCCCGTTTTAGTGCATGCTCTTGGTTCTCCGAATACGGATTATTTCCAGTTTATTCACAGACTATTCAAAGACTTTCTGTCATTGTGAGAAGACTCTAAACAATCTACATACTATTTACAGACAAATATGGCAAATCTAGGGTTTAGAAATATATCTAGTATATATAAAGTCCAATTTCCGGTTAATTTCCCGTGTATGTACAGGCTATTTTCATACAATGGAACATGACACAGCTAAAAGAGAATTTACCTTGGCCTTTATAAACTAAGATTGTCTTTGACAAAGAATCCCAATACTCCTCGTCCACGCATAAATAAACACCATCTTCTCCATCCATTGTATGAACAGTACCGCTTTCGAACATATGCACGTGTTCGCGAAAATTGCGAACAACGCAACAGCAGCTGTTACTGTTAGAGAGGATTACAGTTATTCATAATCAGGACACAACTGTATTGGAGAATTTACCTGTATGCTCAGATTCACCAACTGAGACTTGGCTTGATACATCAACTGAGATCTTCTTTGACATGGAACTCCAATATTCCTGATCCACTACAACACGAACTCCACCCTCCATACAAGGCTTATCCACGGGTTTCTCTGCTAGACTGGATAGCTGGGATAGCACTTCATTCCTAATGGACAAGACATCCACATCATTTGCTTCCCTGCACATTCTCTCAGCAAACTCCAAACTGCTACGAGCACTTGCAAGTCTCATGGATAAATTCTCTCTCTGGGCAGTCAGCTGCTTCTCTTGCTTCTGACAAGCTGACTCGATCCCTCCTCTAAGATCAGATCGCATCTTCTCAAGAGCCCCTATCTGCTTATCAATAAACTGATCCAGATTCTTCCTGGTTACAAGTTTATTTTCGTCAAGATGTTGTTGAGCCTTTTCAAGCAATGCCATCGCCTGTTCAATGTCGGTCAGTTTTGATGTAACTTTTTTTGCTCTTTCCAATATTTCTTCTTTCTCTCGAGCGATAACGTCACTTGTGAAAAGGTAGTCATGATTTTTATGATCAACAACGGTGCAGTCGCGGCAAATTACTTCCTTACAAGATTCGCAAAACAGTTTCAGCTTTTTACCCTTATGTTTGGTGCAGTAGGAAGTTTTGCTCATTGCTAGTAACTTTCCGCTTTTGATCTCATCAAGACTGAGGATAGTATGGTGTTGCAACGGACGAAGTCTCTTATGAGCCGAGATACACTGCTCACAGACAAAGTGATCGCACTCGTTACATCTCCCTTGGGCAGGCTCGTCACTATCACACATTTGACAAACAGTTTTCTTCTTGGAGTCTTCAGATGTCAAAAAAGGAAGAACAGAGATAATACTATTGATCATAAAGTTCACCTTCAAACTCGAAACATCAGCCGGGGAAATCTAAGAGAAAAAAAAACAGGTTTAATAAAATTCGCATATCGCCATTTAAAAATCAAAAGGGAGGACCATTTTAGATCAGCCTTATTGTGGTCTATACTACGATGGATTGTATTAATATAATAATTAATTCTTATCATTAAACTGTTTAATACTCATAAACTATTAGGGAATGGATATAAATTTCTTGTGGAAAGAATTCAAGTTCACAGTGATTCGTACACATTTAGGGAAAGTTCATTTATTATCCCGAGAGGGGGGTGGGGGGGTGGGGGGTTCGTGAGGATTTTGATAAAAGTAAGGAAAAAAATTAGTTGCCCCCCCTTCAGGTGGAACAAAATTTTCCATGCCCCCCTTATGCCCCATCCCTCGAGAAAACCCGAAGAAAGAAGGAGCAAAGAAGGGAACAGCAACGCCAATGTTGAAGGAACGCGAGCAAGGAATTGAAAAAGTGAAGGCACTCAATTTCTCAAATGTGCGACTAAATCCAGGTTGTCAACCTGATAAGGGTTGTTGCTCTAATTGACACAGAAGAAGCGAAAAGGCTTTTTGTTCTTCCCCACGCGAGAAAAGCGCAGCAGGAGAAAAAAAAAGAAAGAGAGAGGAAGACAGCTTGTAGCATTAGAGCGTTTTGGTAATGATTTCAAATATGGAACATAAGCATATAGCGGAAACCATGAAAAAAAAGGTGTATACAGGTTTACATAGCATCGATGAAACGTAGTTTAATACATATCCTTGACTCATGGATTGTGCATGCCAAAAAACTGCCGCAAACCGAGACTCTTTGAAGCAAGAAGTCTGATTTGACACTTGGTCAAATTATTTAGAAGGGACAACACCCAAAGAAATCAAATCAGTGACCCGCCTTTTTAAAATCCACACACATTCGGCACCTTCACCTTTAGACCTCAAAAATTTCTCAAGGCCCACCCACAGTATCCTCACCCACCCCCCCACCCCACAGTATCCTCACGCCCCCCCCCCTACAACCCCTCCCTCGGGATAATAAATGAACTTTCCCTTAGTTCTCAATTGAAAAGCACTATGTTGTTTAAATCAATTTGTTTGTTGCAGCAAAACGTTTGTTACACAAGTTGTGCCAAGGTCATTTAACTAATAGATGTATTTTTTGACAGATTACCTGGAATCCCGCCTTACAGAGGGGGCACACAAGTTTTCCTCTCCCTTCAGAGTGCACTGCCAGCTCTTCCAGGCAGTGCCGACAAAATGAGTGCAAGCAAGGCAGCACTCTAGGATCGTTGAAGTGCTCTATACATATAGAGCACGTCACCTCATCCTCGAGGCGCCTGCTGGCAGATGTTGCCATTTCTTCAAGAAAAAACTAGAAAAGCATAAGAAAATGGTTATTACACTGCTACTCATATCAGCCTTAAAAACACTATCAATATCCCTGAGAATTCTCTTATTTCTGTGATGATATAAAAAACTATGAATTATCAGCGCTGGAGAAGTTGCAGTCCAAAGCAGTTTTGGGGTAGGTATTAGATGTTTATTTTATTGTATTATTTTCGCGATTTTGGTGCAAGAAAATCAAACAAAACAATTGGAATTAAAATGTGCTTTCATGTTCATGCGTGAGCTTATTTAATTTTAACGCATCCCAATTTTCATGGAACTTTCGCGTCACTTTTTTTTCTCTCGAAATTGTTAAAATCGCAAGATTAAAGTGACGCGAAGATAAAGAAGAATAAGGTATACTATACCAATTCTGCACCTGTTGGACATATATTCTACCTTATGACTAGGTGAAGCGAAGATATTAAGTTTATTTCCATTCCATTAGGGACCTTCCCTAATGAGTTGAACCTTTTTTTATATTGAACCATGAATCACCCTAAGTGGGAGGAAAAAAGCTGTCCTTCAAACAGTGGAATGTTTGGTAATTAACATGTCTTTCTCCCGCCGAGTGTCACAAACTGTGCGCGAAAATAAGGCCTCCCGGATTTTGTGTATTTGTCAGTTTATTGGCTATGAACCCAACACTTCTAGAATACACTAACTAGAGGTCTATCACAAATCATGCATTCCGATTGGCTGAGCTACTAATTAGTGATAGACGATGAGTAGAGAAATTCTCGGGAAAAAGGCGGCTGAATCGCGATTTGACGAAGTTAGCGGCGACTTAAGGGACGTCCCTGCTCCAATAAACTATAAAGCAAGTCAGAAGAAAAAGTTCCAAGGAAAGGTAGAACTGGAAGACACAAATGCACACGCCAATCAATCGGGGCAAATGACAGTCGAATTTGCCATTTCGTGCATGATGTATTCCTACTAGCCAACTAGCCCGACTTTACGCTCAAATGAGCGTCTAGTTTACAATAAGTTTACATTATGCAGAATGGAAGCCAACCAGAGTTTATTTATCCAAGAAAAGAAATAAAGATGAGCTTAATCGCTGTCTCCAAGAATTTAATGCTTTGGTTCGGCAAAAGAATGGCAAATACAATGGTTTATTTGAAAGAAACCTAAACCGTGCTGTCTAAATCGGCCTTAATTAAGCTGCTTAGTGAGGCGGCACCGAGCTTGGCTAGTCAGAAAAGGCTGACTTCGACAGCACGATTCAGTCGCATGCGACCTGTCTACGACATGTCTTAGCCCTGAATAAACACTACGACTTTTTCAGTCGAGCATCGTAGCCGAGTCGTAGGTTGATTTACACGACTCTAGTTGTAGATGTGTTGCGGGCAAGTCGCATACGACTAAATCGTGCTGTTTAGATCAGCCTTAATAAATCAAGTATAGATTGCCAATTAGACATGCGAAATACAAGTTTTGGGAAAAAAGTAGGTTAAATATAAACATTTCGAATTCCTCGAATGTTCCGTAAATCGAATCGAAAGCGGAAGTGAAACTAATTTCATGTCACCTCTTCAGCTTTATCACGCCGAAGACAAATGAATAGATTCACTTTTAGACGCCTTACAAATAAAGGAACAGCTAATAGCTAAAATAGGGTGGAAAACGCGATATAAATACCTGTTTCTTGTCGAAATCTTCTCAGACGAATCCTAACTTACAATGGAAGCGTCTGATCAACCCTTCGGGAAAGACGCAAAGGGATCTAGACCCTAGTCCCCACGCAGTCAGTCAGACCGCCCCCTGTCACGCAAGGCGAGCTCAGCAGTCACATGCGGAACCAAACAAAACAGAAGCAAACAGCGTTGACTTTGATCGCGAAGAATTCTGCATCTCAGATAAGGCTCAATATTTTCTAGTCTTCCTAGACTCGATTATTTAGCTCAGTTGAAATTGGACTCAGGCGCATTACGAGACACAGATCCCCCAGAGGTCAGAGCGGTCGCGTGATGCTTGGACAGGCCCTACACAAGCCCTTGAGCCTGAATTATTCTATTTTCTATTACTATATGGTTGCCAGGGCGCTAAGACAAGCATCTGTCTATGGTTGCCAAGGCGCTAAGACGAGCATTATGGAGGGATATGGTTGCCAGGTGCTCATTATCAATAAGTGAACCTTTTGTGTCTTTATTGAAAATACTATCGGATTTTTTTTATCAAAGACGGTCCCTCTGTTTAATCACCGCCATTTCCCTGGTTCTACATCCGCTTGGACATGAAAGCGCAGCGTTTCTGAATATATTTTGCAGTTTTATCTGTAGATAGCACAAATCAAACTTAAATAAAAGGGAAGCTATTGAGCCATTGCATTAAATGGCAGCGTGATTGGCCTTCTCTAACATGAACCTTAATATCTTCAAGGTGTTCAACTTCTTAAACAAGAGATGTGAGCGTGCCCTTCTCATGAGACGCAACCCCCGTGAGGTGACCTGGACTGTTCTGTATCGCCGCAAGCACAAGAAAGACACCCAGGAGGAAGTGTCCAAGAAGCGCACCCGCCGTAATATCAAGTTCCAGAGGTCTGTACAGGGTGCGTCTCTTGACAACATCCTCGCCAAGAGAAACCAGAAGCCTGAGGTCCGCAAGGCGCAGAGAGAGCAAGCTATCAGGTGACTAGGTTAACCATGTTTACCCATGTTTAAGGCACATTTTGCTGTGAACTTAACTATGTGTTCTTATCACATCTTATAAATGGAAGATGGAAGATGGAAGATGTATAGCTGATACTGATTTTAATAACACAAATTTAATAGAACCTCAGGAAAACAATAGGCAAAACTTGTGTACCAAACTAATTTTTTTCTTTTATATAGCAATTTAAAGGTATAGCTTTAGAAATATATTAAACTGTAATTAATGCTGTAATCAGCTCAGTAAGAAAACAGGAATGTCTTTAAAGTTAAAATTGAATTTCTTTAGGAAAAAAATGAAAAAAGCTTTTAAGCTTTAATCATGCTCTACTCTGTCGATACAAATATTTCACTCAATGTTTAAATGCCAAAGTGTGTGCATTTTGTCATGTTTTAAAGAATGCAATGCATTATGGGCTAAGGTCATGCTTTTGGACAGTGTTCTTTGTAAATATAGACCAGAAATAGTTCGAATAGCACACGTTCACAGCTAGGCCAATTCTACTGTTTCTTTTGGATTTTGATTGTAAGGGATATCTCCGTTCTGATGACATGCACGCTTTTTCTAGCACTTTATTAAACACATAAAAAAAGTTGCAAAGGAATAAGCAGAAACATACCTTGATCAGGCTATTTTAGGAGCAATAATTGGGAACATGCTTGTGTTGTATCGTGATTGTGTACGGGGCCATGCGGTGTCTAGCTACATAGTATCTTATTTCAGTATCTCAAGTTAATGCTTTTAGGGCAAAACTATCTACTCTACACTGATTGTCTACCTTTGTGTTTGTTTGGAGACCCAGCATTTCTGTGATGTCTTATTCATACTGGTTGAGACAAGTCTATGATAAAATCTAATCCAACTGAGAAATGTAGGTTTTAGGCTGTTTATTTCATTGTGTATGCTTTTATCATATTGCTGATTCTGCTTGTGATTGCTCACAGGGCAGCTAAAGAGTAGCTGAGAGCAAAGGCAGATACAAAGAAGGTAACTACAGGGGTCATTTGTGTCACATGTGCTTTGTACCCCTTGTATACACCATGTGCCCACACCCTAATCTGTGTACCCTGTATACCCCATCCAGTTATGCACCCTTCACGCCCACCCCACGATGTGTATCCTGTATACACCTATTTCAAATAAGGTTGCACTCGAGAACCCATGTGTGGTAACCTGCGGTGGTTCATGGGAAACGCATAGATGACTGAATATTGTATCTGAACGCCATGTGAGTTTTCATGAGAATGTAAACAAGAATTCTACAGCTTTTGAAACCTCAATTTTAATTTTATTTAGCCTTCTTTGCACATTTACTTGATACCCAGGAAGCACTGTGGGTTACGATACACAGATTCTCCGAGTGCAACCTTATTTGAAATAGGTGTACACCACCGAGCTTTACACCCTTCATAAACCCGACAATATGTACCTTGTAGACATCCACAACTTTGCACCCTTTGCCCACACCCAAATCTGTCTACCCTGTATACACCCAAAAGCTTTGCACCCTTGGTACACACCCAAATCTGTCTACCCTGTATACACCCCATAGCTTTGCACCCTTGGTACATACCCAAATCTGTCTACCCTGTATACTCCCCATAGCTTTGCACCCTTTGCCCACACCCAAATCTGTGTACCCAGTATACACCCCATAGCTTTGCACCCTTGGTACACACCCAAATCTGTCTACCCTGTATACACCCCATAGCTTTGCACCCTTGGTACACACCCAAATCTGTGTACCCTGTATACACCCCATAGCTTTGCACCCTTGGTACACACCCAAATCTGTCTACCCTGTATACACCCCATAGCTTTGCACCCTTGGTGCACACCCAAATCTGTCTACCCTGTATACACCCCATAGCTTTGCACCCTTGGTACACACCCAAATTTGTCTACCCTTAATACACCCCATAGCTTTGCACCCTTGGTACACACCCAAATCTGTCTACCCTGTATACACCCCATAGCTTTACACCCTTGGTACACACCCAAATCTGTCTACCCTGTATACACCCCATAGCTTTGCACCCTGGGTACACACCCAAATCTGTGTACCTTGTACACACCTCATAGCTTTGCACCCTTGGTACACTCCCAAATCTGTCTACCCTGTATACACCCCATAGCTTTGCACCCTTGGTACCCAACCAAAGCTGTCTACCCTGTATACACCCCATAGCTTTACACCCTTTGCCCACACCCAAAGCTGTCTACCCTGTATACACCCCATAGCTTTGCACCCTTTGTACACACCCAAATCTGTCTACCCAGTATACACCCCATAACTTTGCACCCTTGGTACACACCCAAATATGTGTACCCAGTATACACCCCATAGCTTTGCACCCTTGGTACACACCCAAATCTGTGTACCCAGTATACACCCCATAGCTTTGCACCCTTGGTACACACCCAAATCTGTGTACCCAGTATACACCCCATAGCTTTGCACCCTTGGTACACACCCAAATCTGTCTACCCAGTATACACCCCATAGCTTTGCACCCATGGTACACACCCAAATCTGTGTACCCAGTATACACCCCATAGCTTTGCACCGTTGGTACACACCCAAATCTATCTACCCAGTATACACCCTATAGCTTTCCACCCTTGGTACACACCCAGAGCTGTCTACCCTGTATACACCCCATAGCTTTGCACCCTTAGTAAACACCCAAATCTGTCTACCTAGTATTCAGCCATAGCTTTGCACCCTTGGTACACACCCAAATCTGTCTACTCTGTATACATCCCATAGCTTTGCACCCTTGGTACACACCCAAATCTGTCTACCCAGTATACACCCCATAGCTTTGCACCGTTGGTACACACCCAAATCTATCTACCCAGTATACACCCCATAGCTTTGCACCCTTGGTACACACCCAAATCTGTCTACCCTGTATACTCCCCATAGCTTTGCACCCTTTGCCCACACCCAAATCTGTGTACCCAGTATACACCCCATAGCTTTGCACCCTTGGTACACACCCAAATCTGTCTACCCTGTGTACACCCCATAGCTTTGCACCCTTGGTACACACCCAAATCTGTGTACCCTGTATACACCCCATAGCTTTGCACCCTTGGTACACACCCAAATCTGTCTACCCTGTACACACCCCATAACTTTGCACCCTTGGTGCACACCCAAATCTGTCTACCCTGTATACACCCCATAGCTTTGCACCCTTGGTACACACCCAAATTTGTCTACCCTTAATACACCCCATAGCTTTGCACCCTTGGTACACACCCAAATCTGTCTACCCTGTATACACCCCATAGCTTTACACCCTTGGTACACACCCAAATCTGTCTACCCTGTATACACCCCATAGCTTTGCACCCTGGGTACACACCCAAATCTGTGTACCTTGTACACACCTCATAGCTTTGCACCCTTGGTACACTCCCAAATCTGTCTACCCTGTATACACCCCATAGCTTTGCACCCTTGGTACCCAACCAAAGCTGTCTACCCTGTATACACCCCATAGCTTTACACCCTTTGCCCACACCCAAAGCTGTCTACCCTGTATACACCCCATAGCTTTGCACCCTTTGTACACACCCAAATCTGTCTACCCAGTATACACCCCATAACTTTGCACCCTTGGTACACACCCAAATATGTGTACCCAGTATACACCCCATAGCTTTGCACCCTTGGTACACACCCAAATCTGTGTACCCAGTATACACCCCATAGCTTTGCACCCTTGGTACACACCCAAATCTGTGTACCCAGTATACACCCCATAGCTTTGCACCCTTGGTACACACCCAAATCTGTCTACCCAGTATACACCCCATAGCTTTGCACCCATGGTACACACCCAAATCTGTGTACCCAGTATACACCCCATAGCTTTGCACCCTTGGTACACACCCAAAGCTGTCTACAATCTATACACCCCATAGCTTTGCACCCTTGGTACACACCCAAATCTGTCTACCCAGTATACACCCCATAGCTTTGCACTGTTGGTACACACCCAAATCTATCTACCCAGTATACACCCCATAGCTTTCCACCCTTGGTACACACCCAAAGCTGTCTACACTCTATACACCCCATAGCTTTGCACCGTTGGTACACACCCAAATCTGTCTACCCAGTATACACCCCATAGCTTTGCACCGTTGGTACACACCCAAATCTATCTACCCAGTATACACCCTATAGCTTTCCACCCTTGGTACACACCCAGAGCTGTCTACCCTGTATACACCCCATAGCTTTGCACCCTTAGTAAACACCCAAATCTGTCTACCTAGTATTCAGCCATAGCTTTGCACCCTTGGTACACACCCAAATCTGTCTACTCTGTATACATCCCATAGCTTTGCACCCTTGGTACACACCCAAATCTGTCTACCCAGTATACACCCCATAGCTTTGCACCGTTGGTACACACCCAAATCTATCTACCCAGTATACACCCCATAGCTTTGCACCCTTGGTACACACCCAAATCTGTCTACCCTGTATACACCCCATAGCTTTGCACCCTTGGTACACACCCAAATCTGTGTACCCTGTATACACCCCAAAGCTTTGCACCCTTGGTACACACTCAAATCTGTCTACCCAGTATACACCCTACAGCTTTGCACCCTTGGTACACACCCAAATCTGTGTACCCAGTATACACCCCATAGCTTTGCACCCTTGGTACACACCCAAATCTATCTACCCAGTATACAGCCCATAGCTTTGCACCCTTGGTACACACCCAAATCTGTCTACCTAGTATACACCCCATAGCTTTGCACCCTTGGTTCACACCCAAATCTGTCTACCCTGTATACACCCCCATAGCTTTGCACCCTTGGTACACACCCAAATCTGTCTACCCAGTATACAGCCCATAGCTTTGCACCCTTGGTACACACCCAAATCTGTCTACCTAGTATACACCCCATAGCTTTGCACCGTTGGTACACACCCAAATCTGTCTACCCTGCATACACCCCATAGCTTTGCACCCTTGGTACACACCCAAATTTGTGTACCCAGTATACAGCCCATAGCTTTGCACCCTTGGTACACACCCAAATCTGTCTACCCAGTATACACCCCATAGCTTTGCACCCTTTTTACACACCCAAATCTATCTACCCAGTATACAGCCCATAGCTTTGCACCCTTGGTACACACCCAAATCTGTCTACCTAGTATTCACCCCATAGCTTTGCACCCTTGGTACACACCCAAATCTGTGTACCCAGTATACACCCCATAGCTTTGCCCCCTTAGTACACACCCAAATCTGTGTACCCTATATATTCCCCTACACTGCACACCTGCTTTAGACCCGATCTTGTGCATATGTTTGTCAATGTGCTGTTTCTGTGATGAATTATCATTGCCTACATTGTTTGAGGGTTACTCATTGATGAAGACATGATGTTCTGAGAAACAAAGAGAGTGTTGTACGGTTACGACCCTTTTGAAAAAGGCTAGTAGAGAAGAGGTCATGGCGTTTGTGCTCCGAGAGTAATTTGAATTTAGCTCATGTAGAGCACGTCGATTTCAACATTTATTTGCTTCACTCGTTGTACGTTTGTGTATTCTAAATGCCAAGAAGACCAAAAAAGAAAAAACAACATACGATGGAGATTGAAGGTGCAGTTGGCAGAGACGATGAAGATGAAGTCGTCACAATGGCGGCGGTAAAGAACTTGTTGTCCGCACAAGAATCTATGCTACGATCGTTATTTGAATCTGAAATGAGCAAGCTTAGTGAAAGGGTCGATACTCTGGCAAGCACTGTCAGCGATCTGAAGAATAGTGTTGAGTATTCTCAAAAGGAGATGCTTGATCTGAAATCTGAAACACGGCGAAGGTCAAGGCGAAACTTCAAGAGGCCGAGGTTGAGATTAGCCGGGTACAAAACTCGAGTACCTGGAAAACTAATCACGCAGGAACAATATCAGGGTATCTGGTATTCCAGAGTCTCCTGGCGAAAGTTGGGATGACGTCGAGGCCAAGGTCAAGGAAAATATAAAGCAAGCGTTGCGGTTAGAGTTCGAAATCGAGAGGGGGCACAGAGTTGAGAGGCGCCCCGGGCTGAGAAGAAGGGATGGCGGACGTGATGCTAGTCGAGATCAGCCAAGGACGATTGTCTGCAAGCTTTACGACTGGAAACAGCGCGAGGCAGTTCTTAGAGGAGCAAGGAAAACCAAGCCAAAAGGTTTATACATAGCTGAAGATTTGGCCCTAGCGACACTGAAGAAGCGGGAGGGCCAAATCGACAAGATGAAAGAAGCTAGAAGTGCTGGTAAGCTGGCCTACTTCGTGCTAGATCGTTTAGTCATTAGAGATAAAAGGAAGCCTGATATGTAGATGAATAAAAACCTATGCAATTTCTTTCCTTTTAGTCATCTTGACGATGACGAATTTCGGCTTGAGCTCTACGAGCTTCAACATGGTCGCATATGATTTGATCTAGATCGTCTACAGAGTCTGAAATTCAATCCATTACTCACTGAAAATCAGAATCTAAGTCTGTGTGTTGATAATGATCCTGATTCTAATTTCTATAAATCCTGTAAGTGTGAATATTATGTGGAAGATAATTTTAATGATTTGACTGCTCAAAAGTGTTACACGGAAAAGCACTTGTCTGTGCTACATGTAAACACTCAAAGTCTTTCCAAGAATTTCGATAAATTTACTAATTTACTTTCAACTCTGGAGCTCAATTTTTCCATGATGGGAATTAGTGAAACTTGGTTGAAAGAGTCTGATCATGCTTGCAATATTGATGGTTATAATTACATTCATAACTTCCGTAAGGGAAAAACAGGAGGAGGCGTTGGTTTGTATTTGCGTCAAGACTTTGTTTACAAATGCCGACCTGACTTGTGTTTTTTCAACAAGAGCGCAAAATTTCTATTTGTGGAGATTATTCGTAATGGCCAAAAAAATATCCTAGTTGGTGTGATCTATAGACCACCTAAAAATAATGTTTGTGATTTTTGCAATGAATTAGATCAATTGCTTATGGAAATCTCTAAGAATAACAAATCCTGCGTACTTATGGCAGACTAGAATTTAGATTTAATGAAGCATCATTGTCATAGGCTAACTGCGGAAATTCTTGATATTATGTATTCAAAAATGTTTTTCCCATTGATTACGCGACCGACTAGGATAACATCGCATACCACCACTTTGTTAGACAATATATTCATAGACAACTTGGACAGTTGTTGCGATAGTGGGTTGTTGTTCTCTGATATTTCAGATCATCTACCTGTTTTTTCCATTCTTTCAGAGGACCTTAATTGTGTTTCTAAAAAGTCTGGGATTACCAATCGAGAGAAAAATTCCTCTAATATGGAAAAATTTAGATTGGAACTTCAACAGTGTGATTGGAATCTTGTGTCACAGAGTAAGAATCCTTGCGTTGCTTATGAATTGTTTTTAAAACAATTTACCTCTTTATACAATACGTGTTTCCCACTCAAAAGAAGAAAGGCGAAGAAAATGTGTTTTAGGAAACCTTGGTTGACAAAAGGCCTTTTAAAATCAATTAAGAAGAAAAGCAAGCTTTATAAACGATATCTTTCTTGTCCTAATCCAACAAGGGAGCGCTGTTATAAGACATTTAGGAATAAACTCAATCATTTGCTAAGGATTGCTAAGCGCAATTATTATGAGAGTAAACTTCTTCAATATAAGGATAATGTTAAGCGTACTTATCACTTCATATTATATGAAGTGATTAACCGTAAAACCGCTGCATCTCGCCTACCTTCTACATTCATGGTAAATAGTGAGGAAATTTGCGATTCTAAAAAAAAATTGCTGATAATTTTTGCGATTATTTTACCAATATTGGTCCTTCCTTAGCTGCTAAGCTACCTCAGTCTTTATTGTCGCATACTAATTTCTTGAGAAATAGTCCTACCAACTCTGTATTTTTTGAAAACACTAATCACCAGGAGATTGCTGATATTTGCAATAGTTTACGCTCGGGCACTACCGCGGGACATGATGGCGTTAATATGGATGCTGTAAAAAACACCTTTGACTTAATTTCGATGCCTCTGTCTCATGTTATTAATCTTTCTCTTGAACATGGCATGGTTCCCAATGGTTTAAAAATAGCCCGTGTAGTTCCTCTTTTTAAAACTGGTGATCAGATGTTCTTCGTTAATTACAGACCTGTCTCTATTTTACCAGTTTTTTCAAAGTTTTTTGAAAAAAGTAGTATACAAACGTTTGTACAATTTTTTGTGGAAAAACAATATTCTTTTTGATAATCAATATGGCTTCCGCAAACATCATTCAACTGCGCTGGCTCTTTTAAATTTATGATAAATTGTCAGCTGCTAATGATAACAGGGAATATACCATAGGTGTATTTATTGGTCTTTCTAAGGCTTTCGACACAGTTAATCATTATATTTTATTAGAAAAACTTCAGCATTATGGAATTCGTGGAATTCCTTTGAAGTGGTTTGAAAGTTACCTCTCAGAGAGGCAACAGTTTGTTGATTATAGTGGCCACTTCTCATCCCGTAAGTACGTCAATTGTGGTGTGCCACAGCGGTCCGTACTGGGCCCATTGCTTTTCCTTATTTATATTTATGATCTTTGTAAGTATCGAACGCCTTAGATTTGATTTTGTTTGCTGATGATACCAATTTATTTGTTTCTCATAAAGTCCTAAATACTCTGGTTGCTATTGTTAATAAAGAATTAGGAAAACTCACGGATTGGTTCCTAGCTAATAAGTTATCTATAAACATAAAAAAAATCTAATTTCATGATATTTAGGCCGAAACAAAAAAGGCAAACGCTTGATGTGATTAAGGTGTCCATTGGCTGTCATGATATTTCACGCGTTAATAAAACTGTTTTCCTTGGTGTGGTCATTGACGAACACCTCACATGGATTCCGCATATTTCAAATGTTGCTAGAAAAGCCTCTAAAGCCATTGGCATCATATTCAAAGCAAGCTTCTGCCTCCCCAAACGTTCCCTTCTTACGCTGTATTACTCGCTTGTCTATCCATATTTTGATTATTGTGTTAGTTCAACGTACCATACAAATCTCGATCGCATCCGTAAGCTTCAAAAAAGAGTGGTGCGAGTTATTTCTGGAAAGTCATTTCTTGATCACCACTGACCCTTTATTCAAAGATCTTAAAATTATTAAATTTGACTGTATTTATTTATTGCATATTGGTAAATTAATGTTTCAATTCAAATTCGGTCTTTTGCCGATATCTTTTAACAGTATGTTTTATCTAAACAGTCAAATTCATAATTATAATACCAGAAGCGCATCACACTTTCATATTCCTAAGTGTAGAACAAATGTAAGAAAATTTGGCGTACGTTTTCAAGGACCTAAATTCTTCAACTCCCTGGACAAATCTATTCAAACTGCTTCCTCGTTTTCTTCTTTTGTTTCTCGGCTTAAATTGTTTTTAGTTGCTGCTTAATAATTATTTTTTCTCGTTTTTGTTTCAACTCCCTTTTTTTCTTTTATATTTGTGCCCCTAGCTGTGTGTGTGTATTTTTTTAATATATATAATTACATATTTCAATATGGAGTAGACGCCATGAACTTTTAGAAATATTAAGCTATTAAGAGCAGACGGGGATGACCATCTCGTATAAGCCTTTGGCTTTTTATGGTCTTCCCCGCCACCTAGTATTATTTTAGAAAATTATGTATAATGCAGCTTATTTGAACAGTGTGGCGAAATAAATAAACTGAAACTGAAAACAAACACAAACACAAGCACTATTTTCACCTGTGAAAAGATGATTCTACAATCTAGGTCAAACTAAGTTGAACCCCTCTCCCCTCCTGAATATTGGAGCATATGTACTTGATCATCTGACTGCATTTGCATTTAAAGCTGAAGAAACACTTTTAACCAGTATTAGATGGGGGGAGAAGGAGGAAATGTGTAACTCAGCCAAGTGTTCCATTTTTTTGTGGATTGCAGGATACGTTTTTATTGAGGATATTAATACGAGACACCTCCGTACGTACATTCTCTATTAGAAGTTCTACTAAAACTTTAGTATTCCGCAAAAAAGGGACAGATTTAGGTATGTATGCTTGCTTTTGGGGTCCTCTTGTATTTATAAACCTTTTGACTTCTTTGCAGCAATAACTGCCCAACCCGCTGCCCAACGACAGAAGGCTCAGAAGAATGTCAAGCAGATGGCTGCCAAGCCGCGTGTGGGAGGCAAGCGATAGAATAGTCAGCTATAGTCACAGCTATATCAAGCACGGCATAGAATAGTCAGCTATAGTCACAGCTTTAACAAGCAAGGCATAGAATAGTCAGCTATAGTCACAGCTATATAACAAGCACGGCATAGAATAGTCAGCTATAGTCACAGCTATAACAAGCACGGCATAGAATAGTCAGCTATAGTCACAGCTATATAACAAGCATGGCATAGAATAGTCAGCTATAGTCACAGCTATATAACAAGCATGGCATAGAATAGTCAGCTATAGTCACAGCTATAACAAGCACAGCATAGAATAGTCAGCTGTAGTCACAGCTATAACAAGCACAGCACAGAATAGTCAGCTATAGTCACAGCTATAACAATCACGGAATAGAATAGTCAGCTATAGTCACAGCTATAACAAGCACGGCATAGGATAGTCAGCTATAGTCACAGCTATAACCAGCATGGCATAGAATAGTCAGCTATAGTCACAGCTATAACGAGCACGGTATAGAATAGTCAGTTATAGTCACAGCTATAACCAGCACGGCATAGAATAGTCAGCTATAGTCACAGCTATAACAAGCACAGCATAGAATAGTCAGCTATAGTCACAGCTATAACAAGCGTAGCATAGGATAGTCAGCTATAGTCACAGCTATAACCAGCATGGCATAGAATAGTCAGTTATAGTCACAGCTATAACCAGCACGGCATAGAATAGTCAGCTATAGTCATAGCTATAACCAGCACGGCATAGAATAGTCAGCTATAGTCACAGCTATAACAAGCACGGCATAGAATAGCCAGCTATAGTCACAGCTATAACCAGCACGGCATAGAATAGTCAGCTATAGTCACAGCTATAACCAGAACGGCATAGAATAGTCAGCTATAGTCATAGCTATAACCAGCACGGCATAGAATAGTCAGCTATAGTCACAGCTATAACAAGCACGGCATAGAATAGCCAGCTATAGTCACAGCTATAACCAGCACGGCATAGAATAGTCAGCTATAGTCACAGCTATAACAAGCACGGCATAGAATAGTCAGCTATAGTCACAGCTATATCAAGCACGGCATAGAATAGTCAGCTATAGTCACAGCTATATCAAGCACAGCAAAGAATAGTCAGCTATAGTCACAGCTATAACAAGCATGGCATAGAATAGTCAGCTAAAGTCACAGCTATAACAAGCACAGCATAGAATAGTCAGCTATAGTCACAGCTATACGGTTCAATAGGGAGTGCACGTATAAAAAGGAATCAGAGCAGACGACCCGGAGGAACCAGGACTGACGAAATAAAGCAAGTACCAATCTACGCTGTTATCTTGTCTACGTTGTCGCGAACCCCCGTGACATTACAATGAGTTATTATAACCTAGCTATCAGATGCCTGGGCGGAACAGACGAGAACGTTGGCTTTATGAAGCTTTCCAGACTCTGAACTTATGTAAGAACTTGAGCGCGGGCGTGAAAACCAGTCGAACGTAAACGCAAGAAAAATCCTTCGCTTGCACCTGTTGCACTTTGCTCGAGTGTAGGCAAGTTATTCTCCGTAAATTTTAACACCTTATGTCATTTTAGGTTATTTACCTTGAATCGGCTTATTTGGGCATTAAGCCAAACGACTCCTGGATTCGTTTAAGAGATGATTTTGGGGTAAACCAATTTTAGGGTGGTAATATCACAAGGCAACTTTGCGGTATTGGAAAAGGAGACTTTTACGAAAGTTTTACGTCCAAACTTATTTATGTTAATATAACGTGTGAAAAGTGGTCTAGAAAAGGATTTCATTTCGAGATGATGATAGTCGTACCGGTACAATATGGGGTCTTTTTTTGTTTTTAAAATTTTATGGTAGATATTTTTGGTTTTGACATTTTGGTCTATATTGATGAATGACAATGAGACTTATGCCTGGAAGAGTATCGGTAGGAGTTTGTGTCGTAGGACCAGATGGTGTACTCTCTTGAGCTTAAATATCAATCAGGACCAACAATATAGCAGAGGTTAAAGGATAACTCGCCCTCGAATATACGAGACAGACAGACAGAAGGACAAGAAAACGGACGGTCATTACCATTCGTGTGGTCACGGTCTTGTGTGCTCTGTGGTCGAGTTGTTGTTACAGGGGCTGTACAAAAAAGTAATTAAGCAGTAATAGATATTAATTACTTAATAAAATGGATAAGATATCTATATATACGCCGTTTAACTTAGCCTTTATACCTATACACGTCATCCCGTTGCCAATAAGACCGTCAGAACACGATCGACACAACACACCATCAGGGATTTCTCTGCACTTAACTCCTGGGTAACACGTGTCTTCGCCACAAATGCGCTCTTTCTCATCACATAGGGCACCTTTATAGCACACGTGACATCGGCAAGTGTAGTTGTTTATTCCATCGATACATGTTCCTGAGAATGAATGATCAAAATTTCATAACAATTGTCGAGCCCCGATAACGGATCCTCCAAAAGAAATATGGAAACATTGGGTTATCGGGGTGTTGTTCGAATGAAGGAGATGTTCAAATAACAGAGTGTTCTTGTTACCGTGGGTTCGGGTTTCTGGGTATTCGGGTTACTGGGTGTTCGAGTTATTGAGGGTTCGGGTTACTGGGTGCTCGGGTTATTGAGGGTTCGTGTTACAGGGTGTTCGAGTTATTGAGTTTTCGGGTTACTGGATGTTCGAGTTATTAAGGATTCGGGTTACTGGGTGTTCGGGTTACTGAGTGTTCGGGTTATTGAGGGTTCGGGTTACTGGGTGTTCGGGTTACTGGGTGTTCGGGTTATTGAGGGTTCGGGTTACTTGATGTTCGGGTTATTGGGTGTTCGGGTTATTGAGGGTTCGGGTTACTGGGTGTTCGAGTTATTGAGGGTTCGGGTTACTGGGTGTTCGGGTTATTGAGGATTCGGGTTACTGGGTGTTCGGGTTATTGAAATTTCACCCCTAGCACCTTAACGTTGTCCATCAAATTCCCACATACCCCTCTTACCACTGTAAGCATTACTACGCGACCACCTGGAGTCGATCGGCGATTGGCGATTATCAGCCGTCAATCAAAGGTTGCACGTTTTTCGGCGTGACGCGAAGTCAGGCCTTCTTTAGTAGAAATGGAAGCGAGTTGCAGCGAAGAAGTTGTGTGGCGGAGGTTGAGCTCGCTGAGGTGGAGGAGAATCAGATTTGGGATGATCCCAAAACCTTAAGTATTTGATAGTGAAGGAGGAACGCAGTTTGTTGATTTTTTTCGGCTTGTAGCTGTCAAAACACTTTTCGCGCCGGAGTTGTAGACTCAAGAGATGGCTGGATGAATTGAGTTTTTTGGGGGTTCTCCACTTATTTTTGGGTAGGAAAGTGCCGCCGAGGTCTCCAAAACCTGACCCTATCAGAGACCCAAAATCCTCGGTTCTTATACCCTACCAAACACCTACGGCTAAAATTACATACCCTACCGCTCAAACTTATACCCAATAAGTCGTGATTAAAGCGGAAATTCACTGTCAATCAAATGTTTAAATAAATTGTCTTTTTCGGTTAATGCGGCAATGTGTGTATTGGTCAGCCATACTGACAACATTGTCCACTCTACCAGAGACCTAACAAGAAAACAAGAAAAAAGCGAAAAAAAGAAGATAACCTATCGTAGACCTCAAGAGCCCAAACACCCTACCCTAAAGGGCGGCACATACCCGTATAACAAATATGAGGGAGTACCCACCCCCTCCGGGCTAGCTTTCTTGTTTTTCCACGCCGTTTGCGCTACTCGATCGAGCCACTGTGCAAATATAAGCGCTTTATTTTCTTCACAAACGTTTTGCTAACTTTCAATACATCTGCGATTTTCGTGTTATTCAAGCCATCCTGAACGAGCAAGTAAATAACTCTCCAACGAAGTGCAAGTGGGTAACTTCGAACCATTTCGATCAGTAATGGCGGCTTTCCGTTTCAGGTACCGGCTCCATTTGATTGACGGCTGAGAATCGCCAATTGCCAATCGCCGATTAAGTTCCGGTGGTCGCGTAACAATGCATACAGTGGTAAAACCCGATAAAAGGCAATAGCTCTTTCAAACTTCATTAATTATTCAATAACTATTTTGCCAATCTGGTGAACGGTTCTGGTCACAAGAATGGAACTATTCTAGCGAGACTCGAAAAGTTTGACCAAATAGGTTTCATTTCCTGGAGAAAGAGGAGTTGAATAAAAGTGAGTTTTGAATGTTTTCACTACATAAACCATTTACTATTTAACTAACATTACTCGATTAAAGGTTTTTTTTATTATTAATAAGTACATGCTAGATCAAATATGATCGCTCATGCAAACGTGATATTTTAATATCGTGCAAACGTGCTACACACAAACATGGTAACTAAAATGTACCATAAAGAATGGGGGTAATGGTGACAAATGATTCACAAGATTACCACCTCGCCATTATTTCACGGGCTTTCGCCTTCTTACCGTTGACACAAAGGCTTAGATTGGCAATCATCAATGTCACTTTCACATCGGCTTCCGTTGAATCCCGCAGGGCAGGCGCACTCGTACTGGCCAGATCCCCGTGGGTGGTAGGGGTGGGGATGGCATGTTCCCCCGTGTTGGCACGGGCACTCCATCGCCTTTACAGTAACTGTCGTTGTATCGCTGGCGTTGCACTCATCGGTGGCTACGAATTTGAACGTCTTGCTGTCGGAGGTTGTCATTGTGATGTTCAGTTGTCCATCTGGCGTGAACACGTAGCCCTGCGCGTCGGTGTTGGCAAGGGAGTACGTAACGGGACGGTTATCTGGATCCAGAGCTTCAATCTGAAGCGATAACATCTCTCCAACTAATGCGAATTGAACTGGAAGTGTGGTGAAAACAGGCGGGGAATTAACTGAAAAAGATATTTAAGTAATATTTAGTCAATATAAAATTGCCACTTCATTGAAATAGCCAGTGTCTTCATTATCAAATCTAAATATAAAGTAAAAACTAAAGTTCAAACTTCGGACACCGTTTTTGTTCTTGACTTCTTCGCTTCGAATGCATGTATCCGTAAGGTGTTGCCGTGCGTAAATAGCGCCACAAAATCACGTATTCCATTTTGTAGCATTTTGAATTCTAAATTATTCAAACTATTTACATCAAAGTGTGTAATGACCATGAATCACTGGCTGAAAGATTCCTCTATCGTTTTCACCATTGTTCCATGTAAACTGGCTGTTTGCGTTTCACAATTACGCTTGTTCCATATAAACTGACTGTTTGCGTTTCAGCATTACGCCTGTTCCATGTAAACTGACTGTTTGCGTTTTACAATTACGCCTATTCCATGTAAACTGGCTCTTTGCGTTTTTCCTTTACGCCTGTTCCATGAAAACTGACTGTTTGCGATTTACCTTTACGCCTCTTCCATGTAAAAATGACTGTTTGCGTTTTACCTTTACGCCTGTTCCATGTAAAAATGACTGTTTGCGTTTTACCTTTACGCCTGTTCCATGTAAACTGGCTCTCTGCGTTCTACATTTAGGCCTGTTCCATGTAAACTGGCTCTTTGCGTTCTACATTTACGCCTGTTCCATGTAAATTTGGCGTTTTCCAAGAGTCGAAAGTCAGAGACTCGAGACTTATAGCCCGAAAGTCGGAAAGATATCTAAAATATCGAATTGTTTTACTTTTCCTCGCTCATGAGTTTTATTTTTACTTTAAAACATATTTCAGATATCTTGTTCGACTCTCGGCGTTTCACAATTACGCTTGTTCCATGTAAACTGACTGTTTGCGTTTCAGCATTACGCCTGTTCCATGTAAACTGACTGTTTGCGTTTTACAATTACGCCTGTTCCATGTAAACTGGCTCTTTGCGTTTTTCCTTTACGCCTGTTCCATGAAAACTGACTGTTTGCGATTTACCTTTAAGCCTGTTTCATGTAAACTGACTGTTTATGTTTAACCTTAACGCCTGTTCCATGTAAACTGGCTCTTTGTGTTTAACCTTTACGCCTGTTCCATGTAAACTGACTGTTTGTGTTTTACCTTAACGCCTGTTCCATGAAAACTGACTGTTTGCGTTTTACCTTTACGCCTGTTCCATGCAAAAATGACTGTTTGCGTTTTACCTTTACGCCTGTTCCATGTAAAAATGACTGTTTGCGTTTTTCCTTTACGCCTGTTCCATGTAAACTGGCTCTCTGCGTTCTACATTTAGGCCTGTTCCATGTAAACTGGCTCTTTGCGTTCTACATTTAGGCCTGTTCCATGTAAACTGGCTCTTTGCGTTCTACATTTACGCCTGTACCATGTAAATTTGGCGTTTCCCAAGAGTCGAAAGTCAGAGACTCGAGACTTATAGGCCGAAAGTCGGAAAGATATCTAAAATATCGAAGAGTTTTACTTTTTCTCGCTCATGAATTTTATTTTTACTTTAAAACATATTTCAGATATCTTGTTCGACTCTCGGCGTTTCACAATTACGCTTGTTCCATGTAAACTGACTGTTTGTGTTTCAGCATTACTCCTGTTCCATGTAAACTGACTGTTTGCGTTTTACAATTACGCCTGTTCCATGTAAACTGGCTCTTTGCGTTTTTTCTTTACGCCTGTTCCATGAAAACTGACTGTTTGCGATTTACCTTTAAGCCCGTTTCATGTAAACTGACTGTTTATGTTTAACCTTTACGCCTGTTCCATGTAAACTGGCTCTTTGCGTTTAACCTTTACGCCTGTTCCATGTAAACTGACTGTTTGTGTTTTACCTTAACGCCTGTTCCATGAAAACTGACTGTTTGCGTTTTACATTTACGCCTGTTCCATGTAAAAATGACTGTTTGCGTTCTACATTTACGCCTGTTCCATGTAAACTGATTGTTTGCGTTTTACCTATGGCTTGTTCCATGTAAACTGGCTCTTTGCGTTCTACATTTAGGCCTGTTCCATGTAAACTGGCTCTTTGCGTTCTACATTTACGCCTGTACCATGTAAATTTGGCGTTTCCCAAGAGTCGAAAGTCAGAGACTCGAGACTTATAGGCCGAAAGTCGGAAAGATATCTAAAATATCGAAGAGTTTTACTTTTTCTCGCTCATGAATTTTATTTTTACTTTAAAACATATTTCAGATATCTTGTTCGACTCTCGGCGTTTCACAATTACGCTTGTTCCATGTAAACTGACTGTTTGTGTTTCAGCATTACGCCTGTTCCATGTAAACTGACTGTTTGCGTTTTACAATTACGCCTGTTCCATGTAAACTGGCTCTTTGCGTTTTTTCTTTACGCCTGTTCCATGAAAACTGACTGTTTGCGATTTACCTTTAAGCCCGTTTCATGTAAACTGACTGTTTATGTTTAACCTTTACGCCTGTTCCATGTAAACTGGCTCTTTGCGTTTAACCTTTACGCCTGTTCCATGTAAACTGACTGTTTGTGTTTTACCTTAACGCCTGTTCCATTAAAACTGACTGTTTGCGTTTTACCTTTACGCCTGTTCCATGTAAAAATGACTGTTTGCGTTCTACATTTACGCCTGTTCCATGTAAACTGATTGTTTGCGTTTTACATTTACGCCTGTTCCATGTAAACTGATTGTTTGCGTTTTACCTATGGCCTGTTCCATGTAAACTGGCTCTTTGCGTTCTACATTTAGGCCTGTACCATGTAAATTTGGCGTTTCCCAAGAGTCGAAAGTCAGAGACTCGAGACTTATAGGCCGAAAGTCGGAAAGATATCTAAAATATCGAAGAGTTTTACTTTTCCTCGCTCATGAATTTTATTTTTACTTTAAAACATATTTCAGATATCTTGTTCGACTCTCGGCGTTTCACAATTACGCTTGTTCCATGTAAACTGACTGTTTGTGTTTCAGCATTACGCCTGTTCCATGTAAACTGACTGTTTGCGTTTTACAATAACGCCTGTTCCATGTAAACTGGCTCTTTGCGTTTTTTCTTTACGCCTGTTCCATGAAAACTGACTGTTTGCGATTTACCTTTAAGCCCGTTTCATGTAAACTGACTGTTTATGTTTAACCTTTACGCCTGTTCCATGTAAACTGGCTCTTTGCGTTTAACCTTTACGCCTGTTCCATGTAAACTGACTGTTTGTGTTTTACCTTAACGCCTGTTCCATGAAAACTGACTGTTTGCGTTTTACCTTTACGCCTGTTCCATGTAAAAATGACTGTTTGCGTTCTACATTTACGCCTGTTCCATGTAAACTGATTGTTTGCGTTTTACCTATGGCCTGTTCCATGTAAACTGGCTCTTTGCGTTCTACATTTAGGCCTGTTCCATGTAAACTGGCTCTTTGCGTTCTACATTTACGCCTGTACCATGTAAATTTGGCGTTTCCCAAGAGTCGAAAGTCAGAGACTCGAGACTTATAGGCCGAAAGTCGGAAAGATATCTAAAATATCGAAGAGTTTTACTTTTTCTCGCTCATGAATTTTATTTTTACTTTAAAACATATTTCAGATATCTTGTTCGACTCTCGGCGTTTCACAATTACGCTTGTTCCATGTAAACTGACTGTTTGTGTTTCAGCATTACGCCTGTTCCATGTAAACTGACTGTTTGCGTTTTACAATTACGCCTGTTCCATGTAAACTGGCTCTTTGCGTTTTTTCTTTACGCCTGTTCCATGAAAACTGACTGTTTGCGATTTACCTTTAAGCCCGTTTCATGTAAACTGACTGTTTATGTTTAACCTTTACGCCTGTTCCATGTAAACTGGCTCTTTGCGTTTAACCTTTACGCCTGTTCCATGTAAACTGACTGTTTGTGTTTTACCTTAACGCCTGTTCCATTAAAACTGACTGTTTGCGTTTTACCTTTACGCCTGTTCCATGTAAAAATGACTGTTTGCGTTCTACATTTACGCCTGTTCCATGTAAACTGATTGTTTGCGTTTTACATTTACGCCTGTTCCATGTAAACTGATTGTTTGCGTTTTACCTATGGCCTGTTCCATGTAAACTGGCTCTTTGCGTTCTACATTTAGGCCTGTACCATGTAAATTTGGCGTTTCCCAAGAGTCGAAAGTCAGAGACTCGAGACTTATAGGCCGAAAGTCGGAAAGATATCTAAAATATCGAAGAGTTTTACTTTTCCTCGCTCATGAATTTTATTTTTACTTTAAAACATATTTCAGATATCTTGTTCGACTCTCGGCGTTTCACAATTACGCTTGTTCCATGTAAACTGACTGTTTGTGTTTCAGCATTACGCCTGTTCCATGTAAACTGACTGTTTGCGTTTTACAATTACGCCTGTTCCATGTAAACTGGCTCTTTGCGTTTTTTCTTTACGCCTGTTCCATGAAAACTGACTGTTTGCGATTTACCTTTAAGCCCGTTTCATGTAAACTGACTGTTTATGTTTAACCTTTACGCCTGTTCCATGTAAACTGGCTCTTTGCGTTTAACCTTTACGCCTGTTCCATGTAAACTGACTGTTTGTGTTTTACCTTAACGCCTGTTCCATTAAAACTGACTGTTTGCGTTTTACCTTTACGCCTGTTCCATGTAAAAATGACTGTTTGCGTTCTACATTTACGCCTGTTCCATGTAAACTGATTGTTTGCGTTTTACATTTACGCCTGTTCCATGTAAACTGATTGTTTGCGTTTTACCTATGGCCTGTTCCATGTAAACTGGCTCTTTGCGTTCTACATTTAGGCCTGTTCCATGTAAACTGGCTCTTTGCGTTCTACATTTACGATTGTACCATGTAAATTTGGCGTTTCCCAAGAGTCGAAAGTCAGAGACTCGAGACTTATAGGCCGAAAGTCGGAAAGATATCTAAAATATCGAAGAGTTTTACTTTTCCTCGCTCACGAATTTTATTTTTACTTTAAAACATATTTCAGATATCTTGTTCGACTCTCGGCGTTTCACTAATTACGCTTGTTCCATGTAAACTGACTGTTTGCGCTTTAGCATTACGCCTGTTCCATGTAAACTGACTGTTTGCGTTTTACAATTACGCCTGTTCCATGTAAACTGGCTCTTTGAGTTTTTCCTTTACGCCTGTTCCATGAAAACTGACTGTTTGCGATTAACCTTTAAGCATGTTCCATGTAAACTGGATCTTTGCGTTCTACATTTAGGCCTGTTCCATGTAAACTGGCTCTTTGCGTTCTACATTTACGCCTGTTTCATGTAAATTTGGCGTTTCCCAAGAATCGAAAGTCAGAGACTCGAGATTTATAGGCCGAAAGTCGGAAAGATATCTAAAATATCGAAGAGTTTTACTTTTCCTCGCTCATGAATTTTATTTTTACTTTAAAACATATTTCAGATATCTTGTTCGACTCTCGGTGTTTTACCTTTACGCCTGTTCCATGTAAACTGGCTCTTTGCGTTTTTTCTTTACGGCTGTTCCATGAAAACTGACTGTTTGCGATTTACCTTTAAGCCCGTTTCATGTAAACTGACTGTTTATGTTTAACCTTTACGCCTGTTCCATGTAAACTGGCTCTTTGCGTTTTACCTTTACGCCTGTTCCATGAAAACTGACTGTTTGCGTTTTACCTTTACGCCTGTTCCATGTAAAAATGACAGTTTGCGTTTTACCTTTACGCCTGTTCCATGTAAACTGACTGTTTGCGTTTTACCTTTACGCGTGTTCCATGTAAACTGTTTGCGTTTTACCTTTAGGCCTGTTTCATGTAAACTGGCTCTTTGCGTTCTACATTTACGCCTGTTCCATGTAAATTTGCTCTTTGCGTTTTACCTTTACGCCTGTTCCATGTAAACTGGCTCTTTGCATTTTACCTTTACGCCTACTCCATGTAAACTGGCTGTTTGCGTTTTACCTTTAGGCATGTTCCATGTAAACTGGCTGTTTGCGTTCTACATTTACGCCTGATGTAAACTGACTGTTTGCGTTTTACCTTTACGCCTGTTTTCATGTAAACTGACTGTTTGCGTTTTACCTTTACGCCGACTACATGTAAACTGACTGTTTGCGTTTTACCTTTACGCCGACTCCATTTAAATTGGCTGGTATCTGGCTGGCATTGACGACACCACTCGTTAGGTTTGGCATCGTTTTGCGCAAAACAGTGGCCATTGATCAAGCAGGAGTCATGCTAAAACAATGAGATGATAATGAAACGTTCATGGGAATCAGTTTAAGGCATATTTAGGGACGAGCTAGGTGCTATGCTCGATTGATGCAAGGGAGCACGGCAGAATGTGCTTCATTAAACGCGCGATTGAGATTATTACGAAAATAAACCACTTTGTTATGGAATCTGGGTAAACCCCAAGAGTCGAAAGTCAGAGACTCAAGACTTATAGGCCGAAAGTCGGAAAGATATCTAAAATATCGAAGAGTTTTACTTTTCCTCGCTCATGAATTTTATTTTTACTATAAAACATATTTCAGATATCTTGTTCGACTCTCGGCCTATCAGTCTCTACTCTAGGGGTTTACTTAGACTCCTTTGTCATGTGTGTTTGTTTTGTAAGGGGAGTTATCAGTAGCGCTGTTGGGGGTGTGGGGCTCGGATTATGAACTGGATTATGTTTGTCAACTGTGTCTTTGTTCGTATCATCGGCCCGAAGATATGGGATACGCGTAGTGTCGACACGAAGTGCCGACGAAGGATGCACTCCCTCTCTTCGGAACACATTTTGCCGTGCTCCCTTGATTGATGTGCTCATTTTTTTATGTTTGTTAATCCCTTCTGTCTATTGGTATTAGTAAATCTATCAAAATGATTGAGGGGGGGGGGGGGGGGGGGTCTGTCCCTTACTCGGTGGAAAATAGTTTTCGTGTTATAGATGGTGCCATTCTATAGAATTGTAATCAAGTTAACGGGATTGTCGAGTTATCGAGGCCTAGATCCCTCGGATGATATCTAGCTCTCACACTTTAACAAATTCATAAATCTAAGTCTGAACTTTTTAGAATATTTTTCAATCACTTTTTATAGGTGGTGATATTCGGGATATATTTCCCAGGGGGGAGGGGAAAGGGGCGTTCGTATACATACCCTGAGGACACAAGTGCCTGTCTTGCTGCACCTCGTACAGACGGAGTCGTACGATATAAACCTCATCTTTTGCTGACTTGCGTCGATCTTGTTGTTGGAGATCCAAATGTACAGTCCTCCCGCGGGGGTCCCGGGATTGTCGTAGTCCCCTATCTTCGTTGGAGGGTCCGGAAGGCTGCATTTGACCCCAAATAAGTCAAACTGTTCGCCTTGTAGCTCGTGTGGTGATGAGTTTGGTGTCCAGTTGTTGCCATACACCTGATATGAGATCAATCACGCTGGCAAGGAAGAGGAAGAGGACGACGATAATGATGAAGATAATGATATTGATAATGGTTACGACGACGATGATAAGGATGATGATGATAATGATGATGATGGTGATGGTGATGGTGATGGAGATGGAGATGGTGATAATGATGATGGTGATGGTGATGTAGATGGTGATGGTGATGGTGATGGTGATGGTGATGGTGATGGTGATGGTGATGGTGATGGTGATGGTGATGGTGATGGTGATGGTGATGGTGATGGTGATGGTGATGGTGATGGTGATGGTGATGGTGATGGTGATGGTGATGGTGATGGTGATGGTGATGGTGATGGTGATGGTGATGGTGATGGTGATTACGATGTTGATGATGACGGCAAAGAAGACACGTGATGATGACGATGATGATAACGATAGATAAAATATTATGATGACTTTCCAGTTTCAGCCATATTGCCTTGGTCATGACAATATTGTTTGAGGGTCATTACCATATTGTTTGAAGGTCATTACCATATTGTTTGAGGTTCATTACCATATTGTTTGAGGGTCATTACCATACTCTCTCAGTCATAGACTTCGCCTCTCGGTCTTCTCTCTCTATTACTGCAGTTTGACATATTAGGCGCGTACACAGGGGGATGCGCAGGGTGCGTGCGCACCCCCCTTGGCGGCCAAAAAGTGGGCCATTTCTTATTAAGGAATCTTCAAATACTTTGCTTTTTTCAGATGATACCTGTTGCTGTGCACCCCTCTCGGCAAATCCTGGGTACTTGGCTGCATATTCTGTGTACTCTCGCAGACGACTGTAACTAAATCGCCTTCTGGTTTCTGCCATTCAATCCTTAGAGCGTTTCAGCTGGCCAGCACTGAAATGGTTTCCAACCACGCCACCTCCCCTTATGGCGCTGACCAATCGAACAGCACCAAATTCCGTTACATTGAATCATGGAGGCCAAAAGGCGATTTAGCAGTTGGAATTCGTTGACACGGGTTCGCCAATATTGAAAACTGCAGAAATGATACGGAAACGATGAGTTGATTGACATGTTACCGTTTGTTCACCTACCCAAGAAGTTCTGGTACTGTGTTGATTGACAAGTTACCGTTTGTTCACTACCCAAGAAGTTCTGGTACTGTGTCGATTGACATGTTACCGGTTGTTCACCTACCCAAGAAGTTCTGGTACTGTATTGATTGACATGTTACCAGTTGTTTACCTACCCTAGAAGTTCTGGTACTGTATTGATTGACAAGGAGCAGTCTAGTGATGTGAAACCTTCTTCGCAGATACAAGTGCTGTTTGAGCAGTTTCCATGGTTACTGCACTCGTTAGGGCAAAGGTTTTCTACGATATCTGAAAATAATGATGATGAAAAAAGAGCTTATTGATATGGTGAAGATGATTGTTGATATGAAATATTTGAATGGTAATCCTGTAACAAATTTACCTTTGCATAGACCAAAATAAATCCGGGCAGAAAAAGTATTCATTGTATAATCTTGTCTAATCTTGGATGACTCAAACAAACTGAATTTGTGTAGCATATAATTTGAGAAACAAAAATTACAATGTCAAAGTAACAGCTACAAAGTACCGATCTATCCAATCTATCCATCCGTCCGTCCGTCCGTCCGTCCGTCCGTCCGTCCGTCCGTCCGTCCGTCCGTCCGTCCGTCCGTCCGTCTGTCCGTCTGTCCGTCTGTCTGTCTGTCTGTCTGTCTGTCTGTCTGTCTGTCTGTCTGTCTGTCTGTCTGTCTGTCTGTCTGTCTGTCTGTCTGTCTGTCTGTCTGTCTGTCTGTCTGTCTGTCTGTCTGTCTGTCTGTCTGTCTGTCTGTCTGTCTGTCTGTCTGTCTGTCTGTCTGTCTGTCTGTCTGTCTGTCTGTCTGTCTGTCTGTCTGTCTGTCTGTCTGTCTGTCTGTCTGTCTGTCTGTCTGTCTGTCTGTCTGTCTGTCTGTCTGTCTGTCTGTCTGTCTGTCCGTCCGTCTGTCCGTCTGTCTGTCTGTCTGTCTGTCTGTCTGTCTCTATGTCTGTCCGTCCGTCTGTCTCTCTGTCTGTCCGTCCGTCCGTCCGGCCGGCCGGCCGTCCGTCTGTCCGTCTGTCTGTCTTGTATTGGTGCGCTAACTGTACGCTGTGTGCAAAGGCTTTGCGTTTACCTGCGGGGGGTTCCGATGGGTTGCCCTCAGCATCCTTGGTGTAGAGCGTCAGGTTGTTGTAAGCCTCGTCTTGGCAGCCGCTCTTCAATGATTCCAGGGCCGACACAGCGAAACCGGCATTTCCTGTTACCTGGTGCATGGGTTATAACACGTTAATAATACAACTCCACGAAGTTCCGTGTCAATCTGTGTCTATGGTCTGCGCGCTGCGTGGAACTGAAAACTCGCGATTTTAGGGACTTTAATAAATAAAATGCATCACGCGGCACTGGAGAAGAAATAATAAAATAGAAGTAAGTAATTTTGGTTACTAAAAATTTATGCAAAAGTATTAAGCACCAGTTGACTTTTGACTTACTGTAAAGTAGGTTTCGGGAATTCGATTATGATCTTTGGATGAAAAAATGCAGTAGCAGTATTGTAAGAGGATTCAGTGCCTTGGATTAACTGTAATGCCAGTATCAAATGACAATTACCATGAGATCAAAAATGCAGCTCTGCAAAGTCGAGGCGGCATCCACATTCGGCAAAGCACTGCAACTCTTTCCGACGACAGTGTCTTCGATGAGTGTTTTGCAGAGGCGTGTCGCATTTTGTCTTGTCATCCTATCCATCTCGATACTTCGTCTGGCTCGGATCCTGCTCTTAGCGTATCGTTCATTGTGTTCGTCTGTGAAATAGTCAGCGTCCTGCTGGTCCATGCTGAAATCACTGTACGTCTCACCCTGCCCTTTAAACTGCTCTGGAGGTACCTCCACCCCTGGGGGGTTCTGTGGGTAGATGATTTCCAAGAGTGGTTTACAATCCTCCACTCTAGTTTCTCCGCATGCACAGAACGTTTTCTCCATGATCTGGTCTGGGAGATGGTTGGACGGCAGAATATGGAAGTAGCTTTCATGCGGTTGCTTCTAGGCACATACAGTCGATCCCATTAACGTTGTACAAGAGAATAGACGATTAAAAAGTCCATTCCAGATATTCAAGATATCTCCCATGCGTAACGGTGGGGCTGGGTTGAAGATTTCACATACAATATATTCGAAACACACACGCACACGCGCACGCGCACGCACGCACGCACACAAACACATATAGATGTGCCCGCTAACAGACCATTTGATGGACTTCCAAGTGATACTTTAGCTTTTAGAGCAAAAAGGTTTGGAGCTAGAACATTGAAAAAACCTGATAAACTTTTTTCGGGAGTGCGTAAATAGCAGTGTTTCCGAAAAAAAAATGTTTCATGAGTTTTCCGTAAGCCACTCAACAATCAGTCATTTAGGAAAAGGTGCAAGCCAGCTTGAGAATCCCATCTGAATCATTTTGGTACTTTTGATCATCCGCCTGACATATTGACAGAATATTATATTACTACAATGGCCCAGGTAAAACTAAAAACTTTGTGCGCAAAATAAGTTGAGTATACCATTGTCTCTTGGTACAAATACTATAGGAAAGTTCACAAGCATCAATATCTCTGAGATCTGTAACACTACCTCCAACTTAGTCCAAATCTTGTCGCATCCGCATGTGAATGGCCATCGCCTCCGTGTTGAAACTGGTCGTTTGAGTCACCATTCATGTTTCCACAGAGTCCGCGAATGCTGTTTGAGTTCTTGAAAGCATTCACTTTGATATTCATTCCCCAGTCCAACCTTATGACCTCGACCTTCGTGCCAGAAGGGAGAAGTACCTACAAAAAGGTCAAAATGAAGTTCCTTACGTAAACGCCTAGGAGCACGCAAGCACAATTTTCATCATAAAGTAGACGGGGGTGTCGTCCTATTTTTTAGGGTATAACATTCTACTAGGTACTAAACCGTAGGTGTTTAAAGATCCTTCCTATTCTGCTATCCCCTGAAGATTCTCAGCCTAGATAAAAAAAACGCGAAAGTCGTCAGAAAAATGGTGTGCTTGATACCAATGGGTAAAATAAGTACAGCGGTAACTATGGTTAAAACAGGAAACCCGGTAAGAAGGCCTGGGGGGCTAAGGTCAACACAGGAAACCCGGTAAGAAGGCCGGGAGGCTAAGGTCAAACACAGGAAACCCGATAAGAATGCCGGGGGGGCTAAGGTCAAACACAGGAAACCCGGTAAGAAGGCCAGGGGCTAAGGTCAAACACAGGAATCCTGGTAAGAAGGCCGGGGGGCTAAGGTCAAACACAGGAAACCCGGTAAGAAGGCCAGGGGGCTGAGGTCAAAGACAGGAATCCCGGTAAGAAGGCCGAGGGGCTAAGGTCAAACACAGGAAACCCGGTAAGGAGGCAGGGGGGCTAAGGTCAAACACAGGAAACCCGGTAAGAAGTCCGGGGGGCTAAGGTCAAACACAGGAAACCCGGTAAGGAGTCCGGGGGGCTAAGGTCAAACACAGGAATCCTGGTAAGAAGGCCGGGGGGGTTGGGAGCTAAGGTCAAACACAGGAAACCCGGTAAGAAGGCCGGGGGGCTAAGGTCAAACACAGGAATCCTGGTAAGGAGGCCAGTGGGCTAAGGTCAAACACAGGAAACCCGGTAAGGAGGCCGGGGGGCTAAGGTCAAACACAGGAAACCCGGTAAGGAGGCCGGGGGGCTAAGGTCAAACACAGGAATCCCGGTAAGAAGGCGGGGGGAGGGGGTAGGCTGTGCAAGTATTGACCCAATAAGCACCAAGCCTCGGGCCTCAATGAGGGAAGTAATGACAAATATTTATTAACTTACAGTATGCGTTACTTGGCTGCCAGAGATCTGCCTGTAAATGTGTGTTCCGTTTGGTAGATGTCCGCTTGGTACACGGACGGTCATTGGCATGGTAGCATTGGCTTGGTGTTGCAATTGGGAGTTGCAGATTGACAGAATCATCACGTCATTTCTTTCCCGTATTGCTACTCCGCAGTTACAGGAGGCGCTACTATCCCAGCACGTCCAAAGGTGCGTGTGCACCTACAAGGGATATCAAGAATGATGTCACGAAACGCATCCATTTTATTTTACTAGAAAACCTTAATTATCACCAGGTCACTTCCAGAGGGGCGACGAGGTATGGAGTAGAGGAGGTATGGAGTTTTTTTATATCACACATTTTTATAATGTCTGCTACAGAAGCATAAGCGCAATTTAGCTACGTTATTATTACGTTATTATAGGAAATTAACACTGGTAGATATTGACGTCTATTAAATGTACGCGTATCAAATTAATGTGAATTTTAGCATAACGTATTCAGATAAACTAAATAACGCGGATCCAAAAAGATGGCAGAATTGATTTCTTAATTTGCTGCTTGGAAATACTTTTCTCATGCCGAAAATAATGACGAGCTAGACCAAACACTATGTGAAGTTTCTGATTACTAAGCAGTATGGGTAATGTAGAAGGTATCAGAAGATTTCACAACATTAGATTGATGCATCACAAAAACAACGAGAAACAAAACAATAGTATGAAAATACAATAGAACAATGAGGTTATCCAGCCAATCCTGTTAGGGCTTACCAGCGTACTTCTACACTTCACAGCAGTATTAACTATTTTGTTTTCGATCTTTAATGATTAGTATTAATCATCAGTATTAATAAACGTTTACTAAAATGAAGGTATATCTAATTAACGCGGACTTTTCAAATTCGCGTTAACTTTGATTAACTTAAAAGTGGAGCGTTAGTTTCCCATAATAAGGTATATAGGTTCGCTACTAGCCTCAGAGTTGGCATTGGTTAGGTCCCTTAACCCTAGCAGTGTTCCATGTTCGGCGGGTAAGGCCTGAGAGAGTAGTTGTACATTGCAGCAAGAGACACATACCTCGGTGTGGTGATCAGTATCAATGATATGATAAGAAAGAGTAGTTGTACATACCTCGGTGTGGTGGTCAGTATCAATGATATGATAAGAAGGAGTAGTTGTACATACCTCGGTGTGGTGGTCAGTATCAATGATATGACAAGAAAGAGTAGTTGTACATACCTCGGTGTGGTGATCAGTATCAATGATATGATAAGAAAGAGTAGTTGTACATACCTCGGTGTGGTGGTCATTATCAATGATATGATAAGAAAGAGTAGTTGTACATACCTCGGAGTGGTGGTCATTATCAATGATATGACAAGAAAGAGTAGTTGTACATACCTCGGTGTGGTGGTCAGTATCAATGATATGATAAGAAAGAGTAGTTGTACATACCTCGGTGTGGTGGTCATTATCAATGATATGACAAGAAAGAGTAGTTGTACATACCTCGGTGTGGTGGTCATTATCAATGATATGATAAGAAAGAGTAGTTGTACATACCTCGGTGTGGTGGTCAGTATCAATGATATGACAAGAAGGAGTAGTTGTACATACCTCGGTGTGGTGGTCATTATCAATGATATGATAAGAAAGAGTAGTTGTACATACCTCGGTGTGGTGGTCAGTATCAATGATATGATAAGAAAGAGTAGTTGTACATACCTCGGTGTGGTGGTCATTATCAATGATATGACAAGAAGGAGTAGTTGTACATACCTCGGTGTGGTGATCAGTATCAATGATATGATAAGAAAGAGTAGTTGTACATACCTCGGTGTGGTGGTCATTATCAATGATATGATAAGAAAGAGTAGTTGTACATACCTCGGTGTGGTGGTCAGTATCAATGATATGATAAGAAGGAGTAGTTGTACATACCTCGGAGTGGTGGTCAGTATCAATGATATGATAAGAAGGAGTAGTTGTACATACCTCGGTGTGGTGGTCATTATCAATGATATGATAAGAAAGAGTAGTTGTACATACCTCGGTGTGGTGGTCATTATCAATGATATGATAAGAAAGAGTAGTTGTACATACCTCGGTGTGGTGGTCAGTATCAATGATATGACAAGAAGGAGTAGTTGTACATACCTCGGTGTGGTGGTCATTATCAATGATATGATAAGAAAGAGTAGTTGTACATACCTCGGTGTGGTGGTCAGTATCAATGATATGATAAGAAGGAGTAGTTGTACATACCTCGGTGTGGTGGTCATTATCAATGATATGACAAGAAGGAGTAGTTGTACATACCTCGGTGTGGTGGTCATTATCAATGATATGATAAGAAAGAGTAGTTGTACATACCTCGGTGTGGTGGTCAGTATCAATGATATGATAAGAAAGAGTAGTTGTACATACCTCGGTGTGGTGGTCAGTATCAATGATATGACAAGAAGGAGTAGTTGTACATACCTCGGTGTGGTGGTCATTATCAATGATATGATAAGAAAGAGTAGTTGTACATACCTCGGTGTGGTGGTCAGTATCAATGATATGATAAGAAAGAGTAGTTGTACATACCTCGGTGTGGTGGTCAGTATCAATGATATGATAAGAAAGAGTAGTTGTACATACCTCGGAGTGGTGGTCAGTATCAATGATATGATAAGAAAGAGTAGTTGTACATACCTCGGTGTGTTGGTCAGTATCAATGATATGATAAGAAAGAGTAGTTGTACATACCTCGGTGTGGTGGTCATTATCTTGGAACAGCACGTAGTAACCGTGGTGTAAAAAAGGGTAATACCTAAAAAGCAGATGATATGGGTTTCAAAGGCGATTACTTTCTCAAACACGATATACATCGAGGCGCGCAAGGCAAAACTGGTAGGCTTGCGTAGCCTGGATTTTCTTCTTACTTTCCGTCAAATGTGCTAAAGTGAGGGTCGTTATAAGTTCGACATTCACGATTCTCTGTCTGTTCTACTGTGACCTACCAAAGCAAGCAAAAAAAGTGTATAAAAATATGCACACAGTAATGCCTGCTTTTTAAACAACAACAACAATAATATAACGGCGAGAACAACAACAACAATAACAGAAACTACAAAACTTAGTTTCTAGTAAAACGTGATACATTCGCACGTAGAGGCTTAGATTATTTCATGTCGTCTGCATCTCGGTAAATATATCGATCCTCCGCGATCAAACTCTTCCAAAATACTGGTGACCATGGTAACGGTGTGATTATTTATTTTTTATCAATGTTCACCGTGCCAATGCTCAGCAAGAATGCAGGATGGGGGAGTAGCTGCTGGTCTTGGGTTTGCAAGTTGCCTCTTCTTAACTTAACAAAAATCATTTCATTGTTTTCTGACAATGACAATGTAACCGCTCAAAACTTAAAACGCCCAACAAAGCGTCCAAAAATAAAAACGTCCTTAAAAGCCCAGCCATTAAAACACCTAACCTTTAAAACGCTAAAAACGCTAGACCTTAAATACACTAGACCAAAATAGAATCTAGCCAATAAAACGCCTAACGATAAAAACGCCTAAGCTTCAAAACGCCCAAAGATAAAATCGCTAGACCAAAATAAAGCCCAACCATTAGAACCAACTTTTAAAACGCTAAACACGCCCGACCATAAAAACACTAGATAAAAACGCCCAGCCAATGTAGACTTACCCGTACACGCGGCAAGATATAGTCATCCCAAATCAAACTAGGAAGTGAGTCAGAAGGACCTTTGAATAAAATATGCACCACACGGGACTGCCCGTCTATCAGCGTATCACAGACACTTCGTACTCGGACATTGTACGTGGTACCTACGTCATCACCGTGTGAGAACGCGACTTGGCAGTTATCAAAAATGCCCACATTGTTAGTTGTGAGCAGCGTAGCGAATATCTTGATTGGGAGGAGAGGGTGGGGCAAGATGTGTATCGGTACTGTGGTCCTGAGGGTGATGTCAAATGGCTTGTCGCACTCTTTCGTCAAAATGTGTATTGGATGAACCTGCAAGATGGGCATGGGTTACTAAAATTTCAGATAAAAAATCAGATAATCAACTATTCTTGAAGGCGGAGTGCTCTCTCCTTGTCAAGACAAGGATTTTCGTAAAACCTATTACCTCTATCCCAATATAATAGGGATCACTGTACTTCTGCCTGGTCCATTTGTTACCCAAATGCGTGTTATACTTCATCCTTAGCCGACAGGTGGTCTAAGATTCCAAAACAGATCTATAATCAGTATGGCGCGTCCAAAGGCCCTCCCCTCCCCTTCCCTCTACATTCAACCTCCCCTCCCCTTCCCTCTACATTCCACTTCCCCAGCCCCTCTCTCTACTTTCCACCCCCCTCCCCTTCCCTCTACATTCCACCTCCCCTCCCCTTCCCTTTACATTCCACCTCCTCTCCGCTTCCCTCTACATTCCAACTCCCCTTCCCTTCCCTCTATATTAGACCTCCCCTCCCCTTCCCTCTACATTCCACCTCCCCTCCCCTTCCCTCTACATTCCACCTCCCCTTTCCTCCCCTTTCCTCTACATTCCAAATCCCCTCCCCCTCCCTCTACATTCCACCTACCCTCCCCCTCCCTCTACATTCCAACTCCCCTTCCCTTCTCTCTACATTCCACCTCCCCTCCCCCTCCCTCTACATTTCAACCTCCCCTCCCCTTCCCTCTACATTCCACCTCCCCCTTCCCTCTACTATCCACCTTCCCTTCCCTCTACATTCCACCCCCCCTCCCCCTCCCTCTACATTCCACCTTCCTTCCCTCTACATTCCACCTTCCTTCCCTCTACATTCCACCTCCCCTTTCCTCTACATTCCACCTACCCTCCCCCTCCCTCTACATTCCACCTACCCTCCCCCTCCCTCTACATTCCAACTCCCCTTTCCTCTACATTCCAAATCCCCTCCCCCTCCCTCTACATTCCACCTACCTTTCCCTTCTCTCTACATTCCACCTCCCCTCCCCTTCCCTCTACATTCCACCTCCCCTCCCCCTCCCTCTACATTCCAACCTCCCCTCCCCTTCCTTCTACATTCCACCTCCCCCCTCCCTCTACTATCCACCTTCCCTTCCCTCTACATTCCACCTCCCCTCCTCTCCGCTTCCCTCTACATACCACCCCCCTCCCACTCCCTCTACATTCCACCTCCCCTTCCCTTCCCTCTACATACCACCTCCCCTCCCCCTCCCTCTACATTCCACCTTCCCTTCCCTCTACATCCCACCTTTATGCCACCTCTCCACCACCAACACCCCTAGCCTGCCCCTGCCTCCAACTCCCCCCTGTAAGCCTCACACTTCACCCCCTCCCCCTTACCAAGCCTCACACTTCATCCCCTCCCCTTCACCAAGCCTCACACTTCACCCCTCCCCCTCACCAATCCTCACACTTCACCCCCTCCCCCTCACCAAGCCTCACACTTCACCCCCTCCCCCTCACCAAGCCTCCACTTCACCCACTCCCCCTCACCAAGCCTCACACTTCACCCCCTCCCCCTCACCAAGCATCACACTTCACCCCCTCCCCCTCACCAAGCCACACACTACACCCCGGCTCTCCCCCTCACCAAGCCACACACTACACCCCGGCTCTCCCCCTCACCAAGCCTCACATTTCACCCCCTCCCCCAGCCTGGCTCTGCCTTTGCCTCTCCTTCCCCAGCGTTGCAATTCATTTCCCTCTCCCTGACCTTAACCCACCAGCCTACCCTATTCTTTCAAAGCCCCGTCATTCCTTCATTCTAATCTTCCAATTTTTTACACGTCAATGGCTATGGTTGCACTACTTACAAAGCCCTGCCATTCCTTCCCTCTGATCTTCCAAAGCCCCGCCATTCCTTCCCTCTGATCTTCCAAAGCCCCGCCATTCCTTCCCTCTGATCTTCCAATTTTCCACACGTCAATGGCTATGGAGGCACTACTTACCGTGCTCCCTAGTTTAGGCCTGATCCGACTTTGCAGGGGGTCATAAACACAATTTTCTCCTTTGTTCCTGCAAGACGTCATATTACTACTCAGTGTTGGACCATCGTACCACTCGATGTTGAAGGAGACGTTACTCCACAGAGGAAAGGTGAAGTTGCACACCATGAATAGGTCCCTGTCGCCGGTAGTCAAGGGCTCCACCTTTGGCTTGGGGACCAGAGAACTCGGGAAAACGGCTTTCACGTCAGCTGTGATAATAGTACAAATACAATAGAACTCCGTTACTCTGAGAGAAAGAGAAATCAGTTCGAGTTATTAGCCGAGGCTCTAGGTAAAGGAGCTCACATGGAAATATATTTGCTGTTTAATTTTTTAATTGAAATCACGAACAAGTTATCGGTACCCTTATATGGGTCTAGGAAACCATCTAAAAAAAAAAGACTGGCAAACGGAATAAAAAAAAAAATCATAATTGCTTGTTTTGGGAAGAAAAGATATAGAAAGGAAATGTAGAGGGAATGGGGTTTGTGGAAACGATCAAAATAATGTGAGCGGGGAATTATTTCGGTTTGGAATTTGGATCATTAATTAAGATAATCCAAGAGAAATCGAGCTCACGAAAAATTAACCGCCTCGATTAAGTGGGGTTTTATTGTAATATACCAGTACTTCAATAAGATGTGTAGTACACATATAAAGGGAAAACTATCTTCCCAAATTTAAAAACTGAAATTCGACTCTCGGTGTATTGTATTCATTGTTTTGGTAAGACCACGACAGCTTGGGCTTTTTGTTTTTACCCAAATTTAAAAATATATATATATATAAGGTTAAGACCAGTAGTAGGTGTAATTTGCCGATTCTGGACCAGTTGACCTTTGACCTTGACCTTGGCCCAGTTGACCTTGACCTTTGACCTTGACCCTGGCCCAGTTGACCTTGACCTTGGACCAGTTGGCCTTGACCTTGACCTTGGGGATCGGTTCTGGACCAGTTGACCTTGACCTTGAAAATTGGGTGGCTTAAAGACATGGATGACGTAGTAGATGAGCATGGGTACCGTGAGAGAGTTGGTAGCCCTCACCGGGGGGCGAGGGATCGGATGCTGCTGCGAATTGCGCGAGGCCGAGCTTGTTGAAGTGTTGAGCGGTGCGCCGCGTAGTGTGGGCCCCGACGTACCATCAGGTGTTCCTGGTGGTCCAACGCCTGGGATTGGTCCTAGGGGGTGCCCGCATGGTAGGGTAGGGTGTTATTGTAGGGGTTGCCGTAGAGTGATTTGTCCTCACGGTAGGCAGAAGTCACGGTGTAGAGATTGCCACGGGTCACAAATTTGCCCTCACGACCGTCGTAGGTCGCGTTGCAGGGATTGTCACGGGTCGGAGATTTGCCCTCACAGCCGTCGTAGGTCGCGTTGCAGGGATTGTCACGGGTCGGAGATTTATCCTCACAGCCGTCGTAGGTCGCGTTGCAGGGATTGTCACTGGTCGGAGATTTATCCCCTCGACCATCGTCTTAACCTTGTCCTTGACTTTGGCCTTGATCCTAGCCTTGACCCTAACCGTGACCTAACCTTGGTTTTACGGTTAACCTTTAGTCCCACCGCTCCCCCCTAAGAACGTCTTAGTGACCACACTCGCTATGTTAACTGGCTTCCGCCCGCGTCTGAAAAATTGGGGTGGTTTAAAGATAAGGATGACATAGTGTAGATGAGCATGAGTACCGTGAGGGAGTTGAGAGCCCTCGCCAAAGAGCGAGGGATCGAAGGCTACTACGGATTGCGTAGGGCGGAACTCGTCGGAGCGTTGGGTGGTGCGCCGCGTGGTGTGGTCCCTGACGCGCCATCGAGTATCATCGATGAGCCGGTACCTGAGATTGATGTCCCCATCCTCAGGCCTTCCCACCCCCCTCGGGACAAGGGGGTTCCGTCACTCAAACATCTCGCTGGGAATGCAGCCGCGTCGGTGAAGAAAGAGTTAAGCAAGTTCGCAGATTGGGTGTTATCTTATGTCCCTGGGTCTGTGAGAAAGACTGTGGATGAGCGGGTGAACAGTCTAAGAGATAAAGTGGACCGCATATTCGAAAGGGTTGAGCGGTTCGCACCTAAAGAGAGACAAACAGCGTTGAAGGGGTATCTCAAGACCCATAGGGTAGACGGGCAGGAAGGGTATGACCCCAAGGCGTTCGTCACTGGTGTCAAACCAAAGGTTCTAGATCTGATCAATCGGCAAAAGAAGCCTATCAAAGTCAAGTTTATCTTTACTTGTAAATTCGTAAAAGAAAACCTGACCACCGGCCAGGTTGATGAGAACTCAGGGTACTTCCATTCCAACGTTGAGGTGGTAACAGAGTCAACAGATTTCTCTGACTCGTTCAATACGATGACAAATCGTATACTTGAGTCGGTTGAGCAGTTTCAAAACCAAGGCTCCGGATGGCAGTTTGATCGAGTGGAGTACTTTGATATCAACATCGACCCCTTTGAACCGCTTTCTGGAAGCTCCTTTATTCCACTGCCGTCAAAATTAGCGTCTAAAAAGGCGATCGTCAATGTTAAGAACGAGAGCGATCACGAGCGTTTCAAATGGGCGGTGACCTCAGCCGTGTTTCCTAGAGAGAGACATGCCCAAAGACTAAATAAACAAATGAGAGAGAGCTCTGAGGAGTTCAACTGGTCAGGGATAGAGTTCCCCGTTTCGCTAAGACAGGTTGATAAGTTTGAGAAGCAAAACCCCTACGCGATTAACGTCTACGGGTATGAGGGTGGTGTATACCCTCTTAGAATAAGCAAGAGACATGAAGCTCATGTGATCAACTTGCTTCTCATATCGAACGATAAAACAAGTCACTACTGCTGGATTAAAAATATGTCGAGGCTGCTATCCTCTCAGGTCAATAATCACCAACACACAAGCGTGTTTTGCTATAGATGCCTCAACTCATTCTGGTCAAAGACTTCACTAGAAAAACATCTCGAGTACTGCGCTGAAAACGAGGAGGTTAAGATTGATATGCCTGTAGACGAAGATGGGGGTCCCCTCCATGCTTACTTTAAGAATCACACCAGGGGAATGCGGGTCCCCTTCTTTGTCTACGCCGACTTTGAGAGTGTTACAGAGAACATAGACACATGTTCCCCAGATGAGGGGAGAAGCTTTACTAAGCAATACCAGAAGCACAAACCATCAGGTTACTGCTATCTCATCAAGTGCTTTGACGATCAAATATTTCCACCCAAGCTTGTGCGACACAAGCTTGAGTCCCCCGACGAGGATATCCCGCAGATGTTTGTAGGGAGTTTAGAGTCAGACATTAAGGACGTTTACAATAAGTTCAAGTTCACTAAGAGGGTTAAGACGACTCTGAAGGATGAAATCGCCTATAACAACGCCACTCACTGCCACATCTGTGAGGGTGAGTTAGGAGGGGACAAAGTTCTAGATCACTGCCACCTTACAGGAAGGTATAGAGGGGCTGCTCAAAACGAATGCAACCTTCAGTTTAGGATTCCGAAGTTCTTTCCTGTCGTCTTTCACAATCTGGTTTATCAAGAACCTCGGCACATCGGAAGGCGGGATAAACTGTATACCAAACAACGAAGAGAAATATATCTCGTTTACAAAACAGGTTGCGGTCGACAGTTTTACGAACAAAGAGGGTAAGCAGGTTGACATGAAACGGGACATAAGATTCATCGACTCCTTTAGATTTATGGCGACTAGCCTTGATAGTTTAGTTGGCGATCTTACTAAGTGTGGGAAGTGTGAGGTGTGTAAGCCCGGAGATTGTATGAAGAGGTACATAAAAGATGGGAGGGTCGTTCAGTTCAAAGGTATTGGTAGATGCGATAGATGCAAGAATTGCTTGTTAGCTGAAAGTAGGTGCCTTTCCCCAACGGATAAGAACATCGCTGAAGCTAAAAAGTATTTTGGGGGCAGTGGCTACAGGGATCTTTGAATGTGGTGGTGGTTTTGGTGCAGGCTTTTGGTCGGGAATCGATAGATCAACTATTCTGTTTTTGTAGTACCTCATAAAAAGATCGACCGCTGTAAACCCTATCCCGACAATAGAGAGCACGGTTGTAAAAGACTGCTCTGGAACCCAAGCTTCGGCTTTGGGTTGTGGTCCCTTCACCTCCGTATTTTCTTCTGGGTCCGTTTCCGCTTCGCGTTTCATTTCCCTAGCTAACGCTTCTTTAGCCTTCCTATTGTACTCGGCAAGTTTCTTACCCGCAGCGACCTTTCTAGGGTCTTTCTCTTTAGCGGCACTCTTCTTCCTAGGAAGAGGATCCTTTGTTATTTGTTCAACAACTTCATTGGACATGATTCTTTATTTGAATGAATGAATAAAGAATCTTTAAATCAGCTCAAGAGTGTGCTCAAGGGTGCTTAAGAGCGTGCTCAAGAGCGTGATCAAGAGTGCCCAAGAGTGTGCTCAAGGGTGTTCAAGAGCGTGCTCAAGAGTGCTTAAGAGTGTGCTAAAGAGCGTGCTCAAGAGTGTGCTCAAGAGAGTGCTCAGGAGTGTGCTCAAGAGTGCTTAAGAGTGCTCAAGAGTGTGCGTAAGAGTGTGCTCAAGAGTGCTTAAGAGTGCTCAAGAGTGTGCTCAAGAGAGTGCTCAGGAGTGTGCTCAAGAGTGCTTAAGAGCGTGCTCAAGAGTGCTCAAAAGTGCTTAAGAGTGTGCCCAAGAGTGTGCTCAGGAGTGTGCTCAAGAGTGTGCTCAAGAGTGCTTAAGAGTGCTCAAGAGTGTGCTCAAGAGAGTGCTCAGGAGTGTGCTCAAGAGTGCTTAAGAGCGTGCTCAAGAGTGCTCAAAAGTGCTCAAGAGTGTGCCCAAGAGTGTGCTCAGGAGTGTGCTCAAGAGTGTGCTCAAGAGTGCTCAAGAGTGCTTAAGAGTGTGCTTAAGAGTGCTCAGGAGTGTGCTCAGCCGTGCTTGTAAGTTCTTGTATTTTGTTGGAAGCCTCCTGTGAAGGTGCTATCTTAATGTGCTTAGCAACCTGGAATAGACCGCTAGCAAGTGCTACCAATCTTCCTCCTCTCAACACCAAGAGGCCTGCAAAGTTTGTCAGTTCACGTTTAACCAATTCATCGTTCTGCAAGTCTTTGCTGAGCGCTTCGGCATCGTCCACAGGAACCACATAGGAGATGACGTGGGACGCTACTTGAATAGCTGACTCTACTAATCCGCTACTAACTTGCTTGCCCAAGGCTGCCTGGTAGCGATTATAATATTTCTCGACATCGCTGTTTGGGAGCCTACTAATATCGCCTAGACTCATTTTAACACCGACGTACTCCTTAGTAGTCCCCAACGTCGCCAAGATGGCCAGTGACTCTCTTTTGACCTCATCATCTTTAGGTATAGAGGAGACCTCAACCTCAGGCTCCTCTTTCATATAGTCCTCAACGCTTGACATCTCACTTAATAACTACATCTTAGACGTAGATTCTTTTAAATCGCCGCAGGAATCTCCAAATAAGTCTCGAAGGGGTGCCGTAAACAGAAGCATAGTCTAGAATATCGCTCGGTTTTAAGCAGTTCCACAAACTTTTTACGAGTCTCAATTTCTAAATCCCCTCCGTAATCTTCAAACAGTGTTTTTGCACCTACTTGAGAAGGATTATGGAATGTGACTACACAGGCGACGTTGTCGCTAAAGGGTTTCGCTATAGATGTTAGTTGTTGTGTTAACACCCACACCGATAAACTAGCGTGCCGACCGGAGAACGCTAAATCTATAAACTTGTTCGAGCGTCGCTTCAGATCTCTCGACACGGCACAGTCGTCTAAAATAATTAACGTGTTTGTGCCAGAGAGCAACTCTGTGGTCAACTCTAACACCCCGTTAATCTCGTCGCCGTTACTAGCATCCGGTGACAGCACAATAAAGCGTTTATCTCCGTTAGCAAACCTTCGATAGGTCTTGTTCTTCGCATAGGTTGGGCAAATCAAGACAATGTACTCAAAAACATTGCGGAACGGTCCCCGAAGTTGTTCTATTAGATATCTTGTTTTACCGCAATTCGTCGGCCCTGTGATAATACAATGAAATGGTGTTTTACCCCGTAATTCTTCCATTCTTTGTATCATCACACAGGTCTTTTTTTAATACATGATTGCTCTCAGATTCGAGTTCACGACCTCCATCAACGCATCGGCCACAACAAACATGTGACAGTTGATATTCCCCGTCCCTCCAACTTTTCGTTTCATTTCTAGTTTTACTCCGTCCCGCGTGGTGTTCAAGACCAGTCCACCTCCGTGAATGTTATTGTCTGGCTGCGCCCTCAAGTCGACCCACAGAGCAAACTTGTTGTTGGTGTAAAAATCTTTTTGCTTAAGTGAGCTCGTGACCCCAAGGCGTTTCTTCACCGACTCCCAGAAGTCAACCGGTATCATTCCTTTTGAGTAGAGTCGGTTCGGCATTCCATCGATGTTGACATGAACTGATTTTATATCTGGGCTGATAAATTTCTCAGAGTCTCGTGTTCCCCCTGTGTGGTTCTCTGTAAATAAACAAAGCACCCCTGTCATTGACTTTCTCGGTAGATTGATATGCTCGTTAATAACCGAGTCATTTGGCTTGGAGATGGTGAAAGTCTTGTGAAGAATGATGTTCTCATAAAAAAAGCCTTTCCCAACTTGATAGGACGCCGCCGCCTCTCGAGCAAGGTATTCACTGGAGATGCATAGGTACTCCAGTTCAAGGTTCGTGATGGTGTAATTAGGTGCTGGTGTGGTGCTTGAGTAGACGACGATGTCTGATACGGGAGCGAGCGTAATCTCAAATGTGAGTTGGTGTGGTAGTGCCCTTGGGTAGAAGACACCGTGGTCATTCAGAATAGGATGGTCTAGTGGGATCTTGTATTTCGTGTTATGTACTGCCGCGAGAGCCACCTCTTTTGCATCTGAGGTAACCTTGTCCCCTGCGTTTGTTCTGAGTTTCCTCATGTTCTCCGACGAGATACCCTGTTTCAATAGATCCTCCCGTTCCTCCTTGGGGATGAATAGGTCATGATACGTTTGAAATAAATCGTATCGTTGGGTATCTTGCAGCGTTTCACCGCCGGAAAGAATCTTGAGCCTGGACACCAGGTTTCGGCCAACGTTGTTAACGAGAGTATTATTTGCATGCCCTGTGACGCCTAAGTCGAATAGTAAGGATACACTATCCGGAACGATGACCACATTTTCTGATAGCTGGGGGATGTTCACATACAAAGTCTCCCCAGGACTAGCGGATGAGGGGTTGAGTGTGATTCGACTGAGCGAGGCTTCTGCCTTCAAACCGAAAGGCTCTCGTGGGATCCTGTTTGTGTCTATTCTCTCAGAAACCGCTTGGGACATCTTTGATTTTAAGAGAAGAAAGTCAAACCTTTAAATGAGTCACGAGAGCAGGTTATCAAATATATACTACAGTACCAGGGGGTACTGGAAAGGCTATGAAGCTGTCGATAAATTGGCAAACGCTGCTAAAGTGGGCCAGCCTACATCTAAGAAGTGGCTCGAGAAACAAGCATTATGGCAAATCTATTTACCACCACCAAAACATATCCCGAGACCGCATTGGGCTGTTGTCAAAACAAACTACATCCACCAGGCGGATCTATTGTTCTTATCTCACGATACTGTAAAACGAAAGACTTACAAATACGCGCTGTTAGTGGTGGATGTTGCTTCAAGGTATGTTGGTGCTGAAGCGCTAACGAGTAAAGATTCAAGTGGGCTCTCCAAAGCGTTCGAAAGAATCTATTCAAGGAAACTCAAGTGGCCAAACACGGTGATTGTCGACCCTGGCACGGAATTCATGGGTGATGTTACGAAACTCATGAAAAAGCATAATGTCCGGATTCAACGAAGCGAGGCTAAAAACCATAAAGCTCAATCTGTGGCACAGCGGGCAAACCGAACTTTGTCCGAAAGATTGTATAGTCATCAATATGCGCAAGAGATGTTGTCAGAAAATGGAAGGTCAAGAGAATGGGTGGAGAGGTTGCCAAAAGTTTTGGAAGCAATTAACAGTAAGCCAAGACGGATCAGTGGAAAAGAACCCGATAAAGCTGTGAGGCTCAAAGAAGTCGATGTTAAACCCGCCGAATACAAGCGGTCTGTCGGACTTGACGAGGTGAGACTGCCTCCTGCTGTCAAAGTAAGATATTTGCTCGCCCCAGGAGAAGACGAAGGAGGTGACAACCGTCGTGCGACGGATCCGGTCTGGAGTCTGAATATCTATGATTTATCGCGCAGTGTTGTTTCGGTTGGACAGCCCGTGTTGTACTACCTGTCCGAGGGTGCACCAAGGAGGTCTTTCGTCAGAGAGGGACTTCAGGTCGTTCCCGAAGATACCGAGTTACCCCCTAACTCTGTGTTAGAATGATGCCCGTGAGCAAAAGTATGTATACCATCCCCGCAAATGATTCGTTTGTCATCCTCACGAGATAGGGCGACCTTGTTAACCGTCTCGGTGTAAACTTCGTGTTTACGGCTTCTAATAACATTCATTTTCCTCATCTGCGGTTGTTCATTGAGTAGGCAATCTTTGTAATCGCTGAAACTGATGCACTTCTTAACGACTGCTCTCTTCACGCCCTTGCATTTCTTTTCTTCTCTCCCACCATCCACCTCGAACGCATAGAGCTTGGCTCGCAGACCTACAAACTCGGTTATCTGCTTACCGCCTGCTTCGTCTTTGAACTTACCAATGACTTTCTTGTTCACACCTGTCTCGATACAAGACAGGTGGTCCTTTGGATAGTTGTTCGTGTCAAACATAGATTTCACATCAGGGCTGATGTCCCCGTAAAAATCTCTTGTCTCAATCTCATACATCAAACTGTCTGTATCGGTAAATAAGAGCCTCGCCTTCTCACCATATTTTTGCTTGATGTAATTGAAATGAAAATCATACATTAGCGTCTTACTTAGATCCAGAATGGACATACCCAAGTAGACAGGTTTATCGAAGACCAACTTTGTTTTCTTCATGTGAACAGCAGCTAGACTCTCGCAAAAGATGGTGCGGTGTTGATAGTTTGGCTTTGATATCAACTTGCGAGCTTGAGATTCATTCGTGACCAGGCGGATGTCCACTCTGTTCCTGATCATGATCATGGTTCATGGTCTTCCCAAAAACGGAGTTGTTCATCAACTTGAAGAAGTCTTTCTCAAAATTGTTAGTCGCTCTCACCCTTAGGTCGGTATTTAAGTCGATGTAGGGCTTCAGCCACGCAGACTCTTCGAAGGCGATACCCCTGTGAATTTTGGTAGCCTTCAGTTCAAGACTTATGTAGAGCCTCAGGGTCTCGTGATGAACCACGTACTTCGTCTTATCGCTGAGGTTTGGGATTAACTTTTCAACCTTATCAACCTTAACGGACTCTGGGGCCAATGGGTAGTCGTTATGCAAGTCATGTAGATGATGAGGATACTCCAAGTCAACCTCCAGAATGCATGGACGACCCTCCCAACCCGCTATCTCTCGGTCAGTCATCCATCTGAACCCATGAGTCGGCAGAGGTTTACTCATTGCCCAGCCGTATAAGTTGTTTGCATCAAGATACGTGATGTACTTTGTGGGTAGGTCGGGGTCATACCCACTCATGTACGGATTGTTAGCTTCACCATATCTAGTAGACACCATGGAAACACCCCCGCGAACGCCTCTCTCGATCATGAGCAGCATGTCACAGTCTGTCAGCAACTCTAGACGCGCCTTGGTGATTTTCAAAGCAGCGTCCCATGCAAGACCGGGTGCTGTGTAATACCAGGCTGGGTCTAGACCGTAGTTCCCGAGATAAACATTTCTGAAGCTCTCGAAGACGTCGGCCAACAGTAACACATCAGATTCAAGATAGAGATCATGGTAATCCCTCATGGTCTTCATCTCGAAGGCTTCCCACACCCCCCGGGCGTGTTGATAATCTCCCTCCGATATGTCAGCGTCGTTGAGTCTGGAGTAGAACGCCTCTTTTGGTGGGAGTTGGGTTGCGTCGAGTTTGTCGATGTCGTCGAACCAGTCGTATGGAAAAACGCCCTTTCTTAACATCATATCCACCCTACCCCCAAAATACTTTTTAGCTTCAGCGATGTTCTTATCCGTTGGGGAAAGGCACCTACTTTCAGCTAACAAGCAATTCTTGCATCTATCGCATCTACCAATACCTTTGAACTGAACGACCCTCCCATCTTTTATGTACCTCTTCATACAATCTCCGGGCTTACACACCTCACACTTCCCACACTTAGTAAGATCGCCAACTAAACTATCAAGGCTAGTCGCCATAAATCTAAAGGAGTCGATGAATCTTATGTCCCGTTTCATGTCAACCTGCTTACCCTCTTTGTTCGTAAAACTGTCGACCACAACCTGTTTTGTAAACGAGATATATTTCTCTTCGTTGTTTGGTATACAGTTTATCCCGCCTTCCGATGTGCCGAGGTTCTTGATAAACAGATGCCTGTCATACCCAGACAGATTGTGAAAGACGACAGGAAAGAACTTCGGAATCCTAAACTAAAGGTTGCATTCGTTGTGAGCAGCCCCTCTATACCTTCCTGTAAGGTGGCAGTGATCTAGAACTTTGTCCCCTCCTAACTCACCCTCACAGATGTGGCAGTGAGCGGCGTTGTTATAGGCGATTTCATCCTTCAGAGTCGTCTTAACCCTCTTAGTGAACTTGAACTTATTGTAAACGTCCTTAATGTCTGACTCTAAACTCCCTACAAACATCTGCGGGATATCTTCGTCGGGGGACTCAGCTGTGTGTCGCACAAGCTTGGGTGGAAATATTTGATCGTCAAAGCACTTGATGAGATAGCAGTAACCTGATGGTTTGTGCTTCTGGTATTGCTTAGTAAAGCTTCTCCCCTCATCTGGGGAACATGTGTCTATGTTCTCTGTGACGCTCTCAAAGTCGGCGTAGACAACGAAGGGGACCCGCATTCCCCTGGTGTGATTCTTAAAGTAAGCATGGAGGGGACCCCCATCTTCGTCTACAGGCATCTCAATCTTAACCTCCTCGTTTTCAGCGCAGTACTCGAGATGTTTTTCTAGTGAAGTCTTTGACCAGAATGAGTTAAGGCATCTATAGCAAAACACGCTTGTGTGTTGGTGATTATTGACCTGAGAGGATAGCAGCCTCGACATATTTTTAATCCAGCAGTAGTGACTTGTTTCATCGTTCGATATGAGAAGCAAGTTGATCACATGAGCTTCATGTCTCTTGCTTATTCTAAGAGGGTATACATCACCCTCATACCCGTAGACGTTAATCGCGTAGGGGTTTTGCTTCTCAAACTTATCAACCTGTCTTAGCGAAACGGGGAACTCTATCCCTGACCAGTTGAACTCCTCAGAGCTCTCTCTCATTTGTTTATTTAGTCTTTGGGCATGTCTCTCTCTAGGAAACACGGCTGAGGTCACCGCCCATTTGAAGCACTCGTGATCGCTCTCGTTCTTAACATTGACGATCGCCTTTTTAGACGCTAATTTTGACGGCAGTGGAATAAAGGAGCTTCCAGAAAGCGGTTCAAAGGGGTCGATGTTGATATCAAAGTACTCCACTCGATCAAACTGCCATCCGGAGCCTTGGTTTTGAAACTGCTCAACCGACTCAAGTATACGATTTGTCATCGTATTGAACGAGTCAGAGAAATCTGTTGACTCTGTTACCACCTCAACGTTGGAATGGAAGTACCCTGAGTTCTCATCAACCTGGCCGGTGGTCAGGTTTTCTTTTACGAATTTACAAGTAAAGATAAACTTGACTTTGATAGGCTTCTTTTGCCGATTGATCAGATCTAGAACCTTTGGTTTGACACCAGTGACGAACGCCTTGGGGTCATACCCTTCCTGCCCGTCTACCCTATGCGTCTTGAGATACCCCTTCAACGCTGTTTGTCTCTCTTTAGGTGCGAACCGCTCAACCCTCTTGAATATGCGGTCCACTTTATCTCTTAGACTGTTCACCCGCTCATCCACAGTCTTTCTCACAGACCCAGGGACATAAGATAACACCCAATCTGCGAACTTGCTTAACTCTTTCTTCACCGACGCGGCTGCATTCCCAGCGAGATGTTTGAGCGACGGAACCCCCTTGTCCCGAGGGGGGTGGGAAGGCCTGAGGATGGGGACATCAATCTCAGGTACCGGCTCATCGAGGATACTCGATGGCGCGTCAGGGACCACACCACGCGGCGCACCACCCAACGCTTCGACGAGTTCCGCCCTACGCAATCCGTAGTAGCCTTCGATCCCTCGCTCTTTGGCGAGGGCTCTCAACTCCCTCACGGTACTCGTGCTCATCTACACTATGTTATCCTTGTCTTTAAACCACCCCAATTTTTCAGACGCGGGCGGAAGCCAGTTAACATAGCGAGTGTGGTCGCTAAGACGTTCTTAGGGGGGAGCGGTGGGACTAAAGGTTAACCGTAAAACCAAGGTTAGGTCACGGTCAGGGTCAAGTCTAGGGTCAAGTCAAGGACAAGGTTAAGACGATGGTCGAGAGGATAAATCTCCGACCCGTGACAATCCCTGCAACGCGACCTACGACGGCTGTGAGGGCAAATCTCCGACCCGTGACAATCCCTGCAACGCGACCTACGACGGTCGTGAGGGCAAATTTGTGACCCGTGGCAATCTCTACACCGTGACTTCTGCCTACCGTGAGGACAAATCACTCTACGGCAACCCCTACAATAACACCCCACCCTACCATGCGGGCACCCCCTAGGACCAATCCCAGGCGTTGGACCACCAGGAACACCTGATGGTACGTCGGGGCCCACACTACGCGGCGCACCGCTCAACACTTCAACGAGCTCGGACTCACGCAATTCGCAGCAGCATCCGATCCCTCGCCCCCCGGTGAGGGCTACCAACTCTCTCACGGTACCCATGCTCATCTACATTACGTCATCCATGTCTTTAAGCCACCCAATTTTCAAGGTCAAGGTCAACTGGTCCAGAACCGGTCCCCAAGGTCAAGGTCAACTGTGCCAAAGGTCAAGGTCAAAGGTCAACTGGTCCAAGGTCAAGTCCATCTGGTCCAAGGTCAAAGGTCAAGGTCAACTGGGCCAAGGTCAAGGTCAAGGTAAAAGGTCAAATGGTTCAGAATCGGCAAATTACACCTACTCCAGTCGGGTCGAGGTTGTGTCTTCCCCCCCAAATAATATCCACATGTTTTTGTATCGCCCCTCCCCCTCCCCCCGATAACAGTCACAGTCTGTGACAGCTCTGATATGTCTGGATTGAAGATATGGGATACCTGTGCAATTTGGTCCACTGAAGCTTTCGTCGCAGGGTATTCCATCGCCTTGAAAAAAGGATACAGTTTAAAAACCAAAAATTCCTACCAAACATTTCTCAAACGTTTGCTTTTCTACTACTTTGTAGAGCTGTGTACAGTGTTGCATAATACACCACTGGTATTCACAGACAGAATCACGCAAGCAGCACAGCCATTCATGGTCACGCACTAAGCAAAGCCATAAATGGTCACGCAACGAGCACAGCCATTTATGGTCACGCACAAGCACAGCCATTCATAGTCACGCAACGAGCACAGACATTCATGGTCACTCAGCCAGCTTAGCCATTTATCATTACGGAAGGAGCACAGCCGTTCAAGGTCACAGAACAGGCACATCCATTCATGGTCACGCAACGAGCACAGCCATTCATAGTCACGCAACGAGGACAGCCATTCACGGTCACACAACGAGCACAGCCATTCATGGTCACGCAACGAGCTTAGCCATTTATCATTACGCAAGGAGCACAGACATTTATGGTCACGCAACAAGTACAGCCATTCATAGTCACGCAACGAGGACAGCCATTCATGGTCACACAACGAGCACAGCCATTCACGGTCACACAACGAGCTCAGCCATTCATGGTCACGCAGCGAGCACAGCCATAAATGGTCACGCAACGAGCACAGCCATTTATAGTCACGCAACGAGCGCAGCCATTCATGGTCACGCAACGAGAACAGCCATTCATGGTCACGCAACAAGCACAGCCATTCATGGTCACGCAACGCTTTCCTCGCGTGACCAGCTCCAATAACTGGTGTCCCTAAAACCTACCTGCGCAGTACGCCATTGAGCACCCATAAGAAGGTCGAAGATAGTAGACATAGTACCCTCCGCTGCACATCTCCACGCACATGTCAATAGAACGGAAGCAGCCGTTGTTCCTGTTATTGACGTTAACGCACGCGGTAGTTTCCTTGGTTACCCCAATCGTGTCTGGGTGGGTCCCCCTCATCCATATCGGCGCGAAGGTTCCACACATGTTCGGCTCGGGTTTAGTGGTCGGGATCTCGCCGCCGACACTGCTAGTGAACCGATACCATCCGGGCTGAAGGAGGTAGTCGCACAAGGCGGGCTGCGGTCTTTTGTATCTGTATTTTGTGCTTCTATGCGGGTCTTTAATCGGGATGTAGTTCGCTGCTGAGCAGGGGTCGGCGGGCCTCGGGCAGCTTCTCCCGTCGGACGTTCCCGTGAAGCCAGTAAAGGCGTAAAGAACAAGAATACAAGCTGCAAATCTTCCCATTGTCAATTAGCTTTAGCGCAGAGGGAAAGAAAGAAAAGTAAAGTTGAGGGTGGCGATTTCAAAATCACTTGGGCGCATGCTCAAAATCCGGGCCACTGTGGAAGCGCAAAGCAAGACCGCACAGGCCGCGGGCGTGTCCTTTAAACCAAGACCGCACAGGCCGCGGGCATGTCCCCTAAACCAAGACCGCATCGGCCGCGGGCATGTCCCTTAAACCAAGACCGCACAGGCCGCGGGCATGTATCTTAAACCTAGACCGCACAGGCCGCGGGCATGTATCTTAAACCAAGACCGCACAGGCCGCGGGCATGTCCCTTAAACCTTGATTTACCAGTTTCTGCTAAAAAACAATATGTGGGAAAATATTTCCAAACTATTAACGAATAAAAACTTTGCTATATGGCGTGAAGCACACATATAAATAGATGAATCCGCCTTCACAGCAATCACAATAAAGATACTTCTAGAGATAGAAATATACTCTTTGTGTTTTTGTACCATCCCGAATGGATAGAGTGATTAGGAACCAGGGTCTGGATGTCGGTAGCCAGTTAAATCTTTTATAATTTGTCGGTAGTCAGGAAGAATTATCGGTCTTTGTCGGTAGTCGGTAAATCTAAATTAGTATTCGCTTTTGTACCAGATTTTATGTATAAACTAGATTAAACATTATTTAGGATTGAGTAGTAATTGATAACTTATTGATAATAAATTAATTATGGATTAATAATTGACAGAAAAGTTGATGCAACAGGAAAAACAGTGCATATTCTGAAATGACGTATTTTGTAGATTGACGATGGAAGTAAAGAGTAAAAAGACGGGAAATAATGACTTTAGTCGGCAAATATTTTTTGTCGCTAGTAACTAGTTTTCATGTTTTGTCGGTAGTCGGTTAATCTTTAGGCCGTTTGTCGCCAGTCGGTTAACCCCATCCAGACCCTCATGTTATGCAGAGTTATGCACTGCCTTGCATATTCCTATTATTGCGATATTGTCGTGATACTGTCGACAGTATTATTGTTTCTTTTTTTCTACAAAAAAAGCATTTTGCTAGTATAGGGTAAAGCCAGTAAGCACTCCATAATGTTTTATTCCGTGGATTATTACGGGAACATTTGTGGGCATATTATGTTTTGGGGATCATTCGCGCGCCGGGGATCATTTGCGGTCCTGTACAGACCTGAGTTTGAGATGTGCTCGCTAAAAAACAGCTTCTGTGAGCGGCTGAGAGAGATTAGAGGGGATCAAAGTGGTTTCTAAAGACCACATTCTTATCACATCATCTTTAAGTTATGAATAGTAAGAGAAGATTTGAGAAATTTGCGCCTTTTTGGGTTTGTACTTATACTGTACATCTGCTTCAAAACACTCTTTTATGATGCTGAATGGATCATAAAGATCTTTTAGATACGAGCTAAGACATAACACGAATAGCATAGCGACTTTTAGATATGAGCTAAGACATAACACGAATAGCAGAGGGACTTTTAGATACGAGCTAAGACATAACACGAATAGCATAGGGATTTTTAGATACGAGCTAAGACATAACACGAATAGCATAGGGACTTGGAAGGGCTAATTGTATTATTGAAGCTAAGAGTGTCAATTTTGAGCGATTTTTTAGGAAACAAAGCTCCATAAAAAAAAATGGATTGACTCCGAGTAAGATAACGCCTGGACGCGGAAGTTAAAACACAAAGGTAACAGAGGTTTTCGCGTTCTCAGGTTCTCTAAGCGGCCAGCTATAGAAACATAAGGCACGTTTATAAGCTAAATGAAAATATACTTAAATATCTCTAGATGGACGTTATTTCTTTTTTTGGTTGTAAAAGAATTACACACCAAACAACGCAAACATTCCTTACCATAATATGTTATAGATTCTAGACAGGCGCAAGTCACAAATAACACATTTTACTTACTCTTATTCGTCTAAGGAATGGCACGAGTGTTCCTGAACGTTGCAGCACCAAAAAAAATTCTTTTAAGATATCAAAATATCTTATCTGCAAACAAACCCGACCAACTATAGCTATGATAGTTTGCGAGTTTGGGTTTTGGAAAACAAGTTATCTGATACAGCCGCAACCAGTCGATTCTGGACCTATGACCTCAGAAAACTAACCTTACGTCTACATTGAACGCCAGTCACAAATCATTACGTTTAATTGATTATTCTTCACGTCTAGCGGCGTTTCCATATAAGTCGTTATTTAGCCTCATATGTAAAATGCAAAAATACCGTTAAAATGGCGAATAGTGACCGTGGTGTGAATTAACTAACGTTTGAGGCCCTCCCCCAAATCGCAGCTCAAAATACGTAACCCTCCCCCCCAAACATACCAGCACTCCCCCCACCCCCCGTTAAATAATTACTCTTCCCTACAAATAAAAACTGTATGGGACAAGTTAAGGTGTGTCTTGGGCATGTTTTCGATAAAAAGTGGTTTGATTTTGGGATACCTTGATATACTAAAAAAAGTAACAACTTTATTCACTGACAAAAGTGTCAATCTCCTAGCACGGCACACGTCTCGATAATAGGGACTCTCTTAAACGGGGTCAACAATTCACCGGAAGAAACTTTCACTCAGACCAACCATCACTATTATTCTCCCAATGACGAAGGCAGGGCCCCCTGAATGGTCGATGTCCGATATTCGTATATTCTCTCATAATAATGGCAACGTTTGTATGCTCGCGCATATTCTTATTTGAATAAGACGTAGTGCTTCGGTTGGAATGTATGTTCATCAGAACATATGAAACGGATTAACCACTATAAATACCACAGAGAAGACAGAACTCCAGGAAATTTCACTACACAAAAATGCGATACCCGAATTCTATACCCCAAAATACGTGACTTATTACCCCCCTCACAAGTGTTATAATGCCATAACGAGGAGACTGTGCATCCAAGAATAGGAGGCTACATACATGCAACTTTATTTGTCCACAAATTTCTATACATTTCAATAGGTATATTACATTATACATGAATATGATGTAATAAAAAATAATATAAAAGGTGACGAGTGCCCATGGTTAAAATGCTTAACCAGAGTCACCATTCAGGCCCTAAGGGAGTGTGTCATCCCTCAAGACTCAGGATACCTTAATTTAAGGTCCCCAATTGATTGTCATATAATCCCCCCTTACCCTCAGCTTAATTATTGAACAGACTTCTCCCCTAAACTATTTCACAATCTTGTATATCTAAAAGCCTCGCTTTAAATGGCTTATTACAGCAGTAATCCGTCACAGATTTTGAACATCAAAAATGCATTGTTTTTGAAAGCCAGTTAAAATAATCAAAACTTGTAAGCTGCACTGGTGTTATAGAATCCTGAACTAAGCTCGAGATGTACACACACACTTCAAAAAAGGCTGAACTAAAGAATCCTTGTGCCCGCGTTGGCTCATGGGTATAAAAAAATGAGCAAATTCAAATTTAAAACTGATTTTTTTTCATCTGTTTTTGTGCTTTTTACCACTTGCACTGGGGTTTTCATAACATGTAGTTTTGTGATTTACATGCTACCCATGATGCATTCGCGGGTCACAACACATGTATTTCCACGATACATCCTAATTTAAAATCAGTAATTTCATGACACAGATTCAACTAACAAATATTTATACATCTTTATGTCTATTGTCACTTTACAGGCGTTCAAAGCTGTATTCAGTCCACCACCTCGTGAAACACCTCCATTTCGTCGGGTGTGAATGTCGAGGTGCCAGCAAAGACGTCACACGGGCCATCAGATGTGGCGCCCTGGGGACGAGCGTACGTGTGTGGCTCCGTACAGGACTCTTCATTACCCCCCGCGTTGTCAGCGATACACAGGTCACCACGACCAAACACCGGACCGAAACCTGTGTGGTCACAAATGGCCTGTTTATCTGGCGGGTCCCTCAATGGCAACTTTTTAGGGCGGTAGCCATTCTTGTTACACAGCGTAAACAAGAATGACCTGCTGGAGGACTGCCATCCACGGTCACTCACTTTGAAGAACATAAAACAAAATGCGTTATTTTTATAGTAAAAACTAGAATAAATACGACAAAAATTGTGTTTTGGTATATCATAACAGCTGAACTCGTATAATTTAAATTCTCAAATGTTAGAATTGTCACTTTTTGTTCGTATGACCAAATAATAATAAAAAAAAAATAGTAAAGAAGCTTCTATGCATTCATGAATTGTGTCTTTTCCAGTTAAGACCTGCTTCTTGCGACCCGCGTAAAGTTTTCTCAGATACGGGGTTTCCACACTCCAGATATCGGCACTGAAAAATATCACTTCCCGGCTTGCAGAAATGTCCAATTTTTTCATAAAGAGGGGGGAGGGGAGGGGGGAGATAGCTCTTTTCGAGGATAGAAAATAAGTTAAAGTAAAAGATCTTTTAACCCCCATCCCATTTAAGCCCCTGTCTATAATAATTAAGCCACCACCCCTGCCTGATTTTGGTTTTGTTTTTTGTACAAAGGAAGTAATATAAATACTTATTAATAGCATCTAAGACTTAATAGGAACCAAAATACCTAGTGTCGGATCTGAAAAAAATTGAAATAAGTCCCCTGTGTAACCAAGCAGATCTCTTCGGTACTAAAAAGGAAATAAGCGACAGGGGCCTATCAGAGATTTTACGATGATTTATTAGAGGCCGTTTTCGTAGCCTACCTGTAGGCTTTGATAGTTTTTCCGGCACTAAAACCCCAAAAACACAAAGTTCGAGGCGGCCGGATTATGCGAGCTCGAAATATAAATATTATTATATAAATAATAATTCATAACTTTTGATAAATAAGATACTAGTTATCATAATATTATTATATTAAACTACAAAACTATTTTGTCGCGTGATATATCTAGGGACATCAATCTCTTACTCACAACCCTTAAATGGAGCTTCAATGGGGCCTGTCGGGAATGTAATTACAGTCACAACAAGGGTGAAAAGAATTATCTGCGAAATTCTTTATAGGTAAAAAAGCAAAAATAATCATAAAACTATTGAGATGATTAACAGTAATGATACAAAACTCCCTGCTTTTCTATGAATTAATATCTGAGGCAATTTAACAGTAGGCAAATAACAGAATTACTAGAAAAATAAATGTGCCAAGATATCAGAGATTCTTCTAAATTGCTCGATTTTAATAACCTTTACTTCTAGTATTGTCCAAGGACCAATCTAGTTAGTAAATTGCACGATTTTAATAACCTTTACTTCTAGTATTGTCCAAGGACAAATCTAGTTAGTAAATTGCTCGATTTTAATAACCTTTACAGCTAGTATTGTCCGAAGACAATTCTAGTTAGTTTGAAAACATTTCCCTGCACCAAACAGCAAAATTTAACGGGTTCACCTTACGTGTTGCAATGAAAGGGGCTAACAAACTATTTTTTATTTGTCTATCCGATCCTTTTATCAGAAGATATGCGTAATTACATATTTGGTGGAAGGGGGAGGAAAAAGTAACAAGTATTGTCTGCCAGAGAAGGAACCCTACCACCGTCCTACTTGTATTCGGTTCATAAGATGATGTATTGCAAACGGGCTTTGTCGAGTTCATATAAAAAAAGGACATCGTGACCGTCCACGGGAAAACGTACACTAAGGTTTTCAAACTCGCGGGCACGTGCACGGGCACACGCCGTTTAAACGGATTTTTTTTCCGTGACCACGTTACTTTTTTCCGTTGACACGGATTTTTTTCATGTGGCCACGGAAGGAAAAGCCGTGGGCACGCGGTAAAAAAGGCCGTTGACACGGCTGTCAAGATTCCGTGTCTATGAATCAAGCACACGGATCGCGAGTCGTGAATGTTGAACTATTCGATTTAATCTTCCGATTTTAGTGAAAGCCGTTGTCACAACTTTGAGTCGTTGTGGTGGTTACGGCTTGATGTTAGGTAAACAATAAACACCGAAATCGGTATCAAACATTCACTGATCGTGGCCACTCTAGTGAAATGTCACAGAAATAAATGAGAAATACTTATTCCTTATAATATGTGGGTTAATTTGGTGTGTGTTATGTAGTGATAACACGTAAATACAGGACGAGAGTTTTGTTATGAACTAGTCGCGGTTTCGGCTTCTTGTTAGAGAAAAAAAGAAACTCCGTTGGTATCAGACATTCGCTGATCATGACCGCTCTTGTGGAATCTTACAGATTTCATAATTCCTCATATTCCTCATAATTCGAGGATTTATTTGATGTGTGTTATTTGCATAAACTAGTGGCGATTTCGTTTTTTTGTTAGACAAAACTAGAAGCTCCGAAGTCGGTATCAAAGGTTTACTGATTATGGCCGCTCTAGTGAAATCGTACAGAAATAAATCAGAAATACTTATTCCTCATAATTCGAGGATTTATTTTATGTGTGCTATATGTGTATATGTAAGATTGCGTAAATAAGGGCGAAAGTTTTGTCATCAACTAGTGGCGATTTCAGCTTGTTTTTAGACAAACAAGAAACTCCGAAGTCGGTATTTTTGAGCAATTTCGCGCACTTTCCGAACATTTTGTCGCGTGTTTCGTCTTCGTTGTTGATCATAGTTTTTCTTGTTTGATTTGATACTCGAGATGGTTTGATTTAAATACTTCGATACCGATAAACTAAGCTTTCTTATCAAGTATGCTCACTACTCTACGGCAATCGACGTGTTTATCTATGGAAGGAGGAGGAGGAACGGAGATAAACAACGACAAAGATTTGGCTGTAGTTTTAAATTGATGTTTACTCACTTCCCGCGATTTAAGGGAGTAATGCATGGTCAAACATAACGCGGAGGCTTCAAAACTTTAACGTCCAGGATCCCGAGAACGTGATCATTAAACAGTTTCGGAGTTTAATGATAAAAGACTTAGAATTTTTAGCAGTTTAAGAGTTAAATGATGAATAAAAATCCTCATTGACCTTCATTCAAAATCTTTGCGGCCAATCATCCGATGTCCACGACGTACACTCGATTGTCTGCAATCCTCCATACGACTTTGAAAGCCGTGAACTTAAGTCTTCTCTACAGTTTAAAAAAATACTGAAAGTCGTGGGCTAAGATTGTGCAACCCGTGTCCACGTAAAGAATATCCGTAGACACGGGAAAAAAATCCGTTTAATATCCGTTTGTTTTTGGCGTTTACACGGAAAACCTAAGTGTACGTTTTCCCACGGACGGTCACTCATGAGATGTCATCCTCCATCTCTTCCTAAGATTTACAAAAAGTAGCGACACAGTTGAGGTAATGGACAAAAATAGGGCAAATGTTTTCTTTGTACAATAATGATCGGAAGTCCCGACCCTCACCCTGCTACGGCCCTTCCCGTATTCGTTAGTGTACTCACTTGTCCACGCTACGTCAGAGTAGCCACCAAACACGTATCGGCCCCCAACGCTCACAAGTACGATGTTCGGCGCTTTGCCGTTGCATTTTTCATGGAAGATCCTGGCAGCCCAGCCATCTCTCTTTGCAGAGAAACATCTGACCCAGCGACTTTTCGGACTCTTCTGCACGGGCTGCAGGAATCCCAAGAGATCTCGGAGGTACTCTGGACCTTTGCCGCTGAGGATGGCGGACTTCTCTAAAACTGCAACGGAATTACACCATCAAGAGATATTATAGATAAAGGCTTGTACTTCATGGTATGTCCATATTGTATCCTTCTCCTCGTATTGAGCGATAACGAATTGGAAAACTAATCTTATGAAATACTTGCCTCGGGATAATCACGAGTATGTCTAGATAAGGAGATAAGTGTAATAAAAAGTAAAAATTTGGGGTAAACATCAACAGAAAAATACTTAAACAGGAGGCAATTCTCTAAAAATAACGATAGAGGCAAACAAGAAAGTTGTCAATGTTCTCGACGTCACGTTGGATCTCGGGAACCAATCGTCCACAGAGAAAGCAATCACCCTCCCAACCTTATCAAGAACATTTCAATGCGGGTAAATAAACGTCTCAGCGAGATCTCTTCATCTGCAGAATGCTGAACAGAGCGGTGCCGGGATACCAACATGTGCTCGACCGCAGTGGATACCAGCACCGCCTGCAGTTCCAACGCCAAAAGACCCAGCAATAGGCAGAAACTGGAAATCACCCGTAAATCTGAGCGATGCAGCTACAGCTACGCACTTACAAAAAGTTTGTAAATGCGCAAAAAGGGGACCCAGGGAAACCTGGAAATAGCCTGTAAATAGTCTGTAAATTGTCTGCAAACCTTTGGGATGGAACTAAAGCTTCCCATTGCATAGATTTTCCAGACTATTTTCAGGGTTTTCTGTGTCCCGTTTTAGTGCATGCTCTTGTTTCTCCGAATACGGATTATTTCCAGTTTATTCACAGACTATTCAAAGACTTTCTGTCATTGTGAGAAGACTCTAAACAATCTACATACTATTTACAGACAAATATGGCAATTCTAGGGTTTAGAAATATATCTAGTATTTATAAAGTCCAATTTTCGGTTAATTTCCCGTGTATGTACAGGCTATTTTCATACACTGAAACATGACACAGCTATAAGAGAATTTACCTTGGCCTTTATAAACTGAGATTGTCTTTGACAAAGAATCCCAATACTCCTCGTCCACGCCTAAATAAACACCATCTTCTCCATCCATTGTATGAATAGTACCGCTTTCGAACATATGCACGTGTTCGCGAAAATTGCGAACAACGCAACAGCAGCTGTTACTGTTAGAGAGGATTACAGTTATTCATAATCAGGACACAACTGTATTAGAGAATTTACCTGTATGCTCAGATTCACCAACTGAGACTTGGCTTGATACATCAACTGAGATCTTCTTTGACATGGAACTCCAATATTCCTGATCCACTACAAGACGAACTCCACCCTCCATACAAGGCTGATCCACAGGTTTCTCTGCAAGACTCGATAGCTGGGATAGCACTTCATTCCTGATGGACAAGACATCCACATCATTTGCTTCCCTGCACATTCTCTCAGCAAACTCCAAACTGCTACGAGCACTTGCAAGTCTCATGGATAGATTCTCTCTCTGGGCAGTCAGCTGCTTCTCTTGCTTCTGACAAGCTGACTCGATCTCCCCTCTAAGATAAGATCGCATCTTCTCAAGAGCCCCTATCTGCTTATCAATAAACTGATCCAGATCCCTTCTGGCCGCTCGTTTATTTTCGTCCAGATGTTGTTGAGCCTTTTCAACAAATGCCATCGCCTGTTCAATGTCGGTGAGTTTTGATGTAACTTTTTTTGCTCTTTCCAATATTTCTTCTTTCTCTCGAGCGATAACATCACTTGTGAAAAGGTAGTCATGATTTTTATGATCAACAACGGTGCAATCTCGGCAAATCACTTCCTTACAAAATTCGCAAAACAGTTTCAGCTTTTCACCCTTGTGTTTGGTGCAGTAGGAAGTTTTGCTCATTGCAAGTAACTTTCCGCTTTTGATCTCATCAAGACTGAGGATAGTATGGTGTTGCAACGGTTGAAGTCTCTTATGAGCCGAGATACACTGCTCACAGACAAAGTGATCGCACTCGTTACATCTCCCTTGGGCAGGCTCGCCACTATCACACATTTGACAAACAGTTTTCTTCTTGGAGTCTTCAGATGTGAACAAAGGAAGAACAGAGATAATACTATTGATCATAAAGTTCACCTTCAAACTCGAAACATCAGCCGGGGAAATCTAAGAGGGAAAAAAACAGGTTTAATAAAATTCGCATATCACCATTTAAAAATCAAAAGGGAGGACCATTTTAGATCAGCCTTATTGTGGTCTATGCTACGCTGGATTGTATTAATATAATAATTAATTCTTATCATTTAACTGTTTAATACTCATAAACTATTAAAAGAATGGATATAAGTTTCTTGAGGAAAGAATTCAAGTTCACAGTGATTCGTACATATTTAGGGAAAGTTCATTTATTATCCCGAGAGGGGGGTGGGGGTTCGTGAGGATTTCGATAAAAGTAAGGAAAAAAATTAGTCCCCCCCCCCCTTCAGGTGGAACAAAATTTTCCATGCCCCCCTTATGCCCCATCCCTCGAGAAAACCCGAAGAAAGAAGGAGAAAAGAAGGGAACAGCAACGCCAATGTTGAAGGAACGCGAGCAAGGAATTCGCTGAAAACATTAATTCGGAAAAAGTGAAGGCACTCAATTTCTCAAATGTGCGACTAAATCCAGGTTGTCAACCTGATAAGGGTTGTTGCTATAATTGACACAGAAGAAGCAAAAAGGCTTTTTGTTCTTCTCCACGCGAGAAAAGCGCAGCAGCAGAAAAAAAAAGAAAGAGAGAGAGAGGAAGACAGCTTGTAGCATTAGAGCGTTTTGGTAATGATTTCAAACATGGAACATAAGCATATAGCGGAAACCATGAATAAAAAAGGTGTATACAGGTTTACATAGCATCGATGAAACGTAGTTTAATACATATCCTTGACTCCTGGATTGTGCATGCCAAATAACTGGCCGCAAACTGAGACTCTTTGAAGCAAGAAGTCTGATTTGACACTTGGTCAAATTATTTAGAAGGGACAACACTCAAAGAAATCAGTGACCCCCCTTAAAATCCACACACATTTGGCACCTCCACCTTTAGACCTCAGAAATTTCTCAAGGCCCCGCCACAGTATCCTCACGCCCCACCCCTCCCTCGGGATAATAAATGAACTTTCCCTTAGTTCTCAATTGAAAAGCACTATGTTGTTTAAATCAATTTGTTTGTTGCAGCAAAACGTTTGTTACACAAGTTGTGCCAAGGTCATTTAACTAATGGATGTATTTTTGATATGACAGATTACCTGGAATTCCGCCTTACAGAGGGGGCACACAAGTTTTCCTCTCCCTTCAGAGTGCACTGCCAGCTCTTCCAGGCAGTGCCGACAAAATGAGTGGAAGCAAGGGAGCACTCTAGGATCGTTGAAGTGCTCTATACATATAGAGCACGTCACCTCATCCTCGAGGCGCCTGCTGGCGGATGTTGCCATTTCTTCAAGAAAAAACTAGAAGAGCATAAGAAAATGGTTATTCCATTGCTACTCATATCAGCCTTAAAAACACTATCAATATCCCTGAGAATTCTCTTATTTCTGTGATGATATACATAAAAAACTATGAATTATCAGCGCTGGAGAAGTTGCAGTCCAAAGCAGTTTTGGGGTAGGTATTAGATGTTTATTTTATTGTATTATTTTCGCGATTTTGGTGCAAGAAAATCAAACAAAACAATTGGAATTAAAATGTGCTTTCATGTTTAGAACTGTAACAAACTGTAACAGAATCATGCGTGAGCTTATTAAATTTAAACGCATCCCAATTTTCAAACTTAACTTTCGCGTCACTTTTTTTTCACAAAATTGTTAAAACCGCAAGATTAAAGTGACGCGAAGATAAAGAAGAATAAGGTATACTATACCAATTCTGCACCTGTTAGACATATATTCTACCTTATGACTAGGTGAAGCGAAGATATTAAGTTTATTTCCGAGTGGTGGAAACAATATTTTACAAGTGAGCGCAGTGAACGATCTTGTTGACAATTTTCAGCACCGGGGGGGGGGGGGGGGGGGGGGGGGGATGGGGGAGGGGGAGAGTGTAACACACATTAGGGACCTTCCCTAATGAGTTGAACCTTTTTTTTTTTATATTGAACCATGAATCACCCTAAATGGGAGGAGAAAAGCTGTCCTTCAAACAGTGGAATGTTTGGTAATTAACATGTCTTTCTCTCGCCGAGTGTCGCAAACTGTGCGCGAAAATAAGGCCTCACGGATTTTGTGTATTTGTCAGTTTATTGGCTATGAACCCAACACTTTTAGAATCGCTAACTAGAGGTCTATCACAAATCATGCATTCCGATTGGCTGAGCTACTAATGGTCTATTAGTGATAGACGATGAGTAGAGAAATTCTCTGGAAAAAGGCGGCTGAATCGCGATTTGACGAAGTTAGCGGCGACTTAAGGGACGTCCCTGCTCCAATAAACTATAAAGCAAGTCAGAAGAAAAAGTTCCAAGAAAAGGTAGAACTGGAAGACACAAATGCACACGCCAATCAATCGGGGCAAATGACAGTCGAATTTGCCATTTCGTGCATGATGTATTCCTACTAGCCAACTAGCCAGACTTTACGCTCAAATGAGCGTCTAGTTTACAGTAAGTTTACATTATGCAGAATGGAAGCCAATCAGAGTTTATTTATCCAAGAAAAGAAATAAAGAAAAGCTTAATCGCTGTCTCCAAGTATTTAATGCTTCGGTTCGGCAGAAGAATGGCAAATACAATGGTTTATTTGCAAAGAAACTTAGGACAGGTCGCATACTACTAAACCGTGCTGTCTAAATCGGCCTTAATTAAGCTGCTTAGTGAGGCGGCACCGAGCTTGGCTAGTCAGTAAAGGCTGACTTCGACAGCACGATTCAGTCGCATGCGACCTGTCTACGACATGTTTTAGCCCTGAATAAACACTACGACTTTTTCAGTCGAGCATCGTAGCCGAGTCGTAGGTTGATTTACACTTTACGACTCGAGTTGTAGATGTGTTGCGTCGCATACGACTAAATCGTGCTGTTTAGATCAGCCTTAATGAATCAAGTATAGATTGCCAATTAGACATGCGAAATACTTTGGGAAAAAAAAGCAGGTTAAATATAAACATTTCCAATTCCTCGAATTGTTCGTAAATCGAATCGAAACTCATTTCATGTCACCTCTTCAGCTTTATCACGCCAAAGACAAATGAATAATTCACTTTTAGACGCCTTACAAATAAAGGAACAGCCAATAGCTAAAATAGGATGGTAAAACTCGATATAAATACCTGTTTCTTGTCGAAATCTTCTTAGACGAATCTCAACTTACAATGGAAGCGTCTGATCAACCCTTTGGGAAAGACGGAAAGGAATCTAGACCCTAGTCCCCCTCGCGGTCACTCAGACCTGTCACTAGACTCGATTATTTAGCTCAGTAGCCATTGGATGTACCGTTGCAGAACTGTCCTTGTGGTGAAAGTGTCTAACCAATCAGATAGGACTACATGTGTCCAATCATAGACCTTGTTAGAATGCCACACGTGTGACACTGGGATCGAGTGGCAGAACAGTCTTCCCTCTTCTTCCCTGGGATCGAGTTTGGTATGGCAGAACGGTCGTTTGTTGATAATATAACTGATTTCTGAGGAAATGATAAAGCAGAGAAACACTAAAAAAGCAGAGAAACACCCAAGAGAAAAAGGATTTAGCAAAAGCCATGTTATGTTCCCTTACTGGAGTCCGTCCTAAGACGGAGACAAGCCATTAAGAGGTGAGTCTCGCTTCTCGAAAAATCGAGTCTTTACTTTCGTACCGTCCTTCGCTAGGGGAGATATCCACAATTAACCCATTGACTCCTGGCTTTTTTGGAGCTGAATTTACAAAAAACAGACTGAAAACAGATACCTCCCCCCCTATTCTGAGTTTTATACAGCCCGTCAAAGTCAAACACAGCTGCACCTAGTCAGCGGTATCCAAGCTTTCCAACAGTGCTTTGCGGTCCCCACTTTTAATCCCTCGTCGTTGTGCTGAAGCCAGCACAAGTTGATGGTTGCTTGTATTTTTCATCAAAAATACAGCTATGAGCATATTAGGAGAGTGTCTCAGGACATCATGAAGTCTTTTGGGGCATAATTGAGTGCTTTGCTTATGGATATTTGCAAGCAAAGGTGGATTCATGATGATTTTTTCTTGTTTGGCTTTGCCCGGATGAGAAAATAATTTTCTAATGAATCACCACAGCTCTCCTAAATGCTGTCTTTTCTGAAACCAAATTGATTCCAAAATTGTTTACACTGCTATTCTGGGTCTGTATGACCTGGAATTGATTTGTTTGGCTTCCGGGTGAAAAGACCATCTGACTTTGGGGAGAGGAGTGTTGACTGGCCCTCCCCTCGTGAATTTTCCCCTGGATCTCCCAGAATGCTTTGCAATACGTAAACATATTTTCGTGGTTGTACAATCCTTCAAGGAATGGGCATTGTGTTTTGAGGCCAAGGAAATGTACCTGGAGGATCAGAATAAAGGTATCTATTTGTGTCTTGAGCTGTGTTTGCTGATCTCTCTCCCTTGTGTGGTATTTTAGCGTTTTATTGAGAGGGGTGATTCTGCTTTTCTCTCCTTGTTCGATTTGAGATTTGTCAAAGAACCTGTGCTATTATTTGGCTAAAGAGTAGATGCCAACACCTTGGTTGGATGCATATCTGCAAGACCATTTATCCCTTAGACTGATGCCTGAGTATCTTCATCTTGTTGTGTTTATTTTGAATTTATGAATTTTTTGGGTTGTGGGTACTTCCCAAAGCCGGTACAGGCCGGTTGAGGGGTCAATGTGTTTACCAACACACCCTAAAAACCATGCTTGCCTCACTGCCTGAGAACAATGCATTTTTCGCAAGCTCAGGTGCATACAACAGTGTAGGCAAATTCTGCTTGATATACAAACAAGCCTCCTTTAAGTTATGGCTGATATTCTAACAGATAATTCTTATGTTAAAACCATTAGGGAAACCACAGGGAGCCCAAATTCTATAAAAATATTTGCCTTTATAAATTCAAAGCAGCAGTGTCAACCCACTTTTGGTACTTTTCCTGTATATTCACCGTCAAAGTAATCTTATCACAAAACCTTGCCTGAATCTGATGTTTTCTTGGGCATTTTTTTCTAAAAAAGCTATGCATATCATCCCTATCAATGAGTCCAGTCATGTCCAAGTAAAAAAAAATTCTATTTTCTAGGTTAAAGATATTCACTTGCTAGAAATGGCATATATGTGATCCAATCCACTGGTGTATGTCACAGCACAAGTCTAAAAAGGTCTAGTTATTTTGATTAAAATCTAGGGGTGGTTGATTAACCCATTGACTCCTGGCTTTTTTGGAGCTGAATTTACAAAAAACAGACTGAAAACAGATACCTCCCCCCCTATTCTGAGTTTTATACAGCCCGTCAAAGTCAAACACAGCTGCACCTAGTCAGCGGTATCCAAGCTTTCCAACAGTGCTTTGCGGTCCCCACTTTTAATCCCTCGTCGATGTGCTGAAGCCAGCACAAGTTGATGGTTGCTTGTATTTTTCATAAAAAATACAGCTATGAGCATATTAGGAGAGTGTCTCAGGACATCATGAAGTCTTTTGGGGCATAATTGAGTGCTTTGCTTATGGATATTTGCAAGCAAAGGTGGATTCATGATGATTTTTTCTTGTTTGGCTTTGCCCGGATGAGAAAATAATTTTCTAATGAATCACCACAGCTCTCCTAAATGCTGTCTTTTCTGAAACCAAATTGATTCCGTTCATATAAAAAAAGGTCCTTATGAAGTGTTCTTTATTTATATGATTACATGGAGATATTCCATCCACTACTGGAGCTTGGGGTGAAAATCCTAGCACGGGTGAGCAGCCCAGGCTGGAAATCTCGCTCATATAATAGAAAAAGCAATTTTACAAGCATTTTAGGAATACCCGGTTGGACCCCCTGACTGTGCTGAAAACTCAGCCTGGGTTGAAATTTTTAATGAGATAAAAAGAAATCAACAGTCGTTAGAATGCTTCTCTATCAGGCGTGTCATCACCATTGACCACCAAAAAGTTGGTATTTGATTTTGAACAGTTGTCATGTTAGACTTTTTCCATAGCTATCTATGACTGCCAAATGCTGCAAATGCTGTTTGTGTGCCTGCCAATCCTTTGCACCATATCAAATCCTTGCTTAAACAATCCATTAAATTTCATATTTATACTAATAACTATTAGAAAATGATCACTGACACCTCTACCAATCAGCACCCTCTATTTGAACCCCCTAAATCTCATAGTAATTAAAGTTTCAAGGGGCAATAGAGAATTAGAGAATGAGTGGGGATATATAGTCAATAGAGAATGAGGCAATAGAGAATAAGTGGGGAGTGTAGTTAGAAATAAGTGCTTACTACTTAGTGATTAGTATTCCCTAAGTTGCAACTTTGTTTTCATTGTTTTCCTGGATTATTGTTGAAACGCCAAATTAGCTATAGAGAACTTGCTATAGAGCGTATTTATGTTTTTATGGCTGGCTTAGCAACCTATCTACTACTATGTTAACAGGGGGATTTGTTACTTTGAAGACATTATGCACTTGTATTTTATATTTCACTGATTTTTTTTTTATTTATGTAAATAAATTATAATTTTATAATCCTGATGTAAATTACAAGCAAAACTGTTGTCAGCAACAGACTGCCACCATCCCCAGACTGAAAAGACACCTCAGTGCATTGTTGGAAACTTCAAGGCATACTGCTTGATCAGCAGTAGCTGAACTTGACTGATAGTGTGGGACTTGAAATAGGGAGAAGGTTTCTGTTTTTGGTCTGTTTTTCCCAAAAATTTGCGCAAAATTACATTAATGGGGTAATTAATAATTTGTTATTTCTATGTAATCTAAGTAACAATGGCACTTAATCACCTTTAACAGTAAATAAATTAGCCTCAGCTTCAGAAACTGGGTCTTCATTCAGTGTAAAACTTTCTAACATGTTTTTTTTAACTTTGTCTTTGGCTACTTCTTATACGTTCATCTGACATTGCTATTCCTCATTTGCCCAGATAGTGTTTTTAAGATGAATTTCTAACATCTTCAACATGTTCTCTTGACTCAATTGTAATATGTAATACAAGGTTACAATGATTTTTCTTTGTCACAGGGGCTTCACCACCTTGATTATCTCATCCTGACCAAGTCATTGCACTGCAGTTGTCCACACATCACAGTTGGTTATTGCCCTTGACAAATACTGCAGAGGAATTCCCTTTTTATTTATTTCAGGCAGTGTCAAATTTTGTTATTCAATGGCGGCACCAAGCAAGTAGTCCAGTTTTGAATTCAACTGTGCCATTGGAATTAAGGACACATATAAAGACAGTGTGAGCCTAAGTTTCAGATTATTGGTTCACAAATAACATCGAGATCATGAAGAATTCACATGTTTTACATATTTCAAGCTCTAAGAGATTTTCACGTGTATGTTATACTTGACTTATACTACCTTTGTCCATCTATTCAGCAGGCATGATGGATTTCCAAATTTGATTACTGAAGCAACCTTTGTCACATCATAGCTTATAATGTTCTGTTGTAGTTATGTAACTATTTATTTGCATAATCTTTCAATAAATCACATGTTTCCTTGGTGACTCCATTGTCTCTGAATGGCAATGAAACATATTCCTAAAGCAGCTGTTCACTAACCAAATCAACATTCCCCCACTATAATATGCTGCCCTTTAATCCCCCCTCTATAATATGCCCCCCCCCCTCTCAATGATCTGCCCTTCCTTTCTGCCAACCCTCTTTAATAAGCCATCTTTAAAAAAACATAGCTCTCTAATAAGCTGCCCCTCTGATAAGCAATCCCTTTCTAGCAAGCCACGACTCTATTAACCCACCCCTTGGCAAAATTTCTAGTATTACATTATTTACATACCAGTGTGCACCTTCTGTTAGGCTGCATAGAGTGCATTATTTAATAAGCCACCCTCTCTATTAAGCCAACCTTATGAAACAAGCCAGTCCTCTCCAATAAGTCACCCCTCTAATAAGCCATCACTATCTAACAAGTCACCCCTTTAATAAGCCAGCCCTCTCTAAAATCACCCATCTCTAATAAGCCACCCCTCTCTAATAAGCCACCCCTCTCTAATAAGCCACCCCTCTCTAATAAACCAGCCCTCTCTGATAATCCATCCCTTTCTAATAAACCACCCCTTTCTTATAAGCCACCCCTCTCTGTTGAGCCATCCCCCTCTAATAAGCCAAACCTGTCTCATAAGGGGGGGATGAATAGGGGTCTCCCTAGCAGGATTCTATCCTACGTGTGACCAATATAAGTTTTGACACCTATGCGGCAGAGAAAGGGCGTGGTCCCTAAACTCTAAGGGATAGCAGTTAATGTTATCAACTGCCTTCTACGACAACTAATTACCTAGTCTATGAAAAGGTGTATTCCCTCCTGGCCTCAGCATGGAATAATGTGGCACAGTTCTGTAGTTACAGTACTATTCAATATTCCATATTATTTAGGTAAGATGAGCAGTAGATACTGTTAAAGAATAATGTTGAAGCTCCTGGAAGAACGCGCTAAGAGACTATTGAGTCGCCTCACGGCTAGAAACTGCATGTTATTTCAACAAAGACAGCAAAACAACGAAATGTTTATAACCCTATATTTTTTGGATTAAGCTATTTTGGACGCTTGTGGCGAAAATACTGGTATATCTTTTTTGTAAACCATTAGCACGTACTGGGAATATTGAAAAAAATAGTCAGTTTTATACCACCGAATCTTTTACTATAATCACGTTTAAAGATTTTGGCAGCGTAATATGATGTGTGATCAGGAAAGACAAACTCGTTCCAAAATGACATTGGGGTGTGGAGTATGGTTATGTCTATTTTCATGTAACAAATATCAGCAAATGTAACAAATGTCAGCAAACGTAACAAATGTCAGCAAGTTTTGAGATCTTCACTAGTGCAATATTTCACTACGAAATACCTGTTCAAGCAGAGCACAAGGCTTGGAAGATCTTTAAAAGGTCATATCTTATGTTATAGCTAAGACGAGGGAAGTTACAAAATGCTTACTAAGAAAAAGCATCTGCGGCGTGTCATCTATGTCGGCTATTTTTATTTTCGACTTTATTGCACGAAGCCTGGACAGTTTGAAAACGATGATGAAAAGGATGATGAAGCTATGAATTGTCAAATCTGCACCAATACATTTTGAAATTTTGGAAGAACTTATACGCTGGAAATCGCTTTTTTTTCGCCGCATCATCCGATTAGTCGGGACGTATCGCCCTTTTTCTAGCTAATTTAACAATTGTGCAATTCACGGTCATTTTGTTGTCAAATACCAGGATTAGTAATCTTAGTATAATTTTTAATAGATCCGCTACAGTCTCTTTTTTTTTTTTTTTTTTTTGCTGATGTCCGCCCATCCAAAAAACAAACACATCCCCCCCCTTGACCCGCTTAATTTCATTTCGAACATTTGCATCTAATTGTATATTTATGAGTTTGGGATTTGCTGATTTTAAAACAAACATTGTTTACAAAAGAAATAAAACATCAGTTTATAATGTGACTGTGACTCGTTTTATTTAAAATCTTGGGAACGTAATGGTCTTTTTCTCATTTATATGACATTTCGTTTGTCTGCCCAAGTTTTACATTGCTGTCCGATTCCGATTATTCCTTAAAAAATCAATCCAGTTGTATCTAATTTTACACGTGTAAAATTGGATATCAACTCCAAACATATCACTTGGGGAATATAGTGATTTATATAGTGGCTTATGAGAGGGGTGACTTATAAGAGAGGGGTGGCTTATTAGAGAGGGCTGGCTCATTAGAGAGGGTTGACCTATTAGTGAGGAGTGGCTTTTAGAGAGGGCTGGCTCATTAGAGAGGGTTGACCTATTAGTGAGGAGTGGCTTTTAGAGAGGGGTGGCTTATTAGAGAGGGGTGGCTCATTTGAGAGGTGTGGCTCATTAAAGGGGGTTGCTTATTAGAGAGGGGTGGCTTATTAGAGAGGGGTGGCATATTAGAGAGGGGTAACTTATTAGAGAGGGGTGGCTTTTAGAGAGGGGTGACTTTTATTAGAGAGGGGTGGCTTATTAGAAAGGGGTGGCTTATTAGTGAGGGGTGACTTATTAGAGAGGGGTGGCTTTTAGAGGGGCTGGCTTATTAGAGAGGGGTGATTTATTAGAGAGGGGTGACTTATTAGAGAGGGGTGGCTTTTAGAGAGAGCTGACTTTTATTAGAGAGGGGTGACTCGAGAGAAGAGTGGCTTATTAGAGAGGGGTGACTTTTATTAGAGAGGGGTGGCTTATTAGAGAGGGGTGGCTTATTCGAGAGGGGTGGCTTATTAGAGAGGGGTGGCTTATTAGAGAGGGGTGGCTTTTAGAGGGGCTGGCTTATTAGAGAGGGGTGATTTATTAGATAGGGGTGACTTATTAGAGAGGGGTGATTTATTAGATAGGGGTGACTTATTAGAGAGGGGTGGCTTTTAGAGAGAGGTGACTTTTATTAGAGAGGGGTGACTCGAGAGAAGAATGGCTTGTTAGAGAGGGGTGACTTTTATTAGAGAGGGGTGGCTTATTAGTGAGGGGTGGCTTATTGGAGAGGGGTGGCTTATTAGAGAAGGGTGGCTTATTAGAGAGGGGTGGCTTGTTAGAGAAGGGTGGCTTTTTCGATATGGGTGACTTATTAGAAAGATGTGGCTTATCAGAAAGGGCTGGCTTATTTGAGAGGGCTAGTTTATCAGAGAGGGCTGGCTTAGAAGAGAGGGCTGGTGTCGCAATAGTGCCTCTGATTGAATGAATCATTTTTCTCCACGTGAAATTTAGATTTTATTATTAGAAATAAATAAACAAATTAAACAAAATAAATAAAAATCACCCGCCCGCGTGCTCTCGAGGTAGAAATCGCGACCAGAAATGAAATATTTTTTGGCCTAATCGTTCCCTATTTCATGTGCGAGCCACTGCGAGCTGGGACGAAATATCCAAGAGCAAATGATTATCTAAATGGGTAAACAAATCCAAGCTCATAGTTATGGCTACATGTCTGTAACCGCGTATGTTCTTCCTGTATGTTAGTACAAAAAGAAAATCCTATGGACGGGAAATTATGATCCGTCGCAGAACAATAGAGATTTTCTTGCATACTTGATTAACAAAATGTGAATATGTTAGACAGAATTGAGAATTTTGAACTTGAAATCCTGCATCGCTATCGGCTTTCTAAACAAAATATGCATACATTATGTTATTTTACCGTAGAACCTAATCGTTTTACACTTTTTCTTAAGCAACACACATCAAACAAATAGACAAAGACACTAAACAGTAGTCAGAGATAAAGGGAGGGAGAGAGGAGAGAGAGAGAGGGGGAGGCGGGGGGGGGGGGGGGGGCGCAACAAATGCGCAAAAATAATAGTTGTTAATCGGTAAAGTAAACCGCGAAAAGCATACACAGGTGGAAAACAAGGCATTTTGAAAATATATGTATAAGCGTTGAAATTGAAAAAAAAAAAAACGCACACAGGACCATTTCCATTTATTACGTTAGACAATAATATAATGACCGAGGCTATATTTAAAAATGAAAAAACCTGCACAAAGGTGTATCTAAATTATTGAACCTTTTCTGAATTAAGATTTAGAAAGGGGGTTTGTTCACTTCATTACTAGTTTTGCTGTTTTGTGAGTTTTTATTGTGGCTCAGAACAGTTCACAGTTTTATTTTGCCAGTATTTTTTATAGAGTTACAATTCATAAAATTAAGTAGGCAAGGAAGTCCAGAGAAGCCAAAGGCTTATAAAATAGGACTCCTTTCTAACATATCCATAAATACATAGAAGTGGACCTTTTGCTCTCGTGGGCGGTGCTGCCCCTCTCTGGGTACGGGCCTGACTTGTTGAATTGTGTATTGAAACATTTGCCCTATAATGAAAAAGAATCTCTGATTTAGGCATATTATTTCCTATGACTACGCCTATTTTACTATTTCTAAGGCGTTGTAGGGAGGCGAACTATGACATGACTCACCGAATTTTATTCTCATTTAAGAATTCGTTTTTTTTTTTTTTCGAATAGTAATGTTGGGTCCGTTTTCTACATCCATAAATCCGGTCGAATGGTGTTAAAGTTGGATAAATTTCAAAGAAGTTTGATTTCTTATTCAGTATCCATTCAGCACTTCTATTGTTCTAAAAATATCGCATAGAAGGTCGGGTCCGTTTAGTCGGGTCATTCGATTTTTAAACGCGTGCAGGCGCAGTACTCCCTCCTATCAAACCAACTTTTTGTGGGTGAAAATGCTAAATTACCCACAGTGATATATCTGTGGTTATTAATATATCTGATCTTACTTCGGTAAAATACTCAAGATTCGAATTAAAGTTTTCCGGGATAATCGAAATATTGTTTTTGATAGCGGTACCGACCACACATATTCATTGTTTCAACTTTATATAAATAAATAATGTTGTATAAAACACTACATGTTTTAAGGTTCTGTTCTTTATTGGTTCCTGTGTATAATTATACTATTACTAGCGGGTACCCATGAAACAATTACGCTGGAGAAATACTTCTTCCTGTTGTCTTGGCCTTGTAGTGGAGTTTTATCTGCAAAGAATTGACGTAGCTAAGCAAAAATAAGTTTCTAGCCTCACAGGCTGCCCAGGATCTGTCCTTATTTTGTTAGTTAAGATATCGAGTTCGTCAAAAAGAAATAGCACAATCAAAACACTAAAGCCACTCTTAGAAAGAAAGAAGCTTGACTAATTTTAGTTTAGTGAGTATTGGCAAAATGCGATTAGCTGCCTAAATAAGGTTATGCTATGGAAAGGGAAAATGTTCTAAAGAGAGAAATTCGATAGTCTCCGCTCTTAACTAAACCTCTGCTTGTGCTGTGTACAGATTCTACGAACATGATAACTTTAGGGATTATTTATTTTTAATAATCATTATTCTGTTCAGCTATTATAAAATGGATATAATAAGAACATGTATAATCTTGTTTTTTTAATTGTATATGCCATATCACAACAATGATTGGGGCAAGAAAGGTAAGAAGCATCATCTCTTTAGATGGGGTTGGTCTCGAAGTGTGCTCCGTTAAAGTAGTAGGGGCTGATGGTCCTATCTTACAAATACTATCCCCGCAGCAGAGATAGCACCGGAATTAAATTCAATAAAACTAAGAATGTGAGAATGTTAAATATTTCGTAAACATTTCTTTGGTTTACTGCCCTCAATGTGCTATCACTCACGGGTAAATTTATTTTAACACTCAAAGTGAGCCATATTGTATTAACAATATAATTTAGATTAAATTTCTTATTTCATTTATGTAAGTGCAAAGTAAACAACAATATCTATTTATGCTATCATATTGTTTAAACATTTTTATTTTGAAGTAAATGAGAGGGCTATAGAATATCCAGACTTGAAATTGTAACATATACATATTCTTAAGGATCGAAATCAACAAGACTTTAAAGATAACACAATGCTCTAGATATCATTGAAAATGTTCCATAAAATTAAAATGACATTCAATGAGGGATAAAGTTGTTTTAGGAAGAAAACAAAACTTATTAAAAGAAAGGACCAAAATACCAAAAAATAAGCACCATAGTACCAAAATAATTTGAAATCTACTTGGTAAAAAAATCATGTCATTCAATGAGAGTGATCAAGATATTTTATAGTAAGAAAACAATATGTGTCTTATGGGTAGCCGGAGAAGTGTCCCGATGTAAGGTAGTCACTTCTTTGGGATTCTTCACAGCGATTTGTAGAAGACGATGTTCTTCAATAGTCTCAAACTAAGGTAGTCACTTTTTTGGGATTCATTCATGGCGATCGCAAATGTAAAAACGAGTAAATACAGCGAAATCAATCCGGCTTGAGATGATTTTGCACAACTACTTGGTAAAGACAGAGACTATGGTAATATATACAGTAATGAAATCTGGAATCTGGCCTTCAACTGCACAAATACATGGATCTGGGAGCTGGACTCGCAAAATCCAAGATGGCGGCCATGACACAGCTTATGCAGAAGGTATCGACTATAGCACAAATATTCTTGGGTATTTTGCACAAACACGAGACGACGAAAAAAAATGCATATTATGACTGGGCTACCACAGGTTTTCTAGTAAAAACACTGACAAGACAACTAAAGGTTATAAACTGAATTTATAAAGAACTAAACAAGGAACAGAACAAATGACATTTCAACTCAAAGTACAACTGTATTTATTTACTACACAAATCTGCGCTAGTTAAACTTTGCCACTAGACTCTATTCATATTTAAAGCATATCTCCGGCACTGCTGTCATACGATCCTCCGTCATTTACCTCCATAAGACCCGATCGGACATACAGTTTACTACGTATGGTTGTGGAGTCTTAAAACAAAACATAAAAAGAGACAACGCAAGGTTACTGGTCCCCTCCCTATCCATTTTCTACATTTTTAATAACAGAAAATGGTAGGGATATTAACCTGGTTCATCAGGGGGTATCATCAGGAACCACCTGATTCATTGTTGCCAGCTTAAGCGAGTCACAGTTTGGCCGATCAACTTCAGACAGACCAGAAAGCTGGGGGATTTCATTTGTACTATATGCACTTGCACCCTATTTGTACTGATTCGATATCAAGCTGTGTCGAGGTCACAATCAAATGATGTGTTACATCTGCAATCTCAATACTCGCCATCACAGTTGAAAGGTGGATGATTAGCTTCTCAAACAACGTTTTTTCACTGTACGATACAGATCCGATAAAAGTTCACATTCTGGCACAGTTGGCACTTGGATCAGGCGATGGTGCTCACTTGCATGTTGTCATTGTTTGAATCTTGCTATGGCACATAATTGGTTGCTGCCACCATTAAGACCTGGGAGAGGTTATACATTAGTTGTGAAAGACACTGAAGAAACCCAAAAAGCAAAAAACATCCTAGTGAAACTTGGGTGATGAGGTGAATGACCAAAAATTTTATATGTTGAGACTTTTTTAATTGTCAGTCAAAGTAGTTTAATGTTTGCTGGACACAACAAAAGTGTGAATTACAGTAGGTTTTTCTTCCAATCCCTGTTGTACTTTGCTCAATGTTTTGAAGCTCACATTTCATGAATTCGCGTGAAAAAAGAGATTCTTTTTATTTAGGATAACAAAATTCTTGAAAACCGGTGACAACAAATGTTTTAGTACAATCTTTGACATGGCGACCAAAAGTAAGCCCCGGTATTACCTTTACATATACATCAGTGGTTAACAACATGTTTGCATGTTTGGCTGGACTTTTACCTTGTATGTCTCCTGGTTTTCTGCCATTCCAGCCTGTCAAACAGAACATGTTTAGTTTTTTTTTAAACAACGTTTGCTTGTGGTGTAATACCGTCGTAGTACCTCAATGTGGGTTGTGCAGACCAACAGTTGAACTCACAAAAAGGGACTAACTGGGACCTTAGTCCCATATACACATGAAGTCACATTTTAGTGTATTTTGAGCTTGTGTGAGAAAATTGAAAACTGGGTCACTTTTTCAAGTTTCAAAACTATGTTGATGTCCTACTTCTCCAAAAACCTATTAGAACCCTTTCTATAATCTTATCCATTGCTTGAAAACCTCTACCAAGTTGTCTAGGAGTCATATGGGTTAAATTCAAATGTTTGCTTTTTGCTTGGCACATGGGGCTTTATACACACATACTTTCCAAATAAAGTGCAAACCAAGTCACAGTGACATTTAGCCTATACAGCTATATGCATATACAGTATTGGAACCAGAGTGTGACACATGACTCACATCTGTGACTAAATATAAGCTTTTTCCAGCATAATATTGAAAAACGTATGTGATATTATTTCTGTATGTTTATGATTGCAATAAGTGACAAATCTTTTTTCAATTACATTATGTTGTGTGACGACTTCAAACACAAGTTACTGTATATACATGTTCTGAAACTGTTTGCCACCTTTTACAAATCGTTTTTTGCATCTTACAAACTCTTTAACATTATTCTATTTTGCTTTCATGCTTGATTTGGAATTTCCAAAATTCCAACATTCACCAGATCCTGTTTTTGTTATTAGGTGGTAAACCTTTAGAAAGCTAGTAAAGTTCCAAGGAAGCATATAAAAAAAATAGCATGGCAGGGAAAACTGTTGGTAATGGATAAAGATGATTACAACAGACCCTTATGTTTAAAGGCTTTTGTTTAAGTAATTTTGCACATGAACCATCCATAACTCATAAAGCGTGTGCATAAATATTATGCACACAAAGCAATACATAATAAGGCTTTTGTTCAGAAATAGGGTCAGCGAAGAAATATTTTAGTCCAATAAAAGTGAATACAAATACAGAACTCTATTTCAACGCTTTATAAGCTTATAGATAATAAAAAAATGATTATTTGAGATCGTTAAACACAAGTATGGCTCAACATTATTCAAATCCCGCTCCACTAGAGCTAGGAATTAATGCGTTTAAAAATTAAAAAAATCACTAACACTTAGATTCTAAACAATGCTAATATAGGGCGCTTCCTATATTTTTTCTCGCATTTCCTTATTATTCGTTCACTATGAGTTCCGGACACCACAAACGGCTACCGACACGTGGATTACAAGGGCAAAATAACACAAATCGGAATCCACTTTAATCGGGTCTGTAAGGATAACCAAAAATCATTATCCCTTAAGAGAACATAAAGTCTCACTTGATAAGATTGGTATGCTTGCAGATAATATATTAAGAAAGGGATGTATTTTAACAGAGAAACAAAAGCAATACTTTGAAAGTGTCACTGGATGCTTGATGTCGGATTCCTTGGAGCGGCATAAAAACCTTACCTAATTTTAAAACCAGGGCCTGATTGAACTTAACAAATAGTCTTAAGTAACATAATTAAACATTCACTATTCCATGACTTTGTTGGGCTAATAACTTAAGGTTGGATGGAGTTGAGCTAATACTTAAGAATTACAATAGTCTTCACTGTTTTGCTTAGAGATTTTCAAGGAACATATTCAGCAGAACTTCATCTACCCAAAAGTTATTATAATTAATGGAGATCCTTACCTTGAATAAAGGGTAGATGCTGAAAAAGTGATTCACCAAGTTAACAATTCCAACACGACCCTATGAACGATCTCCCCTGCAAATAAGGCACACTTCAGGCATTTCATGGATTATTATCAGAATTTAACCTAATATCCTGCCCTTGAGCGCGTCGCACAATTCAGCCAAATCAGAATGTGTTTCGTTGTTTAGAATTTAGCCAAACAAGCTCTGTTTTTGCCCTTGTAACGACAACGAACTATTTGGTACGTGACACTTTCTTAAATATGGCACTTTGTGCTGTATAACATTGCACTTTTTACATAGTCGCAAAAACTGGATATCAGTTTATGGCTGTACGACATCGCATTTTGTCTTATCACACCGCACTAATTTCATACAGATTTTAGCTGATGGAACACGATTCCTTCAAAGAACATGGGGTAGCTTGGTCCCCCCTAGTAGTTCTCCTCTAGTACAGTACAAAAACACGAAGAGTATATTTCTATCTCTAGAAGTATCTTTATTGTGATTGCTGTGAAGGCGGATTCATCTATTTATATGTGTGCTTCACGCCATATAGCATAGTTTTTATTCGTTGATAGTTTGGAAATATTTTCCCACATATTTGTTTTTAGCAGAAGCTGGTAAATCAAGGTTTAAGGGACATGCCCGCGGCCTGTGCGGTCTTGGTTTAAGGGACATGCCCGCGGCCTGTGCGGTCTAGGTTTAAGGGACATGCCCGCGGCCTGTGCGGTCTTGGTTTAAGGGACATGCCCGCGGCCTGTGTGGTCTTGGTTTAAGGGACATGCCCGCGACCTGTGCGGTCTTGGTTTAAGGGACATGCCCGCGGCCGGTGCGGTCTTGGTTTATAAGACATGCCCGCGGCCTGTGCGGTCTAGGTTTAAGGGACATACCCGCTGCCCGCGAAGTAGTATAGAGGGGATGACTAGTACAATAATTGCAAGCCCTTGAGTATCTGCAAGTTCTATTGTTTGCTCTGTAAGGTATAGGATTTATATATTTTTCACTTTTCTATTTTTCATATTTTTTTTCATTTAGTCAATATAACTTTAATGTATTCCAATAGTTAGGGAAGGGGTATTGTTGTGGAGACTGGGGAAAGATGTGTATTGTGTGCGTGGGTGTTACTGATCCAAATGGCTCAAATATAAAGGCATCGAGAACAATGGCGACCAATCAGAGCGAAAATGAGACTAGTAAAACCGGTTTATACAATTGGGAATATGGCGACCAATCAGAGCGAGGATGAGACTAGTAAAACCGGTTTATACAATATAGGAGGGGGAGGGGGTGGGTAGGGATTGTTTCAGAGTGAATACCAGTGACTTCAACCGAAATATATTAAATTTTCCTTTATTATTATTTTTTTAGTTAGTTGACACCTCCCACTGAAGTCTTTGTACCTCCCTTCTCATCTAAAGGGTTTCAGGGGCACAACTTGGTAGTCGTAAGGGTTTTTGTGGTCCGAGTTTTCTTGCCCCTTGTAGTTCTTGTTCCCCCTATGGAGAGACATAGATAAAAATTTTAGTTACTAACGCTAAATATATACACAACCACACGCACACGCACACACACACACAAATAGATCACTACAATCACATACAATATTCGACACACGCAAATAGATGTGCCCGCTAACAGACCATTTGATGGACTTCCAAGTGATACTTTATCATTTGGAGCAAAAAGGTTTGGAGCTAGAACATTGAAAAAACCTGATAAACCTTTTTCGGGAGTGCGTAAATAGCAGTGTTTCCGAAAAAAAATGTTTCATGAGTTTTCCGTTAGCCACTCAACAATCTGTCATTTAAGAAAAGATGCAAGCCAGCTTGAGAATCCCATCTGAATCATTTTGGTACTTTTGATCATCCGCCTGACATATTGACAGAATATTATATTACTACAATGGCCCAGGTAAAACTAGTACTAGCGCAAAATAAGTTGAGTACACCATTGTCTCTTGGTACAAATACTATAGGAAAGTTCACAAGCATCAATATCTCTGAGATCTGTAACACTACCTCCAACTTAGTCCAAATCTTCTCGCATTCGCATGTGAATGGCCATCGCCTCCGTGTTGAAACTCGTCGTTTAAGTCACCATTCATGTTGCCACAGAGTCCGCGAATGCTGTTTGAGTTCTTGAAAGCATTCACTATGATATTCATTCCCCAGTCCAACCTTATGACCTCGACCTTCGTGCCAGAAGGGAGAAGTACCTACAAAAAGATCAAAATGAAGTTTCTTACGTAAACGCCTAGGAGCACGCAAGCACAATTTTCATCATAAAGTAGACGGGGGTGTCGTCCTATTTTTTAGGGTATAACATTCTACTAGGTACTACCCCGTAGGTGTTTAAAGATTCTTCCTATTCTGCTATTCCCTGAAGATTCTCAGCCTAGATGAAAATACGCGAAAGTCGTCAGAAAAATGGTGTGCTTGATACCAATGGATAAAATAAATACAGCGGTAACTATGGTTAACACAGGAAACCCGGTAAGATCGCCAGAACACCGGACACCCAGTAAAAACGGGGAGAGTGTGTGGGGAGTTGGGTGGGGAGGGGGGTCGCTAGCTTCAACACAGGAAACCAAGTAAGTACGTCAGGGGCAATGGTTAACATAGGAAAACCGTAAGAAACACTGGGGGTAAGAGTAGACACAGGAAAAACGGTAAGAAGGCCGGGGGGCTAAGGTCAACACAGGAATCCTGGTAAGACGGCCGAGGGGCTAAGGTCAAACACAGGAAACCCGGTAAGGAGGCCGGGGTGCTAAGGTCAAACACAGGAAAACCGGTGAGAAAGCCGGATGGCTAAGGTCAAACACAGGAAAACCGGTAAGAAGGCCGGGGGGCTAAGGTCAACACAGGAATCCTGGTAAGACGGCCGGGGGGCTAAGGTCAAACACAGGAAAACCGGTAAGGAGGCCGGGGGGCTAAGGTCAAACACAGGAAAACCGGTAAGGAGGCCGGGGGGCTAAGGTCAACACAGGAATCCTGGTAAGAAGGCCGGGGGGCTAAGGTCAATTACAGGAAACCCGGTAAGAAGGCCGGGGGGCTAAGGTCAAAGATAGGAATCCCGGTAAGAAGGCCGGGGGGCTAAGGTCAAACACAGGAAACCCGGTGAGGAGGCAGGGGGCTAAGGTCAAACACAGGAAACCCGGTAAGGAGGCCGGGGGGGCTAAGGTCAACACAGGAATCCTGGTAAGAAGGCCGGGGGGCTAAGGTCAAACACAGGAAACCCGGTAAGAAGGCCTTGGGGGCTAAGGTCAAACACAGGAAACCCGATAAGAATGCCGGGGGGCTATGGTCAAAAACAGGAAACCCGGTAAGAAGGACGGGGGGCTATGGTCAACACAGGAAACTCGGAAAGAAGGCCGGGGGGCTAAGGTCAAACACAGGAAACCCGGTAAGAAGGCCGGGGGCTAAGGTCAAACACAGGAAACCCGGTAAGGAGGCAGGGGGGCTAAGGTCAAACACAGGAAACCCGGTAAGGAGGCCGAGGGGCTAAGGTCAACACAGGAATCCTGGTAAGAAGGCGGGGGGGCTAAGGTCAAACACAGGAAACCCGGTAAGAAGGCCTGGGGGGCTAAGGTCAAACACAGGAAACCCGGTAAGGAGGCCGGGGGGCTAAGGTCAAACACAGGAAACCCGGTAAAGAGGCCGGAGGGACGGCTAAGGTCAAACACAGGAAACCCGGTAAGGAGGCCGGGGGGCTAAGGTCAAACCCAGGAAACCCGGTAAGGAGGCCGGGGGGCTAAGGTCAAACACAGGAATCCCGGTAAGAAGGCGGGGGGGGGGTAGGCTGGGCAAGTATTGACTCAATAAGCACCAAGCCTCGGGCGTCAATGAGTAAAGTAATGACAAATATTTATTAACTTACAGTATGTGTTACTCGGCTGCCAGAGATCTGCCTGTAAATGTGTGTTCCGTTTGGTAGATGTCCGCTTGGTACACGGACGGTCATTGGCATGGGAGCATTGGCTTGGTGTTGCAATTGGGAGTTGCAGATTGACAGAATCATCACGTCATTTTTCTCACGTATTTCTACTCCGCAGTTACAGGAGGCGCTACTATGCCAGCACGTCCACAGGCGCGTGTGCACCTACAAGGGATATCAAGAAATATGTCACGAAACGCACCCATTTTATTTTACTAAAAAACCTTAATCATCACCAGTTCACTTCCAGAGGGGCGACGAGGTATGGAGTAGAGGAGGTATGGAGTTTTTTTATATCACACATTTTTATAATGTCTGCTACAGAAGCATAAGCGCAATTTAGCTACGTTATTATTACGTTATTATAGGACATTAACACTGGTAGATATTAACGTCTATTAAATGTACACGTATCAAATTAATGTGAATTTTAGCATAACGTATTCAGATAAACTAAATAACGCGGATCCAAAAAGATGGCAGAATTGATTTCTTAATTTGCTGCTTGGAAATACGTTTCTCATGCCGAAAATGATGACGAGCTAGACCAAACACTATGTGAAGTTCCTTATTACTAAGCAGTATGGGTGATGTAGAAGGTATCAGAAGATTTCTCCACATTAGATTGATGCATCACAAAAACAATGAGAAACAAAACAATAGAACGGAAATACAATAGAACTATGAGGTTATCCAGCCAATCCTGTTAGGGCTAACCAGCGTTCTTCTACACTTCACAGCAGTATTAACTATTTTGTTTTCGATCTTTAATGATTAGTATTAATTATCAGTATTAACTTTAAAAATTCGCGTTAACTTAAAAGTGGAGCGTTAGTTTCCCATAATAAGGTATATAGGTCCGCTACTAGCCTCAGTTGTGTTGCACTTTGAGAAGATCGCCTCTTAAAGCTAGTGGCTTAGAGTTGGCATTGGTTAGGTCCCTTAACCCTAGCAGTGTTCCATGTTCGGCGGGTAAGGCCTGAGAGAGTAGTTGTACATTGCAGCAAGAGACACATACCTCGGAGTGGTGGTAAGTATCAATGATATGATAAGAAAGAGTAGTTGTACATACCTCGGTGTGGTGGTCAGTATCAATGATATGATAAGAAAGAGTAGTTGTACATACCTCGGTGTGGTGGTCATTATCTTGGAACAGCACGTAGTCACCGTGGTGTAAAAAAGGGTAATACCTAAAAAGCAGATGATATGGGTTTCAAAGGCGATTACTTTCTCAAACACGATATACATCGAGGCACGCAAGGCAAAGCTGGTAGGCTTGCATAAAGCCTGGATTTTCTTCTTACTTTCCGTCAAATGTGCTAAAGTGAGGGTCGTTATAAGTTCGACATTCACGATTCTCTGTCTGTTTTACTGTGACCTACCAAAGCAAGAAAAAAAAGTGTATAAAAATATTCACACAGTAATGCCTGCTTTTTAAACAACAACAACAATAATATAACGGCGAAAACAACAACAACAATAACAGAAACCACAAAACTTAGTTTCTAGTAAAACGTGATACATTTGCACGTAGAGGCTTAGATTATTTCATGTCGTCCGCATCTCGGTAAATATATCGATCCTCCGCGATCAAACTCTTCCGAAATACTGGTGACCATGGTAACGGTGTGATTATTTATTTTTTATCAATGTTTACCGTGCCAATGCTCAGCAAGAATGCAGGATGGGGGAGTAGCTGCTGGTCTTGGGTTTGCAAGTTGCCTCTTCTTAACTTAACAAAAATCATTTCATTTTTTTCCGACAATGACAACGTAACCGCTCAAAACTTAAAACGCCCAACAAAGCGTGCAATTTGGTCCACTGAAACCTTCGTCGCAGGGTATTCCATCGCCTTGAAAAAAGGATACAGTTTAAAAACCAAAAATGCCTACCAAACATTCCTCAAACGTTTGCTTTTCTACCACTTTGTAGAGATGTGTACAGTGTTACATAATACACCACTGATATTTACAAACAGAATCACGCAAGCAGCGCAGCCATTCATGGTCACGCACTAAGCAAAGCCATAAATGGTCACGCAACGAGCACAGCCATTTATGGTCACGCACAAGCACAGCCATTTATTGTCACGCAACGAGCACAGACATTCATGGTCACGCAACGAGCTTAGCCATTTATCATTACGGAAGGAGCACAGCCATTCATGGTCATGCAACGAGAACAGCCATTCATAGTCACGCAACGAGGACAGCCATTCATGGTCACACAACGAGCACAGCCATTCATGGTCACTCAACGAGCTTAGCCATTTATCATTACGCAAGAAGCACAGCCATTTATGATCACGCAACGAGGACAGCCATTCATGGTCACTCAACGAGCACAGCCATTCATAGTCACGCAACGAGGACAGCCATTCATGGTCACGCAACGAGGACAGCCATAAATGGTCACGCAACGAGCACAGACATTCATAGTCACGCAACGAGGACAGCCATTCATGGTCACGCAACGAGGACAGCCATAAATGGTCACGCAACGAGCACAGACATTCATTGTCACGCAACGAGGACAGCCATTCATGGTCACGCAACGAGGACAGCCATAAATGGTCACGCAACGAGCACAGACATTCATGGTCACTCAACCAGCTTAGCAATTTATCATTACGGAAGGAGCGCAGCTGTTCAAGGTCATAGAACAGGCACAGCCATTCATAGTCACGCAACGAGGACAGCCATTCACGGTCACACAACGAGGACAGCCATTCACGGTCACACAACGAGCACAGCCATTCATAGTCACGCAACGAGGACAGCCATTCACGGTCACACAACGATTACAGCCATTCATGGTCACGCAACGAGCTTAGCCATTCATCATTACGCAAGAAGCACAGCCGTTCAAGGTCACACAACGAGCGCAGCCATTCATGGTCACGCAGCGAGCACAGCCATTCATAGTCACGCAACGAGGATAGCCATTCATGGTCACACAACGAGCACAGCCATTCATGGTCACACAACGAGCGCAGCCATTCATGGTCACGCAGCGAGCACAGTCATAAATGGTCACGCAACGAGCACAGTCATTCATAGTCACGCAATGAGCGCAGCCATTCATGGTCACGCAACGAGCACAGCCATTCATGGTCACGCAACGAGCACAGCCATTCATGGTCACGCAACGCTTTCCTCGCGTGACCAGCTCCAATAACTGGTGTCCCGAAAACCTACCTGCGCTGTACGCCATTGAGCACCTATAAGGAGGTCGAAGATAGTAGACATAGTACCCTCCGCTGCACATCTCCACGCACATGTGAATAGACCGGAAGCAGCCGTTGTTCCTGTTATTGACGTTAACGCACGCGGTAGTTTCCTTGGTTACCCCAATCGTTTCTGGGTGGGTCCCCCTCATCCATATCGGCGCTAAGGTTCCACACATGTTCGGCTCGGGTTTAGTGGTCGGGATCTCGCCGCCGACACTGCTAGTGAACCGATACCATCCGGGCTGAAGGAGGTAGTCGCACAAGGCGGGCTGCGGTCTTTTGTATCTGTATTTTGTGCTTCTATGCGGGTCTTTAATCGGGATGTAGTTCGCTGCTGAGCAGGGGTCGGCGGGCCTTGGGCAGCTTCTCCCGCCGGACGTTCCCTTGAAGCCAGTAAAGGCGTAAAGAACAAGGATACAAGCTGCAAATCTTCCCATTGTCAATTAGCTTTAGCTCAGAGGGAAAAAAAGAAAAGTAAAGTTGAGGGTGGCGATTTCAAAATCACTTGGGCGCATGCTCAAAATCCGGGCCACTGTGGAAGCGCAAACCAAGACCGCACAGGCCGCGGGCATGTCCTATAAACCAAGACCGCACAGGCCGCGGGCATGTCCTATAAACCAAGACCGCACAGGCCGCGGGCATGTCCCTTAAACCAAGACCACACAGGCCGCGGGCATGTCCCTTAAACCAAGACCGCACAGGCCGCGGGCATGTATCTTAAACCAAGACCGCACAGGCCGCGGGCATGTATCTTAAACCAAGACCGCACAGGCCGCGGGCATGTCCCTTAAACCAAGATCGCACAGGCCGCGGGCATGTCCCTTTAACCTCGATTTACCAGTTTCTGCTAAAAACCAATATGTGGGAAAATATTTCCAAACTATTAACGAATAAAAACTATGCTATATGGCGTGAAGCACACATATTAATAGATGAATCCTCCTTCACAGCAATCACAATAAAGATACTTCTAGAGATAGAAATATACCCTTCGTGTTTTTGTACCATCCTGAATGGATAGAGTGATTAGGAACCAGGGTCTTGATGTCGGTAGTCAGTTAAATCTTTTATAATTTGTCGGTATTCAGGAAGAATTATCGGTCTTTGTCGGTAGTCGGTAAATCTAAATTAGTATTCGCTTTTGTACCAGATTTTATGTATAAACTAGATTAAACATTATTTAGGATTGAGTAGTAATTGATAACTTATTGATAATAAATTAATTATGGATTAATAATTGACAGAAAAGTTGATGCAACATGAAAAACAGTGCAGATTCTGTAATGACGTATTTTGTAGATTGACGATGGAAGTAAAGAGTAAAAAGACGGGAAAAAATGTCTGCAGTCGACAAATATTTTTTGTCGCTAGTCACTAGTTTTCATGTTTTGTCGGTAGTCGGTTACTCTTCAGGCCAGTCGGTTAACCCCATCCAGACCATCATGTTATGCAGAGTTATGCACTGCCTTGCATATTCCTATTATTGCGATATTGTCGTGATACTGTCGACAGTATTATAGTTTCTTTTTTTCTACAAAAAAGCATGTTTCTAGTATAGGGTAAAGCCAGTAAGCACTCCATAGTGTCTTATTCCATGGATTATTACGGGAACATTTGTGGGCATATTATGTTTTTGGGGATCATTCGCGCGCCGGGGATCATTTGCGGTCCTGTACAGACCTGAGTTTGAGATGTGCTCGCTAAAAAACAGCTCCTGTGAGCGGTAAGAGAGATTAGAGGGAATCAAAGTGGTTTCTAAAGACCACATTCTTATCACATCATCTTTAAGTTATGAATAGTAAGAGAAGATTTGAGATATTTGCGCCTTTTTGGTTTGTACTTATACTGTACATCTGCTTCAAAACACTCTTTTATGACGCCGAATTGATCATAAAGATCTTTTAGATACGAGCTAAGACATAACACGAATAGCATAGGGACTTTTAGATACGAGCCAAGACATAACACGAATAGCATAGGGACTTTTAGATACGAGCTAAGACATAACACGAATAGCATAGGGACTTTTAGATACGAGCTAAGACATAACACGAATAGCATAGGGACTTTTAGATACGAGCTAAGACATAACGCGAATAGCATAGGGACTTTTAGATACGGGCTAAGACATAACACGAATAGCATAGGGACTTTTAGATACGAGCTAAGACATAACAAGAAAAGCATATGGACTTTTAGATACGAGCTAAGACATAACGCGAATAGAATAGGGACTTTTTGATACGAGCTAAGACATAACACAAATAGCATAGGGACTTTTAGATACGAGCTAAGACATAACACGAATAGCATAGGGACTTTTAGATACGAGCTAAGACATAACACGAATAGCATAGGGACTTTTAGATACGAGCCAAGACATAACACGAATAGCATAGGGACTTTTAGATACGAGCTAAGACATAACACGAATAGCATAGGGACTTTTGGATACGAGCTAAGACATAACACGAATAGCATAGGGACTTTTAGATACGAGCTAAGACATAACACGAATAGCATAGGGACTTTTAGATACGGGCTAAGACATAACACGAAAAGCATAGGGACTTTCAGATACGATCTAAGACATAACACGAATAGCACAGGGACTTTTAGATAAGGGCTAAGACATAACACGAATAGCATAGGGACTTTTAGATACGAGCTAAGACATAACAAGAATAGCATAGGGACTTTTAGATACGAGCTAAGACATAACACGAATAGCATAGGGACTTTTAGATACGAGCTAAGACATAACACGAATAGCATAGGGACTTTTAGATACGAGCTAAGACATAACACGAATAGCATAGGAACTTTTAGATACGGGCTAAGACATAACACGAATAGCATAGGGACTTTTAGATACGAGCTAAGACATAACACGAATAGCATAGGAACTTTTAGATACGGGCTAAGACATAACACGAATAGCATAGGGACTTTTTGATACGAGCTAAGACATTACACGAATAGCATAGGGACTTTTAGATACGAGCTAAGACATAACACGAATAGCATAGGGACTTTTAGATACGAGCTAAGACATAACACGAATAGCATAGGGACTTTTAGATACGAGCTAAGACATAACACGAATAGCATAGGGACTTTTAGATACGAGCTAAGACATAACACAAATAGTATAGGGACTTTTAGATACGAGCTAAGACATAACACGAATAGCTTAGTGACTTTTAGATACGAGCTAAGACATAACACGAAGAGCATAGGGACTTTTAGATACGAGCTAAGACATAACACGAATAGCATAGGGACTTTTAGATACGAGCTAAGACTTAACACGAATAGCATAGGGACTTTTAGATACGAGCTAAGACATAACACGAATAGCATAGGGACTTTTAGATACGAGCTAAGACATAGCACGAATAGCATAGGGACTTTTAGATACTAGCTAAGACATAACACGAATAGCATAGGGACTTTTAGATTCGAGCTTAGACATAACACGAATAGCATAGGGACTTTTAGATATGAGCTAAGACATAACACGAATAGCATAGGGACTTTTAGATACGAGCTAAGACATAACATGAATAGCATAGGGACTTTTAGAAACGAGCTAAGACATAACACGAACAGCAAAGGGACTTTTAGATACTAGCTAAGACATAACAAGAATAGCATAGGGACTTTTAGATACGAGCTAAGACATAACACGAATAGCATAGGGACTTTTAGATACGAGCTAAGACATAACACGAATAGCATAGGGACTTTTAGATACGAGCTAAGACATAACACGAATAGCATAGGAACTTTTAGATACGGGCTAAGACATAACACGAATAGCATAGGGACTTTTAGATACGAGCTAAGACATAACACGAATAGCATAGGAACTTTTAGATACGGGCTAAGACATAACACGAATAGCATAGGGACTTTTTGATACGAGCTAAGACATTACACGAATAGCATAGGGACTTTTAGATACGAGCTAAGACATAACACGAATAGCATAGGGACTTTTAGATACGAGCTAAGACATAACACGAATAGCATAGGGACTTTTAGATACGAGCTAAGACATAACACGAATAGCATAGGGACTTTTAGATACGAGCTAAGACATAACACAAATAGTATAGGGACTTTTAGATACGAGCTAAGACATAACACGAATAGCTTAGTGACTTTTAGATACGAGCTAAGACATAACACGAAGAGCATAGGGACTTTTAGATACGAGCTAAGACTTAACACGAATAGCATAGGGACTTTTAGATACGAGCTAAGACTTAACACGAATAGCATAGGGACTTTTAGATACGAGCTAAGACATAACACGAATAGCATAGGGACTTTTAGATACGAGCTAAGACATAGCACGAATAGCATAGGGACTTTTAGATACTAGCTAAGACATAACACGAATAGCATAGGGACTTTTAGATTCGAGCTTAGACATAACACGAATAGCATAGGGACTTTTAGATATGAGCTAAGACATAACACGAATAGCATAGGGACTTTTAGATACGAGCTAAGACATAACACGAACAGCAAAGGGACTTTTAGATACTAGCTAAGACATAACACGAATAGCAAAGGGACTTTTAGATACTAGCTAAGACATAACACGAATAGCATAGGGACTTTTAGATACGAGCTAAGACATAACATGAATAGCATAGGGACTTTTAGATACGAGCTAAGACATAACACGAATAGCATAGGGACTTTTAGATGCGAGCTAAGATAAAACATGAATAGCATAGGGACTTTTAGATACGAGCTAAGACATAACATGAATAGCATAGGGACTTTTAGATACGAGCTAAGACATAACATGAATAGCATAGGGACTTTTAGATACGAGCTAAGACATAACATGAATAGCATAAGGACTTTTAGATACGAGCTAAGACATAACACGAATAGCATAGGGACTTTTAGATACGAGCTAAGACATAACACGAACAGCAAAGGGACTTTTAGATACTAGCTAAGACATAACACGAATAGCATAGGGACTTTTAGATACGAGCTAAGACATAACATGAATAGCATAGGGACTTTTAGATACGAGCTAAGACATAACACGAATAGCATAGGGACTTTTAGATACGAGCTAAGACATAACACGAATAGCATAGGGACTTTTAGATACGAGCTAAGACATAACATGAATAGCATAGGGACTTTTAGATACGAGCTAAGACATAACACGAATAGCATAGGGGCTTTTAGATACGAGCTAAGAAATAACACGGATAGCATAGGGACTTGGAAGGGCTAATTGTATTATTGACGCTAAAAGTGTCAATTTTGAGCGATGTTTTAGGAAACAAAGCTCCTTAAAGAAAACTTGGATTGACTCCGAGTAAGATGTCGCCTGGACGCGGAAGTTAAAACACAAAGGTAACACAGGTTTTCGCGTTCTCAGGTTCTCTAAGCGGCCAGCTATAGAAACATAAGGCACGTTTATAAGCTAAATGAAAATATACTTGATATACTTATCTGATACAGCCGCAACCAGTCTATTCTGGACCTATGAATTCAGAAAACTAACCTTACGTCTACATTGAACGCCAGTCACAAATCATTACGTATAATTGATTATTCTTCACGTCCAACGGCGTTTTCATATTAGTCGTTATTTAGCCTCATATGTAAAATGCAAAAATACCGTTAAAATTGCGAATAGTGACCGTGGTGTGAATTAACTAACGTTTGAGGCCCTCCCCCAAATCGCAGCTCAAAATACGTAACCCTCCCCCCAAACATACCAGCACTCACCCCACCCCCCGTTAAATAATTACTCTTCCCTACAAATAAAAACTGTATGGGACAAGTTAAGGTGTGTCTTGGGCATGTTTTCGATAAAAAGTGGTTTGATTTTGGGATACCTTGATATGCTAAAAAAAAGTAACAACTTTATTCACTTGAAAAATGTCAATCTTCTAGCACGGCACACGTCTCGATAATAGGGACTCTCTAAAAACGGGGTCAACAATTCACCGGAAGTAACTTTCACTCAGACCAACCATCACTATTATTCTCCCAATGACGAAGGCAGGGCCCCCTGAATGGTCGATGTCCGATATTCGTATATTCTCTAACTATAATGGCAACGTTTGTATGCTCGCGCATATTCTTATTTGAATAAGACGTAGTGCTTCGGTTGGAATGTATGTTCATCAGAACATATGAAACGGATAAACCACTACAAATACCACAGAGAAGACAGAACTCCAGGAAATTTCACTACACAAAAATGCGATACCCGAATTCTATACCCCAAAATACGTGACTTATTACCCCCCTCACAAGTGTTATAATGCCATAACGAGGAGACTGTGCATCCAAGAATAGGAGGCTACATACATGCAACTTTATTTGTCCACAAATTTCTAAACATTTCAATAGGTATATTACATTATACATGTATATGATGTAATAAAAAAATAATATAAAAGGTGACGAGTGCCCATGGTTAAAATGCTTAACCAGAGTCACCATTCAGGCCCTAAGGGAGTGTCATCCCTCAAGACTCAGGATACCCTCATTTAAGGTCCCCAATTGATTGTCATATAATCCCCCCTTACCCTCAGCTTAATTATTGAACAGACTTCTCCCCTAAACTATTTCACAATCTTGTAAAGCCTTTCTTTAAATGGCTTATTAGAGCAGTAATCCGTCACAGATTTTGAACATCAAAAATGCATTGTTTTTGAAAGCCAGTTAAAATAATCAAAACTTGTAAGCTGCACTGGTGTTATAGAATCCTGAACTAAGCTCGAGATGTACATACACACTTCAAATAAGGCTGCACTAAAGAATCCTTGTGCCCGCGTTGGCTCATGGGTATAAAAAAAAATGAGCAAATTCAAATTTAAAACTGATTTTTTTTTTTCATCTTTTTTGTGCTTTTTGTGACGAAAGGCCTTATGGGGCCTCTCGTCACTATGCCATCGGTTTGAGTGAGTGAAAGAAAGAGTTGTAAACAATAGAATTTCACTTGAAGCAGGCGTTCCTAGCGGTCATTCATCGAACACGTGATCGTCGTCGTAGATGTCGCTGGCGAAGAGGGATCGGATTGATTTCGGATTACGACGTTGTTTTGAATTATAGTCCACGAGCAAAAAATGATTGGAGTCAAACATGTGCTTTCTCTTCGCACTTCTCGTTTGATTTCACGAGCTCTTGTGAAGGTGAGTTGATTTAATACTTCTTTTACAATGTATTCTATCCCTTTTGTGTTTAGTACTAGGCACAACCTTTTATGCATTTGTCATGTTGGTATTTCTAAAGAATATTTCAGATTTTGGGGTGCTTTATGTGGTTTGTTTGCCAACAAAAGCTCGATTGCATCGCTTGCCTTATTACACAAGACCAGTCCTTATGGCCGTATGGTGTCCTTCAATTCCCTTCGGGGAACCAATAAACCCAGAAATGGGGCTCAAAATCTCCTTAGGGAGAGCATAGAATTCCTTCGGGAAGCAAACAAACCCAGAAATGGGGCTCAAAATGTGCTTCGGCACACTGAATATTCCCTTCGGGGAACTAGTAATCACAGCAATGTGATCTTAACTGTGCTTCGGCACACTGAAAATTTCCTTCGGGAAACTAATAATCACAGCAATGTGACTGAAAGGCACTATAATGGCAAATATTGTGGAAACCAATTTGTGAACAAAAGTATTTTCGGGATACCTGTGTACATGTTGCTGTATTTGTCGGATAAAACAGGGCAAACAAATCACATTTTTAGCACTGTATATAATGATCGAAGTAATCTTGTTGACGAATTCACCTCAAAAACTAGTAATAACAGTATAACAAATGCATTTGAGAAAACTATGCCTAGTATTGAAAACAAACATGATAATAATAAACATGCATCTTGTCCATCTATCAAGATCTCCAAGTGTATAGAAAATCATAGACATTCTCGAATATGTTCAAAGCAACTAAATCACAAATGTAGAGATAGAGAACCATCTAGAATATCCCTAAAAAAAGTTATGAGATTGCTCAGATATAGAAAGTTAAGAAAAAGACACAAAAAGATGATTATTAAGGGCACACCTGTTTCATCTGTTTTTTACAGAATTGCTACAAACTATAACTATTGGAAATTGAAATACATTAACAGACTTAATAGTTTCTATAGCTCCTTTTTTAGAGCAACTTGTAAAACATCAGTGAGGTATAATGGATGTAAACAAACTCTTTTATTGTCTGGGGACATTGAATTGAATCCTGGTCCTGTAACTGATAATAATAATATTGAAGATATATGTTTATATAGTAATGGTGACTTTACATTAAGATACCGAATGCTTCGACATGGTTTAACACCACTAGATGTTGGTGGAGGAGGTGATTGCTTTTTCAAATCAGTATCACATCAGCTATATGGTAATTCAAATAAACATGCAGAAATTAGAGCTTTAGGAGTGAGATATTTAAAGGACAATCCTGAACGATTTATTGAAAGTATCATAGATTCATCTTGGTCACAGTATTTAACTATTATGTCTCTACAAGGAACATGGGCCAATCATATAATAATACAGGCTGTTGCTGATGCAATGAGTTTAAAGATTCATATTATAGAATCAGATTCAAATATTAGGGAAGTCACATTAGTTGAGCCAGCAAATACAATAATAAATAATATTAGAACAATATACATAGGACATATTGGTCAAGTGCACTACGTATCAACATGTTCTGTTTCACATCAACAAAGTTCGAACAATATTGACAGGGAAAATACAATTTCGAGTCGTCCAGAAAAAAAGAAAGCAAGCAAGTACAAGCAAAAGTTCTAATTCAAATGAAACAAAAAAGCAAGACAGGGCTACCTACATTAGGCAATACATGAAGGAATACAGGCAATCCAAACAAAATAATACTTCACCAGAAAAAAAATCAAAGAGAAATGAATACCAAAGAAATTATAGAGAAATGAATGCATCACCAGAAAAGAAATTAAAGTGTAATGAATACCTAAGAAAATATAGAGAAATTAATTCATCACCAGAAAAGAAATTAAAGTGTAATGAATACCTAAGAAAATATAGAGAAATGAATGCATCACCAGAAAAAAAATCAAAGAGAAATGAATACCAAAGAAAAAATAGAGAAATGAATGCATCACCGGAAAAGAAATCAAAGCGTAATGAATACCAAAGAAAATATAGAGCTAACTCATCCATTGAATTTGCAATGAAGCGCTTCCATGAAATAGTAAACCAAGGCCCTCTGTATATTTGTATATGTTGTGATCAACTATGGTATAAACATAGTGTGAGTAGTACTACTAAGCTGAGACAATCAAATCCTGATGTTGTGAAATATCTATCAAATAAGATAAGTGTTGGTAACAAAGAATGGATTTGTAGAACATGCTCTAATTATTTGCAAAAAAATAAAGTCCCACCATGTGCTGTAGCGAATGGTATGGCATTTCCAGATAAACCAGATTTCTTTGATCTCAATGAACTAGAATGTAGATTATTAGCTCCAAGAATTGCATTTCAACAATTAATGCAGGCACCTAGGGGGAGACAGCTTAAGATACATGGAAATATTGTTAATGTACCTGCTGATGTAACTAATACAGTTAATATATTACCACGATTGCAAAATCAAACTGCTACAATTAAAGTTAATTCAAAGCGGAAATATATGCTGAAATATAAGAGTTCTGCACTGTCACTAAATGTAAGACCATACATAGTACTTCAAGCAGCAAATTGGCTTATAACACATAGTAGTTTATATAGAGATGAAGGTATAGTATTGAATAATGACTGGATCAGTCAATACAACAGAGCTGATAATGATGAAATTAATGAGAAGGTACAGTCAGATACAATAGATGAAACTGATGACAATGATATTGATTCTGAAGGGCTAGACCAAAATGAATCACATGAAGATGAAGCAGAAACAATTGCTGGTGTTACTGATACTATGTTTACAGCAACTGACTTTTTAGAAGATAATGAAAGGCAAAACATATTAAATATTGCTCCAGGTGAAGGGAATAGACCATTAAGTGTTTTTAGAGACAAATATTGTGAAGAGTTAGCATACCCTGGAATATTTCTTGGACAACCACGAATTGACAATAAACAATGATTAGTCGATATTAACTATAGTGATATATGTAAATCAGAGTTGAGACGGTCTGACAGACGAGCTGCAGTGTGCATTGAAAATATATTTTACAAAACAAAAAAGTTGCAAATGAAAATTCTCTTAGGAAAGTCACATATAGCTCTGAGAAAATGTAAGGAAAACAACAAAAATATTACTGCTGGACAACTTAAACAGCAAGGATCAATAGACAGATTGATTCGTCATGATGATGGATACAAATTTTTAAATGCATTGAGAGGTTCACCTCCATACTTTGAAAAAGCTAAAAAAAGATCTGTTTGCAATGATTAGGCAGTTAGGTCCTGCTACACTATTTTGTAGTTTCTCATCAGCTGAAACACAATGGATGCACCTACTTAGAATACTTGGTCAGCTTGTAGACAATAAGGAATACACTGATGAACAAATAGACAATTTTAATTGGGATGACAGGTGTCGCTTAATTCAGAGTGACCCTGTGACATGTGCAAGACACTTTGATTATCAAGTTAATCAATTTTTAACAAACTTCTTGTTCAGTTCTGCTCAACCTTTAGGTAAAATATCTGACTGGTTTTACCGTGTAGAATATCAGCAAAGAGGGTCTCCTCATATACATATGCTGATGTGGCTTGAAGATGCACCACAATTTCAAATAGATAGTGATGAAGATGTCACATCATTTATTGATAAGATAATAACTTGCCAAAAGCCAGTAGACAATGCTGATTTACTAGTCTTGGTTAATAGACAGGTACATAGACATTCGCATACATGCCGTAAAAATACAAGTAGCAAATGTAGATTTAACTATCCACAGCCACCAATGAAGCAAACTATGATAATATATCCTCTAGATGAGGATACACCCGAAAAGGAAATAAAAATATATAGAGATAATTGGAAGGCAATTCAAGTGTATCTAGATGAAAGCAAAGAAGGTGAAGATATTACATTTGACCAGTTACTCGTGAACCTTAATATCACTAAACAAAACTATTTACTTGCTGTAAGTTCATCGATTAACACACCTACTGTGTTTCTGAAAAGAAATCCCAATGAATTACGCATAAATAATTACAACCCTGATTGTCTCTCTGCATGGAGAGCTAACATGGATATACAGTTTGTCTTAGATGTCTATGCATGTGCTTTGTACATAGTGAATTATATATCAAAAGGCCAGAAAGGCATGAGTGAACTTTTAAGAGAGGCATGTACTGAAGCTAGGCAAGGTAATAAAACAATAAAACAACAAGTAAGGGATATTGGAAGTAAGTTCCTCAATAATGTTGAGATAAGTGCACAAGAAGCAGTGTACATTGTGTTACAGCTTCCAATGAGAAAATCATCTAGACAGATAATATTTATAAATACATCACCACCTAATGAAAGAGTTGACCTATTAAAACCAATGGATAATATTAATGAAATGGATGATGACTCTGAAGAAATCTATGCCAGTGGTTTACTCAAAAGATATTCAAAGCGCCCTCTAAAACTAGAAAATATCACACTTGCAGACTGGGCAGCATGGTATGATTGTGCTGGAAAGCCTTATGTAAAACAAACTAATCAAGTTGATGTTGATGGTCTTCCGTTAGAGAATTTTGTTGATGATAATCTAAATGATGATGATGATACAGAAGCTCAGAAAACACCACGTAGCAAAACTAAAAAACGAGCAAAGGCTAGGATAATTAGAAGTGTGTGGTTTAATAAGGAAGCTGAGCCGGAAAAACATTATCGTGAACTTCTAATGCTATTTACTCCATGGCGAAATGAAGAAACTGATATTCTTGGTACATTTTCATCTTATGAAGAACGCTATATGTTACTTGCCAATGTCATCAATGAACAAATGAAACAATATGCAGTTTGCAATGAGGACTTTAATGAAATACAACAAGACATGAATAGATTAGAGGATAGATTTGATGAGATAGCACCTTGTACTCAAAATCTTGAACAACAAGACCGAGCTGAAGGTGATCAAGACTTACATCCTGACTTCACTGGAAACTATAATCTATCAGATGATTTAGGAATACCATCAGTTGATAATACTGAAACACTTATTATGAATGAACTGCCAGATGATGAATATAGATGTATGGTACAGACGTTGAATAAAGAGCAAAAAGAATTTTTCTATCATGTACTACATTTAATAAAAACTTCTGGTGAGGCATTTTACTGCTGTGGTGCAGGTGTGGGTAAATCACATGTCACTAAAGCCTTATACCAAGCTGCTTTGAAATATTATAACACCAGACCTGGCGTTAATTTTGCTGAAACAAAAATACTTATGTTAGCACCCACAGGGAAAGCAGCATATAATATAAAGGGCAATACCATTCATAGTGCTTTAGCAGTACCAGCCTGTCAGTCATTAAAGAACTATAAGAAACTTGATTCAAGTAGGCTTAATACATTAAGATGTCAAATAGGTGGACTTAAAGTGATATTTGTAGATGAAATATCTATGGTTGGTAATACTATGTTTAATGTCCAATTCAATAATAGACTTAAAGACATCAAAGGCAGCTTGCTACCATTTGGTGGTGTTAGTATTGTTGCTATAGGAGATTTGTTTCAATTACAACCTGTAATGGATGGTTATATATTTAAAGACATGGATAATGATGAATATGGTGTTCTTGCACCTAATGTATGGCAAGAACTTTTCAAAATGTTTGAACTTAAAGAAATCATGCGACAGAGGGAAAGCAAAGACTTTGCTGAATTATTGAATAGATTAAGAGAGGGAAATCATACTAAAGAGGATATAATCAAATTAAAGGAAAGAATTCTTAACCACACTAGTGCTCAGTATCCCAAAGATGCACCTCATTTATTTATTCAAAATGCTAAAGTCAATGACTTCAACTATAAAGCTCATAATGCTCTTCAGGGTCCAAAATACTCTATTAAAGCACATGACACTGTCATTGGAACAGATTCGGAAGAACTTAGAGACAAAATATTAAAGCAAATACCTAAAGATCCTAGAAAAACAAAACAACTGCATTCTGTTTTGCATTTGGCAATTGGTGAAAGAACAGAGATATCACTAAACACTAGAAATGATGATGGTATGACCAATGGTGCTGGTAGTGTCATAAAATTTATGCAAATACATAAAACAGACAAACCATCAGGTATTATATGGGTACAGTTTGATCATGCTGATGTTGGTCAAAAAACCAGGCATGATAATAGACAGCTATATGTCAATGATATTGAACCAACATGGACACCAATCAAACCTATTAGCACTCAATTTGCTGTAGGTAGAACAAGATCTGTACACGTGATGAGAAAACAATTTCCACTTAGACCTGCTGCTGCTAAAACAATACATAGATCACAGGGTGATACTGAAAGTAGAATTGTAGTAAATTTTGAAACCAAAAGAGCCATTCCTCATATACATTATGTAGGATTAAGTAGAGTAACAACTATAGATGGTCTATATATAACTGACTTATGTGAAAGCAAAATAGCTGTTAATACTGACGTCCAAACTGAAATGCATCGATTGAGAACTGAAGGAAAACTGTCACTTTCTGTTAGTCCCATATATGAAGCATTCTCTGCTTTTCTTGTATAATACAGAGAAATTCATTCAAAAAAGTTAAATTTAGAGTTCGTTTAGTTGTAAAACTGGAACCAGCATTATTGTTCTTGTTCATATTGTATCTAGATGACTGTGTACAATGGTCTTGCTGATATTCAACTCATATTGATCATATTGTATAAGCCAAAATCTAGTTATTGGTCAACCAAGACCATCCATGATATATTGTTTCTAATCAACAAACATTTCACAATTATATTACAAAATAGAGTGAAAGTACAGACAAATATTATTTTAAAGGGATTTTATTGAATATATTTTTATATAAGATGTTACTGTTCATATTATAACTATATCAATATTTTTGAAAAGCCACAAAAATTGTATTCACGTTATATATTTATATTGAAGTGGAAATAAAATGCTTATATTTTGCAAAATTGAACATTTTTATGGTGTTTAGCCACACAACCTAATTTTTCACATCTTTCTGTTTCTTATGCTTACACTGTAAATTCTAACTTCTTCAGAAACAATTCACTATGCTAAGACCTACACTAAAGTCTCTACTCTTTACGTTTCTTATGCATTATACCTTGAGTCACATGCAGTCTTTGACTGCCTATTTTTATCACTTGCACTGGGGTTTTCATAACATGTAGTTTTGTGACTTACATGCTACCCATGATGCATTCGCGGGTCACAACACATGTATTTCCACAATACATCCTAATTCAAAATCAGTAATTTCATGACACAGTACCAACTAAGAAATATTTATACATCTTTATCTCTATTGTCACTTTACAGGCGTTCAAAGCTGTATTCAGTCCACCACCTCGTGAAACACCTCCATTTCGTCGGGTGTGAAATTCCTGGTGCCAGCAAAGACGTCACACGGGCGCCCTGGGGACGAGCGTACGTGCGTGGCTCCGTAAAGGACTCTTTATTACCCCCCGCGTTGTCAACGATCAACAGGTCACTACCAACAAGCCACGGATCACCAAACCTCGCACCACCAAACACCGGACCGAAACTTGTGTGGTCACAAATGGCAAATATATCTGGCGTGCGCTTCAATGGCAACTTTTCAGGGCGGTAGCCATTCTTGTTACACAGCGTGAACAAGAATGACCTGCTGGAGGAGTGCCATCCACGGTCACTCACTTTGAAGAAAATAAAACAAAATGCGTTATTTTTATAATAAAAACTAGAATTAATACGACAAAAATTGTGTTTTGGTATATCATAACAGCTGAACTCGTATAATTTAAATTCTCAAATGTTAGAATTGTCACTTTTCGTTAGTATGACCAAATAATAATAATAAAAAAATAGTAAAGAAGCTTCTATGCATTCATGAATTGTGTCTTTTCCAGTTAAGACCTGCTTCTTGCGACCCGCGTAAAGTTTTCTCAGATACGGGGTTTCCACCCTCCAGATATCGGCACTGAAAAATATCACTTCCCGGCTTGCAGAAATATCCAATTTTTTCATAAAGAGGGGGGAGGGGAGGGGGGAGATAGCTCTTTTCGAGGATAGAAAATAAGTTAAAGTAAAAGATCTTTTAACCCCCATCCCATTTAAGCCCCTGTCTATAATAATTAAGCCACCACCCCTGCCTGATTTTGGTTTTGTTTTTTGTACAAAGGAAGTAATATAAATACTTATTAATAGCATCTAAGACTTTATAGGAACCAAAATAGTGTCGGATCTGAAAATAATTGAAATAAGTCCCCTGTGTAACCAAGCGGATCTCTTCGGCACTAAAAAGGAAATAAGCGACAGGGGCCTGTCAGAGATTTTACGATGATTTATTAGAGGACGTTTTCGTAGCCTACCTGTAGGCTTTGATAGTTTTTCCGGCACTAAAACCCCAAAAACACAAACGAGCTCGAAATATAATTATTATTATATAAATAGTAATTTATATCTTTTGATAAATAAGATACTAGTTATCATAATATTATTATAATATATAACTATTTTGTCGCGTGATATATCCAGGGACATTAATCTCTTACTCACAACCCTTAAATGGAGCTTCAATGGGGCCTGTCGGGAATGTAATTACAGTCACAACAAGGGTGAAAAGAATTATCTGCGAAATTCTTTATAGGTAAAAAAGCAAAAAAAATCATAAAACTATTGAGATGATTAACAGTAATGATACAAAACTCCCTGCTTTTTTATGAATTAATATCTGAGGCAATTCAACAGTAGGCAAATAACAGAATTACTAGAAAAATAAATTTGCCAAGATATCAGAAATTCTTCTAAATTGCTCGATTTTAATAACCTTTACTTCTAGTATTGTCCAAGGACAAATCTAGTTAGTAAATTGCTCGATTTTAATAACCTTTACTTCTAGTATTGTCCAAGGACAAATCTAGTTAGTTTGAAAACATTTCCCTGCACCAAACAGCAAAATTTAACGGGTTCACTTTACGTGTTGCAATAAAAGGGGCTAACAAACTATTTTTTATTTGTCCATCCGATCCTTTTATCAGAAGATATGCGTAATTACATATTTGGTGGAAGGGGGAGGAAAAAGTAACAAGTATTGTCTGCCAGAGAAGGAACCCTACCACCGCCCTACTTGTATTCGGTTCATAAGATGATGTATTGCAAACGGGCTTTGTCGAGTTCATATAAAAAAAGGACATCGTGACCGTCCACGGGAAAACGTACACTAAGGTTTTCAAACTCGTGGGCACGTGCACGGGCGCACGCCGTTTAAACGGATTTTTTTTCCGTGACCACGTTACTTTTTTCCGTTGACAAGGATTTTTTTCCTGTGGCCACGGAAGGAAAAGCCGTGGGCACGCGGTAAAAAAGTCCGTTAAAAAGAATTTGAAAGGCCGTTGACACGGCTGTCAAGATTCCGTGTCTACGAATCAAGCACACGGATCGCGAGTCGTGAATGTTGAACTATTCGATTAAATCTTCCGATTTAAGTAAAAGTCGTTTTCACAATTTTGAGTCGTTGTGGTGGTTACGGCTTGATGTTAGGTAAACAATAAACACCGAAATCGGTATCAAACATTCACTGATCGTGGCCGCTCTAGTAATGGCACAGAAATAAATGAGAAATACTTATTCCTTATAATATGTGGGTTAATTTGGTGTGTGTTATGTAGCGATAACACGTAAATACATGACGAGAGTTTTGTTATGAACTAGTCGCGGTTTCGGCTTCTTGTTAGAGAAAAAAAGAAACTCCGTTGGTATCAGACATTCGCTGATCATGACCGTTCTTGTGGAATCTTACAGAATTCATAATTCCTTATATTCCTCATAATTCGAGGATTTGTTTGATGTGTGTTATTTGCGGATATGTACGATAATGCGTAAATAAGTTTTTTTGTTAGACAAACTAGAAGCTCCGAAGTCGGTATCAAAGGTTTACTGATTATGGCCGCTCTAGTGAAATCGTACAGAAATAAATCAGAAATACTTATTCCTCAAAATTCGAGGATTTATTTTATGTGTGCTATATGTGTATATGTAAGATTGCGTAAATAAGGGCGAAAGTTGTGTCATCAACTAGTGGCGATTTCAGCTTGTTTTTAGACAAACAAGAAACTCCGAAGTCGGTATTTTTGAGCAATTTCGCGCACTTTTCGAACATTTTGTCGCTTGTTTCGTCTTCGTTGTTGATCATAGTTTTTCTTGTTTGATTTGATACTCGAGATGGTTTGAGTTAAATACTTCGATATCGATAAACTAAGCTTTCTTATCAAGTATGCTCACTACTCTACGGCAATCGACGTGTTTATCTATGGAAGGAGGAGGATGAACGGAGATAAACAGCGACAAAGATTTGGCTGTAGTTTTAAATTGATGTTTACTCACTTCCCGCGATTTAAGGGAGTAATGCATGGTCAAACATAACGCGGAGGATCCGAGAACGTAATCATTAAACAGTTTCGGAGTTTAATGATAAAAGACTTAGAATTTTAAGCAGTTTAAGAGTTAAATGATAAAAATCCTCATTGACCTTCATTCCAAATCTTTGCGGCCTATCATCCGATGTCCACGACGTACACTCGATTGTCTGCAATCCTTCATACGACTTTGAAAGCCGTGAACTTAAGTCTTCTCTACAGTTTAAAAAAATACTGAAAGTCGTGGGCTAAGATTGTGCAACCCGTGTCCACGTAAAGAATATCCGTAGACACGGGAAAAAAATCCTTTTAACATCCGTTTGTTTTTGGCGTTTACACGGAAAACCTAAGTGTACGTTTTCTCACGGACGGTCACTCATGAGATGTCATCCTCCATCTCTTCCTAAGATTTACAAAAAGTAACGACACAGTTGAGGTAATGGACAAAAATAGGGCAAATGTTTTCTTTGTACAATAATGATCGGAAGTCCCGACCCTCACCCTGCTACGGCCCTTCTCGTATTCGTTAGTGTACTCACTTGTCCACGCTACGTCAGAGTAGCCACCAAACACGTATCGGCCCCCAACGCTCACGAGTACGATGTTCGGCGCTTTGCCGTTGCATTTTTCATGGAAGGTCCTGGCAGCCCAGCCATCTCTTTTTGCAGAGAAACATCTGACCCAGCGACTTTTTGGACTCTGCTGCACGGGCTGCAGGAATCCCAAGAGATCTCGGAGGTACTCTGGACCTTTGCCGCTGAGGATGGCGGACTTCTCAAAAACTGCAACGGAATTACACCATCCAGAGATATTATAGATAAAGGCTTGTACTTCATGGTATGTCCATATTGTATCCTTCTCCTCGTATTGAGCGATAAAGAATTGGAAAACTAATCTTATGAAATACTTGCCTCGTGATAATCACGAGTATGTCTAGATAAGGAGATAAGTGTATGTACAGGCTATTTTCATACACTGAAACATGACACAGCTATAAGAGAAATTTACCTTGGCCTTTATAAACTGAGATTGTCTTTGACAAAGAATCACAATACTCCTCGTTCACGCCTAAATAAACACCATCCTCTTTATCCATTGTATGAACAGTACCGCTTTCGAACATATGCACGTGTTCGCGAAAATTGCGAACAACGCAACAGCAGCTGTTACTGTTAGAGAGGATTACAGTTATTCATAATCAGGACACAACTGTTTTGGAAAATTTACCTGTATGCTCAGATTCACCAACTGAGACTTGGCTTGATACATCAACCGAGATCTTCTTTGACATGGACTCCAATATTCCTGATCCACTACAAGACGAACTCCACCCTCCATACAAGGCTGATCCACGGGTTTCTCTGCAAGACTCGATAGCTGGGATAGCACTTCATTCCTGATGGACAAGACATCCACATCATTTGCTTCCCTGCACATTCTCTCAGCAAACTCCAAACTGCTACGAGCACTTGCAAGTCTCATGGATAGATTCTCTCTCTGGGCAGTCAGCTGCTTCTCTTGCTTCTGACAAGCTGACTCGATCTCCCCTTTAAGATAAGATCGCATCTTCTCAAGAGCCCCTATCTGCTTATCAATAAACTGATCCAGATCCCTTCTGGCCGCTCGTTTATTTTCGTCCAGATGTTGTTGAGCCTTTTCAACCAATGCCATCGCCTGTTCAATGTCGGTGAGTTTTGATGTAACTTTTTTTGCTCTTTCCAATATTTCTTCTTTCTCTCGAGCGATAACATCACTTGTGAAAAGGTAGTCATGATTTTTATGATCAACAACGGTGCAATCTCGGCAAATCACTTCCTTACAAGATTCGCAAAACAGTTTCAGCTTTTTACCCTTATGTTTGGTGCAGTAGGTAGTTTTGCTCATTGCAAGTAACTTTCCGCTTTTGATCTCATCAAGACTGAGGATAGTATGGTGTTGCAACGGTCGAAGTCTCTTATGAGCCGAGATACACTGCTCACAGACAAAGTGATCGCACTCGTTACATCTCCCTTGGGCAGGCTCGCCACTATCACACATTTGACAAACAGTTTTCTTCTTGGAGTCTTCAGATGTGAACAAAGGAAGAACAGAGATAATACTATTGATCATAAAGTTCACCTTCAAACTCGAAACATCAGCCGGGGAAATCTAAGAGGAGAAAAAACAGGTTTAATAAAATTCGCATATCACCATTTAAAAATCAAAAGGGAGGACAATTTTAGATCAGCCTTATTGTGGTCTATGCTACGCTGGATTGTATTAATATAATAATTAATTCTTATCATTTAACTGTTTAATACTCATAAACTATTAAATGAATGGATATAAATTTCTTGTGGAAAGGATTCAAGTTCACAGGAACAAAATTTTCCATCCCCCCCCCCTTATGCCCCACCCCTCAAAAAAACCCGAAGAAAGAAGGAGCAAAGAAGGGAACAGCAACGACAATGTTGAAGGAACGCGAGCAAGGAATTCGCTGAAAACATTAATTCGGAAAAAGTGAAGGCACTCAATTTCTCAAATGTGCGACTGAATCCAGGTTGTCAACCTGATAAGGGTTGTTGCTATAATTGACACAGAAGAAGCAAAAAGGCTTTTTGTTCTTCTCCATGCGAGAAAAGCGCAGCAGCAGAAAAAAAAAAGAAAGAGAGAGAGAGAGGAAGACAGATTGTAGCATTAGAGCGTTTTGGTAATGATTTCAAACATGGAACATAAGCATATAGCGGAAACCATGAAAAAAAAGGTGTATACAGGTTTACATAGCATCGATGAAACGTAGTTTAATACATATCCTTGACTCATGGATTGTGCATGCCAAATAACTGGCCGCAAACTGAGACTCTTTGAAGCAAGAAGTCTGATTTGACACTTGGTCAAATTATTTAGAAGGGACAACACTCAAAGAAATCAGTGACCCCCCTTAAAATCCACACACATTCGGCACCTCCACCTTTAGACCTCAGAAATTTCTCAAGGCCCCGCCACAGTATCCTCACGCCCCACCCCTCCCTCGGGATAATAAATGAACTTTCCCTTAGTTCTCAATTGAAAAGCACTATGTTGTTTAAATCAATTTGTTTGTTGCAGCAAAACGTTTGTTACACAAGTTGTGCCAAGGTCTTTTAACTAATGGATGTATTTTTGATATGACAGATTACCTGGAATTCCGCCTTACAGAGGGGGCACACAAGTTTTCCTCTCCCTTCAGAGTGCACTGCCAGCTCTTCCAGGCAGTGCCGACAAAATGAGTGGAAGCAAGGGAGCACTCTAGTATCGTTGAAGTGCTCTTTACATATAGAGCACGTCACCTCATCCTCGAGGCGCCTGCTGGCAGATGTTGCCATTTCTTCAAGAAAAAACTAGAAAAGCATAAGAAAATGGTTATTCCATTGCTACTCATATCAGCCTTAAAAACACTATCAATATCCCTGAGAATTCTCTTATTTCTGTGATGATATACATAAAAAACTATGAATTATCAGCGCTGGAGAAGTTGCAGTCCAAAGCAGTTTTGGGGTAGGTATTAGATGTTTATTTTATTGTATTATTTTCGCGATTTTGGTGCAAGAAAATCAAACAAAACAATTGGAATTAAAATGTGCTTTCATGTTCAGAACTGTAACAAACTGTAACAGAAACATGCGTGAGCTTATTAAATTTTAACGCATCCCAATTTTCATGAAACTTAACTTTCGCGTCACTTTTTTTTCACGAAATTGTTAAAACCGCAAGATTAAAGTGACGCGAAGATAAAGAAGAATAAGGTATACTATACCAATTCTGCACCTGTTGGACATATATTCTACCTTATGACTAGGTGAAGCGAAGATATTATGTTTATTTCCGAGTGGTGGAAACAATATTTTACGAGTGAGCGCAGTGAACGATCTTGTTGACAATTTTCAGCACCGGGGGGGGGGGGGGGGGGGGGGGGGATGGGGGAGGAGGAGAGTGTAACACATATTAGGGACCTTCCCTAATGAGTTGAATCACCCTAAATGGGAGGAGAAAAGCTATCCTTCAAACAGTGGAATGTTTGGTAATTAACATGTCTTTCTCTCGCCGAGTGTCACAAACTGTGCGCGAAAGTAAGGCCTCACGGATTTTGTGTATTTGTCAGTTTATTGGCTATGGACCCAACGCTTTTAGAATACACTAACTAGAGGTCTATCACAAATCATGCATTCCGATTGGCTGAGCTACTAATGGTCTATTAGTGATAGACGATGAGTAGAGAAATTCTCGGGAAAAAGGCGGCTGTAATCTTTGTTTGTAATCTTTGTTTATCGAGGGTAGCATATTTAACCGAATATACAGTTTTCTAACATATGACCCTCGGTTAGTAAGCACTGTCACTGGGGGTGGTCACTGCCAGAGGGTTTATTGCGTCCCCAGTGGTACTTTTACGTCCCTTCGGTTCAGGTTAATGTACTGCAGCTTGAAGAGACGGGACCTCCGGTTTAGTGTCCTTATCCGAGAAGACTGGAAACACGGGAGAATAACTTCAACTCGCTTGTGACACAAATCCGAACCAAGGCAGGAACCCGGAAAAATCCCCAGTTTGAGCCAGGATTCGAACCTTGGCTACAGCGGTGAGAGGCCGACGCGCTAACACACTTGGCCACCCGTGCTTCTTAATCGCGATTTGACGAAGTTAGCGGCGACTTAAGGGACGTCCCTGCTTCAATAAACTATAAAGCAAGTCAGAAGAAAAAGTACCAAGGAAAGATAGAACTTGAAGACACAAATGCACACGCCAATCAATCGGCGCAAACGATAGTCGAATTTCCCATTTCGTGCATGATGTATTCCTACTAGCCAACTAGCCCGACTTTACGCTCAAATGAGCGTCTAGTTTACAATAAGTTTACATTTTGCAGAATGGAAGCCAATCAGAGTTAATTTATCCAAGAAAAGAAATAATCAAAACATCCAACCTCCCAGTGCTGCCTACATCACCCTTCCCTGACATCGCTGATCTGCAGTTTGACACACGTGGTATTGCTAAGCTCCTAAAGAGTGTTGATGTGCACAAAGCTAGTGGACCCGATCAAATCCCTTGTTGGATACTAAAAACTGCCGCTGAAGAGCTGGCCCCCTTTTTGCAAAAGCTGTTCACCTACTCACTTCTTACTGGGCAGATTCCCAAGGATTGGTGCAATGCTAACATTCATGCAATTTTTAAGAAAGGGAATAAGTCCCTAGCTTCTAACTATCGTCCTATATCTTTAACGTCAATCACTTGTAAAATCATGGAACACATTTTGTTTCGCCACCTAATGTCCCATCTCGACAGCAATAATATCCTCCTACATATACAACATGGCTTCAGGAAAAAGTATTCCTGCGAGACGCAACTCATCACTGTGCTCCACGAACTGTGTTACAATCTTGACCAAGGAAATCAAACTGACTGCATTCTACTTGATTTCTCAAAGGCTTTTGATAGGGTTGCCCATGGGCGTCTGCTTCAGAAACTTGATTTTTACGGTATCCGTGGAAAGCCACTTACGTGGGTCAGGTCTTGGCTAATCCACAGAAATCAAACAGTTGTTGTAGAGGGGGAGACATCAAAATCAACCAGAGTCACATCAGGGGTCCCCCAAGGGACTGTCCTGGGACCACTGATGTTCCTCTTGTTCATCAATGACATCAACTCAGGGATTACTTCACGTATTAGACTTTTTGCGGATGACACCATCTTATATGGCCTAATCGAAGGCCCACAGAGTGCAGCAGTTATTCAGAAAGATCTTGATCTCCTTTTTAAATGGTCTAAAACATGGCAAATGTCATTCAACGCCGACAAGTGTAATATTATCAGAATACATAGATCCAAGTCTCCCATTGTTTATAATTACACGCTGGGTGGGACTCCATTAAAAGCTGTTCAGAGCCACCCATACTTGGGTGTAGAGTTGTCCTCAAATCTGAACTGGAACACTCATGTCACTAATATTGTTGGAAAGGCTAACAAATCACTCGGTTTTATAAAGAGAAATCTTGGGGCTTGCCCTGATTTTGTTCGAGAAAGAGCGTACACTACCCTCGTGCGCCCACGTGTGGAATTTGCTTCTAGTGTGCGGGATCCACATGTCCAGAAGCAAATAAAGGACCTAGAGAGCGTACAAAGGAGAGCGGCAAGATTCGCAAAGAACTGCTACGTTTATGAACCAGGGACTGTGACAGGCTTACTAAAAGAACTCAAATGGCCATCCCTCCAGCTACGAAGGAAGATGGCGAGACTTACTATGTTCTACAAAATGGTGTATGGCCTTGTAAACATAAATATTCCCAAAGATCTCCTACAAACTCGCAAGCAATCTACTCGCTCCTCTCACCCCAAGAGGTTCATAAACCTGCCTTCGAACACAAATACTTCTAAATTTAGCTTTTTAACCCGCTCGCTTAAAGAGTGGAACTTACTGCCAAATAACATAATAGAGGCACCAACTCATGCTAAATTTAAGGAGCTGTTATCCCGTGAATTTTGCATATAATGTTAAAATGAAGAGACAGTAGTGTTACATTATTACTTTATTTTGTATTCTTTTTCCTTTTACATATATTTCATTTTCTTTTGTTATTGTAATTTTATATATCCGCCTCATGCTCACGCTTTGCGGATTACAATATATAAATAAATAAAGATGAGCTTAATCGCTGTCTCCAAGTATTTTATGCTTTGGTTCGACAAAAGAATGGCAAATGCAATGGTTTATTTGCAAAGAAACTTAGGACAGGTCGCATACTACTAAACCGTGCTGTCTAAATCGGCCTTAATTAAGCTGCTTAGTGAGGCGGCACCGAGCTTGGCTAGTCAGCAAAGGCTGACTTCGACAGCACGATTCAGTCGCATGCGACCTGTCTACGACATGTCTTAGCCCTGAATAAACACTACGACTTTTTCAGTCGAGCATCGTAGCCGAGTCGTAGGTTGATTTACACTTTACGACTCGAGTTGTAGATGTGTTGCGGGCAAGTCGCATACGACTAAATCGTGCTGTTTAGATCAGTCTTAATAAATCAAGTATAGATTGCCAATTAGACATGGAAATACAAGTTTTGGGTAAAAAAAGTAGGTTAAATATAAACATTTCGAATTCCTCGAATGTTTCGTAAATCGAATCGAAAGTGAAACTCATTTCATGTCACCTCTTCAGCTTTATCACGCCGAAGACAAATGAATAGATTCACTTTTAGACGCCTTACAAATAAAGGAACAGCTAATAGCTAAAATAGGGTGGAAAACGCGATATAAATACCTGTTTTTTGTCGAAATCTTCTCAGACGAATCCTAACTTACAATGGAAGCGTCTGATCAACCCTTCGGGAAAGACGCAAAGGACCCTAGTCCCCCACGCAGTCAGTCATACCGCCCCCTGTCACGCAAGGCGAGCTCAGCAGTCACATGCGGAACCAAACAAAACAGAAGCAAACAGCGTTGACTTTGATCGCGAAGAATTCTGAATCTCAGATAAGGCTCAATATTTTCTAGTCTTCCTAGACTCGATTATTTAGCTCAGTTGAAATTGGACTCAGGCGCATTACGAGACACAGATCCCCCAGAGGTCAGAGCGGTCGCGTGATGCTTGGACAGGCCCTACACAAGCCCTTGAGCCTGAATTATTCTATTTTCTATTACTATATGGTTGCCAGGGCGCTAAGACAAGCATCTGTCTATGGTTGCCAGGGCGCTAAGACAAGCATCTGTCTATGGTTGCCAGGGCGCTAAGACAAGCATCTGTCTATGGTTGCCAAGGCGCTAAGACGAGCATTATGGAGGGATATGGTTGCCAGGTGCTCATTATCAATAAGTGAACCTTTTGCGTCTTTAGTGAAAATACTATCGGATTTTTTTTATCAAAGACGGTCCCTCTGTTTAATCAACGCCATTTCCCTGGTTCTACATCCGCTTGGACATGAAAGCGCAGCGTTTCTGAATATATTTTGCAGTTTTATCTGTAGATAGCACAAATCAAACTTAAATAAAAGGGAAGCTATTGAGCCATTGCATTAAATGGCAGCGTGATTGGCCTTCTCTAACATGAACCTTAATATCTTCAAGGTGTTCAACTTCTTAAACAAGATATGTGAGCGTGCCCTTCTCATGAGACGCAACCCCCGTGAGGTGACCTGGACTGTTCTGTATCGCCGCAAGCACAAGAAAGGCACCCAGGAGGAAGTGTCCAAGAAGCGCACCCGCCGTAATATCAAGTTCCAGAGGTCTGTACAGGGTGCGTCTCTTGACAACATCCTCGCCAAGAGAAACCAGAAGCCTGAGGTCCGCAAGGCGCAGAGAGAGAGAGAGCTATCAGGTGACTAGGTTAACCATGTTTACCCATGTTTAAGGCACATTTTGCTGTGAACTTAACTATGTGTTCTTATCACATCTTATAAATGGAAGATGGAAGATGTATAGCTGATACTGATATTAATAACACAAATTTAATAGAACCTCAGGAAAACAATAGTCAAAACTTGTGTACCAAACTATTTTTTTTCTTTTATATAGCAATTTAAAGGTATAGCTTTAGAAATATGTTAAACTCTAATTAATGCTGTAATCAGCTCAGTAAGAAAACAGGAATGTCTTTAAAGTTAAAATTGAATTTCTTTAGGAAAAAAATGAAAAAAGCTTTTAAGCTTTAATCATGCTCTACTCTGTCGATACAAATATTTCACTGAATGTTTAAATTCCAAAGTGTGTGCATTTTGTCATGTTTTAAAGAATGCAATGCATTATGGGCTAAGGTCATGCTTTTGGACAGTGTTCTTTGTAAATATAGACCAGAAATAGTTCGAATAGCACACGTTCACAGCTAGGCCAATTCTACTGTTTTCGATTGTAAGGGATATCTCCATTCCAATGACATGCACTCTTTTTCTAGCACTTTATTAAACACATAAAATAAGTTGCAAAGGAATAAGCAGAAACATACCTTGATCAGGCTATTTTAGGAGCAATAATTGGGAACATGCATTTGTTGTTTCGTGATTGTGTACGAGGCCATGCGGTGTCTAGCTACATAGTATCTTATTTCAATATCTCAAGTTAATGCTTTTGGGCAAAACTATCTACTCTACACTAATTGTCTATCTTTGTGTTTGTTTGGAGACCCAGCATTTCTGTGATGTCTTATTCATACTGGTTGAGACAAGTCTATGATAAAATCTAATCCAACTGAGAAATGTAGGTTTTAGGTTGTTTATTCGATTGTGTATGCTTTTATCATATTGCTGATTCTGCTTGTGATTGCTCACAGGGCAGCTAAAGAGAAGCTGAGAGCAAAGGCAGATACAAAGAAGGTAACTACAGGGGTCATTTGTGTCACATGTGCTTTGTACCCCTTGTATACGCCATGTGCCCACACCCTAATCTGTGTACCCTGTATACCCCACCCAGTTATGCACCCTTCACGCCCACCCCACGATGTGTACCCTCTATACACCTATTTCAAATGTGTTGTAACCTGCGGTGGTTCATGGGAAACGCATAGATGACTGAATATTGTATCTGAAAGCCATGTGAGTTTTCATGAGAATGTAAACAAGAATTCTACAGCTTTTGAAACCTCAATTTTCATTTTATTTAGGCTTCTTTGCACATTTACTTGACACCCAGGAAGCACTGTGGGTTACGACACACAGATTCTCCTAGTGCAACCTTATTTGAAATAGGTGTACACCACCCAGCTTTACACCCTTCATAAACCCGACAATATGTACCTTGTAGACATCCACAACTTTGCACCCTTTGCCCACACCCAAATCTGTCTACTTTGTATACATCCCATAGCTTTGCACCCTTGGTACACACCCAAATCTGTGTACCCTGTATACACCCCATAGCTTTACACCCTTGGTACACACCCAAATCTGTCTACCCTGTATACATCCCATAGCTTTGCACCCTTGGTACACACCCAAATCTGTCTACCCTGTATACACCCCATAGCTTTGCACCCTTGGTACACACCCAAATCTGTGTACCCAGTATACACCCCATAGCTTTGCACCCTTGGTACACACCCAAATCTGTCTACACAGTATACACCCCATAGCTTTGCACCATTGGTACACACCCAAATCTGTCTACCCTGTATACACCCCATAGCTTTGCACCCTTGGTACACACCCAAATCTGTCTACCCAGTATATACCCCATAGCTGTGCACCCTTGGTACACACCCAAATCTGTCTACTCTGTATACACCCCATAGCTTTGCACCCTCGGTACACACCCAAATCTGTCTACTCTGTATACACCCTATAGCTTTGCACCATTGGTACACACCCAAATCTGTCTACGCTGTATACACCCCATAGCTTTGCACCCTTGGTACACACCCAAATCTGTCTACCCTGTATACACCCCATAGCTTTGCACCCTTGGTACACACCCAAATCTGTGTACCCAGTATACACCCAATAGCTTTGCACCCTTGGTACACACCCAAATCTATCTACCCTGTATACACCCCATAGCTTTGCATCCTTGGTACACACCCAAATCTGTCTACCCTGTATACACCCCATTGCTTTGCACCCTTGGTACACACCCAAATCTGTCTACCCTGTATACATCACATAGCTTTGCACCCTTGGTACACACCCAAATCTGTCTACCCTGTATACACCCCATAGCTTTGCACCCTCGGTACACACCCAAATCTGTCTACCCTGTATACACCCCATAGCTTTGCACCCTCGGTACACACCCAAATCTGTCTACTCTGTATACATCCCATAGCTTTGCATCCTTGGTACACACCCAAATATTTCTACCCAGTATACACCCCTTAGCTTTGCACCCTCGGAACACACCGAAATCTGTCTACCCTGTATACACCCCATAGCTTTGCACCCTTGGTACACACCCAAATCTGTCTTTCCTGTATACACTCCATAGCTTTGCACCCTCGGTACACACCCAAATCTGTCTACCCTGTATACACCCCATAGCTTTGCACCCTCGGTACACACCCAAATCTGTATATCCTATATACACCCCATAGCTTTGCACCCTTGGTACACACCCAAATCTGTCTACCCTGTATACACCCCATAGCTTTGCACCCTTGGTACACACCCAAATATGTCTACCCTGTATACACCCCATAGCTTTGCACCCTTGGTACACACCCAAATCTGTCTACCCTGTATACACCCCATAGCTTTGCACCCTTGGTACACACCCAAATCTGTCTACCCTGTATACACCCCATAGCTTTGCACCCTTGGTACACACACAAATCTGTCTACTCTGTATACACCCCATAGCTTTACACCCTTGGTACACACCCAAATCTGTCTACCCTGTATACACCCCATAGCTTTGCACTCTTGGTACACACCCAAATCTGTCTACTCTGTATACACCCCATAGCGTTCTACCCTTGGTACACACCCAAAGCTGTCTACCCAGTATACACCCCATAGCTTTGCACCCTTGGTACACACCCAAAGCTGTCTACCCTGTATACACCCCATAGCTTTGCACTCTTGGTACACACCCAAATCTGTGTACCCCATATATACCCCTACACTGCACACCTGCTTTAGACCCGATTTTGTGCATATGTTTGTCAGTGTAGTGTTTCTGTGATAAATTATCATTGCCTACATTGTTTGAGGGTTACTTATTGATGAAGACATGATGCTCTGAGAAACAAACACAAACACAAGCACTATTTTCACCTGTGAAAAGATGATTCTACAATCTAGGTCAAACTAAGTGGAACCCCTCTCCCCTCTTGAATATTGGAGCATATGTACTTGATCATCTGACTGCAAGGGCATTTAAAGCTAAAGAAACACTTTTAACCAGTATTAGATGGGGGAGAAGGAGGAAATGTGTTACTCAGCCAAGTGTTCCATTTTTTTGTGGATTGCAGGATACGTTTTGATTGAGGATATTAATACGAGACACCTCCGTACGTACATTCTCTATTAGAAATTCTACTAAAACTTTAGTATTCCGCAAAAAAGGGACAGATTTAGGTATTTATGCTTGCTTTTGGGGTCCTGTTGTATTTATAAACCTTTTGACTCCTTTGCAGCAATAACTACCCAACCCGCTGCCCAACGACAGTAAAAATGCTCTTGGCAGAGAGAGAAGTTAGCACAGACTGAGAAAGGGGATTTATTTTAATATCTTTGAACATAGTTACGATAAAGTTGTGGTAATTTCAACGAAGGATTCCAAATCTAAGATCTGGTGCATCAGAAAAATGCAAGAATAAAGAGTAATAACACGAACGGGAAGGGAAGAGCAAAAACCGATTTGAGGAACACACGGCGTCGGAAGGGGTAGGGTGCGGGAGTGAAGAGCAAGGAGCGATAAGACGAACCTACGGAGTCGGGGGAGTAGGGTGCGGGAGGGAAGAGCAAGGAGCGATTAGACGAACCCACGGCGTCGGAGGGGGTAGGGTGCGGGAGGGAAAAGCAAGGAGCGATTAGACGAACCCACGGCGTCGGAGGGGGTAGGGTGCGGGAGGGAAGAGCAAGGAGCGATTAGACGAACCCACGGCGTCGGAGGGGGTAGGGTGCGGGAGGGAAGATCAAGGAGCGATAAGACAAATCCACGGCGTCGGAGGGGGTAGGGGGCGACAGGAGGATACCCTTGATATCCGGGGAAGTTCTTGACACATGGAATTTGTCCTAAACCCAGGCTTGCACTGTATGCGTAGGAGGGAAGGTGGGGGGGGGGGGGGGGGGTGGGTGGGGGCAATATGTGTGAGGCTCTTTGACAAAATCATCGATTGTACTAAAAGTCCTTTTTCTCTTTTATTAAAAAAAATGCCCTAATCTAAATCAGAATTACATCCACACGCACACGTGTTCACAGTATTTCATGGTTAATAAATCCATTACTGGACAACACTCACCTAAGGCTGAATAATGAGAAAGTTAAAATGTTTATACAGACCTTGGCGGCTGCTAAAAATTTAACGCTCACCAACTAACCATAAATACGCGGCCTTATCAATCCATAATCGGGGTGGGGGGCGGGGGGGGTGGGGTGAATAGATTCGCGGATCGCCAGATTCGGCCCCGAAATTGTCACGGACTGCGATAAGCTCTTAGTAAAAAAAACTATGGCTACGTACGATATACATCTGAAAAATCAGAAGTCAAGTCAGAACCATAAGACTATTCTATGTTGTGCTTTTTATAGCTGTGACTATAGCTGACTATTCTATGCCGTGCTTGTTATAGCTGTGACTATATCTGACTATTCTATGCTGTGCTTGTTATAGCTGTGACTATATCTGACTATTCTATGCCGTGCTTGTTATAGCTGTGACTATAGCTGACTATTCTATGCTGTGCTTGTTATAGCTGTGACTATATCTGACTATTCTATGCCGTGCTTGTTATAGCTGTGACTATAGCTGACTATTCTATGCTGTGCTTGATATAGCTGTGACTATAGCTGACTATTCTATGCCGTTCTTGTTATAGCTGTGACTATAGCTGACTATTCTATGCCGTGCTTGTTATAGCTGTGACTATAGCTGACTATTCTATGCTGTGCTTGATATAGCTGTGACTATAGCTGACTATTCTATGCTTGCTTAAGATGCTTGGAGTTCTTAAAATGATAATATTGATCAAAGCGACAAAAGAAGTTCTTTAAGGTAAAGCAGATGCTTTAAATCCTTAGCATAAATAGTAATTAGCCATTCAGGCATTGGTGTCAACAAAGTAAATGGGACATGAGATACCATGTAAAATTTCTATGCCCTTTTGTTGGGAAAGTGCTTACGCGACATTCCTTTGAGCTCTCAATAGAAATTATTATGTCAGTCACTTGACAATAGTTGCGTGAAAGTAACATCGAAACAATTTTTTATTTTATTTCAGGTAAAAAGCCAGCCAAGCAGGCCTCAGGCACTGTTACCATAGTAACCATAGTTTCTGCTTGCTCCGCGGGTGGCCTCATAATCAGCGGTCTCATCTCCTGGCGCGTGCGCAAATACATGGAAAACAGAAAAAGGATTCATTCTACCGAAGGTATCAAGGCTGATGATGCGGATCACTGCTATGACAACCCCATTGAAATGACACCGAGGGCGAAAGACTCGGATCACACTTACGAGGAGGTGGGCCAATCATCTACATACGAGTCCCTGAAGCCTGTCGCGGGCCCCCCACATGATGCTGCCAAACAAAAAGATTATGTGCATGCGCAAAGCAACGCATATCAGGAGCTTGAGAAGCGCCCTGCGGCGAATTATCAAGATCTGGTCCACTGGAAGTACTAAACACAAAACTGGCATACTGAACACTGAACACAGCTATTCAAACCGCCACACTGAACACAGCTATAACCAACACAGCATAGAATAGTCAGCTATAGTCACAGCTATAACCAGCATGAAATAGAATAGTCAGCTATAGTCACAGCTATATAACAAGCATGGCATAGAATAGTCAGCTATAGTCACAGCTATAACCAGTATGGCATAGAATAGTCAGCCATAGTCACAGCTATAACAAGCACGGCATAGAATAGTCAGCTATAGTCACAGCTATAACCAGTATGGCATAGAATAGTCAGCCATAGTCACAGCTATAACAAGCACAGCATAGAATAGTCAGCTATAGTCACAGGTATATAACAAGCACGGCATAGAATAGTCAGCTATAGTCACAGCTATAACAAGCACGGCATAGAATAGTCAGCTATAGTCACAGCTTTAACAAGCACAGCATAGAATAGTCAGCTATAGTCACAGCTATAACAAGCACGGCATAGAATAGTCAGCTATAGTCACAGCTATAACAAGCACGGCAAACCAAACACCTACGGCTAAAATTACATACCCTACCGCTCAAACTTATACCCAATAAGTCGTGATTAAAGCGGAAATTCACTGTCAATCAAATGTTTAAATAAATTGTCTTTTTCGCTTAATGCGGCAATGTGTGTATTGGTCAGCCATACTGACAACATTGTCCACTCTACCAGAGACCTAACAAGAAAACAAGCAAAAAGCGAAAAAAAAGATACCCTATCGTAGACCTCAAGAGCCCAAACACCCTACCCTAAAGGGCGGCACATACCCGTATACCAAATATGAGGGAGTACCCACCCCCCCTCCGGGCTAGCTTTTTCCACGCCGTTTGCGCTACTCGATCGAGCCACTGTGAAAATATAAGCGCTTTATTTTCTTCACAAACATTTTTCTAGCTTTCAATACATCTGCGATTTTCGTGTTTTTCAAGCCATCCTGAACGAGCAAGTAAATAACTCTCCAACGAAGAGCAAGTGGGTAACTTCGAACCATTTCGATCAGTAATGGCGGCTTTCCATTTCAGGTACCGGCTCCATTTGATTGACGGCTAAGAATCGCCAATTGCCAATCGCCGATTTATTCCGGTGGTCGCGTAACAATGCATACAGTGGTAAAACCCGATAAAAGGCAATAGCTCTTTCAAACTTCATTAATTATTAAATAGCTATTTTGCCAATCTGGTGAACGGTTTTGGTCACAAGAATGGAACTATTCTAGCGAGACTCGAAAAGCGTGACCAAATAGGTTTCATTCCCTGGAGAAAGCGGAGTTGAATAAAAGTGAGTTTTGAATGTTTTCACTACATAAACCATTACATTTACTACTTAACTAACATTACTCGATTAAAGGTTTTTTTTTATTATTAATAAGTACATGCTAGATCAAATATGATCGCTCATGCAAACGTGATATTTTAATATCGTGCAAACGTGCTACACACAAACATGATAACTAAAATGTACCATAAAGAATGGGGGTAATGGTGACAAATGATTCACAAAATTACCACCTCGCCATCATTTCACGGGCTTTCGCCTTCTTACCGTTGACACAAAGGCTAGATTGGCAATCATCAATGTCACTTTCACATCGGCTTCCGTTGAATCCCGCAGGGCAGGCGCACTCGTACTGGCCAGACCCCCGTGCGGGGTAGGGGTGGGGATGGCATGTTCCCCCGTGTTGGCACGGGCACTCCATTGCCTTTACAGTAACTGTCGTTGTATCGCTGGCGTTGCACTCATCGGTGGCCACGAATTTGAACGTCTTGCTGTCGGAGGTTGTCATGGTGATGTTCAGTTGTCCATCTGGCGTGAATACGTAGCCCTGCGCGTCGGTGTTGGCAAGAGATTACGTAACGGGACGGTTATCTGGATCCAGAGCTTCAATTTGAAGCGATAACATCTCTCCAACAAATGCGAATTGAACTGGAAGTGTGGTGAAAACAAGCGGAGAATTAACTGAAAAAGATATTTAAGTAATATTTAGTCAATATAAAATTGCCACTTCATTGAAATAGCCAGTGTCTTCATTATCAAATCTAAATAAAAAGTAAAAACTAAAGTTCAAACTTCGGACACCGTTTTTGTTCTTGACTTCTTCGCTTCGAATGAATGTATCCGTAAAGTGTTGCCGTGCGTAAATAGCGCCACAAAATCACGTATTCCATTTTGTAGCATTTTGAATTCTAAATTATTCAAACTATTTACTTCAAAGTGTGTGATGACCATGAATCACTGGCTGAAAGATTCCTCTATCGTTTTCACCATTACGCTTGTTCCATGTAAACTGACTGTTTGCGTTTCACAATTACGCTTGTTCCATGTAAACTGACTGTTTGCGTTTCAGCATTACGCCTGTTCCATGTTAACTGACTGTTTGCGTTTTACAATTACGCTTGTTCCATGTAAACTGGCTCTTTGCGTTTTTCCTTTACGCCTGTTCCATGAAAACTGACTGTTTGCGATTTACCTTTAAGCCTGTTTCATGTAAACTTACTGTTTATGTTAAACCTTTACGCCTGTTCCATGTAAACTGGCTCTTTTCGTTTTACCTTTACGCCTGTTCCATGTAAACTGACTGTTTGTGTTTTACCTTAACGCCTGTTCCATTTAAACTGACTGTTTGCGTTTTACCTTTACGCCTGTTCCATGAAAACTGACTGTTTGCGTTTTACCTTTACGCCTGTTTAATTTAAAAATGACTGTTTGCGTTTTACCTTAACGCCTGTTCCATGTAAACTGACTGTTTGCGTTTTATCTTTACGCGTGTTCCATGTAAACTGTTTGCTTTTTACCGTTAGGCCTGTTCCATGTAAACTGGCTCTTTGCGTTCTACATTTACGCCTGTTCCATGTAAATTTTGCTCTTTACGTTTTACCTTTACGCCTGTTCCATGTAAACTGGCTGTTTGCATTTTACCTTTACGCCGACTCCATGTAAATTGGCTGGTATCTGGCTGGCATTGACGACACCACTCGTTCGATTTAGCATCGTTTTGCGCAAAACAGTGGCCATTGATCAAGCAGGAGTCATGCTAAAACATTGAGATGATAATGAAACGTTCATGGGAATCAGTTTAAGGCAGATCGGCGAAAAGGGGACACAAGACGGCGTATTTAGGGACGAGCTAGGTGCTATGCTCGATTGATGCAAGGGAGCACGGCAGAATGTGCTTCATTAAACGCGCGATTAAGATTATTACGAAAATAAACCACTTTGTTATGGAATCTGGGTAAACCACAAGAGTTGAAAGTCAGAGACTCGAGACTTATAGGCCGGAAGTCGGAAAGATATCTAAAATATCGAAGAGTTTTACTTTTCCTCGCTCATGAATTTTATTTTTACTTTAAAACATATTTCAGATATCTTGTTCGACTCTCGGCCTATCAGTCTCGACTCTAGGGGTTTACCCAGACTCCTTTGTTATGCAACGCGTCATGTGTGTTGTTTTGTAAGGGGAGTTATCAGTAGCGCTGTTGGGGGTGTGGGGCTCGGATTATGAACTGGATTATGTTTGTCAACTGTGTCTTTGTTCGTATAATCGGCCCGAAGATATGGGATACGCGTAGTGTCGACACGCCGATGTGCATCTCCCGCCGATGTGCATCTCCCTCTCTTCGGAAAGCATTCGTTAAATAGGAACACATTTTGCCGTGCTCCCCTGATTGATGTGCTAATTTTTTTACATTTGTTAATCCCTTCTATCTATTGGTATTAGTAAATCTATCAAAATGATGGGGGGGGGGGTCTGTCCCTTACTCGGTGGAAAATAGTTAACAAATGTTTTCGTGTTATAGATGGTACCATTCTATAGAATTGTAATCGAGTTAACGGTATTGTCGAGTTATCGAGGCCTAGTTCCCTCGGATGATATCAAACTCTCACACTTTAACAAATTCATAAATCTAAGTCTGAACTTTTTAGAATATTTTTCACTCACTTTTTATAGCTGGTGATATTCGGGATATATTTCCCAGGGGGGGAGGGGAAGGGGGCGTTCGTATACATACCCTGATGACACAAGTGCCTGTCTTGCTGCACCTCCTACAGACGGAGTCGTACGATATAAACCTCATCTTTTGCTTACTTGCGTCGATCTTGTTGTTGGAGATCCTAATGTACAGTTCTCCCGCGGGTGTCCCGGGATTGTCGTAGTCCCCTATCTTCGTTGGAGGGTCCGGAAGGCTGCATTTGACCCCAAATAAGTCAAACTGTTCGCCTTGTAGCTCGTGTGGTGATGAGTTTGGTGTCCATTTGTTGCCATACACCTGATATGAGATCAATCACAGTTTAGAAACTGACAACGGGACTGTGAGATAAACCAAACTTATTTTTTTCACATTGAATTCGGTTGCGTGACATGTGAGATTCTCTGAAGGTATAAATCCATCACCAAAGATGTTAGTCTTCTTGCATGGCCTCCTTCTAATGTCACCCAGACCCCATCGTGAATCCTAGGAGAACCATCGACTTTAATCACACATCGAGAAGATAAATACTGTTGTTTTTGTCATTGTTGATAATGGTGAAGATAGTAATGAACGCTGGCAAGGAAGAGGACGACGATAATGATGAAGATAATGATATTGACAATGGTTACGACGACGATGATAAGGATGATGATGATAATGATGATGATGGTGATGGTGATGGTGATGGTGATCGTGATGGTGATGGTGATGGTGATGGTGATGGTGATGGTGATGGTGATGGTGATGGTGATGGTGATGGTGATGGTGATGGTGATGGTGATGGTGATGGTGATGGTGATGGTGATGGTGATGGTGATGGTGATGGTGATGGTGATGGTGATGGTGATGGTGATGGTGATGGTGATGGAGATGGTGATAATGATGGTGATGGAGATGGTGATGGTGATGGTGATGGTGATGGTGATTATGATTACGATGTTGATGATGACGGCAAAAAAGACACGTGATGATGATGATGATGATGATGATGGAAAAAATATTATAATGACTTTCCAGTTTCAGCCATATTGCCTTGGTCATGACGATATTGTTTGAGGGTCATTACCATATTGTTTGAGGGTCATAATCATCTTGTTTGAGGGTCATTACCATACTCTTTCAGTCATAGACTTCGCCTCTCGGTCTTCTCTCTCTATTACTGCAGTTTGACATATAAAGCGCGTACACAGGGGGATGCGCAGGGTGCGTGCGCACCCCCCTTGGCGGCCAAAAAGTGGGCCATTTCTTATTAAGGAATCTTCAAATACTTTGCTTTTTTTCAGATGATACCTATTGCTGCGCACCCCTCTCGGCAAATCCTGGGAACTTGGCTGCATATTCTGTGTACTCTCGCAGACGATTGTAACTAAATCGCCTTCTGGTTTCTGCCATTCAATCCTTAGAGCGTTTCAGCTGGCCAGCACTGAAATGGTTCCAAACCACGCCACCTCCCCTTAAGGCGCTGACCAGCGCTGAAACAGCACCAAATTCCGTTACATTGAATCATGGAGGCCAAAAGGCGATTTAGCAGTTGGAATTCGTTGACACGAGTTCGCCAATATTGAAAACTGCAGAAATGATACGGAAACGATGTGTTGATTGACATCTTACCGTTTGTTCACCTACCCAAAAAGTTCATGTACTGTGTCGATTGACAGGTTATCATTTGTTTACCTACCCAAGAAGTTCATGTACTGTGTCGATTGACAGGTTATCATTTGTTTACTTACCCAAGAAGTTCATGTACTGTGTCGATTGACAGGTTATCATTTGTTTACCTACCCAAGAAGTTCATGTACTGTGTCGATTGACAGGTTATCATTTGTTCACCTACCCAAGAAGTTCATGTACTGTGTCGATTGACAGGTTATCATTTGTTTACCTACCCAAGAAGTTCATGTACTGTGTCGATTGACATCTTACCGTTTGTTCACTTACCCAAGAAGTTCATGTACTGTGTCGATTGACAGGTTATCATTTGTTCACCTACCCAAGAATTTCAGGTGCTGTGGTGATTGACATGTTACCAGCTGTTCACCTACCCTAGAAATTCTGGTACTGTGTCGATTGAAATGTTACCAGTTTTTCACCTACCCTAGAAATTCTGGTACTGTGTCGATTGACAAGGAGCAGTCTAGTGATGTGAAACCTTCTTCGCAGATACAAGTGCTGTTTGAGCAGTTGCCATGGTTACTGCACTCGTTAAGGCAAAGGTTTTCTACGATATCTGAAAATAATGATGATGAAAAAAGAGCTTATTGATATGATAAAGATGCATATCAAACATATTCCCCACGGATAGTGTCCTTCGTATGCATTGCCTTATATGGGCATTGATGCCCATATTTAGAAGAGCTAAAGTTTTCCCGCTACCTGATCTCCAGAAAACATGGTGAAAAATGCTGATTCCTGTCAATTTGAGACTCGAGGCAAAAATGTGTAAAAAAAAAACTTTATGGCTTGGTCAAATCTTTATCACACAAGTCTTGAAAAGCCCTTAGACCCAGGCCTCCAAGAGATTGGCCGAGCGAGTTTTAAGGTCACCCAAATATTGATATGATTGTTATGATGTGAAATATTTAAATGGTAATCCTCTAACAAATTTACCTTTGCATAGACCAAAATAACTCCGGGCAGAAAAAGTATTCATTGTATAATCTTGTCTAATCTTGGATGACTCAAATAAACTGGTGACCATGGTAACGGTGTGATCCTTTATTTTTTATCAATGTTCACCGTGCCAATGCTCAGCAAGAATGCAGGATGGGGGAGGGGCAGATGAGGGAGGGTTTGCAAGTCGCCTCTTCTGACCTTAACAAAGCGTCCAAAAATAAAAACGTCCTTAAAAGCCCAGCCATCAAAACACCTTATCTTTAAAACGCTAAAAACGCTAGACCTAAAATACACTAGACCAAAATCCAGCCAATAAAACGCCTAACGATAAAAACGCCCAAGCTTCAAAACGCCCAAAGATAAAATCGCTAGACAAAAATAAAGCCCAACCATTAAAACACCCAACTTTTAAAATGCTAAACACGCTCGACCATAAAAACAGCCATTGTACGTGGTCCCTACGTCATCACCGTGTGAGAACCCGACTTGGCAGTTATCAAAAATGCCCACATTATTGGTTGTGAGCAGCTAACAATGCTAATGTAAGTTATCCAAATGCGTGTTATACTTCATCCTAAGCCGACAGGTCATCTAAGATTCCAAAACAGATCTATAATCAGTATGGCGCGTCCAAAGGCCCTCCCCCCTTTTCCCCTTCACTTTCCCTCTACATTCCACCTCCCCTCCCCTTCCCTCTACATTCAACCTTCCCTCCCTCTCTCTCTACATTCCTCCTCCTTTTTCCTCTACATTCAACCTCCCCTCCACCTCCCTCTACATTCCACCTCCCCTCCCCCTCCCTCTACATTCCACCTCCCCTCCCCTTCCCTCTAAATTCCACCTCCCCTCCACCTCCCTCTACATTCCACCTCCCCTCCCCCTCCCTCTACATTTCACCATCCCTTCCCTTCCCTCTACATCCCATCTCCCCATCCCTCTACATTCCACCTCCTTTTCCCTCTACATTCCAAATCCCCTTCCCTTACCTCTACATTCCAACTCCCCTTTCCTCTACATTCTACCTCCCCTTCCCTTCCCTCTACATCCCACCTCCCCCTCACCAAGCCTCACACTAAACCCCCTCCCCCTCACCAAGCCTCACACTTAACCCCCTCCCCCTTACCAAGCATCACACTTTACCCCCTCACCAAGCCTCACACTTCACCCCCTACACCTCACCAAGCCTCACACTTCACCCCCTCCCCCTCACCAAGCCTCACACTTCACCCCCTCCCCCTCACCAAGCCTTACACTTCACCCCCTCCTCCTCACCAAGCCTAACACTTCACCCCCTTCCCCTCACCAAGCCTCACACTTCGAACCCCTCCCCCTCACTAAGCCTCACACTAAACCCCCTCCCCCTCACCAAGCCTCACACTTAACCCCCTCCCCCTTACCAAGCATCACACTTCACCCCCTCCTCCTTACCAAGCATCACACTTCACCCCCTTCCCTTCACCAAGCATCACACTTCACCCCCTCCCCCTTACCAAACCCCACACTTCACCCCTTCTCTCTCACCAAGCATAACATTTCACCCCCTCCTTCTTACCAAGCATCACACTTCACCCCCTTCCCTTCACCAAGCATCACACTTCACCCCCTTCCCTTCACCAAGCATCACACTTCACCCCCTCCCCCTTACCAAACCCCACACTTCACCCCTTCTCTCTCACCAAGCATAACATTTCACCCCCTCCTTCTTACCAAGCCTCACACTTCACCCCCTCCTCCTCACCAAGCCTAACACTTCACCTACTCCCCCCCTCACCAAGCTACACACCTCCCCGGCCCTCCCCCCTCACCAAGCCTCTCATTTCATCCCCTCCCCCTGCCTCGCTCTGCCTTTGCCTCCCCTTACCCAGCGTTGCAATTCATTTCCCTCTCCCTGACCTTAACCCACCAGCCTACCCCATTTTTCCAAAGCCCCGTCATTCCTTCCCTCTAATCTTCCAATTTTCCACACGTCAATGGCTATGGTTGCACTACTTACAGCCCTGCCATTCCTTTCCTTTTATCTCCCAAAGCCCTGCCATTCCTTCCCTCTGATCTTCCAAAGCCCCGCCTTTCCTTCCCTCTGATCTTCCAAAGCCCCGCCATTCCTTCCCTCTGATCTTCCAAAGCCCCGCCATTCCTTCCCTCTGATCTTCCAATTTTCCACACGTCAATGGCTATGGAGGCACTACTTACCGTGCTCCCTAGTTTAGGCCTGATCCGACTTTGCAGGGGGTCATAAACACAATTTTCTCCTTTGTTCCTGCAAGACGTCATATTACTACTCAGTGTTGGACCATCGTACCACTCGATGTTGAAGGAGACGTTACTCCACAGAGGAAAGGTGAAGTTGCACACCATGAATAGGTCCCTGTCGCAGGTAGTCAAGGGCTCCACCTTTGGCTTGGGGACCAGAAAACTCGGGAAAACGGCTTTCACGTCAGCTGTGATAATAGTACAAATACAATAGAACTCCGTTACTCTGAGAGAAAGAGAAATCAGTTCGAATTATTAGCCGAGGCTCTAGGTAAAGGAGCTTACATGGAAATATATTTGCTGTTCAATTTTTTTTATTGAAATCACGAACAAGTTATCGGTACCCTTATATGGGTCAAGGAAACCATCTAAAAAAAAAGACTGGCAACCGGAATAAGAAAAAAAAATCATAATTGCTTGTTTTGGGAAGAAAAGATATAGAAAGGAAATGTAGAGGAAATGCGGTTTGTGGAAACGATCAAAATAATGTGAGCGGAGAATTATTTCGGTTTGGAATTTGGATCATTAATTAAGATAATCCAAGAGAAATCGAGCTCACGAAAAAATAACCGCCTCGATTAAGTGGGGTTTTATTGTAATATACCAGTACTTCAATAAGATGTGTAGTACACATATAAAGGGAAAACTATCTTCCCAAATTTAAAAATTGGAATTCGACTCTCGGTGTATTGTATTTATTGTTCTGGTAAGACCACGACAGCTTGGGCTTTTTGTTTCTACTCAAATTTAAAAAAATATATATACAAGGTTAAGACAAGTCGGGGCGAGGTTGTGTCCCCCCCCCCCCCCCCCCCCCAAATAATATCCACATGTTTTTGTATCGCCCCCCCTCCCCCCGATAACAGTCACAGTCTGTCACAGCTCTGATATGTCTGGATTGAAGATATGGAATACCTGTGCAATTTGGTCCACTTAAGCCTTCGTCGCAGGGTATTCCATCGCCTTGAAAAAAGGATACAGTTTAAAAACCAAAAATGCCTACCAAACATTCCTCAAACGTTTGCTTTTCTACCACTTTGTAGATATGTGTACAGTGTTACATAATACACCACTGATATTTACAAACAGAATCACGCAAGCAGCGCAGCCATTCATGGTCACGAACTAAGCAAAGCCATAAATGGTCACGCAACCAGCACAGCCATTTATGGTCACGCACAAGCACAGCCATTTATAGTCACGCAACGAGCACAGACATTCATGGTCACTCAACGAGCTTAGCAATTTATCATTACGGAAGGAGCACAGCCGTTCAAGGTCACAGAACAGGCACATCCATTCATGGTCACGCAACGAGCACAGCCATTCATAGTCACGCAACGAGGACAGCCATTCACGGTCACACAACGAGCACAGCCATTCATGGTCACGCAACGAGCTTAGCCATTCATCATTACGCAAGAAGCACAGCCATTTATGGTCACGCAACAAGTATAGCAATTCATAGTCACGCAACGAGGATAGCCATTCATGGTCACACAACGAGCACAGCCATTCATGGTCACACAACGAGCGCAGCCATTCATGGTCACGCAGCGAGCACAGTCATAAATGGTCACGCAACGAGCACAGCCATTCATAGTCACGCAAAAAACGCAGCCATTCATGGTCACGCAACGAGCACAGCCATTCATGGTCACGCAACAAGAACAGCCATTCATGGTCACGCAACGCTTTCCTCGCGTGACCAGCTCCAATAACTGGTGTCCCGAAAACCTACCTGCGCAGTACGCCATTGAGCACCCATAAGGAGGTCGAAGATAGTAGCCATAGTACCCTCCGCTGCACATCTCCACGCACATGTCAATAGAACGGAAGCAGCCGTTCTTCCTGTTATTGACGTTAACTCACGCGGTAGTTTCCTTGGTTACCCTAATCGTTTCTGGGTGTGTCCCCCTCATCCATATCGGCGCGAAGGTTCCACACATGTTCGGCTCGGTTTTAGTGGTCGGGATCTCGCCGCCGACACTGCTAGTGAACCGATACCATCCGGGCTGAAGGAGGTAGTCGCACAAGGCGGGCTGCGGTCTTTTCTATCTGTATTTTGTGCTTCTATGCGGGTCTTTAATCGGGATGTAGTTCGCTGCTGAGCAGGGGTCGGCGGGCCTTGGGCAGCTTCTCCCGTCGGACGTTCCCTTGAAGCCAGTAAAGGCGTAAAGAACAAGGATACAAGCTGCAAATCTTCCCATTGTCAATTAGCTTTAGCTCAGAGGGACAAAAAGAAAAGTAAAGTTGAGGGTGGCGATTTCAAAATCACTTGGGCGCATGCTCAAAATCCTGGCCACTGTGGAAGCGCAAAGCAAGACCGCACAGGCCGCGGGCATGTCCTTTAAACCAATACCGCACAGGCCGCGGGCATGTCCCTTAAACCAAGACCGCACAGGCCGCGGGCATGTCCCTTAAACCAAGACCGCACAGGCCGCGGGCATGTATCTTAAACCTAGACCGCACAGGCCGCGGGCATGTATCTTAAACCAAGATCGCACAGGCCGCGGGCATGTCCCTTTAACCTTGATTTACCAGTTTCTGCTAAAAACCAATATGTGGGAAAATATTTCCAAACTATTAACGAATAAAAACTATGCTATATGGCGTGAAGCACACATATAAATAGATGAATCCTCCTTCACAGCAATCACAATAAAGATACTTCTAGAGATAGAAATATACTCTTCGTGTTTTTGTACCATCCTGAATGGATAGAGTGATTAGGAACCAGTGTCTGGATGTCGGTAGTCAGTTAAATCTTTTATAATATGTCGGTAGTCAGGAAGAATTATCGGTCTTTGTCGGTAGTCGGTAAATCTAAATTAGTATTCGCTTTTGTACCAGATTTTATGTATAAACTAGATTAAACATTATTTAGGATTGAGTAGTAATTGATAACTTATTGATAATAAATTAATTATGGATTAATAATTGACAGAAAAGTTGATGCAACATGAAAAACAGTGCAGATTCTGAAATGACGTATTTTGTAGATTGACGATGGAAGTAAAGAGTAAAAAGACGGGAAATAATGTCTGTAGTCGACAAATATTTTTTGTCGCTAGTCACTAGTTTTCATGTTTTGTCGGTAGTCGGTTCAGGCCGTTTGTCGCCAGTCGGTTAACCCCATCCAGACCATCATGTTATGCAGAGTTATGCACTGCCTTGCATATTCCTATTATTGCGATATTGTCGTGATACTGTCGACAGTATTATAGTTTCTTTTTTTCTACAAAAAAGTATGTTTCTAGTATAGGGTAAAGCCAGTAAGCACTCCATAGTGTTTTATTACGTGGATTATTACGGGAACATATGTGGGCATATTATGTTTTTGGGGATCACTCGCGCGCCGGGATCATTTGCGGTACTGTACAGACATGAGTTTGAGATGTGCTCGCTAAAAAACAGCTTCTGTGAGCGGTGAGAGAGATTAGAGGGAATCAAAGTGGTTTCTAAAGACCACATTCTTTATCACATCATCTTTAAGTTATGAATAGTAAGAGAAGATATGAGATATTTGCGCCTTTTTGGTTTGTACTTATACTGTACATCTGCTTCAAAACACTCTTTTATGATGCTGAATGGATCATAAAGATCTTTTAGATACGAGTTAAGACATTACACGAATAGCATAGGGACTTTTAGATACGAGCTAAGACATAACACGAATAGCATAGGGACTTTTAGATACGAGCTTAAAGACATAACACGAATAGCATAGGGACTTTTAGATACGAGCCAAGACATAACACGAATAACATAGGGACTTTTAGATACGAGCTAAGACATAACACGAATAGCATAGGGACTTTTAGATACGAGCCAAGACATAACACGAATAGCATAGGGACATTTAGATACGAGCTGAGACATAACACGAATAGCATAGGGACTTTTAGATACGAGCTAAGACATAACACGAATAGCATAGGGACTTTTAGATACGAGCTAAGACATAACACGAATAGCAAGACTTTTAGATACGAGCCAAGACATAACACGAATAGCATAGGGACTTTTAAATACGAGCTAAGACATAACACGAATAGCATAGGGACTTTTAGATACGAGCTAAGACATAACACGAATAGCATAGGGACTTTTAGATACGAGCTAAGACATAACACGAATAGAATAGGGACTTTTAGATACGAGCTAAGACATAACACGAATAGCATAGGGACTTTTAGATACGAGCTAAGACATAACACGAAAAGCATAGGGACTTTTAGATACGAGCTAAGACATAACACGAATAGCATAGGGACTTTTAAATACGAGCTAAGACATAACACGAATAGCAGAGGGACTTTTAGATACGAGCTAAGACATAACACGAATAGCATAGGGACTTTTAAATACGAGCTAAGACATAACACGAATAGCATAGGGACTTTTAGATACGAGCTAAGACATAACACGAAAAGCATAGGGACTTTTTGATACGAGCTAAGACATAACACGAATGGCATAGGGACTTTTAAATACGAGCTAAGACATAACACGAATAGCATAGGGACTTTTAGATACGAGCTAAGACATAACACGAAAAGCATAGGGACTTTTTGATACGAGCTAAGACATAACACGAATGGCATAGGGACTTTTAGATAGGAGCTAAAACATAACACGAATAGAATAGGGACTTTTAGATACGAGCTAAGACATAACACGAATAGCACAGGGACTTTTAGATACGAGCTAAGACATAACACGAATAGCATAGGGACTTTTAGATACGAGCTAAGACATAACACGAATAGCATAGGGACTTTAGATACGAGGTAAGACATAAAACGAATAGCATAGGGACTTTTAGATACGAGCTAAGACATAACACGAATAGCATAGGGACTTTTAGATACGAGCTAAGACATAACACGAATAGCATAGGGACTTTTAGATACGAGCTAAGACATAACACGAATAGCATAGGGACTTTTAGATACGAGCTTAAACATAACACGAATAGCATAGGGACTTTTAGATACGGGCTAAGACATAACACGAATAGCATAGGGACTTTTAGATACGAGCTAACACATAACACGAATAGCATAGGGACTTTTAGATACGAGCTAAGACATAACACGAATAGCATAGGGACTTTTATATACGAGCTAAGACATAACACGAATAGCATAGGGACTTTTAGATACGAGCTAAGACATAACACGAATAGCATAGGGACTTTAGATACGAGCCAAGACATAACACGAATTGCATAGTGACTTTTAGATACGAGCTAAGACATAACACGAATAGCATAGGGACTTTTTGATACGAGCTAAGACATAACACGAATAGCATAGGGACTTTTAGATACGAGCTAAGACATAACACGAATAGCATAGTGACTTTTAGATACGAGCTAAGACATAACACGAATAGAATAGGGACTTGGAAGGGCTAATTGTATTATTGACGCTAAGAGTGTCCATTTTGAGCGATGTTTTAGGAAACAAAACTCCTTAAAGAAAACTTGGAGTAAGATGTCGCCTTGACGCGGAAGTTAAAACACAAAGGTAACACAGGTTTTCGCGTTCTCAGGTTCTCTAAGCGGCCAGCTATAGAAACATAAGGCACGTTTATAAGCTAAATGAAAATATACTTAATATACTTATCTGATACAGACGCAACCAGTCTATTCTGGACCTATGAATTTAGAAAACTAACCTTACGTCACAAATCATTACGTTTAATTGATTATTCTGCACGTCTAGCGGCGTTTCTATATTAGTCGTTATTTAGCCTCATATGTAAAATGCAAAAATACCGTTAAAATGGCGAATAGTGACCGTGGTGTGAATTAACTAACGTTTGAGGCCCTCCGCCAAATCGCAGCTCAAAATACGTAACCCTCCCCCCCAAACATACCAGCACTCCCCCCACCCCCCGTTAAATAATTACTCTTCCCTACAAATAAAAACTGTATGGGACAAGTTAAGTTGTGTCTTGGGCATGTTTTCGATAAAAAGTGGTTTGATTTTGGGATATCTTGATATACTAAAAAAGTAACAACTTTATTCACTGACAAAAGTGTCAATCTTCTAGCACGGCACACGTCTCGATAATAGGGACTCTCTTAAACGGGGTCAACAATTCACCGGAAGAAACTTTTACTCAGACCAACCATCACTATTATTCTCCCAATGACGAAGGCAGGGCCCTCTGAATGGTCGATGTCCGATATTCTCTCATAATAATGGCAACGCTTGTAAGATAAACCACTACAAATACCACAGAAAAGACATAACTCCAGGAAAATTTCACTACACAAAAATGCGATACCCGAATTCTATACCCCAAAATACGTGACTTATTACCCCCCTCACAAGTGTTATAATGCCATAACGAGGAGACTGTGCATCCAAGAATAGAAGGCTACATACATGCAACTTTATTTGTCCACAAATTTCTATACATTTCAATAGGTATATTACATTATACATGTATATGATGTAATAAAAAATAATATAAAAGGTGACGAGTGCCCATGGTTAAAATGCTTAACCAGAGTCACCATTCAGGCCCTAAGGGAGTGTCATCCCTCAAGACTCAGGATACCTTAATTTAAGGTCCCCAATTGATTGTCATATAATCCCCCCTTACCCTCAGCTTAATTATTGAACAGACTTCTCCCCTAAACTATTTCACAATCTTGTATATCTAAAAGCCTCGCTTTAAATGGCTTATTACAGCAGTAATCCGTCACAGATTTTGAACATCAAAAATGCATTGTTTTTGAAAGCCAGTTTAATTAATCAAAACTTGTAAGCTGCACTGGTGTTATAGAATCCTGAACTAAGCTCGAGATGTACACACACACTTCAAATAAGGCTGAACTAAAGAATCCCTGTGCCCGCGTTGGCTCATGGGTATCAAAAAAATGAGCAAATTCAAATTTAAAACTGTCTTTTTTTCATCTTTTTTTGTGCTTTTTACCACTTGCACTGGGGTTTTCATAACATGTAGTTTTGTGATTTACATGCTACCCATGATGCATTCGCGGGTCACAACACATGTATTTCCACGATACATCCTAATTCAAAATCAGTAATTTCATGACACAGTACCAACTAACAAATATTTATACATCTTTATGTCTATTGTCACTTTACAGGCGTTCAAAGCTGTATTCAGTCCACCACCTCGTGAAACACCTCCATTTCGTCGGGTGTGAATGTCCAGGTGCCAGCAAAGACGTCACACGGGCCATCAAATGTGGCGCCCTGGGGACGAGCGTACTTGTGTGGCTCCGTACGGGACACTTTATTACCCCCCGCGTTGTCAGCGATGTACAGGTCACTACCACCACAAAACCACGGATCACCAAACACCTGACCGTAACTTGTGTGGTCATAAATGGCAAATTTATCTGGCGGGTCCCTCAATGGCAACTTTTCAGGGCGGTAGCCATTCTTGTTACACAGCGTGAACAAGAATGACCTGCTGGAGGACTGCCATCCACGGTCACTCACTTTGAAGAACATAAAACAAAATGCGTTATTTTTATAATAAAAACTAGAATAAATACGACAAAAAATGTGTTTTGGTATATCATAACAGCTGAACTCGTATAATTTAAATTCTCAAATGTCAGAATTGACACTTTTCGTTAGTATGACCAAATAATAATAAAAAAAAAAATAGTAAAGAAGCTTCCATGCATTCATGAATTGTGTCTTTTCCAGTTAAGACCTGATTCTTGCGACCCGCGTAAAGTTTTCTCAGATACGGGGTTTCCACCCTCCAGATATCGGCACTGAAAAATATTACTTCCCGGCTTGCAGAAATGTCCAATTTTTCATAAAGAGGGGGGAGGGGAGGGGGAGATAGCTCTTTTCGAGGATAGAAAATATGTTAAAGTAAAAGATCTTATAACCCCCATCCCATTTAAGCCCCTGTCTATAATAATTAAGCCCCTACCCCTGCCTGATTTGGGTTTTGTTTTTTTGTACAAAGAAAGTAATATAAATACTTATTAATAGCATCTAAGACTTTATAGGAACCAAAATACCTAGTGTCGGATCTGAAAATAATTTAAATAAGTCCCCTGTGTAACCAAGCAGATTTCTTCGGCACTAAAAAGGAAACAAGCGACAGGGGCCTATCAGAGATTTTACGATGATTTATTAGAGGCCGTTTTCGTAGCCTACCTGTAGGCTTTGATAGTTTTTCCGGCACTAAAACCCCAAAAACACAAAGTTCGAGGCGGCCGGATTATGCGAGCTCGAAATATAAATATTATTTTATAAATAATAATTCATATCTTTTGATAAATAAGATACTAGTTATCATAATATTATTATATTAAACTACAAAACTATTTTGTCGCGTGATATATCTAGGGACATTTAATCTCTTACTCACAACCCTTAAATGGAGCTTCAATGGAGCCTGTCGGGAATGTAATTACAGTCACAACAAGGGTAAAAAGAATTATCTGCGAAATTCTTTATAGGTAAAAAAGCAAAAAAAATCATAAAACTATTGAGATGATTAACAGTAATGATACAAAACTCCCTGCTTTTGTATAAATTAATATCTGAGGCAATTCAACAGTAGGCAAATAACAGAATTACTAGAAAAATAAATTTGCCAAGATATCAGAAATTCTTCTAAATTGCTCGATTTTAATAACCTTTACTTCTAGTATTGTCCAAGGACAAATCTAGTTAGTAAATTGCCCGATTTTTAATAACCTTTACTTCTAGTATTGTCCAAGGACAAATCTAGTTAGTTTGAAAACATTTCCCTGCACCAAACAGCAAAATTTAACGGGTTCACTTTACGTGTTGCAATGAAAAGGGCTAACAAACTATTTTTTATTTGTCCATCCGATCCTTTTATCAGAAGATATGCGTAATTACATAGTTGGTGGAAGGGGGAGGAAAAAGTAACAAGTATTGTCTGCCAGAGAAGGAACCCTACCACCGTCCTACTTGTATTCGGTTCATAAGATGATGTATTGCAAACGGGCTTTGTCGAGTTCATATAAAAAAGGACATCGTGACCGTCCACGGGAAAACGTACACTAAGGTTTTCAAACTTGTGGGCACGTGCACGGGCACACGCCGTTTAAACGGATTTTTTTTCGGTGACCACGTTACTTTTTTCCGTTGACACGGATTTTTTTTTCCTGTGGCCACGGAAGGAAAAGCCGTGGGCACGCGGTAAAAAAGGCCGTTAAAAAGAATTTGAAAGGCCGTTGACACGGCTGTCAAGATTCCGTGTCTACGAATCAAGCACACGGATCGCGAGTCGTGAATGTTGAACTATTCGATTAAATCTTCCGATTTAAGTAAAAGTCGTTTTCACAACTTTGAGTCGTTGTGGTGGTTACGGCTTGATGTTAGGTAAACAATAAACACCGAAATCGGTATCAAACATTCACTGATCGTGGCCGCTCTAGTAATGGCACAGAAATAAATGAGAAATACTTATTCCTTATAATATGTGGGTTAATTTGGTGTGTGTTATGTAGCGATAACACGTAAATACAGGACGAGAGTTTTGTTATGAACTAGTCGCGGTTTCGGCTTCTTGTTAGAGAAAAAAAGAAACTCCGTTGGTATCAGACATTCGCTGATCATGACCGTTCTTGTGGAATCTTACAGAATTCATAATTCCTTATATTCCTCATAATTCGAGGATTTGTTTGATGTGTGTTATTTGCGGATATGTACGATAATGCGTAAATACGTTTTTTTGTTAGACAAACTAGAAGCTCCGAAGTCGGTATCAAAGGTTTACTGATTATGGCCGCTCTAGTGAAATCGTACAGAAATAAATCAGAAATACTTATTCCTCAAAATTCGAGGATTTATTTTATGTGTGCTATATGTGTATATGTAAGATTGCGTAAATAAGGGCGAAAATTGTGTCATCAACTAGTGGCGATTTCAGCTTGTTTTTAGACAAACAAGAAACTCCGAAGTCGGTATTTTTTAGCAATTTCGCGCACTTTTCGAACATTTTGTCGCTTGTTTCGTCTTCGTTGTTGATCATAGTTTTTGTTGTTTGATTTGATACTCGAGATGGTTTGAGTTAAATACTTCGATATCGATAAACTAAGCTTTCTTATCAAGTATGCTCACTACTCTACGGCAATCGACGTGTTTATCTATGGAAGGAGGAGGAGGAACGGAGATAAACAGCGACAAAGATTTGGCTGTAGTTTTAAATTGATGTTTACTCACTTCCCGCGATTTAAGGGAGTAATGCATGGTCAAACATAACGCGGAGGATCCCGAGAACGTGATCATTAAACAGTTTCGGAGTTTAATGATAAAAGACTTAGAATTTTAAGCAGTTTAAGAGTTAAATGATGAATAAAAATTCTCATTGACCTTCATTCAAAATCTTTGCGGCCTATCATCCGATGTCCACGACGTACACTCGATTGTCTGCAATCCTCCATACGACTTTGAAAGCCGTGAACTTAAGTCTTTTCTACAGTTTAAAAAAATACTGAAAGTCGTGGGCTAAGATTGTGCAACCCGTGTCCACGTAAAGAATATCCGTAGACACGGGAAAAAAATCCGTTTAATATCCGTTTGTTTTTGGCGTTTACACGGAAAACCTAAGTGTACGTGTTCCCACGGACGGTCACTCATGAGATGTCATCCTCCATCTCTTCCTAAGATTTACAAAAAGTAACGACACAGTTGAGGTAATGGACAAAAATAGTGCAAATGTTTTCTTTGTACAATAATGATCGTAAGTCCCGACCCTAACCCTGCTACGGCCCTTCTCGTATTCGTTAGTATACTCACTTGTCCACGCTACGTCAGAGTAGCCACCAAACACGTATCGGCCCCCAACGCTCACGAGTACGATGTTCGGCGCTTTGCCGTTGCATTTTTCATGGAAGGTCCTGGCAGCCCAGCCATCTCTTTTTGCAGAGAAACATCTGACCCAGCGACTTTTTGGACTCTGCTGCACGGGCTGCAGGAATCCCAAGAGATCTCGGAGGTACTCTGGACCTTTGCCGCTGAGGATGGCGGACTTCTCAAAAACTGCAACGGAATTACACCATCCAGAGATATTATAGATAAAGGCTTGTACTTCATGGTATGTCCATATTGTATCCTTCTCCTCGTATTGAGCGATAACGAATTGGAAAACTAATCTTATGAAATACTTGCCTCGGGATAATCACGAGTATGTCTAGATAAGGAGATAAGTGTAATAAAAAGTAAAAATTTGGGGTAAACATCAATAGAAAAATACTTAAACAGGAGGCAATTCTCTAAAAATAACGATAGAGGCAAACAAGAAAGTTGTCAATGTTCTCGACGTCACGTTGGATCTCGGGAACCAATCGTCCACAGAGAAAGCAATCACCCTCCCAACCTCATCAAGAACATTTCAATGCTGGTAAATAAAGGTATCAGCGAGATCTCTTCATCTGCAGAATGCTGAACAGAGCGGTGCCGGGATACCAACATGTGCTCGACCGCAGTGGATACCAGCACCGCCTGCAGTTCCAACGCCAAAAGACCCAGCAATAGGCAGAAACTGGAAATCACCCGTAAATCTGAGCGATGCAGCTACAACTACGCACTTACAAAAAGTTTGTAAATGCGCAAAAAGGGGACCCAGAGAAACCTGGAAATAGCCTGTAAATAGTCTGTAAATTATCTGCAAACCTTTGGGATGGAACTAAAGCTTCCCATTGCATAGATTTCCAGACTATTTTCAGGGTTTTTTCTGAGTCCCGTTTTAGCGCATGCTCTTGGTATCATTTCTCCCAATACGGATTATTTCCAGTTTATTTACAGACTATTCAAAGACTTGCTGTCATTGTGAGAAGACTCTAAACAATCTACATACTATTTACAGACAAATATGGCAATTCTAGGGTTTAGAAATATACCAGCACCGCCTGCAGTTCCATGCAGCCAACGCCCAAAGACACAGCACTGGGAAGAACCGTGGCCGGAAATAACGTGGCTAGATAACACCCTAAAGAACTAGCAAATGAAAAATAACGTTGGGAAAATATTTCTTCAAATAATCAAGGATTGCTTGAGTCATACGATCTTGATAGGAATCTCCTCAAATTTAGTTATTCCTGCATGCCGAGCATGGGCGCACGAATCAGCGCTCATAACGAGAAATTAATGACGGTGCGTGCCTAACTACAAACGTCATCTACCAGGCCAAAGTCGAGAGTGAGCATAGTAGAAGCACATACATCTGGTTCACAGGTGACACGTTCAAGTCACGCTACAACAACCATACAGCGCCCTTCCGTCACGCTACAACAGCCATACAGCGTCCATCCGTCACGCCACAACAACCATACACCGTCCTTCCGTCACGCTACAACATCGAAACAGCGTCCTTCCGTCACGCTACAACAACCATAAAGCGCCCGTTTGTCACGCTACAACAACCATACAGCGTCCTTCCGTCACGCTACAACAACCATAGAGCGTCCTTCCGTCACGCTACAACAACCATACAGCGTCCTTCCGTCACGCTACAACAACCATACAGCGTCCTTCCGTCACGCTACATCAACCACACAACAACAACGAAACAGCGTCCTTCCGTCACGCTACAACAACCACACAACAACAACGAAACAGCGCCCTTCCGTCACGCTACAACAACCATACAGCGTCCTTCCGTCACGCCACAACACCACACAGCGTCCTTCCGTCACTCTACAACAACCGCACAGCGTCCTTCCGTCACGCTACAACAGCCACACAGCGTCCTGCCGTCACGCCACATCACCACACAGCGTCCTTCCGTCACGCTACATCAACCACACAGCGTCCTTCCGTCACGCTACAACAACCACACAGCGTCCTTCCGTCACGCTACAACAACCACACAATGTCCATCCGTCACGCTACAACATCGAAACAGCGTCCTTCCGTCACGCTACAACAACCATACAGCGCCCTTCCGTCACGCTTCAACAACCACAGAGCGTCCTTCCGTCACGCTACATCAACCACAGTGTCCATTCGTCACGCTACAACATCGGAACAGCGTCCTTCCCTCACGCTACAAAAACCATACAGCGCCCTTCCGTCACGCTACAACAACCACACAGCTTCCTTCCGTCACGCTACATCAACCACACAGTGTCCATTCGTCACGCTACAACATCAAAACAGCGTCCTTCCGTCACGCTACAACAACCATACAGCGCCCTTCCGTCACGCTACAACAACCACACAGCGTCCTTCCATCACTCTACAACAACCGCACAGCGTCCTTCCGTCACGCTACAACAACCATACAGCGTCCTTCCGTCACGCTACAACAACCATACAGCGTCCTTCCGTCACGCTACAACAACCACACAGCGTCCTTCCGTCACGCTACAACAACCACACAATGTCCTTCCGTCACGCTACAACAACCATACAGCGTCCTTCCGTCACGCTACAACAACCACACAGCGTCCTTCCGTCACGCTACAACAACCACACAGCGTCCTTCCGTCACGCTACAACAACCATACAGCGTCCTTCCGTCACGAAAGCAAACGTCACACAACAGAGCTAAGTAAACACATCTAATCCCTAAATCTGAAGAACAATTCACTATGCATTGAAACATTATAGCCCTGGGTTATATACATTCGTTTGACAAAAGGTTGTCCTCAATAGGCTTCGCGACTACGCGACAAGCCCGCATGTAAGCATGGGTAAAAAGCACTGAAGCGCCTAGCTGCATATATTAGCCAACGTATAACTTCAGTCTTATGCAGCTAGGCGCTTACCCGTGCTTACATGCGGGCTTGTCGCGAAGCCGGTTGAGGACAACCTTTTGTCAATCGACTGTATATACAAAGCGCTGCAATCTATGGCTTACCAAGAAATATCTTATCATTTGTAAGTACACGTGCTGTAGGCACCTTAACAAACGAAACGAGCTGACAGGCGTATGCTGACACGCAAGGGAGTCGACTTTAGACAACGCCTTGAAAACTTAATACAAAATTAGTCTAGCACCGCTGCACGCGGCCATACTTGAGAAGAGTTCTCTCTCTCTCTCCAAACTGGCCTTTAGTGTGTTATTTACAGGCTGTGTAAATCACTTTTACAGACAATATTACGGCTTGAGAGGGGGCCGAAGAAAGACTGGAAATAGCCTGTAAATAGTCTGTAAATTTTCTACAAGCATGTGCGATGCAACTAAAGCTACCCATCGCCTAGATTTACAGACTATTTCCAGGCTATTTCAAGAGTATTTCCAGGCTTTTTTCAGGGTTCTCTGGGTCCCGTTTTAGCGCATACTCTGGGTATCCTTTCTCCGAATACAGATATTTTCCAGTTAATTTACAGACTATTCAAAGACTTGCCGTAATTGTGAAAAGACTCAATCTTCATACTATTTACAGACAAATCGTCTTTGATAAAGAACCCAAAAACTCCTCATCCACACCAGGAACACCATCCTCTTCATCCATTGTAGGTACAGTACCGCTTTCGAACATATGCACATGTGTTCGCGAAATTGTTCGCGAACATTGCGAACAACGCAATAGCAGCTGTTGCTGTTACAGCGGATTACAGTTATTTATAATCAGAACACAATTGTATTAGAGAATTTACCTGTATGCTCATCAACTGAGATCTTCTTTGAAAAGGAACCCCAATACTCATCGTCCACTACAAGACGAACTTGACCCTCTGTACAAGGCTGATCCACGGGTTTCTCTGCAAGACTCGATAGCTGGGATAGCACTTCATTCCTGATGGACAAGACATCCACATCATTTGCTTCCCTGCACATTCTCTCAGCAAACTCCAAACTGCTACGAGCACTTGCAAGTCTCATGGATAGAGTCTCTCTCTGGGCAGTCAGCTGCTTCTCTTGCTTCTGACAAGCTGACTCGATCTCCCCTCTAAGATCTGATCGCATCTTCTCAAGAGCCCCTATCTGCTTATCAATAAACTGATCCAGATCCCTTCTGGTCGCACGTTTATTTTCCTCGAGATGTTGTTGAGTCTCTTCAACCAATGCCATCGCCTGTTCAATATCGGTGATTTTTGATGCAACTTTTTTTGCACTTCCCAATATTTCTTCTTTCTCTCGAGCGATAACATCACTTGTGAAAAGGTAGTCATGATTTTTATGATCAACAACGGTGCAGTCCCGGCAAATTACTTCCTTACAAGATTCGCAAAACAGTTTCAGCACTTCACCTTCATGTTTGGTGCAGTAGGAAGTTTTGCTCATTGCAAGTAACTTTCCGCTTTTGATCTCATCAAAACTGAGGATAGTGTGGTGTTGCACTGGTTGAAATCTCTTGTGAGCCGAGATGCACTGCTCACAGACAAAGTGATCGCACTCGTTACATCTCCCTTGGGCAGGCTCGCCGCTATCACACGATTCACAAACTGGTTTCTTCTTGGAGTCTTCAGATGTCAACAAAGGAAGAACAGAGAGAATACTGTTGATCATGAAATTCACCTTCAAACTCGGAACATCTGCTGGGGAAATGTAAGAGAAAAAAATAAGTTAATGGAGTTTGCATACTACCAATTTAAAACCGGGGGGGGGGGGGGGGTGCCCGTTTAGATAGATGTATTAGGGTTTAATATTGGGCTAATAACTAATTCTTTTTTGGGAACATTTTTATACGCATTAACTATGTAAACAATGGAGGCAATTTACTTGTGAGAAGAATTTAATATTAGAGTGATTCATATATATTTAGTTGAAATGCACTTGTCGTTAAAATTCATTTGTTTCATGCAAAACAATGCAAAGCAAAGCGTTTGTTACACAAAGTTGTTTCAGGGTTTATTAACTAATAGATGTATTTTTGATATGCTCTCTTGATATGACAGATTACCTGGAATTCCGCCTTACAGAGGGGGCACACAAGTTTTCCTCTCCCTTCAGAGTGCACTGCCAGCTCTTCCAGGCAGTGCCGACAAAATGAGTGCAAGCAAGGCAGCACTCTAGGATCGTTGAAGTGCTCTATACACAAAGAGCACGTCACCTCATCCTCGAGGCGCCTGCTGGCGGATGTTGCCATTTCTACGCATCAACAATAAATGGTTATTAGATAACCGAAGTAGCAGAGACATAATAATCAGCAATTATTCGCCGAAGGCGAAGAGAATAGCGGTGGATAGAGACGCTTCGCTTCTCGGACAACTTTTTATTTTTCGTACCATTTCTCATCCTATGCGGATATCCCAGCCGCCAGCAGGGGTCTATTTACTAATCATTCCGAGATAGCGAAACAATCAGAGCGCGCGTTCTTATGAAGTTTCCGCCCAGTATATACAAATGCAGAATCCCTGCACTTTATCATGTCAAACAATACATCAACCATTGATGAAGTTCTATTAAATCTATATTAAAGTATATTAGAGTATAATGTATATAGTACGTAATAAATTCATTGCAATGATCTTTGATCACACATGCTTATCCGTGAAACCATTTCAGATGTAGCAACTCACTAAAACTACCGCTCGTTTTGACTCAGTATCCGATTAGAATTCTTCTTACTTCTGGGACAAAATAATGACTATAAATTCTCAACGCTTGGAGAAGTTGTAGGAAGCCATATAGAAGAATCCGAAGCAGTGTTGTGGTATTTATTTGATGTTTATTTTGTTGTAAATTCTGGAGTTACATCTTTGTTCTTTGCATGACCAAACAAATTACACCTCCTTTCCCTTGAATAAACCTATTCCTAAACCTTAATCTCTAAGGCTTAGATGTCTAGTTTTACCGGAAATCAATACATGATCAATACATTACAACCAATACATAATTCTGCGAACCTGGACAGAAAGTACGAATCAATGCAAAAGGCCCAAATAGTCGTGATAGTAAACCAGAAGAATAAATACAATACACCAAAAACTGGTATTCGACTCTGCCATATTTTCGTGTTTACAGCTAAATTCGTTTTTGCGCGACCTCGTCAGATCCAAGATCCTTGTCTCGTTTGGGAATAGCGAGTAGTCAATCAACACCTGACTTCGGATAGTAGCCATCGCATCGATATAGGTTTCCAAGGAAAATCGAACTGAGTTTAGCAGGCTCTGCAAATAACATATCCCCGTGTCAGTTTATTAGCTAGGTGAGTTCTCGGAGTTTAATTCTGCATACAATGCGTGAAAAAGATTCGACGAAATTCTAGAATTGTAGTATAATTTTGCATAAAAGTGTTTCACCTTGGCTTAGTTCCATCATTGTTTTTTTTTAACTCTAATCATCATTCTAAAAATTTTAAAGGGAAATAAAACAGTCATTACCCGTACACACTAGTTCACTCATGTTGATCTCACCGTCTCAATGAACCGAATACCAATTTTGCAGAGAAGCACCGTAAAATTTAGGCAGTAAAAGAACTAGGTTACAGTAGATATAGTAGAGACTTTGAAATCTTTGAGGTTCGAAGTGAAATTATCCCTCGCATAGTCCTGATGGTTCCATTTTCTTGCCGTAGTTTGTGATCGCGACGCTACTGTTAATTTACCGTTCCACGAATGATTTACATAGACCCGTTTGATTGACTACGCGCTATTCCCAAACGAGACAAAGATATTGGCTGCGCAAGGGTCGCTCAACAAGTAATTTAGCTTTAATAAGACTTCTTCAGTGTGCCCAGAAGTCTTATTGGAGACAAAAAAAATGTCAGAGTCGAATACCAGTTTTTGGTGTATCGGACAGACAGAATGAAATAAGACTTCTTCAGTATAATACTTATTGACTTCCTTACTATGAAATAAGACCCAGCTTATCAACAAAATTAATTTCACATTGCCTGATTTGACTCTAGGTCATTTTTTAGAGTGATCACTTCACCTTCAGTCGCTTGCCAAAATTCATGATCAACTGTTTTTGGAATTAGAAAACAATTTTCTTTGAAAATAAAATGCTAGATAATTATAACAAACACTGATCATAACAGATAGTTGCATTCAGCTATTGGGTGGGCTGTAAAGAAAAGAGAGTTTTATAGATTAATCCATAAATCTATGGCAATTACGGTCAATTTTCCCCTTCACAGAGAAGAGATTTGTGACATTCCTACTTTGAATAGGTGTCCATCATCAAGTCCTAGACTTTCTATTTTTATAAAAACTTTATTAGAAGAACGTCCAGCCTGAGATTTCACGAAATTTTTTGAACTTGCTAAGAACATGCCAAGGCTCAGATAGCAGAAAAAAATCTTTTTGAGTCCTGGTGTGTTCTAAAATTCAGAATCAAATTGTGCTCATAATAACAACCCTTATTATTGCTATTGATCATTAGTGTACTTCGCTTCCTAATAATTCATTGGGTATTATATTCTTATATACATTTAAATTTAAAACATTGGCCCAAAAATAAGCAAGGCCCAGCCTCAATTGAAAATTAGACGTTCTTATAAAAAGTAAGTGTAAACTATTTTTTTAGCTGTTGTTGTTTAATTCCTCACTGTTTAGGGATTTTGCTTGCATCAAATAAGCACCTAAGTTGCTAAAACAAGCATTTATGGAAGGTATGGTTTACATTTACAGTACTCTTTACTGCATGAATGCGAATCTTTTCTAAGCAGTTAACAATAAATTCAAATAGTCACTGATAGATATTCTTTTGTGTGATTCGAATGATTTATCACAGATTTTTATTTCTAACAGGTACTTCCATTTTAGCGCTATTGAATTCTATTCAAACTTCCCTCAGTTACTACAGAACTACAAAAACAGTCAACTCTTCAGTTACCCAATAATCATGGCGAGCCTATGTTTGTACCTTAATGCTTGGTTTATCATCTGAATCATATGGGGGCAACCAAGGGTAAGAAATGAATGGAATGTTTGACAAGTTATGGCTCAAATGTTGAATAAATTAGTTTTAAAACTGCACTTATAAAAAAAAACTTGTAAAATGTTTGTAGTATTGGTAAAAAATTGTAAAAAATATGTGGGCTTCCTGTGTTGCAGTGATTTGGAACTTATATACTCCGTGCACTGTATACTTGGGATTTTATATACTCCGGAATATAGATTACTCTAATAGCGGGAGGGATACATTATAGATCCCGCGGGTCTTGTTTTTTTGTCAGTTTATTGCTTTGGATCTATCTGTTTGTAATGACCAGATAAACAACTCATCTTGGACCATAAGTACATTTGGTTATGTGGATTACATACTGCCTAAAAGATTCATCTTAAGTGAAGATCTCTCTTAAAACTAGATGTACCAATCTTTGATGCACAACTTTGTAACAAAAACAACGGGTGAGATAACACATAATAAATCAAATAAAGATTGCCAATTGCCAAAACAAGGTTGGTAAAAAGGTAGATTAAACATGGATTTTACAGTTTAAGACGCGACCTTTGGAATTTCTCGGATGTTTAGTGGAATCGAATCGAAAGCGGAAGTGAAACTCATTTCATGTCACCTCCACAGCTTTATTACGTCGAAGACAAATGAATGGATCGAATTTTAGACGCCTAACAAATAAAGGAACAGATAAAATAGTGGAAATACGCGAAATAAATACCTGTTTCTTGTCGAAATCTTCTCAGACGAATCTCAACTCAAAATGGAAGCGTCTGATCAACCCTTCGGGAAAGACGCAAAGAATCTAGACCCTAGTCCCCCTCGCGGTCACTCGGATCGCCCCCTGTCACGCAAGGCGAGCTCAGCAGTCACATACGGAACTAAACAAAACAGAAGCAAACAGCGGTGTTTCTGATAATATACAGTAAAAAACGATATTTATGCGCATTTGCGGTCTCGATAATATAGAGTAAAGACGGCATTTATGCACAATTGCGGTAATTAAAGTATAGAGTATAATGTATATAGTACGTAATAAATTAATTGCAATGATCTTTGATCACACGTGCTCATCCGTGAAACCAATTCAGATGTAGCAACTCACTAAGAGTACCGCTCGTTTTGACTCAGTATCCGATTGGAATTCTTCTTACTTCTCGGACAAAATAATGACTATAAATTCTCAACGCTTGGAGAAGTTGTAGGAAGCCATATAGAAGAATCCGAAGCAGTGTTGTGGTATCTATTTGATGTTTATTTTGTTGTAAATTCTGGAGTTACATCTTTGCTCTTTGCATGACCAAACAAATTACACCTCCTTTCTCTTGAATAATTCCTAAACCTTAATCTCTAAGTCTAAAATGTCTAGTTTTGCCGGAAAATGACAATCAATACATAATTCTGCGAACTTTGGCAGAAAGTACGAATCAATGCAAAAGGCCTAAATAGTCGTGATAGTAAACAGGAAGAATAAATACAATACACCAAAAAGTGGTATTCGACTCTGCCAAATTTTCGTCTTTACAGCTAAATTCGTTTTTGCGCGACCTCGGCGGATCCAAGATCCTTGTCTCGTTTGGGAATAGCGCGTAGTCAATCAACACCTGACTTCGGATAGTAGCCGTCGCATCGATATAGGTTTCCAAGGAAAATCGAACTGAGTTTAGCAGGCTCTGCAGATAACATATCCGCGGGCCCAGCTATGTCATGGTATCCCTGTGGTATCCATTAATTAGCATAAATAAATGTGCTAGAACCCGCCTTTATGAATGGTACACACAAAGCTAGAAGCTCTATTAAAAGGTTGAGTTACCAGAACCATAACTGTCAGAAGCCAGGATTTAAGGCAGAGCAAGCGGAAACACACCGGAATACCTGGTCGGTATTTTAAACTCCGTTTGTTGTCAAAATCGTCGAAATATGGCCGAACTCGCTGGTCTTCCGAGTCCTCGCATGGATTGGAGTTCCACAGACCTCCCACAAGCCTTCAAGAAATTCAGAGCTACTTGCGAGCTGTACTTTTCCGGGCCACTGAAGGAAAAATCAGAGCCGGAGAAAGTTAGCTATCTTCTCATCTGGACGGGAGACGAAGGAATCGAGTTATCCTCTACTTGGGCTCTCTGCCGACGACAGCAAGAAGCTCGACACATACTGGAGAAAATTCGAGGAGTACGTCTCGCCGAAAAGCAACTTTCGCTTATACAAACTACGAACCCTCAAGCAACAAAAAGAGGAATCAGTGGATTCATTCCTAAGAAAGGTTAGAATTTTAGTCAAAGAATGCAAATACACAAACACTGATGAACAAATCATTGATGCTTTGATCTTTGGATCAGCAAATCCAAAAGTCCAATCAAAGCTGCTCGAGCATGACAACTCACTAACACTAGACAAGGCTATCGATATAGCACGCACCGCTGAAGCAACTCAAGCGCAGTTGGCAGACATAAGGGCAGAGCACCCAGTCACAGCAGTTAATGCTATGAAGCAATCTTGTACTCACACAAAAACCAAGACCCAGTCTCACAGTACAGCATGTGGAAATTGTGGTACTAAGCATAATATGTGAGAAAGGTCTCTTTGCCCAGCTTACAATTGTGAATGTAATTCATGTCACAAGCTCCACCACTGGGAAAGAGTATGTAAATCTAAAAGCAAGCCGCAACCATCTAAAGTCCAACACAAGAGGAAACCCAACAAGGGGAAATTTAGCAAGAAAATTCACACCATTGATGAAAGTGATTCTCAAGAGCCCCCTGCATCCCAGTTGTATTACAACTCGATTGCAATTGATAGTATTGTTAAGGGCGAAACCCAAGCCATAGTGAATCTGCAAATTGACTCTGGTCAAGTCACGCAACAACTGCCATGCAAGATAGACACGGGCGCTGAGGGAAACATCCTCCCCATTGGTTCATACACACAGCTACACCCAGACACACCCCGAGACCAGGACGGTCGACCCCAAGGTTTGAAACCATCAAACACCAAAATAACAGCTTTTGGTGGACACATAATAGAACAGTATGGAACATGTTTGTTATCATTATCACATGGTGACATTACTAACAAGTGTGCTTTTCATGTCGTTGACACAGAAGGTCCTATCATACTAGGTCTGCCGACATGCAGTGACATGAAGCTAGTTACTCTAAACCATGGCATTACAGCTAAACCAGCCTCAGCGGCAACAGCTCCAGCATCTATGGATCACCCAACAGATAAGTCTTCACTTCTCAGTGAGCACGCCGAATGTTTTAAGGGCATAGGGTGTTTTGAGGGGGAATTTCACATTATCCTAGACCCTGCTGTACCACCTGTATTTCACCCCCCGAGGAGGCTCCCTGAAGCTCTTCAACAACCCCTGAAAAAAGAGCTTGACAGTCTTGAAGCACAAGGTATCATTGTCAAGGTCACTGAACCAACAGAATGGGTGAACTCTCTTGTTTGCGTCACAAAACCCAATGGAACTCTTAGGCTCTGCTTAGACCTTAAGGACTTAAACAAGGCCATTAAGCGCCCCCACCATCACACCACTACCATTGACGAGGTCCTGTCTAAGCTTAATGGAGCGCAATACTTCTCTATTGTGGATACTCGTAGTGGTTATTGGAACATTAAGCTTGACCTTGAGAGCTCCATGTGTACCACATTCAACTCACCACATGGCAGATACAGTTTCTGTCGACTCCCATTTGGTTTAATTTGTGCTCAGGATGCCATTCAGCGCAAGGTTGACGAGACCTTCAGCGACCTCCCTGGCGTGACTGGAATCGCAGACGACATCATCATCTATGGCAAAACTCGTGCCGAGCACGACAGTAATCTGAAGGCTGTCAAGCAGCGTGCTCATGAAACTGGTATACGGTTTAACCCTGATAAGTGCAAAATCGCTTGCACTGAGCTGTCATTCTTCGGACATGTCATCAGCTCCTCTGGCCTCAAAGTCTACCCAAAGAAGATTGAAGCCATCATCAACATGGACCCCTCTACGAGCCTGACAGATCTGCAGACCTTCCTAGGAATGGTGCAGTTCCTCAGTCGCTTCATTCCTAACCTTTCCTCTGTTTCAGCAGTGCTCTGGGATCTCACCAAGAGCAGCAGTGATTTCCAGTGGCACACAGAGCACCAGGCAGCAGTTGTACAAATCAAGCAGCTCATTACCTCCCCAGGCTCCCTCCAGTACTTTGACGGTCGTAAGCCTGTGACCATACAGGTAGACGCGTCCTCTCGAGGCCTAGGTGCTACTCTTCTCCAGGAAAAAGGCCCAGTGGAGTACCGGAGCAAGCTCTTGACTGAGACTGAACAGTGCTACTCAGACATCGAGAGAGAAATGCTAGCCGTTGTGCATGGCCTCGAAAAATTAAACTACTATGTATATGGCAGGCATGTCACAGTCCAGTCTGACCACAAGCCACTAGAGGCAATCTTTAAGAAACATATCTCTAGTGCACCACCCCGCATCGCACGAATGATGCTCCGCATTCAGAAATATGAAGTACGTCCCTGGGAAGGAGATACCATTGGCCGACGCGCTTTCACGCCTGAATCCTTGTCCTGCCGACACCATTCCCGACCTCGATGTCTCAGTACATGAGCTCTATTTGCATCTGAACGCAAGTCCCACTAGAGTGCGACAAATCCAGGCAGAGACCGCGAAGGATCCAGCCCTAACCTAACTCCGATCGATCGTCAGCAATGGTTGGCCTGAGAAGAGATCAAAGTGTCCGCCCCACCTTCACGGCTATTGGAACTATCGTGATGAGATCACAGTCTCCGATGGTTTGATCCTCAAGGGCAACCGCATTATTATTCCAAAGACCCTACAGGCTGACTTCCTCAAGTAACTCCACTACGCCCACCAAGGTTCTGAAAAATGCAAGCTACGCGCAAAGGGCTCCGTCTTCTGGACAAACATCAACACGGACATCGAAGACATGGTGAAGAGTTGCGCCCCTTGTCAGAGAAACGCAAGGATGAACACCAAAGAGCCATTGACACCTCACGACGTGCCGTCCAAGCCGTGGCACACCCTTGGCTCAGATTTGTTCTTCTGGAACAACGCATGGTACTTGCTCGTCGCAGATTACTACAGCAAGTTCCCACTGGTCCGCAAACTAAACGATGTTAGGTCTGAGCTGTCATCAAGCACATGAAGTCTATCTTTGAAGAGAACGGAATCCCCGAAAAGCTGATCACTGGACACGACACGCAGTACACTTCATCGATATTTGGCGACTTCAGCAAAACATATGGATTTGAACACACGTCCACAAGTCCATACCACTCCCAAGCTAATGGTTTCATCGAAAGGAACGTGCAAACCGTCAAGAATGTGCTTCAGAAATGCAAGGAGTCAAATTGTGATCCACACCTAGCCATGCTGTGCCTCCGCACCACACCGATCGACCATAATCTGCCCTCACCTGCAGAACTCCTGAATGGCCGAGTCTATCAGTCTAACCTACCTGGAGTTTCCAGAACAGCTAGGCTGGACTCAAGGTAGACCATGATGCCAACTCCAAGCTACAAGCCAGACAGGACTTACAGAAACTCTACTTTGACAGATCATCGAAGGAACTTCCACCACTTCCACCCGGTAGTAATGTGTCAGTATTCAACCCACACAACAAGAAGTGGGAACCCGGCACGGTACGCAGTCAGAGGTCAGCTCCCAAGTCTTATACTGTTGAGTTGTCAACAGGTAGTAGGTTCACACGGAATCGGAAACACCTACGGCCATCAGCGGTACCTGCTGAGAAGCCTACCGATCATCCAGATATTCCTGTTGATGGTGATACAGCACAGTCAACATCCAGTGATGGTCCGAGCCTCGCATCAGGAAAGGCTACAGTAGAGCCTCCCATCATCGCAAGCCCCCAGCCTTTGCGTCGCTCAGCTCGAAACATCAAGCCGCCTGACAGACTGAGCTTGTAGAACACTTGATATGTTTAAGCAAGCATGATTTCACAACACTTATTTTGTCTTGCTACTGTTTGATACACTGTTAACTTTGGACATTGCTATACCTGATTAGCATTTTCAGTTTAGAGACACTGAACATTGATTGTAATAGTTTACTTAGGAAAAAGGGGATGTCATGGTATCCCTGTGGTATCCATTAATTAGCATAAACACATGTGCTAGAACCCGCCATCTTGAATGGTACACACAAAGCTAGAAGCTCTATTAAAAGGTTGAGTTACCAGAACCATAACAGTATGTGTACCTCATTTATATGCTATATCTCTGGCTATACATGGAACAAAGCTATACATTCCAATGTTTCTTATACCATATTACAAATACATTTGAGGTACACACACAGTGGCAGTTATCAATGGGCCAGAGAAGTATGAGACAATAGCAGAGAGCTTGAAAGATGTTCTTGAAGAAATTGATGCAGTGCAAGATGATGGCTATGTAGAACTTGATGGCAAGAAGATAAATGTAGAGTTCTTTCTGGGCGGAGACTATAAGGTAACAGTCATCTACAGGTTCTTAGCAGAATGTGACATTTAAAAAAAACATCTAGTAATTTGCTTCCTTTTTTTCAGTTCCTCTTACAAACAATGGGTTTGAGGGCTGCAAACTCAGCATATGCTTGTCTTTGGTGCAAAGTTCACAAGAAAGACAGGTAAAAATTGTTAAGAATACTAGGTCTAAGTGACCTACAATACAAGGTAACTGTTTTGTAATTTCCCCAGAGGTGATATGAGCAAGGATGATGAGTATTATGAGAAGGACCCACTACGCAGGACCCTACAGGATATTATCGAGTGTGGAAAAAGAAAGAGAATTACTGCTGTGTAAATAAACCCCTATTCAACATCGAACCTGACCACACTAATAGATGAGCTCCACTTAATGCTGAGGGTGACAGACATCCTGATAGATAATGCAATAGAAGATGCAATGCAGTGGGATGAAAAGGAAAAGGTCAATACAATCTACCTGATAATATACTTTTTATGACAAATAAAGTGCTTATATAGGACATGAATCTGTCCATGTACAATTACTATAAGAAGTGGAAAAACTGTAAGCAATGGAATTGTAGTATGTTGTAGTAAAGTTTAAAAAATGTAAAGTGCCACTGAGCTTTAGGAAATGGCACTACAAAAAGTTGACTCAAAGCAGAATTTTTTTTATATTTCAGATCAGTAAAAGATCACACAAAGGAAGCACAAGCTATCTGAGTCAATTAGTACAAACTATACGGTCGTGTGGGGTATCATTTCAAGTGTGGGAGAAGCTTAATGCAGATGGTAGGGGAAGTGGTACCTATGACCTCACAAGTTTGATGGGTAGCGATAGAAAAAAACTTCTGAAAGAGCTCCCAGAGAAGCTCATTGGTGTCCTACAGCCATCTACAGCTGCTAGGGTAGCAGAAATCTGGAAGGTAAATTTAGCATAATTATGCTGAAATCATTCTCACTGAAAATTAAAAAGTAAGCTATAGAGATATAAATTGTATTTTCATGATTCCAGGATTTCCACCATTTGTATTTTGATTGTTTCTAACTGGAAACCACCATCCATGAATGTCTATCAAAAAGAGGTAAAGCTAGTAGTGTTTTAAAATAATTAAAAAAAAAAAACATTATGATCTTGATAGAATCTGACAAAACTATTATACCTGTTTTTTGTAACAAAATTCCACAGGCTAAAGAATGGATAACCAAATTTGGTAGCCTAGGTGATGTGAAGCTTGGCTACAAAAAAGAGCGAGTGACATGCTACATGCATGTTGCAGCCTATCATGTTCCAGCCATGATAAGGCGCTATCAAAACCTGAAGCAGTTTAGTAGTCAAGGTGGGTAAATAATATTATTTTTAGTAAAAATCAAAAAGTGAAAAGTTTTGAAATGATTGTATACTATAAATACTTCTATAGGTCTGGAGAAAAATAATGATGATGCAAGAAGAGTGGTTTTGAGGAAATCTAACCTCCTTGATGACCCCTGTGAGGTTCTGCAAGCAGAGAAGGAACTCCCTCTTCCCTATGTCAAACGAAATGCCTAATATTGGGAAGAGGAAATTAAGATCAAGCGAAGACGAGGGAACACAAATTAAGGCTCAACTAACTTTATTTGTCACCAAGTGCAACTTTAACGAAAGAAATTGTTACTTTCTCTTGAAAAGCCCGGATCAGTTCACCGTCCTGGGCCATCGTGAACGATTTCAAAAATGTAAACTGGCTCTTTGCGTTTTACCTTTACGCCTGTTCCAAGTAAACTGACTGTTTGTGTTTTACCTTAACGCCTGTTCCATGAAAACTGACTGTTTGCGTTTTACCTTTACGCGTGTTCCATGTAAACTGTTTGCGTTTTACCTTCACGCCTGTTTCATGTAAACTGGCTCTTTGCGTTCTACATTTACGCCTGTTCCATGTAAATTTGCTCTTTGCGTTTTACCTTTACGCCTGTTCCATGTAAACTGGCTCTTTGCATTTTACCTTTACGCCGACTCCATGTAAACTGGCTGTTTGCGTTTTACCTTTAGGCCTGTTCCATGTAAACTGGCTCTTTGCGTTCTACATTTACGCCTGTTCCATGTAAACTGACTGTTTGCGTTTTACCTTTACGCCTGTTTCATGTAAACTGGCTCTTTGCATTTTACCTTTACGCCGACTCCATGTAAACTGACTGTTTGCGTTTTACCTTTACGCCTGTTCCATGTAAACTGGCTGTTTGCGTTTTACCTTTACGCGTGTTCCATGTAAACTGGCTGTTTGCGTTTTACCTTTAGGCCTGTTCCATGTAAACTGGCTCTTTGCGTTCTACATTTACGCCTGTTCCATGTAAACTGACTGTTTGCGTTTTACCTTTACGCCTGTTTCATGTAAACTGACTGTTTGCGTTTTACCTTTACGCCGACTCCATGTAAATTGGCTGGTATCTGGCTGGCACTGACGACACCACTCGTTTGGTTTAGCATCGTTTTGCGCAAAACAGTGGCCATTGATCAAGCAGGAGTCATGCTAAAACATTGAGATGATAATGAAACATTCATGGGAATCAGTTTAAGGCATATCGGCGAAAAGGGGACAAGACGGCGTATTTAGGGACGAGCTAGGTGCTATGCTCGATTGATGCAAGGGAGCACGGCAGAATGTGCTTCATTAAACGCGCGATTGAGATTATTACGAAAATAAACCACTTTGTTATGGAATCTGGGTAAACCCCAAGAGTAGAAAGTCAGAGACTCAAGACTTATAGGCCAAAGTCGGAAAGTTATCTAAAATATCGAAGAGTTTTACTTTTCCTCGCTCATGAATTTTATTTTTACTTTAAAACATATTTCAGATATCTTGTTCGACTCTCGGCCTATAAGTCTCGACTCTAAGGGTTTACCCAGACTCCTTTGTTATGCAACGCGTCATGTGTGTTTGTTTTGTAAGGGGAGTTATCAGTAGCGCTGTTGGGGGTGTGGGGCTCGGATTATGAACTGGATTATGTTTGTCAACTGTGTCTTTGTTCGTATCATCGGGATATGGGATACGCGTAGTGTCGACACGAAGTGCCGACGAAGGATGCACGATGTGCATCTCCCTCTCTTCGGAAAGCATTCGTTAAATAGGAACACATTTAGCCGTGCTCCCTTGATTGATGTGCTCATTTTTTTATGATTGTTAATCCCTTCTGTCTATTGGTATTAGTAAATCTATCAAAATGATGGGGGGGGGGGTCTGTCCCTTACTCGGTGGAAAATAGTTTTCGTGTTATAGATGGTACCATTCTATAAAATTTTAATCGAGTTAACGGGATTGTCGAGTTATCTAGGCCTAGATCCCTCGGATGACATCAAACCCTCACACTTTAACAAATTCATAAATCTAAGTCTAAACTTTTTAGAATATTTTTCAATCACTTTTTATAGCTGGTGATATTTGGGATATACTTCCCAGGGGGAGAGGGGAAGGGGGCGTTCGTATACATACCCTGATGACACAAGTGCCTGTCTTGCTGCACCTCCTACAGACGGAGTCGTACGATATAAACCTCATCTTTTGCTTACTTGCGTCGATCTTGTTGTTGGAGATCCTAATGTACAGTCCTCCCGCGGGGGTCCCGGGATTGTCGTAGTCCCCTATCTTCGTTGGAGGGTCCGGAAGGCTGCATTTGACCCCAAATAAGTCAAACTGTTCGCCTTGTAGCTCGTGTGGTGATGAGTTTGGTGTCCAGTTGTTGCCATACACCTGATATGAGATCAATCACAGTTTAGAAACTGACAACGGGACTGTGAGATAAACCAAACTTATTTTTTTCACATTGAATTCGGTTGCGTGACATGTGAGATTCTCTTAAGGTATAAATCTATCACCAAAGATGTTGGTCTTCTTGCATGGCCTCCTTCTAATGTCACACAGACCCCTATCGTGAATCCTAGGAGAACCATCGACTTTAATCACACATTGAGAAGATAAATACTGTTGTTTTTGTGATTGTTGATAATGGTGAAGATAGTAATGAACGCTGGCAAGGAAGAGGAAGAGGACGACGATAATGATCTTGATAATGGTTACGATGACGATGATGATGATGATGATGATAATGATGATGATGGTTATGGTGATGGTGATCGTGATGGTGATGGTGATGGTGATCGTGATGGTGATGGTGATGGTGATGATGATGGTGATGGTGATGGTGATGGTGATTACGATGTTGATGATGACGGCAAAGAAGACACGTGATGATGATGATGATGATAACGATGGAAAAAATATTATGATGACTTTCCAGTTTCAGCCATATTGCCTTGGTCATGACAATATTGTTTGAGGGTCATTACCATATTGTTTGAAGGTCATTACCATATTGTTTGAGGGTCATTACCATATTTTTTGAGTGCCATTATCATATTGTTTGAGGGTCATTACCATATTGTTTGAGGGTCATTACCATATTCTCTCAGTCATAGACTTCGCCTCTCGGTCTTCTCTCTCTATTACTGCAGTTTTACATATAAAGCGCGTACACAGTACACAGGGGGATGCGCAGGGTGCGTGCGCACCCCCCTTGGCGGCCAAAAAGTGGGCCATTTCTTATTAAGGAATCTTCAAATACTTTGCTTTTTTCAGATGATACCTATTGCTGCGCACCCCTCTCGGCAAATCCTGGGTACTTGGCTGCATATTCTGTGTACTCTCGCAGACGACTGTAACTAAATCGCCTTCTGGTTTCTGCCATTCAATCCTTAGAGCGTTTCAGCTGGCCAGCACTAAAATGGTTTCAAACCACGCCACCTCCCCTTAAGGCGCTGACCAGCGCTGAAACAGCACCAAATTCCGTCATGGAGGCCAAAAGGCGATTTAGCAGTTGGAATTCGTTGACACGAGTTCGCCAATATTGAAAACTGCAGAAATGATACGGAAACGATGTGTTGATTGACATCTTACCGTTTGTTCACCTACCCAAGAAGTTCATGTACTGTGTCGATTGACATGTTATCATTTGTTTACCTACCCAAGAATTTCTGGTACTGTGTCGATTGAAATGTTACCAGTTGTTCACCTACCCTAGAAGTTCTGGTACTGTGTTGATTGACAAGGAGCAGTCTAGTGATGTGAAACCTTCTTCGCAGATACAAGTGCTGTTTGAGCAGTTGCCATGGTTACTGCACTCGTTAAGGCAAAGGTTTTCTACGATATCTGAAAATAATGATGATGAAAAAAGAGCTTATTGATATGATAAAGATGATTGTTATGATATGAAATATTTAAATGGTAATCTTCTAACAATTTACCTTTGCATAGACCAAAATAACTCCGGGAAGAAAAAGTATTCATTGTATAATCTTGTCTAATCTTGGATGACTCAAATAAACTGGTGACCATGGTAACGGTGGGATCCTTTATTTTTTATCAATGTTCACCGTGCCAATGCTCAGCAAGAATGCAGGATGGGGGAGGGGCAGTCTTGGGTTTGCAAGTCGCCTCTTCTGACCTTAACAAAGCGTCCAAAAATAAAAACGTCCTTAAAAGCCCAGCCATCAAAACACCTAATCTTTAAAACGCTAAAAACGCTAGACCTAAAATACACTAGACCAAAATCCAGCCAATAAAACGCCTAACGATAAAAACGCCCAAGCTTCAAAACGCCCAAAGATAAAATCGCTAGACAAAAATAAAGCCCAACCATTAAAACACCCAACTTTTAAAATGCTAAACACGCTCGACCATAAAAACAGCCATTGTACGTGGTCCCTACGTCATCACCGTGTGAGAACCCGACTTGGCAGTTATCAAAAATGCCCACATTGTTAGTTGTGAGCAGCTAACAATGCTAATGTATGTTATCCAAATGCGTGTTATACTTCATCCTAAGCCGACAGGTCATCTAAGATTCCAAAACAGATCTATAATCAGTATGGCGCGTCCAAAGGCCCTCCCCCCCCCTTTTCCCCTTCACTTTCCCTCTACATTCCACCTCCCCTCCCCTTCCCTCTACATTCAACCTTCCCTCCCTCTCCCTCTACTTTCCTCTTCCCCTCCCCTCCCTCTACATCCCACCTCCCCTCAACCTCCCTCTACATTCCACCTCCCCTTCCCTCTCCCTGTACATTCCACCTCCCCTCCCCTCCCTCTACTTTCCTCCTCCCCTCCCCTCCCTCTACATCCCACCTCCCCTCCACCTCCCTCTACATTCCACCTCCCCTCCCCCTCCCTCTACATTCCACCTCCCCTCCACCTCCCTCTACATTCCACCTCCCCTCCCCCTCCCTCTACATTCCACCTCCCCTCCCCCTCCCTCTACATTCCACCTTCCCTTCCCTCCCTCTACATTCCACCTCCCCTCCCCCTCCCTCTACATTCCACCTCCTCTCCCCCTCCCCCTACATTCCTCCTCCCCTCCCCTCCATCTACATTCCACCTCCCCTCCCCCTCCCTCTCACTCTACATTCCACCTCCCCTCCCCCTTCCTCTACATTCCACCTCCCCTCGCCCTCCCTCTACATTCCTCCTCCCCTCCCCTCCCTCTACATTCCACCTCCCCTCCCCCTCCCTCTACATTCCACCTCCCCTCCCCCTCCCTCTACATTCCACCTCCCCTCCCCCTCCCTCTCCCTCTACATTCCACCTCCCCTCCCCCTTCCTCTACATTCCACCTCCCCTCCCCCTCCCTCTACATTCCACCTCCCCTCCCCCTCCCTCTCCCTCTACATTCCACCTCCCCTCCCCCTCCCTCTCCCTCTACATTCCACCTCCCCTCCCCCTCCCTCTCCCTCTACATTCAACCTCCCCTCCCCCTCCCTCTCCCTCTACATTCCACCTCCCCTCCCCCTCCCTCTACATTCCACCTCCCCTCCCCCTCCCTCTACATTCCACCTTCCCTTCCCTCCCTCTACATTCCACCTCCCCTCCCCCTCCCTCTACATTCCACCTCCCCTCCCCCTCCCTCTACATTCCTCCTCCCCTCCCCTCCCTCTACATTCCACCTCCCCTCCCCCTCCCTCTCCCTCTACATCAATCAATCAATATATCAATCAATATATTTTATTTGGTACCCTTATACATGATTATATATCAGGTGTTTTTCCAAATAGTTAAGATAAAAAGGAGGTTGTCATTATCCGTGGTGTGCATTTATTCTTTTAGGCATTCAAATCTTTTTCTTGTGCAGTCAAAAATATATTTTGCAGTTTCCCTGTTAATGATCTCGTTTCTTTGATCCATGGTAATAATAAAAAGGAAAGCTCTTTCAGATGTCATTGCATTTAAGTTGATATTAGTTTTGTCTTTGATAACACTATAGTATGCCTTTCTAATCGCGTTGTACATTCCACCTCCCCTCCCCCTTCCTCTACATTCCACCTCCCCTCCCCCTCCCTCTACATTCCTCCTCCCCTCCCTCTACATTCCACCTCCCCTCCCCCTCCCTCTCCCTCTACATTCCACCTCCCCTCCCCCTCCCTCTCCCTCTACATTCCACCTCCCCTCCCCCTCACTCTCCCTCTACATTCCACCTCCCCTCCCCCTCCCTCTACATTCCACCTTCCCTTCCCTTCCCTCTACACCCCACCTCCCCTCCCCTCTACATTCCACCTCCTTTTCCCTCTACATTCCACCTCCTTTTCCCTCTACATTCCACCTCCTTTTCCCTCTACATTCCACCTCCCCTCCACCTCCCTCTACATTCCCCCTCCCCTCCCCCTCCCTCTACATTCCACCTCCCCTCCCCCTCCATCTACATTCCTCCTCCCCTCCCCTCCCTCTACATTCCACCTCCCCTCCCCCTCCCTCTACATTCCACCTCCCCTCCCCCTCCCTCTACATTCCACCTTCCCTTCCCTTCCCTCTACACCCCACCTCCCCTCCCCTCTACATTCCACCTCCTTTTCCCTCTACATTCCACCTCCCCTTCCCTTACCTCTACATTCCAACTCACCTCCCCTCTACATTCTACCTCCCCTCCCCTTCACTCTACATTCCACCTCCCATTCCCTCCATTTCCCTGTACATTCCACCTACCCTTCCCTTCCCTCTACATTCCACCTACCCTTTCCTTCCCTCTACATTCCACCTACCCTTTCCTTCCCTCTACATTCCACCTCCCCTTCTCTTCCCTCTACATTCCACCTCCCCTTCCCTCCACACTCCACCCCCCCCTTCCCTTCCCTCTACATTCCTGGCCCTAAAACCTTCCTATTCAACTTCCTTCCCAAATTCAACTTCTTTACCATCCTTACCCTTCCCCCTGTCAATTTTTCCTTCCCCTTTCCCAGCCTAGCACTCCATTTTCCCCTTGTCTTTCCGAAGCCCACCCACCTTCATGCCCCTTCTCCATCACCAACACCCCTAGCCTGCCCCTGCCTTCAACTCCCCCCTGTAAGCCTCACACTTCACCCCCTCCCCTTCACCAAGCCTCACACTTCACCCCCTCCCCCTCACCAAGCCTCACACTTCACCCCCTCCCCCTCACCAAGCCTCACACTTAACCCCCTCCCCCTCACCAAGCCTCACACTTTACCCCCTCCCCCTCACCAAGCCTCACACTTAACCCCCTCCCCCTCACCAAGCCTCACACTTAACCCCCTCCCACTCACCAAGCCTCACACTTCACCCCCTTCCCCTCACCAAGCCTCACACTTCACCCCCTCCCCCTCACCAAGCCTCACACTTAACCCCGTCCCCCTCACCAAGCCTCACACTTAACCCCCTCCCACTCACCAAGCCTCACACTTCACCCCCTTCCCCTCACCAAGCCTCACACTTCACCCCCTCCCCCTCACCAAGCCTCATACTTCACCCCCTCCCCCTCACCAAGCCTTACACTTCACCCCCTCCCCCTCACCAAGCCTCACACTTCACCCCCTCCCCCTCACCAAGCCTTACACTTCACCCCCTCCCCCTCACCAAGCCTCACACTTAACCCCCTCCCCCTTACCAATCATCACACTTTACCCCCTCACCAAGCCTCACACTTCACCCCCTCCACCTCACCAAGCCTTACACTTCACCCCCTCCCCCTCACCAAGCCTCACACTTTACCCCCTCACCAAGCCTCACACTTCACCCCCTCCCCTTCACCAAGCCTCACACTTCACCCCCTCCCCCTCACCAAGCCTCACACTTCACCCCCTCCCCCTCAACAAGCCTTACACGTCACCCCCTTCCCCTCACCAAGCCTCACACTTCACCCCCTCCTCCTTACCAAGCATCACACTTCACCCCCTCCCCTTCACCAAGCATCACACTTAACCCCCTCCCCCTTACCAAACCTCACACTTCACCCCTTCTCTCTCACCAAGCATAACATTTCACCCCCTCCCCCTTACCAAGCCTCACACTTCACCCCCTCCTCCTCACCAAGCCTAACACTTCACCTACTTCCCCCCCTTACCAAGCCACACACCTCCCCGGCCCTCCCCCCTCACCAAGCCTCTTATTTCATCCCCTCCCCCTGCCTCGCTCTGCCTTTGCCTCCCCTTCCCCAGCGTTGCAATTCATTTCCCTCTCACTGACCTTAACCCACCAGACTACCCCATTTTTCCGAAGCCCCGTCATTCCTTCCCTCTAATCGTCCAATTTTCCACACGTCAATGGCTATGGTTGCACTACTTACAAAGCCCTGCCATTCCTTCCCTTTCATCTCCCAAAGCCCTGCCATTCCTTCCCTCTGATCTTCCAAAGTCCCGCCTTTCCTTCCCTCTGATCTTCCAAAGCCCCGCCATTCCTTCCCTCTGATCTTCCAATTTTCCACACGTCAATGGCTATGGAGGCACTACTTACCGTGCTCCCTAGTTTAGGCCTGATCCGACTTTGCAGGGGGTCATAAACACAATTTTCTCCTTTGTTCCTGCAAGACGTCATGTTACTACTCAGTGTTGGACCATCGTACCACTCGATGTTGAAGGAGACGTTACTCCACAGAGGAAAGGTGAAGTTGCACACCATGAATAGGTCCCTGTCGCAGGTAGTCAAGGGCTCCACCTTTGGCTTGGGGACCAGAAAACTCGGGAAAACGGCTTTCACGTCAGCTGTGATAATAGTACAAATACAATAGAACTCCGTTACTCTGAGAGATAGAGAAATCAGTTCGAATTATTAGCCGAGGCTCTAGGTAAAGAGCTCACATGGAAATATATTTGCTGTTCAATTTTTTTTTATTAAAATCACGAACAATTTATCGGTACCCTTATATTGGTCAAGGAAACCATCTGAAAAAAAGACTGGCAACCGGAATAAGAAAACAAAATCATAATTGCTTGTTTTGGGAAGAAAAGATATAGAAAGGAAATGTAGAGGAAATGCGGTTTGTGGAAACGATCAAAATAATGTGAGCGGAGAATTATTTCGGTTTGGAATTTGGATCATTAATTAAGATAATCCAAGAGAAATCGAGCTCACGAAAAATTAACCGCCTCGATTAAGTGGGGTTTTATTGTAATATACCAGTACTTCAATAAGATGTGTAGTACACATATAAAGGGAAAACTATCTTCCCAAATTTAAAAACTGGAATTCGACTCTCGGCGTATTGTATTCATTGTTCTGGTAAGACCACGACAGCTTGGGCTTTTTGTTTCTACTCAAATTTAAAAAAATATGTATGCAAGGTTAAGACAAGTCGGGGCAAGGTTGTGTCCCCCCCCAAATAATATCCACATGTTTTTGTATCGCCCCCCCTCCCCCCGATAACAGTCACAGTCTGTCACAGCTCTGATATGTCTGGATTGAAGATATGGGATACCTGTGCAATTTGGTCCACTGAAGCCTTCGTCGCAGGGTATTCCATCGCCTTGAAAAAAGGATACAGTTTAAAAACCAAAAATGCCTACCAAACATTCCTCAAACGTTTGCTTTTCTACCACTTTGTAGAGATGTGTACAGTGTTACATAATACACCACTGATATTTACAAACAGAATCACGCAAGCAGCGCAGCCATTCATGGTCACGCAACGAGGACAGCCATAAATGGTCACGCAACGAGCACAGACATTCATGGTCACTCAACCAGCTTAGCCATTTATCATTACGGAAGGAGCACAGCCGTTCAAGGTCACAGAACAGGCACAGCCATTCATGGTCACGCAACGAGCACAGCCATTCACGGTCACACAACGAGGACAGCCATTCACGGTCACACAACGAGCACAGCCATTCATAGTCACGCAACGAGGACAGCCATTCACGGTCACACAACGATTACAGCCATTCATGGTCACGCAACGAGCTTAGCCATTCATCATTACGCAAGAAGCACAGCCGTTCATGGTCACGCAGCGAGCACAGCCATTCATAGTCACGCAACGAGGATAGCCAGCCATGGTCACACAACGAGCACAGCCATTCATGGTCACACAACGAGCGCAGCCATTCATGGTCACGCAGCGAGCACAGTCATAAATGGTCACGCAACGAGCACAGCCATTCATAGTCACGCAATGAGCGCAGCCATTCATGGTCACGCAACGAGCACAGCCATTCATGGTCACGCAACAAGAACAGCTATTCATGGTCACGCAACGCTTTCCTCGCGTGACCAGCTAAAATAACTGGTGTCCCGAAAACCTACCTGCGCAGTACGCCATTGAGCACCCATAAGGAGGTCGAAGATAGTAGACATAGTACCCTCCGCTGCACATCTCCACGCACATGTCAATAGACCGGAAGCAGCCGTTGTTCCTGTTATTGACGTTAACGCACGCGGTAGTTTCCTTGGTTACCCCAATCGTTTCTGGGTGGGTCCCCCTCATCCATATCGGCGCTAAGGTTCCACACATGTTCGGCTCGGGTTTAGTGGTCGGGATCTCGCCGCCGACACTGCTAGTGAACCGATACCATCCGGGCTGAAGGAGGTAGTCGCACAAGGCGGGCTGCGGTCTTTTGTATCTGTATTTTGTGCTTCTATGCGGGTCTTTAATCGGGATGTAGTTCGCTGCTGAGCAGGGGTCGGCGGGCCTTGGGCAGCTTCTCCCGTCGGAAGTTCCCTTGAAGCCAGTAAAGGCGTAAAGAACAAGGATACAAGCTGCAAATCTTCCCATTGTCAATTAGCTTTAGCTCAGAGGGAAAAAAAGAAAAGAAAAGTTGAGGGTGGCGATTCCAAAATCACTTGGGCGCATGCTCAAAATCCGGGCCACTGTGGAAGCGCAAAGCAAGACCGCACAGGCCGCGGGCATGTCCTATAAACCAAGACCGCACAGGCCGCGGGCATGTCCCTTAAACCAAGACCGCACAGGCCGCGGGCATGTATCTTAAACCTAGACCGCACAGGCCGCGGTCATGTATCTTAAACCAAGATCGCACAGGCCGCGGGCATGTCCCTTTAACCTCGATTTACCAGTTTCTGCTAAAAACCAATATGTGGGAAAATATTTCCAAACTATTAACGAATAAAAACTATGCTATATGGCGTGAAGCACACATATAAATAGATGAATCCTCCTTCACAGCAATCACAATAAAGATACTTCTAGAGATAGAAATATACTCTTCGTGTTTTTGTACCATCCTGAATGGATAGAGTGATTAGGAACCATGGTCTGGATGTCGGTAGTCAGTTAAATCTTTTATAATTTGTCGGTAGTCAGGAAGAATTATCGGTCTTTGCCGGTAGTCGGTAAATCTAAATTAGCATTCGCTTTTGTACCAGATTTTATGTACAAACTAGATTAAACATTATTTAGGATTGAGTAGTAATTGATAACTTATTGATAATAAATTAATTATGGATTAATAATTGACAGAAAAGTTGATGCAACATGAAAAACAGTGCAGATCCTGAAATGACGTATTTTGTAGATTGACGATGGAAGTAAAGAGTAAAAAGACGGGAAATAATGTCTGTAGTCGACAAATATTTTTTGTCGCTAGTCACTAGTTTTCATGTTTTGTCGGTAGTCGGTTACTCTTCAGGCCGTTTGTCGCAGTCGGTTAACCCCATCCAGACCATCATGTTATGCAGAGTTATGCACTGCCTTGCATATTCCTATTATTGCGATATTGTCGTGATACTGTCGACAGTATTATAGTTTCTTTTTTTCTACAAAAAAAGCATGTTTCTAGTATAGGGTAAAGCCAGTAAGCACTCCATATTGTTTTATTCCGTGGATTATTACGGGAACATTTGTGGGCATATTATGTTTTTGGGGATCATTCGCGCGCCGGGGATCATTTGCGGTCCTGTACAGACCTGAGTTTGAGATGTGCTCGCTAAAAAACAGCTTCTGTGAGCGGTGAAAGAGATTAGAGGGAATCAAAGTGGTTTCTAAAGACCACATTCTTTATCACATCATCTTTAAGTTATGAATAGTAAGAGAAGATTTGAGACATTTGCGCCTTTTTGGTTTGTACTTATACTGTACATCTGCTTCAAAACACTCTTTTATGATGCTGAATGGATCATAAAGATCTTTTAGATACGAGTTAAGACATAACACGAATAGCATAGGGACTTTTAGATACGAGCTAAGACATAACACGAATAGCATAGGGACTTTTAGATACGAGCTAAGACATAACACGAATAGCATAGGGACTTTTAGATACGAGCTTAAAGACATAACACGAATAGCATAGGGACTTTTAGATACGAGCTAAGACATAACACGAATAGCATAGGGACTTTTAGATACGAGCTAAGACATAACACGAATAGCATAGGGACTTTCAGATACGAGCTAAGACATAACACGAATAGCATAGGGACTTTTAGATACGAGCTAAGACATAACACTAATAGCATAGGGACTTTTAGATACGAGCTAAGACATAACACGAAGAGCATAGGGACTTTTAGATACGAGCTAAGACATAACACGAATAGCATAGGGACGTTTAGATACGAGCTAAGACATAACACGAATAGCATAGGGACTTTTAGATACGGGCTAAGACATAACACGAATAGCATAGGGACTTTTAGATACGGGCCAAGACATAACACGAATTGCATAGGGACTTTTAGATACGAGCTAAGACATAACACGAATAGCATAGGGACTTTTAGATACGAGCTAAGACATAGCACGAATTGCATAGGGACTTTTAGATACGAGCTTAGACATAACACGAATAGCATAGGGACTTTTAGATACGAGCTTAAAGACATAATACGAATAGCATAGGGACTTTTAGATACGAGTTAAGACATAACACGAATAGCATAGGGACTTTTAGATACGAGCTTAAAGACATAACACGAATAGCATAGGGACTTTTAGATACGAGCCAAGACATAACACGAATAGCATAGGGACTTTCAGATACGAGCTAAGACATAACACGAATAGCATAGGGACTTTTAGATACGAGCCATAACATAACACGAATAGCATAGGGACTTTTAGATACGAGCCAAGACATAACACAAATAGCATAGGGACTTTTAGATACGAGCTAAGACATAACACGAATAGCATAGGGACTTTTAGATACGAGCTAAGACATAACACGAATAGCATAGGGACTTTAAGATACGAGCTAAGACATAGCACGAATTGCATAGGGACTTTTAGATACGAGCTAAGACATAACACGAATAGCATAGGGACTTTTAGATACGAGCTAAGACATAGCACGAATTGCATAGGGACTTTTAGATACGAGCTTAGACATAACACGAATAGCATAGGGACTTTTAGATACGAGCTAAGACATAACACGAATAGCATAGGGACTTTTTGATACGAGCTAAGACATAACGCGAATAGAATAGGGACTTTTAGATACGAGCTAAAAAATAACACGAATAACATAGGGACTTTTAGATACGAGCTAAGACATTACACGAATAGCATAGGGACGTTTAGATACGAGCTAAGACATAACACGAATAGCATAGGGACTTTAAGATACGAGCCAAGACATAACACGAATAGCATAGGGACTTTTAGATACGAGCTAAGACATAACACGAATAGCATAGGGACTTTTAGATACGAGCTAAGACATAACACGAATAGCATAGGGACTTTTAGATACGAGCTAAGACATAACACGAATAGCATAGGGACTTTTAGATACGAGCTAAGACATAACGCGAATAGCATAGGGACTTTTAGATACGGGCTAAGACATAACACGAATAGCATAGGGACTTTTAGATACGAGCTAAGACATAACAAGAATAGCATAGGGACTTTTAGATACGAGCTAAGACATAACGCGAATAGCATAGGGACTTTTAGATACGAGCTAAGACATAACACGAATAGCATAGGGACTTTTTGATACGAGCTAAGACATTACACGAATAGCATAGGGACGTTTAGATACGAGCTAAGACATAACACAAATAGCATAGGGACTTTTAGATACGAGCTAAGACATAACACGAATAGCATAGGGACTTTTAGATACGAGCTAAGACATAACACGAATAGCATAGGGACTTTTAGGTGCGAGCTAAGACATAACACGAATAGCATAGGGACTTTTAGATACGAGCTAAGACATAACACGAAGAGCATAGGGACTTTTAGATACGAGCTAAGACATAACACGAATAGCATAGGGACTTTTAGATACGAGCTAAGACATAACACGAATAGCATAGGGACTTTTAGATAAGGGCTAAGACATAACACGAATAGCATAGGGACTTTTAGATACGAGCTAAGACATAACACGAATAGCATAGGGACTTTTAGATACGAGCTAAGACATAACACGAATAGCATAGGGACTTTTAGATACGAGCTAAGACATAACGCGAATAGCATAGGGACTTTTAGATACGGGCTAAGACATAACACGAATAGCATAGGGACTTTTAGATACGAGCTAAGACATAACAAGAATAGCATAGGGACTTTTAGATACGAGCTAAGACATAACGCGAATAGCATAGGGACTTTTAGATACGAGCTAAGACATAACACGAATAGCATAGGGACTTTTTGATACGAGCTAAGACATTACACGAATAGCATAGGGACGTTTAGATACGAGCTAAGACATAACACGAATAGCATAGGGACTTTTAGATACGAGCTAAGACAACACGAATAGCATAGGGACTTTTAGATACGAGCTAAGACATAACACGAATAGCATAGGGACTTTTAGGTGCGAGCTAAGACATAACACGAATAGCATAGGGACTTTTAGATACGAGCTAAGACATAACACGAAGAGCATAGGGACTTTTAGATACGAGCTAAAACATAACACGAATAACATAGGGACTTTTAGATACGAGCTAAGACATTACACGAATAGCATAGGGACGTTTAGATACGAGCTAAGACATAACACGAATAGCATAGGGACTTTAAGATACGAGCCAAGACATAACACGAATAGCATAGGGACTTTTAGATACGAGCTAAGACATAACACGAATAGCATAGGGACTTTTAGATACGAGCTAAGACATAACACGAATAGCATAGGGACTTTTAGATACGAGCTAAGACATAACACGAATAGCATAGGGACTTTTAGATACGAGCTAAGACATAACGCGAATAGCATAGGGACTTTTAGATACGGGCTAAGACATAACACGAATAGCATAGGGACTTTTAGATACGAGCTAAGACATAACAAGAATAGCATAGGGACTTTTAGATACGAGCTAAGACATAACGCGAATAGCATAGGGACTTTTAGATACGAGCTAAGACATAACACGAATAGCATAGGGACTTTTTGATACGAGCTAAGACATTACACGAATAGCATAGGGACGTTTAGATACGAGCTAAGACATAACACGAATAGCATAGGGACTTTTAGATACGAGCTAAGACATAACACGAATAGCATAGGGACTTTTAGATACGAGCTAAGACATAACACGAATAGCATAGGGACTTTTAGGTGCGAGCTAAGACATAACACGAATAGCATAGGGACTTTTAGATACGAGCTAAGACATAACACGAAGAGCATAGGGACTTTTAGATACGAGCTAAGACATAACACGAATAGCATAGGGACTTTTAGATACGAGCTAAGACATAACACGAATAGCATAGGGACTTTTAGATAAGGGCTAAGACATAACACGAATAGCATAGGGACTTTTAGATACGGGCTAAGACATAACACGAATAGCATAGGGACTTTTAGATACGAGCTAAGACATAACACGAATAGCATAGGGACTCGGAAGGGCTAATTGTATTATTGACGCTAAGAGTGTCAATTTTGAGCGATGTTTTAGGAAACAAAGCTCCTTAAAGAAAACTTGGATTGACTCCGAGTAAGATGTCGCCTGGACGCGGAATTTAAAACACAAAGGTAACACAGGTTTTCGCGTTCTCAGGTTCTCTAAGCGGCCAGCTATAGAAGCATAAGGCACGTTTATAAGCTAAATGAAAATATACTTGATATACTTATCTGATACAGCCGCAACCAGTCTATTCTGGACCTATGAATTCAGAAAACTAACCTTACGTCTACATTGAACGCCAGTCACAAATCATTACGTTTAATTGATTATTCTTCACGTCTAGCGGCGTTTCCATATTATTCGTTATTTAGCCTCATATGTAAAATGCAAAAATACCGTTAAAATTGCGAATAGTGACCGTGGTGTGAATTGACTAACGTTTGAGGCCCTCCCCCAAATCGCAGCTCAAAATACGTAACCCTCCCCCCCAAACATACCAGCACTCCCCCCACCCCCCGTTAAATAATTACTCTTCCCTACAAATAAAAACTGTATGGGACAAGTTAAGTTGTGTCTTGGGCATGTTTTCGATAAAAAGTGGTTTGATTTTGGGATACCTTGATATACTAAAAAAAAGTAACAACTTTATTCACTGACAAAAGTGTCAATCTTCTAGCACGGCACACGTCTCGATAATAGGGACTCTCTTAAACGGGGTCAACAATTCACCGGAAGAAACTTTCACTCAGACCAACCATCACTATTATTCTCCCAATGACGAAGGCAGGGCCCCCTGAATGGTCGATGTCCGATATTCGTATATTCTCTCACTATAATGGCAACGTTTGCATGCTCGCGCATATTCTTATTTGAATAAGACGTAGTGCTTCGGTTGGAATGTATGTTCATCAGAACATATGAAACGGATAAACCACTACAAATACCACAGAGAAGACAGAACTCCAGGAAATTTCACTACACAAAAATGCGATACCCGAATTCTATACCCCAAAATACGTGACTTATTACCCCCCTCACAAGTGTTATAATGCCATAACGAGGAGACTGTGCATCCAAGAATAGGAGGCTACATACATGCAACTTTATTTGTCCACAAATTTCTATACATTTCAATAGGTATATTACATTATACATGTATATGATGTAATAAAAAATAATATAAAAGGTAACGAGTGCCCATGGTTAAAATGCTTAACCAGAGTCACCATTCAGGCCCTAAGGGAGTGTCATCCCTCAAGACTCAGGATACCTTAATTTAAGGTCCCCAATTGATTGTCATATAATCCCCCCTTACCCTCAGCTTAATTATTGAACAGACTTCTCCCCTAAACTATTTCACAATCTTGTATATCTAAAAGCCTCGCTTTAAATGGCTTATTACAGCAGTAATCCGTCATAGATTTTGAACATCAAAAATGCATTGTTTTTGAAAGCCAGTTAAAATAATCAAAACTTGTAAGCTGCACTGGTGTTATAGAATCCTGAACTAAGCTCGAGATGTACATACACACTTCAAATAAGGCTGCACTAAAGAATCCTTGTGCCCGCGTTGGCTCATGGGTATAAAAAAAATGAGCAATTTCAAATTTAAAACTGATTTTTTTTTCATCTTTTTTGTGCTTTTTACCACTTGCACTGGGGTTTTTATAACATGTAGTTTTGTGATTTACATGCTACCCATGATGCATTCGCGGGTCACAACATATGTATTTCCACAATACATCCTAATTCAAAATCAGTAATTTCATGACACAGTACCAACTAACAAATATTTATACATCTTTATGTCTATTGTCACTGTACAGGCGTTCAAAGCTGTATTCAGTCCACCACCTCGTGAAACACCTCCATTTCGTCGGGTGTGAATTTCCAGGTGCCAGCAAAGACGTCACACGGGCCATCAGATGTGGCGCCCTGGGGACGAGCGTACGTGAGTGGCTCCGTACAGGACACTTTATTACCCCCCGCGTTGTTAGCGATCAACAGGTCAAAACCACCAAACAACGTACCACCAAACGCAGGACCGCATCTTGTGTGGTCATAAATGGCACGTCCATCTGGCGGGTCCCTCAATGGCAACTTTTCAGGGCGGTAGCCATTCTTGTTACACAGCGTGAACAAGAATGACCTGCTGGATGACTGCCATCCACGGTCACTCACTTTGAAGAACATAAAACAAAATGCGTTATTTTTATAAAAAAAACTAGAATAAATACGACAAAAATTGTGTTTTGGTATATCATAACAGCTGAACTCGTATAATTTAAATTCTCAAATGTCAGAATTGTCACTTTTCGTTCGTATGACCAAATAATAATAAAAAAAAAATAGTAAAGAAGCTTCTATGCATTCATGAATTGTGTCTTTTCCAGTTAAGACCTGCTTCTTGCGACCCGCGTAAAGTTTTCTCAGATACGGGGTTTCCACCCTCCAGATATCGGCACTGAAAAATATCACTTCCCGGCTTGCAGAAATGTCCAATTTTTTCATAAAGAGGGGGGAGGGGAGGGAGGAGATAGCTCTTTTCGAGGATAGAAAATAAGTTAAAGTAAAAGATCTTTTAACCCCCATCCCATTTAAGCCCCTGTCTATAATAATTAAGCCCCCACCCCTGCCTGATTTGGGTTTTGTTTTTTGTACAAAGGAAGTAATATAAATACTTATTAATAGCATCTAAGACTTTATAGGAACCAAAATAGTGTCGGATCTGAAAATAATTGAAATAAGTCCCCTGTGTAACCAAGCAGATTTCTTCGGCACTAAAAAGGAAACAAGCGACAGGGGCCTATCAGAGATTTTACGATGATTTATTAGAGGCCGTTTTCGTAGCCTACCTGTAGGCTTTGATAGTTTTTCCGGCACTAAAACCCCAAAAACACAAAGTTCGAGGCGGCCGGATTATGCGAGCTCGAAATATAAATATTATTATATAAATAGTAATTCATATCTTTTGATAAATAAGATACTAGTTATCATAATATTATTATATCAAACTACAAAACTATTTTGTCGCGTGATATATCTAGGGACATTAATCTCTTACTCACAACCCTTAAATGGAGCTTCAATGGAGCCTGTCGGGAATGTAATTACAGTCACAACAAGGGTGAAAAGAATTATCTGCGAAATTCTTCATAGGTAAAAAAGCAATAAGAATAATAAAACTATTGAGATGATTAACAGTAATGATACAAAACTCCCTGCTTTTCTATGAATTAATATCTGAGGCAATTCAACAGTAGGCAAATAACAGAATTACTAGAAAAATAAATTTGCCAAACCCTACCACCGCCCTACTTGTATTCGGTTCATAAGATGATGTATTGCAAACGGGCTTTGTCGAGTTCATATAAAAAAAGGACATCGTGACCGTCCACGGGAAAACGTACACTAAGGTTTTCAAACTCGTGGGCACGTGCACGGGCACACGCCGTTTAAACGGATTTTTTTCCTGTGGCCACGGAAGGAAAAGCCGTGGGCACGCGGTAAAAAAGGCCGTTAAAAAGAATTTGAAAGGCCGTTGACACGGCTGTCAAGATTCCGTGTCTACGAATCAAGCACACGGATCGCGAGTCGTGAATGTTGAACTATTTGATTGAATCTTCCGATTTAAGTAAAAGTCGTTTTCACAACTTTGAGTCGTTGTGGTGGTTACGGCTTGATGTTAGGTAAACAATAAACACCGAAATCGGTATCAAACATTCACTGATCGTGGCCGCTCTAGTGACCACGCTCTAGTGGCCGCTCTAATGGCACAGAAATAAATGAGAAATACTTATTCCTTATAATATGTGGGTTAATTTGGTGTGTGTTATGTAGCGATAACACGTAAATACAGGACGAGAGTTTTGTTATGAACTAGTCGCGGTTTCGGCTTCTTGTTAGAGAAAAAAAGAAACTCCGTTGGTATCAGACATTCGCTGATCATGACCGTTCTTGTGGAATCTTACAGAATTCATAATTCCTCATATTCCTCATAATTCGAGGATTTGTTTGATGTGTGTTATTTGCGGATATGTACGATAATGCGTAAATAAGTTTTTTTGTTAGACAAACTAGAAGCTCCGAAGTCGGTATCAAAGGTTTACTGATTATGGCCGCTCTAGTGAAATCGTACAGAAATAAATCAGAAATACTTATTCCTCAAAATTCGAGGATTTATTTTATGTGTGCTATATGTGTATATGTAAGATTGCGTAAATAAGGGCGAAAGTTGTGTCATCAACTAGTGGCGATTTCAGCTTGTTTTTAGACAAACAAGAAACTCCGAAGTCGGTATTTTTTAGCAATTTCGCGCACTTTTCGAACATTTTGTCGCTTGTTTCGTCTTCGTTGTTGATCATAGTTTTTCTTGTTTGATTTGATACTCGAGATGGTTTGAGTTAAATACTTCGATATCGATAAACTAAGCTTTCTTATCAAGTATGCTCACTACTCTACGGCAATCGACGTGTTTATCTATGGAAGGAAGAGGAGGAACGGAGATTAACAGCGACAAAGATTTGGCTGTAGTTTTAAATTGATGTTTACTCACTTCCCGCGATTTAAGGGAGTAATGCATGGTCAAACATAACGCGGAGGATCCCGAGAACGTAATCATTAAACAGTTTCGGAGTTTAATGATAAAAGACTTAGAATTTTAAGCAGTTTAAGAGTTAAATGACGAATAAAAATCCTCATTGACCTTCATTCAAAATCTTTGCGGCCTATCATCCGATGTCCACGACGTACACTCGATTGTCTGCAATCCTCCATACGACTTTGAAAGCCGTGAACTTAAGTCTTCTCTACAGTTTAAAAAAATACTGAAAGTCGTGGGCTAAGATTGTGCAACCCGTGTCCACGTAAAGAATATCCGTAAACACGGGAAAAAAATCCGTTTAATATCCGTTTGTTTTTGGCGTTTACACGGAAAACCTAAGTGTACGTTTTCCCACGGACGGTCACTCATGAGATGTCATCCTCCATCTCTTCCTAAGATTTACAAAAAGTAACGACACAGTTGAGGTAATGGACAAAAATAGGGCAAATGTTTTCTTTGTACAATAATGATCGGAAGTCCCGACCCTCACCCTGCTACGGCCCTTCTCGTATTCGTTAGTATACTCACTTGTCCACGCTACGTCAGAGTAGCCACCAAACACGTATCGGCCCCCAACGCTCACGAGTACGATGTTCGGCGCTTTGCCGTTGCATTTTTCATGGAAGGTCCTGGCAGCCCACCCATCTCTTTTTGCAGAGAAACATCTGACCCAGCGACTTTTCGGACTCTGCTGCACGGGCTGCAGGAATCCCAAGAGATCTCGGAGGTAATCTGGACCTTTGCCGCTGAGGATGGCGGACTTCTCAAAAACTGCAACGGAATTACACCATCCAGAGATATTATAGATAAAGGCTTGTACTTCATGGTATGTCCATATTGTATCCTTCTCCTCGTATTGAGCGATGACGAATTGGAAAACTAATCTTATGAAATACTTGCCTCGGGATAATCACGAGTATGTCTAGATAAGGAGATAAGTGTAATAAAAAGTAAAAATTTGGGGTAAACATCAATAGAAAAATACTCAAACAGGAGGCAATTCTCTAAAAATAACGATAGAGGCAAACAAGAAAGTTGTCAATGTTCTCGACGTCACGTTGGATCTCGGGAACCAATCGTCCACAGAGAAAGCAATCACCCTCCCAACCTCATCAAGAACATTTCAATGCTGGTAAATAAAGGTATCAGCGAGATCTCTTCATCTGCAGAATGCTGAACAGAGCGGTGCCGGGATACCAACATGTGCTCGACCGCAGTGGATACCAGCACCGCCTGCAGTTCCAACGCCCGAAGACCCAGCAATAGGCAGAAACTGGAAATCACCCGTAAATCTGAGCGATGCAGCTACAACTACGCACTTACAAAAAGTTTGTAAATGCGCAAAAAGGGGACCCAGAGAAACCTGGAAATAGCCTGTAAATAGTCTGTAAATTGTCTGCAAACCTTTGGGATGGAACTAAAGCTTCCCATTGCATAGATTTCGAGACTATTTTCAGGGTTTTCTGGCTCCCGTTTTAGCGCATGCTCTTGGCATCCCTTCTCCGAATACGGATTATTTCCTGTATATTTACAGACATTCAAAGACTTTCTGTCATTGTGAGAAGACTCTAAACAATCTACATACTATTTACAGACAAAAATGGCATTCCAGGGTTTAGAAATATATCTAGTATGTATAAAGTCCAATTTTTGGTTAATTTCCCGTGTATGTACAGGCTATTTTAATACAATGGAACATGACACAGCTAAAAGAGAATTTACCTTGGCCTTTATAAACTGAGATTGTCTTTGACAAAGAATCCCAATACTCCTCGTCTACGCCAAAATAAACACCATCCTCTCCATCCATTGTATGAACAGTACCGCTTTCGAACATATGCACGTGCTCGCGAAAATTGCGAACAACGCAACAGCAGCTGTTACTGTTAGAGAGGATTACAGTTATTCATAATCAGGACACAACTGTATTGGAGAATTTACCTGTATGCTCAGATTCACCAACTGAGACTTGGCTTGATACATCAACTGAGATCTTCTTTGACATGGAACTCCAATATTCCTGATCCACTACAAGACGAACTCCACCCTCCATACAAGGCTGATCCACGGGTTTCTCTGCTAGACTCGATAGCTGGGATAGCACTTCATTCCTGATGGACAAGACATCCACATTATTTGCTTCCCTGCACATTCTCTCAGCAAACTCCAAACTGCTACGAGCACTTGCAAGTCTCATGGATAGATTCTCTCTCTGGGCAGTCAGCTGCTTCTCTTGCTTCTGACAAGCTGACTCGATCTCCCCTCTAAGATAAGATCGCATCTTCTCAAGAGCCCCTATCTGCTTATCAATAAACTGATCCAGATTCCTCCTGGTTACAAATTTATATTCGTTAAGATGTTGTTGAGCCTTTTCAACCAATGCCATCGCCTGTTCAATGTCGGTGATTTTTGATGTAACTTTTTTTGCTCTTTCCAATATTTCTTCTTTCTCTCGGGCGATAACATCACTTGTGAAAAGGTAATCATGATTTTTATGATCAACAACGGTGCAGTCCCGGCAAATTACTTCCTTACAAGATTCGCAAAACAGTTTCAGCACTTCACCTTCATGTTTGGTGCAGTAGGAAGTTTTGCTCATTGCAAGTAACTTTCCGCTTTTGATCTCATCAAGACTGAGGATAGTATGGTGTTGCAACGGTCGAAATCTCTTATGAGCCGAGATACACTGCTCACAGACAAAGTGATCGCACTCGTTACATCTCCCTTGGGCAGGCTCGCCACTATCACACATTTGACAAACAGTTTTCTTTTTGGAGTCTACAGGTGTCAACAAAGGAAGAACAGAGATAATAGTATTGATCATAAAGTTCACCTTCAAACTCGAAACATCAGCCGGGGAAATCTAAGAGAAAAAAAAACGGTTTAATGAAATTCGCATATCACCATTTAAAAATCAAAAGGGAGGACCATTTTAGATCAGCCTTATTGTGGTCTATACTACGCTGGATTGTATTAATATAATAATTAATTTTTATAATTAAACTGTTTAATACTCATAAACTATCAAAAGAATGGATATAAATTTCTTGTGGAAAGAATTTAAGTTCACAGTGATTCGTACATATTTAGGGAAAGTTCATTTATTATCCCGAGGGGGGGTGGGGGGGTGGGGGTTCGTGAGGATTTTGATAAAAGTAAGGAAAAAATGCCCCACCCCTCGAGAAAACCCGAAGAAAGAAGGAGCAAAGAAGGGAACAGCAACGCCAATGTTGAAGGAACGCGAGCAAGGAATTCGCTGAAAACATTAATTCGGAAAAAGTGAAGGCACTCAATTTCTCAAATGTGCGACTAAATACAGGTTGTCAACCTGATAAGGGTTGTTGCTATAATTGACACAGAAGAAGCAAAAAGGCTTTTTGTTCTTCTCCACGCGAGAAAAGCGCAGCAGGAGAAAAAAAAAGAAAGAGAGAGAGAGGAAGACAGCTTGTAGCATTAGAGCGTTTTGGTAATGATTTCAAATATGGACCATAAGCATATAGCGTAAACCATGAAAACAAAAGGTGTATACAGGTTTACATAGCATCGATGAAACGTAGTTTAATACATATCCTTGACTCCTGGATTGTGCATGCCAAATAACTGGCCGCAAACCGAGACTCTTTGAAGCAAGAAGTCTGATTTGACACTTGGTCAAATTATTTAGAAGGGACAACACCCAAAGAAATTAGTGACCCCCATTTTTAAAATCCACACACATTCGGCACCTCCCCCTTTAGACCTCAAAAATTTCTCAAGGCCCCCCCACAGTATCCTCACGCCCCCCCACAACCCCTCCCTCGGGATAATAAATGAACTTTCCCTTAGTTCTCAATTGAAAAGCACTATGTTGTTTAAATCAATTTAATTGTTGCAGCAAAACGTTTGTTACACAAGTTGTGCCAAGATCATTTAACTAATGGATGTATTTTATGACAGATTACCTGGAATTCCGCCTTACAGAGGGGGCACACAAGTTTTCCTCTCCCTTCAGAGTGCACTGCCAGCTCTTCCAGGCAGTGCCGACAAAATGAGTGCAAGCAAGGCAGCACTCTAGGATCGGTGAAGTGCTTTATACACAAAGAGCACGTCACCTCATCCTCGAGGCGCCTGCTGGCGGATGTTGCCATTTCTTCAAGAAAAAACTAGAAGAGCATAAGAAAATGGTTATTCCATTGCTACTCATATCAGCACTACAAACACTATCAATATCCCTAAGAATTCTCTTATTTCTGCGATGATATACATAAAAAAACTATGAATTATCAGCGCTGGAGAAGTTGCAGTCCAAAGCAGTATTGGGGTAGGTATTAGATGTTTATTTTATTGTATTATTTTTGCGATTTTGGTGCAAGAATATCAAACAAAACAATTGGAATTAAAATGTGCTTTCATGTTCAGAACTGTAACAAACTGTAACAGAAACATGCGTGAGTTTATTAAATTTTAACGCATCCCAGTTTTCATGAAACTTTCGCGTCACTTTTTTTTCACGAAATTGTTAAAATCGCAAGATTAAAGTGACGCGAAGATAAAGAAGAATAAGGTATACTATACCAATTCTGCACCTGTTGGACATATATTCTACCTTATGACTAGGTGAAGCGAAGATATTAAGTTTATTTCCGAGTGGTGGAAACAATATTTTACGAGTGAGCGCAGTGAACGATCTTGTTGACAATTTTCAGCACCGGGGGGGGGGGGGGGGGGGGGGGGGGATGGGGGAGGAGGAGAGTGTAACACATATTAGGGACCTTCCCTAATAAGTTGAATCACCCTAAATGGGAGGAGAAAAGCTATCCTTCAAACAGTGGAATGTTTGGTAATTAACATGTCTTTCTCTCGCCGAGTGTCACAAACTGTGCGCGAAAATAAGGCCTCACGGATTTTGTGTATTTGTCAGTTTATTGGCTATGGACCCAACGCTTTTAGAATACACTAACTAGAGGTCTATCACAAATCATGCATTCCGATTGGCTGAGCTACTAATGATTTATTAGTGATAGACGATGAGTAGAGAAATTCTCGGGAAAAAGGCGGCTGAATCGCGATTTGACGAAGTTAGCGGCGACTTAAGGAACGTCCCTGCTTCAATAAACTATAAAGCAAGTCAGAAGAAAAAGTACCAAGGAAAGATAGAACTGGAAGACACAAATGCACACGCCAATCAATCGGCGCAAACGACAGTCGAATTTTCCGTTTCGTTCATGATGTATTCCTACTAGCCAACTAGCCCGACTTTACGCTCAAATGAGCGTCTAGTTTACAATAAGTTTACATTTTGCAGAATGGAAGCCAATCAGAGTTTATTTATCCAAGAAAAGAAATAAAGATGAGCTTAATCGCTGTCTCCAAGAATTTAATGCTTTGGTTCGACAAAAGAATGGCAAGTACAATGGTTTATTTGCAAAGAAACTTAGGACAGGTCGCATACGACTAAACCGTGCTGTCTAATTCGGCCTTAATTAAGCTGCTTAGTGAGGCGGCACCTAGCTTGGCTAGTCAGTGAAGGCTGACTTCGACAGCACGATTCAGTCGCATGCGACCTGTCTACGACATGTCTTAGCCCTGAATAAACACTACGACTTTTTCAGTCGAGCATCGTAGCCGAGTCGTAGGTTGATTTACACGACCCGAGTTGTAGATGTGTTGCGGGCAAGTCGCATACGGCTAAATCGTGCTGTTTAGATCAGCCTTAATAAATCAAGTATAGATTGCCAATTAGACATGCGAAATACAAGTCTTTGGGAAAAAAGTAGGTTAAACATAATCATTTCGAATTCCTCGAATGTTTCGTAAATCGAATCGAAAGCGGAAGTGAAACTCATTTCACGTCACCTCTTCAGCTTTAACACGCCGAAGACAAGTAAATAGATCCACTTTTAGACGCCTTACAAATAAAGGAACAGCTAATAGCTAATATAGGGTGGAAAACGCGATATAAATACCTGTTTCTTGTCGAAATCTTCTCAGACGAATCTCAACTTACGATGGAAGGGTCTGATCAACCCTTCGGGAAAGACGCAAAGGAATCTAGACCCTAGTCCCCCACGCAGTCACTCAGACCGCCCCCTGTCACGCAAGGCGAGCTCAGCAGTCACATGCGGAACCAAACAAAACAGAAGCAAACAGCGATGACTTTGATCGCGAAGAATTCTGCACCTCAGATAAGGCTCAATATTTTCTAGTCTTCCTAGACTTGAATATTTAGCTCAGTTGCCATTGGACCAGAGTGAAGTTAGTTCCTTATTCGCAGTTCCTTTTTCGTCTGTTTCCTTATTCGCTCAGTTCCTTATTCAAATCTGGGGGGGGGGGGGGGTACTTACATGATACCTTTTAATTCGAGTTGAAACAGTATTTAAGCATAACAGTTTATTCAGAACAAGTCCAACAGCATTTTCGTCGGGTAAATTTGGATGCTTTAACGTGCTCGCTGCTAAGCGGAGCTGTGAACATGAGACTCTATCTGTTACAAAAGGTCAAATTACGCAATGCGTGCAATCGCTTTCACGAATGAATCTAGCAAAAGAGAGGAAATCTACCTCTCATCTAATAAATGTATTTGTATCTTGGGCTTTCTTTCCAAACGCATTAATATATTTAGAGGAGAAATATTCACGCTTTACTTGACTACGTACGCGTGTAGAAGGAATTTGACCTTGCTAACAAAACCACAATTTGACAGATAGTGCTTGTCAATAAACACCTTGGCTACTAGATAAGGCTCTGACAAAACAAATAGATTAGTGCAGTGACACTAATAGGGAACTGTTCCTTATTCAAGTTAGTTTTCGCGAATAAGGAAATGGAATCTCCCAACGTCCGATTTCGTTTTACGACTTATCCGAATAAGGAATAGACTATGAAGAGGATTGTCAGTGTTTGCTCATCATTTCTCAATAAATGAAAATGAAATTTCGTAACGCCCGATTTCGCTTGAACGACTCTTTCGAAAGAGTTCTCGAAAAAGGAAATGGTATTTCATAACTCCCGATCTCGTTTTAACTACTTATCCGAATAAGGAATAGACTAAAAAGAGGGTTTTTTTTATATTTTCTAAACATTTCTCGAATAAGTAAATGGAATCTCCCAACGTCCGATTTCGTTTTACGACTTATCCGAATAAGGAATAGACTAAAAAGAGGGTGCTTTAGTATTTTCTAAACATTTCTTTAATAAGGAAATGGTATTTTATAACGCCTGATTTCTTTTTAAATATTTATTTGAATAAGGAATAGACTAAAAAGAGGGTCGTTTGTGTTTTCTTTTTCTAAACATTTCTCGAATAAAGAAATGGTATTTCATAACGCCTGATTTCGTTTTAACTACTTATCCGAATAAGGAAAAGACTATAAAGAGGATTGTCAGTGTTTGCTCATCATTTCTCAATAAAGGAAAGGAAATTTCATAACGCCCGATTTGGCTTTAAAAATTGATATTTTCGGCATCAGAACATTTTTAAACGACGAAATATGCCATTTAAACGTTTTTTCGGGATGTTGGCTCGTTTGTATGCCCTTTGTAGCAGACGTACCTTATGCACATAGCTTGTAGTAGTCTCTTGTATTGGAAGTCGCTTGCGCTAAACACAAAGTCGAATAAGATAAAGAAAACCCTTTTTTGCCTTTTTCGTCAACTCAATTTAATGCTTTTAGGGCAAAACTATCTACTCTACACTGATTGTCTATCTTTGTGTTTGTTTGGAGACCCAGCATTTTTGTGATGTCTTATTCATACTGGTTGAGAAGTCTATGATAAAATCTAATTTAACTGAGAAATGTAGGTTTTAGGTTGTTTATTTGATTGTGTATGCTTTTATCATATTGCGGATTCTGCTTGTTATTGCTTACAGGGCAGCTAAAGAGAAGCTGAGAGCAAAGGCACTACTAAAAAGGTAACTACAGGGGTCATTTGTGTCACATGTGCTTTGTACCCCTTGTATACGCCATGTGCCCACACCCTAATCTGTGTACCCTGTATACCCCACCCAGTTATGCACCCTTCACGCCCACCCCACGATGTGTACCCTCTATACACCTATTTCAAATGTGTTGTAACCTGCGGTGGTTCATGGGAAACGCATAGATGACTGAATATTGTATCTGAAAGCCATGTGAGTTTTCATGAGAATGTAAACAAGAATTCTACATCTTTTGAAACCTCAATTTTCATTTTATTTAGGCTTCTTTGCACATTTACTTGACACCCAGGAAGCACTGTGGGTTACGATACACAGATTCTCCTAGTTCAACCTTATTTGAAATAGGTGTACACCACCCAGCTTTACACCCTTCATAAACCCGACAATATGTACCTTGTAGACATCCACAACTTTGCACCCTTTGCCCACACCCAAATCTGTCTACTTTGTATACATCCCATAGCTTTGCACCCTTGGTACACACCCAAATCTGTGTACCCTGTATACACCCCATAGCTTTACACCCTTGGTACACACCCAAATCTGTGTACCCTGTATACATCCCATAGCTTTGCACCCTTGGTACACACCCAAATCTGTCTACCCTGTATACACCCCATAGCTTTGCACCCTTGGTACACACCCAAATCTGTCTACCCTGTATACACCACATAGCTTTGCACCCTTGGTACACACCCAAATCTGTCTACCCTGTATACACCCCATAGCTTTGCACCCTTGGTACACACCCAAATCTGTCTACGCTGTATACACCCCATAGCTTTGCACCCTCAGTACACACCCAAATCTGTCTACTCTGTATACACCCCATAGCTTTGCATCCTTGGTACACACCCAAATCTGTGTACCCAGTATACACCCCATAGCTTTGCACCCTTGGTACACACCCAAATCTGTCTACACAGTATACACCCCATAGCTTTGCACCCTTGGTACACACCCAAATCTGTGTACCCAGTATACACCCCATAGCTTTGCACCCTTGGTACACACCCAAATCTGTGTACCCAGTATACACCCCATAGCTTTGCACCCTTGGTACACACCCAAATCTGTCGACCCAGTATATACCCCATAGCTGTGCACCCTTGGTACACACCCAAATCTGTCTACTCTGTATACACCCCATAGCTTTGCACCCTCGGTACACACCCAAATCTGTCTACTCTGTATACACCCCATAGCTTTGCACCATTGGTACACACCCAAATCTGTCTACGCTGTATACACCCCATAGCTTTGCACCCTTGGTACACACCCAAATCTGTCTACCCTGTATACACCCCATAGCTTTGCACCCTTGGTACACACCCAAATCTGTGTACCCTGTATACACCCAATAGCTTTGCACCCTTGGTACACACCCAAATCTATCTACCCTGTATACACCCCATAGCTTTGCATCCTTGGTACACACCCAAATCTGTCTACCCTGTATACACCCCATAGCTTTGCACCCTTGGTACACACCCAAATCTGTCTACCCTGTATACACCACATAGCTTTGCACCCTTGGTACACATCCAAATCTGTCTACCCTGTATACACCCCATAGCTTTGCACCCTCGGTACACACCCAAATCTGTCTACGCTGTATACACCCCATAGCTTTGCACCCTCGGTACACACCCAAATCTGTCTACTCTGTATACACCCCATAGCTTTGCATCCTTGGTACACACCCAAATCTGTGTACCCAGTATACACCCCATAGCTTTGCACCCTTGGTACACACCCAAATCTGTCTACACAGTATACACCCCATAGCTTTGCACCCTTGGTACACACCCAAATCTGTGTACCCAGTATACACCCCATAGCTTTGCACCCTTGGTACACACCCAAATCTGTGTACCCAGTATACACCCCATAGCTTTGCACCCTTGGTACACACCCAAATCTGTCGACCCAGTATATACCCCATAGCTGTGCACCCTTGGTACACACCCAAATCTGTCGACCCAGTATATACCCCATAGCTGTGCACCCTTGGTACACACCCAAATCTGTCTACTCTGTATACACCCCATAGCTTTGCACCCTCGGTACACACCCAAATCTGTCTACTCTGTATACACCCCATAGCTTTGCACCATTGGTACACACCCAAATCTGTCTACGCTGTATACACCCCATAGCTTTGCACCCTTGGTACACACCCAAATCTGTCTACCCTGTATACACCCCATAGTTTTGCACCCTTGGTACACACCCAAATCTGTGTACCCTGTATACACCCAATAGCTTTGCACCCTTGGTACACACCCAAATCTATCTACCCTGTATACACCCCATAGCTTTGCATCCTTGGTACACACCCAAATCTGTCTACCCTGTATACACCCCATAGCTTTGCACCCTTGGTACACACCCAAATCTGTCTACCCTGTATACACCACATAGCTTTGCACCCTTGGTACACACCCAAATCTGTCTACCCTGTATACACCCCATAGCTTTGCACCCTTGGTACACACCCAAATCTGTCTACCCTGTATACACCACATAGCTTTGCACCCTTGGTACACACCCAAATCTGTCTACCCTGTATACACCCCATAGCTTTGCACCCTCGGTACACACCCAAATCTGTCTACGCTGTATACACCCCATAGCTTTGCACCCTCGGTACACACCCAAATCTGTCTACTCTGTATACACCCCATAGCTTTGCATCCTTGGTACACACCCAAATCTGTGTACCCAGTATACACCCCATAGCTTTGCACCCTTGGTACACACCCAAATCTGTCTACACAGTATACACCCCATAGCTTTGCACCCTTGGTACACACCCAAATCTGTGTACCCAGTATACACCCCATAGCTTTGCACCCTTGGTACACACCCAAATCTGTGTACCCAGTATACACCCCATAGCTTTGCACCCTTGGTACACACCCAAATCTGTCGACCCAGTATATACCCCATAGCTGTGCACCCTTGGTACACACCCAAATCTGTCTACTCTGTATACACCCCATAGCTTTGCACCCTCGGTACACACCCAAATCTGTCTACTCTGTATACACCCCATAGCTTTGCACCATTGGTACACACCCAAATCTGTCTACGCTGTATACACCCCATAGCTTTGCACCCTTGGTACACACCCAAATCTGTCTACCCTGTATACACCCCATAGCTTTGCACCCTTGGTACACACCCAAATCTGTGTACCCTGTATACACCCAATAGCTTTGCACCCTTGGTACACACCCAAATCTATCTACCCTGTATACACCCCATAGCTTTGCATCCTTGGTACACACCCAAATCTGTCTACCCTGTATACACCCCATAGCTTTGCACCCTTGGTACACACCCAAATCTGTCTACCCTGTATACACCACATAGCTTTGCACCCTTGGTACACATCCAAATCTGTCTACCCTGTATACACCCCATAGCTTTGCACCCTCGGTACACACCCAAATCTGTCTACGCTGTATACACCCCATAGCTTTGCACCCTCGGTACACACCCAAATCTGTCTACTCTGTATACACCCCATAGCTTTGCATCCTTGGTACACACCCAAATCTGTGTACCCAGTATACACCCCATAGCTTTGCACCCTTGGTACACACCCAAATCTGTCTACACAGTATACACCCCATAGCTTTGCACCCTTGGTACACACCCAAATCTGTGTACCCAGTATACACCCCATAGCTTTGCACCCTTGGTACACACCCAAATCTGTGTACCCAGTATACACCCCATAGCTTTGCACCCTTGGTACACACCCAAATCTGTCGACCCAGTATATACCCCATAGCTGTGCACCCTTGGTACACACCCAAATCTGTCTACTCTGTATACACCCCATAGCTTTGCACCCTCGGTACACACCCAAATCTGTCTACTCTGTATACACCCCATAGCTTTGCACCATTGGTACATACCCAAATCTGTCTACGCTGTATACACCCCATAGCTTTGCACCCTTGGTACACACCCAAATCTGTCTACCCTGTATACACCCCATAGCTTTGCACCCTTGGTACACACCCAAATCTGTGTACCCTGTATACACCCAATAGCTTTGCACCCTTGGTACACACCCAAATCTATCTACCCTGTATACACCCCATAGCTTTGCATCCTTGGTACACACCCAAATCTGTCTACCCTGTATACACCCCATAGCTTTGCACCCTTGGTACACACCCAAATCTGTCTACCCTGTATACACCACATAGCTTTGCACCCTTGGTACACACCCAAATCTGTCTACCCTGTATACACCCCATAGCTTTGCACCCTCGGTACACACCCAAATCTGTCTACCCTGTATACACCCCATAGCTTTGCACCCTCGGTACACACCCAAATCTGTCTACTCTGTATACACCCCATAGCTTTGCATCCTTGGTACACACCCAAATCTGTCTACCCAGTATACACCCCTTAGCTTTGCACCCTCGGAACACACCGAAATCTGTCTACCCTGTATACACCCCATAGCTTTGCACCCTTGGTACACACCCAAATCTGTCTTTCCTGTATACACTCCATAGCTTTGCACCCTCGGTACACACCCAAATCTGTCTACCCTGTATACACCCCATAGCTTTGCACCCTCGGTACACACCCAAATCTGTCTACTCTGTATACACCCCATAGCTTTGCACCATTGGTACACACCCAAATCTGTATACCCTTTATACACCCCATAGCTGTGCACCCTTGGTACACACCCAAATCTGTCTACTCTGTATACACCCCATAGCTTTTCACCATTGGTACACACCCAAATCTGTATACCCTTTATACACCCCATAGCTTTGCACCATTGGTACACACCCAAATCTGTCTACGCTGTATACACCCCATAGCTTTGCACCCTTGGTACACACCCAAATCTGTCTACCCTGTATACACCCCATAGCTTTGCACCCTTGGTACACACCCAAATCTGTGTACCCTGTATACACCCAATAGCTTTGCACCCTTGGTACACACCCAAATCTATCTACCCTGTATACACCCCATAGCTTTGCATCCTTGGTACACACACAAATCTTTCTACTCTGTATACACCCCATAGCTTTACACCCTTGGTACACACCCAAATCTGTCTACCCTGTATACACCCCATAGCTTTGCACTCTTGGTACACACCCAAATCTGTCTACTCTGTATACACCCCATAGCTTTGCACCCTTGGTACACACCCAAAGCTGTCTACCCAGTATACACCCCATAGCTTTGCACCCTTGGTACACACCCAAAGCTGTCTACCCTGTATACACCCCATAGCTTTGCACTCTTGGTACACACCCAAATCTGTGTACCCCATATATACCCCTACACTGCACACCTGCTTTAGACCCGATCTTGTGCATATGTTTGTCAGTGTAATGTTTCTGTGATAAATTATCATTGCCTACATTGTTTGAGGGTTACTTATTGATGAAGACATGATGCTCTGAGAAACAAACACAAACACAAGCACTATTTTCACCTGTGAAAAGATGATTCTACAATCTAGGTCAAACTAAGTGGAACACCTCTCCCCTCTTGAATATTGGAGCATATGTACTTGATCATCTGACTGCAAGGGCATTTAAAGCTAAAGAAACACTTTCAACCAGTATTAGATGGGGGAGAAGGAGGAAATGTGTTACTCAGCCAAGTGTTCCATTTTTTTGTGGATTGCAGGATACGTTTTGATTGAGGATATTAATACGAGACACCTCCGTACGTACATTCTCTATTAGAAATTCTACTAAAACTTTAGTATTCCGCAAAAAAGGGACAGATTTAGGTATTTATGCTTGCTTTTGGGGTCCTGTTGTATTTATAAACCTTTTGACTCCTTTGCAGCAATAACTACCCAACCCGCGGCCCAACGACAGTAAAAATGCTCTTGGCAGAGAGAGAAGTTAGCACAGACTGAGAAAGGGGATTTATTTTAATATCTTTTAACATAGTTACGATAAAGTTGTGGTAATTTCAACGAAGGATTCCAAATCTAAGATCTGGTGCATCAGAAAAATGCAAGAATAAAGAGTAATAACACGAACGGGAAGGGAAGAGCAAAAACCGATTTGAGGAACACACGGCGTCGGAAGGGGTAGGGTGCGGGAGTGAAGAGCAAGGAGCGATAAGACGAACCTACAAAGTCGGGGGGGATAGGGTGCGGGAGGGAAAAGCAAGGAGCGATAAGACGAACCCACAGCGTCAGAGGGAGTAGGGTGCGGGAGGGAAGAGCAAGGAGCGATTAGACGAACCCACGGCGTCGGAGGGGGTAGGGTGCGGGAGGGAAGAGCAAGGAGCGATTAGACGAACCCACGGCGTCGGAGGGGATAGGGTGCGGGAGGGAAGAGCAAGGAGCGATAAGACGAACCCACGGCGTCGGAGGGGGTAGGGTGCGGGAGGGAAGAGCAAGGAGCGATTAGACGAACCCACGGCGTCGGAGGGAATAGGGTGCGGGAGGGAAGATCAAGGAGCGATAAGACAAATCCACGGCGTCGGAGGGGGTAGGGGGCGACAGGAGGATACCCTTGATATCCGGGGAAGTTCTTGACACATGGAATTTGTACTAAACACAGGCTTGCACTGTATGCGTAGGAGGGGGGTTGGGGGGTGGGGGGCAATATGTGTGAGGCTCTTTGACAAAATCATCGATTGTACTAAAAGTCCTTTTTCTCTTTTATTAAAAAAATGCCCTAATCTAAATCAGAATTACATCCACACGCACACGTGTTCACAGTATTTCATGGTTAATAAATCCATTACTGGACAACACTCACCTACGGCTGAATAATGAGAAAGTTAAAATGTTTATACAGAACTTGGCGGCTGCTAAAAAGTTAACCCTCACCAACTAACCATAAATACGCGGCCTTATCAATCCATAATCGGGGGGTGGGGGGGGGGGGTGGGGTGAATAGATTCGCGGATCGCCAGATTCGGCCCGAAATTGTCACGGACTGCGATAAGCTCTTAGTAAAAAAAAACTATGGCTACGTACAATATACATCTGAAAAATCAGAAGTCAAGTCAGAACCATAAGACTATTCTATGTTGTGCTTTTTATAGCTGTGACTATAGCTGACTATTCTATGCCGTGATTGTTATAGCTGTGACTATAGCTGACTATTCTATGCTGTGCTTGATATAGCTGTGACTATAGCTGACTATTCTATGCCGTTCTTGTTATAGCTGTGACTATAGCTGACTATTCTATGCTGTGTTTGTTATAGCTATGACTATAGCTGACTATTCTATGCTGTGCTTGATATAGCTGTGACTATAGATGACTATTCTATGCTGTGGTTGATATAGCTGTGACTATAGCTGACTATTCTATGCTGTGCTTGTTATAGCTGTGACTATAGCTGACTAATCTATGCCGTGCTTGTTATAGCTGTGACTATAGCTGACTATTCTATTTCGTGCTTGTTATAGCTGTGACTATAGCTGACTATTCTATGCTGTGCTTGTTATAGCTGTGACTATAGCTGACTATTCTATTTCGTGCTTGTTATAGCTGTGACTATAGCTGACTATTCTATGCCGTGCTCGTTATAGCTGTGACTATAGCTGACTATTCTATGCCGTGCTTGTTATAGCTGTGACTATAGTTGACAATTCTATGCCGTGCTTGTTATAGCTGTGACTATAGCTGACTATTCTATTTCGTGCTTGTTATAGCTGTGACTATAGCTGACTATTCTATGCTGTGCTTGATATAGCTGTGACTATAGATGACTATTCTATGCTGTGGTTGATATAGCTGTGACTATAGCTGACTATTCTATGCTGTGCTTGTTATAGCTGTGACTATAGCTGACTATTCTATGCTGTGCTTGTTATAGCTATGACTATAGCTGACTATTCTATGCTGTGCTTGATATAGCTGTGACTATAGCTGACTATTCTATGCCGTGCTGGTTATAGCTGTGACTATAGCTGACTATTCTATGCTGTGCTCGTTATAGCTGTGACTATAGCTGACTATTCTATGCCGTGCTGGTTATAGCTGTGACTATAGCTGACTATTCTACGCCGTGCTTGTTATCGCTGTGACTATAGCTGACTATTCTACGCCGTGCTGGTTATAGCTGTGACTATAGCTGACTATTCTATGCTGTGCTTGATATAGCTGTGACTATAGCTGACTATTCTATGCTATGCTTGTTATAGCTGTGACTATAGCTGACTATTCTATGCCGTGCTGGTTATAGCTGTGACTAAAGCTGACTATTCTATGCTGTGCTTGTTATAGCTGTGACTATAGCTGACTATTCTATGCTGTGCTTGTTATAGCTGTGACTATAGCTGACTATTCTATGCCGTGCTGGTTATAGCTGTGACTATAGCTGACTATTCTATGCTGTGCTTGTTATAGCTGTGACTATAGCTGACTATTCTATGCCGTGCTTGTTATAGCTGTGACTATGGCTGACTATTCTATGCTGTGTTGGTTATAGCTTTGTTCAGTGTGGCGGTTTGAATAGCTGTGTTAAGTGTTCAGTATGCCAGTTTTGTGTTCAGTACTTCCAGTGGAGCAGATCTTGATAATTAGCCGCAGGGCGCTTCTCAAATGTCTGATATGCGTTGCTTTGCGCATGCTCAGAATCTTTTTGTTTGGCAGCATCATGTGGGGGGCCCGCGACAGGCTTCAGGGACTCGTATGTAGATGATTGGCCCACCTCCTCGTAAGTGTGGTCCGAGTCTGCCGCCCTCGGTGTCATTTCAATGGGGTTGTCATAGCAGTGATCCGCATCATCAGCCTTGATACCTTCGGTGGAATGAATACGTTTTCTGTTTTCCATGTATTTGCGCACGCGCCAGGAGATGAGACCGATGATTATGAGGCCACCCGCGGAGCAAGCAGAGACTATGGTTACTATGGTAACAGTGCCTGAGGCCTGCTTGGCTGGCTTTTTACCTGGAATAAAATAAAAAATTGTTTCGATGTTACTTTTACGCAACTATTGTCAAGTGACTGACATAATAATTTCTATTGAGAGCTCAAAGGAATGTCGCGTAAGCACTTTCCCAACAAAAGGGCATCGAAATTTTACATGGTATCTCATGTCCCATTTACTTCGTTGACACCATTGCCTGAATGGCCAATTACTATTTATGCTAAGGATTTAAAGCATCTGCTTTACCTCAAAGAACTTCTTTTGTCGCTTTGATCAATATTATCATTTTAAGAACTCCAAGCATCTGCTTACATCAAAGAGATCCTTTCATCTTCCTAAATTATATTTTCCAACACCCGTCCTTTTCGCAAAGGGACCGGCTTTCACCTTTTCCGGCACAAAGAAAATTACTTTGTAATAGTCAGCTATAGTCACAGCTATAACGAGCACAGCATAGAATATTCAGCTATAGTGACAGCTATAACAAGCACAGCATAGAATTGTCAGCTATAGTCACAGCTATAACAGGCACGGCATAGAATAGTCAGCTATAGTCACAGCTATATCAAGCACAGCATAGAATAGTCAGCTATAGTCACAGCTATAACAAGCACGGCAAAGAATAGTCAGCTATAGTCACAGCTATAACAAGCACAGCATAGAATAGTCAGCTATAGTCACAGCTATAACAAGCACAGCATAGAATAGTCAGCTATAGTCACAGCTATAACAAGCACGGCATAGAATAGTCAGCTATAGTCACAGCTATAACAGGCACAGCATAGAATAGTCAGCTATAGTCACAGCTATAACAAGCACAGCATAGAATAGTCAGCTATAGTCACAGCTATAACAAGCACGGCATAGAATAGTCAGCCATAGTCACAGCTATAACAAGCACGGCATAGAATAGTCAGCTAAAGTCACAGCTATATCAAGCACAGCATAGAATAGTCAGCTATAGTCACAGCTATATCAAGCACAGCAAAGAATAGTCAGCTATAGTCACAGCTATAACCAGTATGGCATAGAATAGTCAACTATAGTCACAGCTATAACCAGTATGGCATAGAATAGTCAGCTATAGTCACAGCGATAACAAGCACAGCATAGAATAGTCAGCTATAGTCACAGCTATATCAAGCACAGCATAGAATAGTCAGCTATAGTCACAGCTATATCAAGCACAGCAAAGAATAGTCAGCTATAGTCACAGCTATAACCAGTATGGCATAGAATAGTCAACTATAGTCACAGCTATAACCAGTATGGCATAGAATAGTCAGCTATAGTCACAGCGATAACAAGCACAGCATAGAATAGTCAGCTGTAGTCACAGCTATATCAAGCACAGCATAGAATAGTCAGCTATAGTCACAGCTATATCAAGCACAGCATAGAATAGTCAGCTATAGTCACAGCTATAACAAGCACAGCATAGAATAGTCAGCTATAGTCACAGCTATAACAAGCACAGCATAGAATAGTCAGCTATAGTCACAGCTATAACAAGCACAGCATAGAATAGTCAGCTATAGTAACAGCTATAACAAGCACGGCATAGAATAGTCAGCTATAGTCACAGCTATAACCAGCACGGCATAGAATAGTCAGCTATAGTCACAGCGATAACAAGCACGGCGTAGAATAGTCAGCTATAGTCACAGCTATAACCAGCACGGCATAGAATAGTCAGCTATAGTCACAGCTATAACGAGCACAGCATAGAATAGTCAGCTATAGTCACAGCTATAACCAGCACGGCATAGAATAGTCAGCTATAGTCACAGCTATATCAAGCACAGCATAGAATAGTCAGCTATAGTCATAGCTATAACAAGCACAGCATAGAATAGTCAGCTATAGTCACAGCTATAACAAGCACAGCATAGAATAGTCAGCTATAGTCACAGCTATATCAACCACAGCATAGAATAGTCATCTATAGTCACAGCTATATCAAGCACGGCATAGAATAGTCAGCTATAGTCACAGCTATAACAAGCACGGCATAGAATAGTCAGCTATAGTCACAGCTATATCCAGTATGGCATAGAATAGTCAGCTATAGTCACAGCTATAACCAGTATGGCATAGAATAGTCAGCTATAGTCACAGCTATAACCAGTAAGGCATAGAATAGTCAGCTATAGTCAATGCCATAACAAGCACAGCATAGAATAGTCAGCTATAGTCACTGCCATAACAAGCACAGCATAGAATAGTCAGCTATAGTCACAGATATAACAAGCACAGCATAGAATAGTCAGCTATAGTCACAGCTATAACCAGTATAGAATAGTCAGCTATAGTCACATAGAATAGTCAGCTATAGTCACAGCTATAGCAAGCACGGCATAGAATAGTCAGCTAAAGTCACAGCTACAACAAGCACAGCATAGAATAGTCAGCTATAGTCACAGCTATACGGTTCAATAGGAAGTGCACGCATAAAAAGGGAGGCAGAGAAAGGTAGAATTAGAGCAGACGACCCGGAGGAACCAGGACTGACGGAATTAAGCAAGTACCATCTACGCTGTTATCTTGTTTACGTTGTCGCGAACCCCCCGTGACATTACAATGACTTATTATAACCGAGCTATCAGATGCCTGGGCGGAACAGACGAGAACGCTGGCATTATGAAGCTTCGAGACCCTGAACTTATGTAAGAACTTGAGCGCGAGCGTGAAAACCAGTCGAACGTAAACGCAAGAAAAATCCTTCGCTTGCACCTGTTGCACTTAGCTCGAGTGTAGGCAAGTTATTCTCCGTAAATTTTAACACCTTATGTCATTTTAGGTTATTTACCTTGAATCGGATAATTTGGGCATTAAGCCAAACGACTCCTGGATTTGTTTAAGAGATGACTTTGGGGTAAACCAATTTTAGGGTGGTAATATCACAAGGCAACTTTACGAAAGTTTTACGTCCAAACTTATTTATGTTAATATAACCTGTGAAAAGTGGTCTAGAAAAGGATTTCATTTCGAGATGATGATAGTCGTACCGGTACAATATGGGGTCTTTTTTTGTTTTTAAAATTTTATGGTAGATATTTTTGGTTTTGACATTTTGGTCTATTATGATGAATGATAATGAGACTTACCCATGCCTGGAAGAGTATCGGTAGGAGTTTGTGTCGTAGGACCAGATGGTGTTCTCTCTTGAGCTTAAATATCAATCAGGACTAACATTATAGCAGATACTAAAGGATAACTCGCCCTCGAATATACGAGACAGACAGACAGAAGGACAAGAAAACGGATGGTCATTACCATTTGTGCGGTCACGGTCTTGTGTGCTCTGTGGTCGAGTTGTTGTTACAGGGGCTGTACAAAAAAGTAATTAAGCAGTAATAGATATTCATTACTTAATAAAATGGATCAGATATCTATATATACGCCGTTTAACTTAGCCTTGGTACCTATACACGTCTTCCCGTCGCCAATAAGACAGTCAGGACACGATCGACACAACACACCATCCGGGATTTCTCTGCACTTAACTCCTGGGTAACACGTGTCTTCGCCACAAATTCGCTCTTTCTCATCACATAGGGCGCCTTTATAGCCCACGTGACATCGGCAAGTGTAGTTGTTTATTCCATCGATACATGTTCCTGAGAATGAATGATCAAAATTTCAACAACAATTGTCGAGCCCCGATAACGGATCCTCCAAAAGAAATGTGGAAACATTGGGTTATCGGGGTGTTGTTCGAATGAAGATGTTCGAATAACAGAGTGTTCTTGTTACCGTGGGTTCGGGTTTCTGGGTATTCGGGTTACTGGGTGTTCGAGTTATTGAGGATTCGGGTTATTGAGGGTTCGGGTTACAGGATGTTCGAGTTTTTGAGTTTTCGGGTTACTGGATGTTCGAGTTATTAAGGATTCGGGTTACTGGGTGTTCGGGTTATTTAGGGTTCGGGTTACTGAGTGTTCGGGTTATTGAGGGTTCGGGTTACTGGGTGTTCGGGTTATTGAGGGTTCGGGTTACTTGGTGTTCGGGTTATTGAGGATTCGGGTTACTGGGTGTTCGGGTTATTGAGGGTTCAGGTTACTGGGTGTTCGGGTTATAGAGACCAAAAATCCTCGATTTTTATACCCTACCAAAGACCTAAGGCTAAAATTACATACCCTACCGCTCAAAATTATACCCAATAAGTCGTGATTAAAGCGGAAATTCACTGTCAATCAAATGGTGTTTAAATAAATTGTCTTTTTCGGTTAATGCGGCAATGTGTGTATTGGTCAGCCATACTGACAACATTGTCCACTCTATCAGAGACCTAACAAGAGAACAAGCAAAAAGCGAAAAAAAGATACCCTATCGTAGACCTCAAGAGCCCAAACACCCTACCCTAAAGGGCGGCACATACCCGTATACCAAATATGAGGGAGTACCCACCCCCCCTCCGGGCTAGCTTTCTTGTTTTTTCCACGCCGTTTGCGCTACTCGATCGAGCCACTGTGAAAATATAAGCGCTTTATTTTCTTCACAAACGTTTTGCTAACTTTCAATACATCTGCGATTTTCGTGTTATTCAAGCCAACCTGAACGAGCAAGTAAATAACTCTCCAACGAAGAGCAAGTGGGTAACTTCGAACCATTTCGATCAGTAATGGCGGCTTTCCGTTTCAGGTACCGGCTCCATTTGATTGACGGCTGAGAATCGCCAATTGCCAATCGCCGATTAAGCTCCGGTGGTCGCGTAACAATGCATACAGTGGTAAAACCCGATAAAAGGCAATAGCTCTTTCAAACGTCATTAATTATTCAATAGCTATTTTGCCAATCTGGTGAACGGTTCTGGTCACAAGAATGGAACTATTCTTGCGAGACTCGAAAAGCGTGACCAAATAGGTTTCATTCCCTGGAAAAAGCGGAGTTGAATAAAAGTGAGTTTTGAATGTTTTCACTACATAAACCATTACATTTACTACTCAACTAACATTACTCGATTAAAAGTTTTTTTATTATTAATAAGTACATGCTAGATCAAATATGATCGCTCATGCAAACGTGATATTTTAATATCGTGCAAACGTGCTACACACAAACATGGTAACTAAAATATACCATAAAGAATGGGGGTAATGGTGACAAATGATTCACAAGATTACCACCTCGCCATCATTTCACGGGCTTTCGCCTTACCGTTGACACAAAGGCTAGGTTGGCAATCATCAATGTCACTTTCGCATCGGCTTCCGTTGAATCCCGCAGGGCAGGCGCACTCGTACTGGCCAGATCCCCGTGGGTGGTAGGGGTGGGGATGGCATGTTCCCCCGTGTTGGCACGGGCACTCCATCGCCTTTACAGTAACTGTCGTTGTATCGCTGGCGTTGCACTCATCGGTGGCTACGAATTTGAACGTCTTGCTGTCGGAGGTTGTCATGGTGATGTTCAGTTGTCCATCTGGCGTGAACACGTAGCCCTGCGCGTCGGTGTTGGCAAGGGAGTACGTAACGGGACGGTTATCTGGATCCAGAGCTTCAATCTGAAGCGATAACATCTCTCCAACTAATGCGAATTGAACTGGAAGTGTGGTGAAAACAGGCGGGGAATTAACTGAAAAAGATATTTAAGTAATATTTAGTCAATATAAAATTGCCACTTCATTGAAATAGCCAGTGTTTTCATTATCAAATTTAAAAAAGAAAGTAAAAACTAAAGTTCAAACTTCGGACACCGTTTTTGTTCTTGACTTCTTCGCTTCGAATGCATGTATCCGTAAAGTGTTGCCTTGCGTAAATAGCGCCACAAAATCACGTATTCCATTTTGTAGCATTTTGAATTCTAAATTATTCAAACTATTTACTTCAAAGTGTGTGATGACCATGAATCACTGGCTGAAAGATTCCTCTATCGTTTTCACCATTACGCTTGTTCCATGTAAACTGACTATTTGCGTTTCACAATTACGCTTGTTCCATGTAAACTGACTGTTTGCGTTCCAGCATTACGCCTGTTCCATGTAAACTGACTGTTTGCGTTTTACAATTACGCCTGTTCCATGTAAACTGGCTCTTTGCGTTTTACAATTACGCCTGTTCCATGAAAACTGACTGTTTGCGATTTACCTTTAAGCCTGTTTCATGTAAAGTGACTGTTTATGTTTAACCTTTACGCCTGTTCCATGTAAACTGGCTCTTTGCGTTTTACCTTTACGCCTGTTCCATGTAAACTGACTGTTTGTGTTTTACCTTAAAGCCTGTTCAATGAAAACTGACTGTTTGCGTTTTACCTTTACGCCTGTTCCATGTAAAAATGACTGTTTGCGTTTTACCTTTACGCCTGTTCCCTGTAAACTGGCTGTTTGCGTTTTACCTTTACGCGTATTCCATGTAAACTGGCTCTTTGCGTTCTACATTTAGGCCTGTTCCATGTAAACTGGCGCTTTGCGTTCTACATTTACGCTTGTTCCATGTAAACTGACTGTTTGTGTTTTACCTTAACGCCTGTTCCATTTAAACTGACTGTTTGCGTTTTACCTTAACGCCTGTTCCATGAAAACTGACTGTTTGCGTTTTACCTTTACGCCTGTTCCATGTAAAAAATGACTGTTTGCGTTTTACCTTTACGCCTGTCCCATGTAAACTGACTGTTTGTGTTTTACCTTAACGCCTGTTCCATTTAAACTGACTGTTTGCGTTTTACCTTTACACCTGTTCCATGATAACTGACTGTTTGCGTTTTAGCTTTACGCCTGTTTCATGTAAAAATGACTGTTTGCGTTTTACCTTTACGCCTGTTCCATGTAAACTGACTATTTGCGTTTCACAATTACGCTTGTTCCATGTAAACTGATTGTTTGCGTTCCAGCATTACGCCTGTTCCATGTAAACTGACTGTTTGCGTTTTACAATTACGCCTGTTCCATGTAAACTGGCTCTTTGCGTTTTTCCTTTACGCCTGTTCCATGAAAACTGACTGTTTGCGATTTACCTTTAAGCCTGTTTCATGTAAAGTGACTGTTTATGTTTAACCTTTACGCCTGTTCCATGTAAACTGGCTCTTTGCGTTTTACCTTTACGCCTGTTCCATGTAAACTGACTGTTTGTGTTTTACCTTAAAGCCTGTTCCATGAAAACTGACTGTTTGCGTTTTACCTTTACGCCTGTTCCATGTAAAAATGACTGTTTGCGTTTTACCTTTACGCCTGTTCCCTGTAAACTGGCTGTTTGCGTTTTACCTTTACGCGTATTCCATGTAAACTGGCTCTTTGCGTTCTACATTTAGGCCTGTTCCATGTAAACTGGCGCTTTGCGTTCTACATTTACGCTTGTTCCATGTAAACTGACTGTTTGTGTTTTACCTTAACGCCTGTTCCATGAAAACTGACTGTTGGCGTTTTACCTTTACGCCTGTTCCATGTAAAAATGACTGTTTGCGTTTTACCTTTACGCCTGTTCCATGTAAACTGACTGTTTGTGTTTTACCTTAACGCCTGTTCCATTTAAACTGACTGTTTGCGTTTTACCTTTACACCTGTTCCATGAAAACTGACTGTTTGCGTTTTAGCTTTACGCCTGTTTCATGTAAAAATGACTGTTTGCGTTTTACCTTTACGCCTGTTATATGTAAACTGACTGTTTGCGTTTTACCTTTACGCGTGTTCCATGTAAACTGTTTGCGTTTTACCTTTAGGCCTGTTCCATGTAAACTGGTGCTTTGCGTTCTACATTTACGCTTGTTCCATGTAAACTGACTGTTTGTGTTTTACCTTAACGCCTGTTACATTTAAACTGACTGTTTGCGTTTTACCTTAACGCCTGTTCCATGAAAACTGACTGTTTGCGTTTTACCTTTACGCCTGTTCCATGTAAAAATGACTGTTTGCGTTTTACCTTTACGCCTGTTCCATGTAAACTGACTGTTTGTGTTTTACCTTAACGCTTGTTCCATTTAAACTGACTGTTTGCGTTTTACCTTTACACCTGTTCCATGAAAACTGACTGTTTGCGTTTTAGCTTTTCGCCTGTTTCATGTAAAAATGACTGTTTGCGTTTTACCTTTACGCCTGTTATATGTAAACTGACTGTTTGCGTTTTACCTTTACGCGTGTTCCATGTAAACTGTTTGCGTTTTACCTTTAGGCCTGTTCCATGTAAACTGGCGCTTTGCGTTCTACATTTACGCTTGTTCCATGTAAACTGACTGTTTGTGTTTTACCTTAACGCCTGTTCCATTTAAACTGACTGTTTGCGTTTTACCTTTACGCCTGTTCCATGAAAACTGACTGTTTGCGTTTTACCTTTACGCCTGTTCCATGTAAAAATGACTGTTTGCGTTTTACCTTTACGCCTGTTCCATGTAAACTGACTGTCTGTGCTTTACCTTAACGCCTGTCCCATTTAAACTGACTGTTTGCGTTTTACCTTTACACCTGTTCCATGAAAACTGACTGTTTGCGTTTTAGCTTTACGCCTGTTTCATGTAAAAATGACTGTTTGCGTTTTACCTTTACGCCTGTTCCATGTAAACTGACTGTTTGCGTTTTACCTTTACGCGTGTTCCATGTAAACTGTTTGCGTTTTACATTTAGGCCTGTTCCATGTAAACTGGCTCTTTGAGTTCTACATTTACGCCTGTTCCATGTAAATTTGCTCTTTGCGTTTTACCTTTACGCCTGTTCCATGTAAACTGGCTCTTTCCATTTTACCTTTACGCCGACTCCATGTAAATTGGCTGGTATCTGGCTGGCATTGACGACACCACTCGTTCGGTTTAGCATCGTTTTGCGCGAAACAGTGGCCATTGAGTCATGCTAAAACATTGAGATGATAATGAAACGTTCATGGGAATCAGTTTAAGGCATATCGGCGAAAAGGGGACACAAGACGGCGTATTTAGGGACGAGCTAGGTGCTATGCTCGATTGATGCAAGGGAGCACGGCAGAATGTGCTTCATTAAACGCGCGATTGAGATTATTACGAAAATTAACCACTTTGTTATGGAATCTGGGTAAACCCCAAGAGTCGAAAGTCAGAGACTCGAGACTTATAGGCCGAAAGTCGGAAAGATATCTAAAATATCGAAGAGTTTTACTTTTCCTCGCTCATGAATTTTATTTTTACTTTAAAACATATTTCAGATATCTTGTTCGACTCTCGGCCTATCAGTCTCGACTCTAGGGGTTTACCCAGACTCCTTTGTTATGCAACGCGTCATGTGTGTTTGTTTTGTTTTGTTATCAGTAGCGCTGTTGGGGGTGTGGGACTCGGATTATGAAGTGGATTATGTTTGTCAACTGTGTCTTTGTTCGTATCATCGGCCCGAAGATATTGGATACGCGTAATGTCGACACGAAGTGCCGACGAAGGATGCACGATGTGCATCTTCCTCTCTTCGGGAAGCATTCGTTAAATAGGAACACATTTTGCCGTGCTCCCTTGATTGATGTGCTTATTTTTTTATGTTTGTTAATTCCTTCTGTCTATTGGTATTAGTAAATCTATCAATATGATGGGGGGGGGGGGGGGGGTCTGTCCCTTACTCGGTGGAAAAAAATAGTTTTCGTGTTATAGATTGTGCCATTCTATAGGATTGTAATCAAGTTAACGGGATTGTCGAGTTATCGAGGCCTAGATCCCTCGGATGATATCAAACTCTCACACTTTGACAAATTCATAAATCTAAGTCTGAACTTTTTAGAATATTTTTCAATCACTTTTTATAGGTGGTGATATTCGGGATATATTTCCCAGGGGGGGAGGGGAAGGGGGCGTTCGTATACATACCCTGAGGACACAAGTGCCTGTCTTGCTGCACCTCATACAGACGGAGTCGTACGATATAAACCTCATCTTCTCCAGACTGGCGTCGATCTTGTTGTTGGAGATCCTAATGTACAGTCCTCCCGCGGGGGTCCCGAGATTTTCGTAGTCCCCTATCTTCGTTGGAGGGTCCGGAAGGCTGCATTTGACCCCAAATAAGTCAAACTGTTCGCCTTGTAGCTCGTGTGGTGATGAGTTTGGTGTCCAGTTGTTGCCATACACCTGATATGAGATCAATCACAGTTTAGAAACTGACAACGGGACTGTGAGATAAACCAAACTTATTTTTTTCACCTTGAATTCGGTTGCGTGACATGTGAGATTCTCTGAAGGTATAAATCCATCACCAAAGATGTTGGTCTTCTTGTATGGCCTCCTTCTAATGTCACACAGACCCACATCGTGAATCCTAGGAGAACCATCGACTTTAATCACACATCGAGAAGATAAATACTGTTGTTTTTGTCATTGTTGATAATGGTGAAGATAGTAATGAACGCTGGCAAGGAAGAGGAAGAGGACGAAGATAATGATGAAGATAATGATATTGACAATGGTTACGACGACGATGATAAGGATGATGATGATAATGATGATGATGGTGATGGTGATGGTGATGGTGATGGTGATGGTGATGGTGATGGTGATTACGATGTTGATGATGACGGCAAAGAAGATACGTGATGGTGATGGTGATGGTGATGGTGATGGTGATGGTGATGGTGATGGTGATGGTGATTATGATTATGATGATTACGATGTTGATGATGACGGCAAAGAAGACACGTGATTATGATGACTGTCCAGTTTCAGCCATATTGCCTTGGTCATGAGGATATTGTTTGAGGGTCATTACCATATTGTTTGAAGGTCATTACCATATTGTTTGAGGGTTATTACCATATTGTTTGAGGGTCATAATCATATTGTTTGAGGGTCATTACCATATTGTTTGAGGGTCATTACGATATTCTCTCAGTCATAGACTTCGCCTCTCGGTCTTCTCTCTCTATTACTGCAGTTTGACATATAAAGCGCGTACACAGTACACAGGGGGATGCGCAGGGTGCGTGCGCACCCCCCTTGGCGGCCAAAAAGTGGGCCATTTCTTATTAAGGAATCTTCAAATACTTTGCTTTTTTTCAGATGATACCTATTGCTGCGCACCCCTCTCGGCAAATCCTGGGTACTTGGCTGCATATTCTGTGTACTCTCGCAAACGACTGTAACTAAATCGCCTTCTGGTTTCTGCCATTCAATCCTTAGAGCGTTTCAGCTGGCCAGCACTGAAATGGTTTCCAACCACGCCACCTCCCCTTAAGGCGCTGACCAATCAAACAGCACCAAATTCCGTTACATTGAATCATGGAGGCCAAAAGGCGATTTAGCAGTTGGAATTCGTTGACACGAGTTCGCCAATATTGAAAACTGCAGAAATGATACGGAAACGATGAGTTGTTCACCTACCCTAGAAGTTCTGGTACTGTGTTGATTGACATGTTACCGTTTGTTCACCTACCCAAGAAGTTCTGGTACTGTGTTGATTGACAAGTTACCGTTTGTTCACTACCCAAGAAGTTCTGGTACTGTGTCGATTGACATGTTACCGGTTGTTCACCTACCCAAGAAGTTCTGGTACTGTATTGATTGACAAGGAGCAGTCTAGTGATGTGAAACCTTCTTCGCAGATACAAGTGCTGTTTGAGCAGTTGCCATGGTTACTGCACTCGTTAGGGCAAAGGTTTTCTACGATATCTGAAAATAATGATGATGAAAAAAGAGCTTATTGATATGGTGAAGATGATTGTTGATATGAAATATTTGAATAGTAATCCTCTAACAAATTTACCTTTGCATAGACCAAAATAAATCCGGGCAGAAAAAGTATTCATTGTATAATCTTGTCTAATCTTGGATGACTCAAACAAACTGAATTTGTGTAGCATATAATTTGAGAAACAAAAATTACAAGTCAAAGTAACAGCTACAAAGTACCGATCTATCCAATCTATCCATCCGTCCGTCCGTCCGTCCGTCCGTCCGTCCGTCCGTCCGTCCGTCTGTCTGTCTGTCTGTCTGTCTGTCTGTCTGTCTGTCTGTCTGTCTGTCTGTCTGTCTGTCTGTCTGTCTGTCTGTCTGTCTGTCTGTCTGTCTGTCTGTCTGTCTCTATGTATGTCCGTCCGTCTGTCCGTCCGTCCGGCCGGCCGTCCGTCTGTCCGTCTGTCTGTCTTGTATTGGTGCGCTAACTGTACGTTGTGTGCAAAGGCTTTGCGTTTACCTGCGGGGGGTTCCGATGGGTTGCCCTCAGCATTCTTGGTGTAGAGCGTCAGGTTGTTGTAAGCCTCGTCTTGGCAGCCGCTCTTCAATGATTCCAGGGCCGACACAGCGAAACCGGCATTTCCTGTTACCTGGTGCATGGGTTATAACACGTTAATAATACAACTCCACGAAGTTCCGTGTCAATCTGTGTCTATGGTCTGCGCGCTGCGTGGAACTGAAAACTCGCGATTTTAGGGACTTTAATAAATAAAATGCATCACGCGGCACTGGAGAAGAAATAATAGAATAGAAGTGGGTAATTTTGGTTACTATAAATTTATGCAAAAGTATTATGCACCAGTTGACTTTTGACTTACTGTAAAGTAGGTTTCGGGAATTCGATTATGATCTTTGGATGAAAAAATGCAGTAGCAGTATTGTAAGAGGATTCAGTGCCTTGGATTAACTGTAATGCCAGTATCAAATGACAATTACCATGAGATCAAAAATGCAGCTCTGCAAAGTCGATGCGGCATCCACATTCGGCAAAGCACTGCAACTCTTTCCGACGACAGTGTCTTCGATGAGTGTTTTGCAGAGGCGTGTCGCATTTTGTCTTGTCATCCTATCCATCTCGATACTTCGTCTGGCTCGGATCCTGCTCTTAGCGTATCGTTCATTGTGTTCGTCTGTGAAATAGTCAGCGTCCTGCTGGTCCATGCTGAAATCACTGTACGTCTCACCCTGCCCTTCAAACTGATCTGGAGGTACCTCCACCCCTGGGGGGTTCTGTGGGTAGATGATTTCCGAGAGTTGTTTACAATCCTCCACTCTAGTTTCTCCGCATGCGCAGAACGTTTTCTCCATGATCTGGTCTGGGAGATGGTTGGACGGCAGAATGTGGAAGTAGCTTTCATGCGGTTGCTTTCTAGGCACATACAGTCGATCCCATTAACGTTGTACAAGAGAATAGACGATTAAAATGTCCATTCAAGATATTCAAGATATCTCCCATGCGTAACGGTGGGGCTGGGTTGAAGATTTACAGGGGTGGATCTAGCTTTTTGCCCCAAAAAAGGATGCTCCCATACTTAAAATCCCTACAATCACATACAATATTCGACACAGTATTCGACACACACACAAATAGATCACTACAATCACATACAATATTCGAAACACACACACACACACGCACGCACGCACACACACACAGACACACACACACAAATAGATCACTACAATCACATACAATATTCGACACACACGCAAATAGATGTGCCCGCTAACAGACCATTTGATGGACTTCCAAGTGATACTTTGTCTTTTAGAGCAAAAAGGTTTGGAGCTAGAACATTGAAAAAACCTGATAAACTTTTTTCGGGAGTGCGTAAATAGCAGTGTTTCCGAAAAAAAAAAATGTTTCATGAGTTTTCCGTAAGCCACTCAACAATCAGTCATTTAGAAAAAGATGCAAGCCAGCTTGAGAATCCCATCTGAATCATTTTGGTACTTTTAATCATCCGCCTGACATATTAACAGAATATTATATTACCAAAATGGCCCAGGTAAAACTAAAAACTTTGAGCGCAAAATAAGTTGAGTACACCATGGTCTCTTGGTACAAATACTATAGGAAAGTTCACAAGCATCAATATCTCTGAGATCTGTAACACTACCTCCAACTTAGTCCAAATCTTGTCGCATCCGCATGTGAATGGCCATCGCCTCCGTGTTGAAACTCGTCGTTTGAGTCACCATTCATGTTTCCACAGAGTCCGCGAATGCTGTTTGACTTCTTGAAAGCATTCACTTTGATATTCATTCCCCAGTCGAACCTTATGGCCTCGACCTTCGTGCCAGAAGGGAGAAGTACCTACAAAAAGGTCAAAATGAAGTTTCTTACGTAAACGCCTAGGAGCACGCAAGCACAATTTTCATCATAAAGTAGACGGGGGTGTCGTCCTATTTTAGGGTATAACATTCTACTAGGTACTAAACCGTAGGTGTTTAAAGATTCTTCCTATTCTTCTATCCACTGAAGATTCTCAGCCTAGATGAAAATACGCGAAAGTCGTCAGAAAAATGGTGTGCTTGATACCAATGGATAAAATTAGTACAGCGGTAACTATGGTTAACACAGGAAACCCGGTAAGATCGCCAGAACACAGGACACCCAGTAAAAACGGGGAGAGTGTGTGGGGAGTTGGGTGGGGAGGGGGGTCGCTAGCTTCAACACAGGGAACCAAGTTAGTACGTCAGGGGCAATGGTTAACACAGGAAAACCGTAAGGAACACTGGGGGTAAGAGTAGACACAGGAAAACCGGTAAGAAGGCCGGGGGGCTAAGGTCAACACAGGAATCCTGGTAAGACGGCCGGGGGCTAAGGTCAAACACAGGAAACCCGGTAAGGAGGCCGGGGGGCTAAGGTCAAACACAGGAAACCCGGTAAGAAGGCCGGGGGGCTAAGGTCAACACAGGAATCCTGGTAAGACGGCCGGGGGGCTAAGGTCAACACAGGAAACATGGTAAGGAGGCCGGGGGGCTAAGGTCAAACACAGGAATCCTGGTAAGAAGGCCGGGGGGGCTAAGGCCAAACACAGGAAACCCAGTAAGAAGGCCGGGGGGCTAAGGTCAAAGACAGGAATCCCGGTAAGAAGGCAGGGGGGCTAAGGTCAAACACAGGAAACCCGGTAAGGAGGCAGTCAAACACAGGAAACCCGGTAAGGAGGCCGGGGGGCTAAGGTCAAAACAGGAATCCTGGTAAGAAGGCCGGGGGGCTAAGGTCCTACACAGGAAACCCGGTAAGAAGGCCTGGGGGGCTAAGGTCAAACACAGGAAACCCGGTAAGAAGGCCGGGGGGCTAAGGTCAAACACAGGAAACTCGGAAAGAAGGCCGGGGGGCTAAGGTCAATTACAGGAAACCCGGTAAGAAGGCCGGGGGGCTAAGGTCAAAGACAGGAATCCCGGTAAGAAGGCCGGGGGGCTAAGGTCAGACACAGGAAACCCGGTGAGGAGGCAGGGGGCTAAGGTCAAACACAGGAAACCCGGTAAGGAGGCCGGGGGGCTAAGGTCAACACAGGAATCCTGGTAAGAAGGCCGGGGGGCTAAGGTCAAACACAGGAAACCCGGTAAGAAGGCCTGGGGGGCTAAGGTCAAACACAGGAAACCCGGTAAGAAGGCCTGGGGGGCTAAGGTCAAACACAGGAAACCCGGTGAGGAGGCAGGGGGCTAAGGTCAAACACAGGAAACCCGGTAAGGAGGCCGGGGGGCTAAGGTCAACACAGGAATCCTGGTAAGAAGGCCGGGGGGCTAAGGTCAAAGACAGGAATCCCGGTAAGAAGGCCTGGGGGGCTAAGGTCAAACACAGGAAACCCGGTGAGGAGGCAGGGGGCTAAGGTCAAACACAGGAAACCCGGTAAGGAGGCCGGGGGGCTAAGGTCAACACAGGAATCCTGGTAAGAAGGCCGGGGGGCTAAGGTCAAACACAGGAAACCCGGTAAGAAGGCCTGGGGGGCTAAGGTCAAACACAGGAAACATGATAAGGAGGCCGGGGGGCTAAGGTCAAACACAGTAAAACCCGGTAAAGAGGCCGGAGGGACGGCTAAGGTCAAACACAAGAAACCCGGTAAGGAGGCCGGGGGGCTAAGGTCAAACACAGGAAACCCGGTAAGGAGGCCGGGGGACTAAGGTCAAACACAGGAATCCCGGTAAAAAGGCGAGGGGGGGGGGGTAGGCTGGGCAAGTATTGACCCAATAAGCACCAAGCCTCGGGCGTCAATGAGTAAAGTAATGACAAATATTTATTAACTTACAGTATGCGTTACTCGGCTGCCAGAGATCTGCCTGTAAATGTGTGTTCCGTTTGGTAGATGTCCGCTTGGTACACGGACGGTCATTGGCATGGGAGCATTGGCTTGGTGTTGCAATTGGGAGTTGCAGATTGACAGAATAATCACGTCATTTCTCTCCCGTATTGCTACTCCGCAGTTACAGGAGGCGCTACTATGCCAGCACGTCCACAGGCGCGTGTGCACCTACATGGGATACCAACAATGATGTCACGAAACGCACCCACTTTATTTTACTAGAAAACCTTAATCATCACCAGTTCACTTCCAGAGGGGCGACGAGGTATGGAGTAGAGGAGGTATGGAGTTTTTTTTATATCACACATTTTTATAATGTATGCTACAGAAGCATAAGCGCAATTTAGCTACGTTATTATAACGTTATTATAGGACATTAACACTGGTAGATATTAACGTCTATTAAATGCACGCGTATCAAATTAATATGAATTTTAGCATGACGTATTGAGATAAACTAAATAACGCGGATCCAAGAAGATGGCAGAATTGATTTCTTAATTTGCTGCTTGGAAATACTTTTCTCATGCCAAAAATAATGACGAGCTAGACCAAACACTATGTGAAGTTCCTTATTACTAAGCAGTATGGGTGATGTAGAAGGTATCAGAAGATTTCACCACATTAGATTGATGCATGACAAAAACAATGAGAAACAAAACAATAGAACGGAAATACAATAGGACTATGAGGTTATCCAGCCAATCCTGTTAGGGCTTACCAGCGTTCTTCTACACTTCACAGCAGTATTAACTATTTTGTTTTCGATCTTTAATGATTAGTATTAATCATCAGTATTAACTTTTCAAATTCGCGTTAACTTAAAAGTGGAGCTTTAGTTTCCCATAATAAGGTATATAGGTCCGCTACTAGCCTCAGTTGTGTTGCACTTTGAGAAGATCGCCTCTTAAAGCTAGTGGCTTAGAGTTGGCATTGGTTAGGTCCCTTAACCTTAGCAGTGTTCCATGTTCGGCGGGTATGGCATGAGAGAGTAGTTGTACATTGCAGCAAGAGACACACACCTCGAAGTGGTGGTCAGTATCAATGATATGACAAGAAAGAGTAGTTGTACATACCTCGGAGTGGTGGTCATTATCAATGATATGATAAGAAAGAGTAGTTGTACATACCTCGGTGTGGTGGTCAGTATCAATGATATGATAAGAAGGAGTAGTTGTACATACCTCGGTGTGGTGGTCAGTATCAATGATATGATAAGAAAGAGTAGTTGTACATACCTCGGTGTGGTGGTCATTATCAATGATATGATAAGAAAGAGTAGTTGTACATACCTCGGAGTGGTGATCAGTATCAATGATATGATAAGAAAGAGTAGTTGTACATACCTCGGTGTGGTGGTCATTATCAATGATATGATAAGAAAGAGTAGTTGTACATACCTCGGTGTGGTGATCAGTATCAATGATATGATAAGAAAGAGTAGTTGTACATACCTCGGTGTGGTGATCAGTATCAATGATATGATAAGAAAGAGTAGTTGTACATACCTCGGTGTGGTGATCAGTATCAATGATATGATAAGAAAGAGTAGTTGTACATACCTCGGTGTGGTGGTCATTATCAATGATATGACAAGAAAGAGTAGTTGTACATACCTCGGTGTGGTGGTCATTATCAATGATGTGATAAGAAAGAGTAGTTGTACATACCTCGGTGTGGTGGTCAGTATCAATGATATGATAAGAAAGAGTAGTTGTACATACCTCGGTGTGGTGATCAGTATCAATGATATGATAAGAAAGAGTAGTTGTACATACCTCGGTGTGGTGGTCATTATCAATGATATGATAAGAAAGAGTAGTTGTACATACCTCGGTGTGGTGGTCATTATCAATGATATGACAAGAAAGAGTAGTTGTACATACCTCGGTGTGGTGGTCATTATCAATGATGTGATAAGAAAGAGTAGTTGTACATACCTCGGTGTGGTGGTCAGTATCAATGATATGATAAGAAAGAGTAGTTGTACATACCTCGGTGTGGTGATCAGTATCAATGATATGATAAGAAAGAGTAGTTGTACATACCTCGGTGTGGTGGTCAGTATCAATGATATGACAAGAAAGAGTAGTTGTACATACCTCGGTGTGGTGGTCATTATCAATGATGTGATAAGAAAGAGTAGTTGTACATACCTCGGTGTGGTGGTCAGTATCAATGATATGATAAGAAAGAGTAGTTGTACATACCTCGGTGTGGTGATCAGTATCAATGATATGATAAGAAAGAGTAGTTGTACATACCTCGGTGTGGTGGTCATTATCAATGATGTGATAAGAAAGAGTAGTTGTACATACCTCGGTGTGGTGGTCAGTATCAATGATATGATAAGAAAGAGTAGTTGTACATACCTCGGTGTGGTGATCAGTATCAATGATATGATAAGAAAGAGTAGTTGTACATACCTCGGTGTGGTGGTCATTATCAATGATATGACAAGAAAGAGTAGTTGTACATACCTCGGTGTGGTGGTCATTATCAATGATGTGATAAGAAAGAGTAGTTGTACATACCTCGGTGTGGTGGTCAGTATCAATGATATGATAAGAAAGAGTAGTTGTACATACCTCGGTGTGGTGATCAGTATCAATGATATGATAAGAAAGAGTAGTTGTACATACCTCGGTGTGGTGATCATTATCAATGATATGATAAGAAGGAGTAGTTGTACATACCTCGGTGTGGTGGTCATTATCAATGATATGATAAGAAAGAGTAGTTGTACATACCTCGGAGTGGTGGTCAGTATCAATGATATGATAAGAAAGAGTAGTTGTACATACCTCGGTGTGGTGATCAGTATCAATGATATGATAAGAAAGAGTAGTTGTACATACCTCGGTGTGGTGGTCATTATCAATGATATGATAAGAAAGAGTAGTTGTACATACCTCGGTGTGGTGATCAGTATCAATGATATGATAAGAAAGAGTAGTTGTACATACCTCGGTGTGGTGGTCAGTATCAATGATATGATAAGAAAGAGTAGTTGTACATACCTCGGTGTGGTGGTCATTATCAATGATATGATAAGAAAGAGTAGTTGTACATACCTCGGTGTGGTGGTCATTATCAATGATATGATAAGAAAGAGTAGTTGTACATACCTCGGTGTGGTGGTCAGTATCAATGATATGACAAGAAAGAGTAGTTGTACATACCTCGGTGTGGTGGTCATTATCAATGATATGATAAGAAAGAGTAGTTGTACATACCTCGGTGTGGTGGTCAGTATCAATGATATGATAAGAAAGAGTAGTTGTACATACCTCGGTGTGGTGGTCATTATCAATGATATGATAAGAAAGAGTAGTTGTACATACCTCGGTGTGGTGGTCATTATCAATGATATGATAAGAAAGAGTAGTTGTACATACCTCGGTGTGGTGGTCATTATCAATGATATGATAAGAAAGAGTAGTTGTACATACCTCGGTGTGGTGGTCAGTATCAATGATATGACAAGAAAGAGTAGTTGTACATACCTCGGTGTGGTGGTCAGTATCAATGATATGATAAGAAGGAGTAGTTGTACATACCTCGGTGTGGTGGTCAGTATCAATGATATGACAAGAAAGAGTAGTTGTACATACCTCGGTGTGGTGGTCAGTATCAATGATATGATAAGAAGGAGTAGTTGTACATACCTCGGTGTGGTGGTCATTATCAATGATATGATAAGAAAGAGTAGTTGTACATACCTCGGTGTGGTGATCAGTATCAATGATATGATAAGAAAGAGTAGTTGTACATACCTCGGTGTGGTGGTCAGTATCAATGATATGATAAGAAAGAGTAGTTGTACATACCTCGGTGTGGTGGTCAGTATCAATGATATGATAAGAAAGAGTAGTTGTACATACCTCGGTGTGGTGGTCATTATCAATGATATGATAAGAAAGAGTAGTTGTACATACCTCGGTGTGGTGGTCATTATCAATGATATGATAAGAAAGAGTAGTTGTACATACCTCGGTGTGGTGGTCATTATCAATGATATGATAAGAAAGAGTAGTTGTACATACCTCGGTGTGGTGGTCAGTATCAATGATATGATAAGAAAGAGTAGTTGTACATACCTCGGAGTGGTGGTCAGTATCAATGATATGATAAGAAAGAGTAGTTGTACATACCTCGGAGTGGTGGTCAGTATCAATGATATGACAAGAAAGAGTAGTTGTACATACCTCGGTGTGGTGGTCAGTATCAATGATATGATAAGAAAGAGTAGTTGTACATACCTCGGTGTGGTGATCAGTATCAATGATATGATAAGAAAGAGTAGTTGTACATACCTCGGTGTGGTGGTCATTATCAATGATGTGATAAGAAAGAGTAGTTGTACATACCTCGGTGTGGTGGTCAGTATCAATGATATGATAAGAAAGAGTAGTTGTACATACCTCGGTGTGGTGATCAGTATCAATGATATGATAAGAAAGAGTAGTTGTACATACCTCGGTGTGGTGGTCATTATCAATGATATGACAAGAAAGAGTAGTTGTACATACCTCGGTGTGGTGGTCATTATCAATGATGTGATAAGAAAGAGTAGTTGTACATACCTCGGTGTGGTGGTCAGTATCAATGATATGATAAGAAAGAGTAGTTGTACATACCTCGGTGTGGTGATCAGTATCAATGATATGATAAGAAAGAGTAGTTGTACATACCTCGGTGTGGTGATCATTATCAATGATATGATAAGAAGGAGTAGTTGTACATACCTCGGTGTGGTGGTCATTATCAATGATATGATAAGAAAGAGTAGTTGTACATACCTCGGAGTGGTGGTCAGTATCAATGATATGATAAGAAAGAGTAGTTGTACATACCTCGGTGTGGTGATCAGTATCAATGATATGATAAGAAAGAGTAGTTGTACATACCTCGGTGTGGTGGTCATTATCAATGATATGATAAGAAAGAGTAGTTGTACATACCTCGGTGTGGTGATCAGTATCAATGATATGATAAGAAAGAGTAGTTGTACATACCTCGGTGTGGTGGTCAGTATCAATGATATGATAAGAAAGAGTAGTTGTACATACCTCGGTGTGGTGGTCATTATCAATGATATGATAAGAAAGAGTAGTTGTACATACCTCGGTGTGGTGGTCATTATCAATGATATGATAAGAAAGAGTAGTTGTACATACCTCGGTGTGGTGGTCAGTATCAATGATATGACAAGAAAGAGTAGTTGTACATACCTCGGTGTGGTGGTCATTATCAATGATATGATAAGAAAGAGTAGTTGTACATACCTCGGTGTGGTGGTCAGTATCAATGATATGATAAGAAAGAGTAGTTGTACATACCTCGGTGTGGTGGTCATTATCAATGATATGATAAGAAAGAGTAGTTGTACATACCTCGGTGTGGTGGTCATTATCAATGATATGATAAGAAAGAGTAGTTGTACATACCTCGGTGTGGTGGTCATTATCAATGATATGATAAGAAAGAGTAGTTGTACATACCTCGGTGTGGTGGTCAGTATCAATGATATGACAAGAAAGAGTAGTTGTACATACCTCGGTGTGGTGGTCAGTATCAATGATATGATAAGAAGGAGTAGTTGTACATACCTCGGTGTGGTGGTCAGTATCAATGATATGACAAGAAAGAGTAGTTGTACATACCTCGGTGTGGTGGTCAGTATCAATGATATGATAAGAAGGAGTAGTTGTACATACCTCGGTGTGGTGGTCATTATCAATGATATGATAAGAAAGAGTAGTTGTACATACCTCGGTGTGGTGATCAGTATCAATGATATGATAAGAAAGAGTAGTTGTACATACCTCGGTGTGGTGGTCAGTATCAATGATTATATAAGAAAGAGTAGTTGTACATACCTCGGTGTGGTGGTCAGTATCAATGATATGATAAGAAAGAGTAGTTGTACATACCTCGGTGTGGTGGTCATTATCAATGATATGATAAGAAGGAGTAGTTGTACATACCTCGGTGTGGTGGTCATTATCAATGATATGATAAGAAAGAGTAGTTGTACATACCTCGGTGTGGTGGTCAGTATCAATGATATGATAAGAAAGAGTAGTTGTACATACCTCGGAGTGGTGGTCAGTATCAATGATATGATAAGAAAGAGTAGTTGTACATACCTCGGAGTGGTGGTCAGTATCAATGATATGACAAGAAAGAGTAGTTGTACATACCTCGGTGTGGTGGTCATTATCAATGATATGATAAGAAAGAGTAGTTGTACATACCTCGGTGTGGTGGTCATTATCAATGATATGATAAGAAAGAGTAGTTGTACATACCTCGGTGTGGTGGTCATTATCAATGATATGATAAGAAAGAGTAGTTGTACATACCTCGGTGTGGTGGTCATTATCAATGATATGACAAGAAAGAGTAGTTGTACATACCTCGGAGTGGTGGTCAGTATCAATGATATGATAAGAAAGAGTAGTTGTACATACCTCGGTGTGGTGATCAGTATCAATGATATGATAAGAAAGAGTAGTTGTACATACCTCGGTGTGGTGGTCATTATCAATGATATGATAAGAAGGAGTAGTTGTACATACCTCGGAGTGGTGGTCATTATCAATAATATGATAAGAAAGAGTAGTTGTACATACCTCGGTGTGGTGGTCAGTATCAATGATATCATAAGAAAGAGTAGTTGTACATACCTCGGTGTGGTGATCAGTATCAATGATATGATAAGAAAGAGTAGTTGTACATACCTCGGTGTGGTGATCAGTATCAATGATATGATAAGAAAGAGTAGTTGTACATACCTCGGTGTGGTGGTCAGTATCAATGATATGATAAGAAAGAGTAGTTGTACATACCTCGGTGTGGTGGTCAGTATCAATGATATGATAAGAAAGAGTAGTTGTACATACCTCGGTGTGGTGGTCAGTATCAATGACATGATAAGAAGGAGTAGTTGTACATACCTCGGTGTGGTGGTCATTATCAATGATATGATAAGAAAGAGTAGTTGTACATACCTCGGTGTGGTGGTCATTATCAATGATATGATAAGAAAGAGTAGTTGTACATACCTCGGAGTGGTGGTCATTATCAATGATATGATAAGAAAGAGTAGTTGTACATACCTCGGTGTGGTGATCAGTATCAATGATATGATAAGAAAGAGTAGTTGTACATACCTCGGTGTGGTGGTCATTATCAATGATATGATAAGAAAGAGTAGTTGTACATACCTCGGTGTGGTGGTCATTATCTTGGAACAGCACGTAGTCACCGTGGTGTAAAAAAGGGTAATACCTAAAAAGCAGATGATATGGGTTTCAAAGGCGATTACTTTCTCAAACACGATATACATCGAGGCGCGCAAGGCAAAACTGGTATGTGCTGAAGTGAGGGTCGTTATAAGTTCGACATTCACGATTCTCTGTCTGTTCTACTGTGACATACCAAAGCAAGCAAAAAAAGTGTATAAAAATATGCACACAGTAATGCCTGCTTTTTAAACAACAACAACAATAATATAAAGACGAGAACAACAGCAACAATAACAGAAACCACAAAAACAATAACATAAACAACAAAATTTAGTTTCTAGTAAAACGTGATACATTCGCACGAAGAGGCTATTTCATGTCGTCTGCATCTCGGTAAATATATCGATCCTCCGCTATCAAACTCTTACAAAATACTGGTGACCATGGTAACGGTGTGATCATTTATTTTTTATCAATGTTCACCGTGCCAATGCTCAGGAAGAATGCAGGATGGGGGAGTAGCTGCTGGTCTTGGGTTTGCAAGTTGCCTCTTCTTAACTTAACAAAAATCATTCCATTGTTTTCTGACAATGACAACGTAACCGCTCTAAACTTAAAACGCCCAACAAAGCGTCCAAAAATAAAAACGTCCTTAAAAGCCCAGCCATTAAAACACCTAACCTTTAAAACGCTAAAAACACTAGACCTTAAATACACTAGACCAAAATAGAATCCAGCCAAACGCCTAACGATAAAAAGGCCCAAGCTTCAAAACGCCCAAAGATAAAATCGGTAGACCAAAATAAAGCCCAACCATTAGAACCAACTTTTAAAACGCTAAACACGCTCGACCATAAAAACACTAGATAAAAACGCCCAGCCAATGTAGACTTACCCGTACACGCGGCAAGATATAGTCATCCCAAATTAAACTAGGAAGTGAGTCAGAAGGACTTTGAATAAAATATGCACCACACGGGACTGCCCGTCGATCAGCGTATCACAGACACTTCGTACTCGGACATTGTACGTGGTCCCTACGTCATCACCGTGTGAGAACGCGACTTGGCAGTTATCAAAAATGCCCACATTGTTAGTTGTGAGCAGCGTAGCGAATATCTTGATTGGGAGGAGAGGGTGGGGCAAGATGTGTATCGGTACTGTGGTCCTGAGGGTGATGTCAAATGGCTTGTCGCACTCTTTCGTCAAAATGTGTCTTGGATGAACCTGCAAGATGGGCATGGATTACTAAAATTTCAGATAAAAAATCAAATAATCAACTATTCTTGAAGGCGGAGAGCTCTCTCCTTGTCAAGACAAGCATTTTCGTAAAACCTATTACCTCTATCCCAATATAATAGGGATCAATGTACTTCTGCCTGGTCCATTTGCTATCCAAATGCGTGTTTTACTTCATCCTTAGCCGACAGGTGGTCTAAGATTCCAAAACAGATCTATAATCAGTATGGCGCGTCCAAAGGCCCTCCCCTCTCCTCCCCTCTCTATTCCACCTCCCCTCCCCCTCCCTCTACATTCCACCTCCCCTCCCCCTCCCTCTACATTCAACCTCCCACCCCCTTCCCTCTACATTCCACCTCCCCTCTGAAGTAGACTCCGGCTACGAAGCGATTCAAGACCGGCCTCAAGGATTTCTTCCAATATTTATTATATTAAAACATTCTGGAATAGATCAATATTTACAGCATTAAGGCTAAATCTCGGGCATATTCCTACACATTCCGATCATAGTTGTGAAGCGATAGAGATTTACGGAATTAAACTTACAAGCAATGGAACATACACTTGAATCAATAATTACTACTACACAAAACATACAAATCATGCGCTATAAAGCTAATATAACTTGATCATGGTACCTGAAAGGTGGATCCCTGCGCGGTCTTGACTTTAACTTAGCTCTGCTCTAAACTTGCGATCTCCTCGTGTGCTCTATTGACTCTAACTGGTCTCAATCTACAGATGCCTTTTAAGCAGCAATTATCAACTCGTGTCAATCAAACTTAATTACTTACATATTGAATCAGTCACTTAGAAAACAAACAGTGTTCGATGCGCTATCTACAACAAATCCTCGGGGGGCGCCAATGAGAAGGCGCTATTTGTTACTCTGCTTCGTTTATCAAGCAGCAGCGCTGGACGGACCTCTGATATTCCGCTCCGCTGGCTGTCTTGACTCTCACGTTCCGTACGAGTCCGTCTTGCCCGGGGTAGGTCTCCACGACGCGTCCAATACTCCATTTTCCACGTGGCGCCGTGAAATCCACTAGCAGGACAACATCTCCGATGCTCATCTGGCGACCTTCCTTCTGCCATTTGGAGCGGCCGCGACTGATCAGCGTTGGAACGTACTCTCGGATGAACCGTCTCCAGAAGTAGTTGACGATGGTCTGCACTAACTGGTAGCGCTTCCTGAGGTTCTTTGTGTCTTCGTATGGACCATGAGGGATGTTTACCGACGCTCTTCCCAGTAGAAGGTGATTCGGTGTCAGGGGTCTTGGATCGTTGGGGTCGTCCGAACTGTAAGTCAGAGTGCGGCTGTTCAGGATACTCTTCACTTTGGCGAATACAGTAGCAATCTCGCTCCAGGAGAGTGTCCGCTCTCCTACAGTTACGTGAAGTGAGTGCTTGACTTGCTTGATCAAACTCTCGTACATTCCTCCTTGATGGGGACTGTAGGGGGATATGAAGACCCAGTTGAACTTGTGCAGCATCGCAAAGTCTTCAAGACACTTCTTCTCATCGATGACTAGTTTGCGGAGTTCTGCTTCTGCTCCTACAAACGAGCCTCCGTTGTCTGAGATCAACGTCTCTGGCCATCCGTGGGTTGCGGCGAATCGTCTAACTGCTTGGAGGTACGTTTCCGCTGATGTGTTCTCCACGATTTCCAAGTGCACCGCTCGTACGGTAGCACAGGTGAAGATTGCTCCCCATGCCTTGATCGATTGCTTTCTTTCATACTTCAGTCTGAATGGCCCGAATAAGTCCACTCCTGTTACCTTGAAAGGCGGTGAGACTAACTGCAATCTTTCTTTCGGAAGATCAGCCATCATTGTAGTGTGTGGCGGTTGCTTTTGTTCCCTACCAGTCACGCATTCTCTTGTGATCTTCTTTGCAAGATTTCTCCCTCGTAGGGTCCAGTACTTCGCACGCGATTCAGACAGGGTTCTTTCTCGCCCTGCGTGATAGGGTTTGGGACATTGTCAGCTTGGGGTGGAATCGGCGTCACTGCATTTGCTTATGCGGGCGGGCTATGAGCGTGCAGTAGAGGGTGATGGAAGTATGGACATGACGGGACTATTTCACACTTCATTTTCGACCTGCATTCTCTTTGTGGGTGACCTCGCTTTAAACATGAGAAACAGCAACGAGCGTTCTTGAGCAGGGTCAGTCTCTCATTGACTGTGGCGGTAGCCATCGGGAACCCTGTGGCCGACGAAACAATTCGTCGTTCTTGCTTGCTGTCCCACTGCGAAAACACCTTTCCTCTCCCTGGGTTGAGTCTGGTTTTGGTCGTTTCTGCCGATTCCGATGTCTCCAAAGTCGGGGTCGAACTCTGCCTTCACACGCTTTCTTATGAAATCACTAATGTGCTGGATACTGGGCGTGACATTCTCCTCTCTCAGGTCGGAGGACACGCTTTGCCATCGTTCTATGAGGTGGTCCGGCAGACGCATGACTATGCGCCTGAGGTTTCTGTTCGCGTTGATATACGCGAAATAGCCGATTCGTTTCATTGTCGCTAGGCAACTAACGACATCGATAGAAAACTCGCGGAGCTTTATCCTGTCGTTCTTTCCGATTCTGTCGCCTTTTGTGATGGTGTTGACTAGTGCGCGCGCAATGACACTTGCTTGACCAAATTGATCTTTTAGCGTTTTAAGCGCTCATTACGCCATTCGAACCTAAACCTGCTATGCATCTTTCCGCTTCTCCGGCAAGGTGCATTTTGAGCTGAATCATTCTTATGTTGTTGCTGAGATGATTCTTGTCGTGGATATGAATCTTGAATTTGTCGACGAAATCGGCATAATCTAGCGGGTTTCCGTCAAACTTTGTTAGCGCCACGGTCGGTATGTCTTTGCTAGCTTCTAATTTATACAGTGCGTCGGCTATTGACATAGTCGTGCTTTCTTGTGGTTGCACAATAGTCTCCTCAAACTCGACTAAATCATCGATCCACTGGTCCAAGACGTGTGTTGCTGTCACTGGTGATTGTTGACTGTGCGTGATTTCCTGCTGGGTATTTGGGGGAATAGGCGGTGTAGTCGGCGGGCGATCTTGGCTATTAGAAGCTGAGTTGTTATGTGGTATTTCCTGTTGACCTTGTTGGTCTATTTCTAAACTCGGGTCATTAGGCATAGCTTGCTTCGTCATCTTTTCGATGTGCTCCTCAATTGTTTCTTCTAACGTGTATACATCATTGTTCAAATCGTTTTCCCACGCGTCTAATGCATCATGATCCGGGTTTTCGAATTCGAAGAACAAGCTTTGTATTTCGCACGCGCTTTCGAAGTCCTTTCTTAGCTGATCTAGTTCTTTGCGAAATCGTTTCGCCGTGGTAGTATCTGTTGTCGTCAAATCGCGGATGCGCTTAATCGCACGCGTTATCTTGCAGCGTAATTGTTTCCTTCTTGTTCGTATATCTGTTTCGCTATCGGTACCGCAATTTTCCCTTTCGTAAACCATCGTTGCCATTTGGAACGGTCGTTGTCATTTTAAGAACGGTCGTTGCCATTTAAAACAGTCGTTGTCATTTTAGCCCATTTATGATGTCATACTCGTATCTCCGGCGATCGGAAAACGCTCCGAGACATCACGCGCGAGTGCCTTTGGGTTCCCTGTGGTACAAGAGCCCCGCACGTGAGTTTTGTGTTTACAATAAGGCGGAACAAGAAGCATCCACGTGCGAACAACAACAACGCGATCCTCCCCCTACAATGCATTCGATTCGGAAACCAACCGGCTGGAACGCATTTTACCAGTCAGTTGCGGTAAGTTAATGGGTCTAATAGCAATCCGTGAAATAAAATATCTGCAATTTAGAAAGTCCATACCAGTAAACTCTCTCACAGTGGTGGGAGTCTGAAGATTTCGGCCATGTCGCAAGTCTATTTTTTAAAAAAGGTATACAATTTCTATACTCTCCCTCATTTGCTCTATCTCTCCGGCTTTCTCGTAAATTTAATGACTGTACACATTTAACCATATTTCCAACACGATTTCTCTCGGAGTTTGGTTGACAGAAAATGTAAACTATCCAACAACCTACTGCGAATCTTTGGAATTCTTTTTTAAGTCACTTTAGAGGTTATTGTTTTTGCTGTCTTTAGCCAGATGTACAGAAACAGCTGAGTGATGGGGCAGGAATCGGAAACATTTCCACGGTTGTTGGCAGAATGTGGAAAAAAATTGCCTGCGGACAGAAGAAAGGTTTGTCCATTGAATGAAAGATCAAAGTTCAACGATCCAACCTTTTCTATTTTCTTTGTTTTCTATTGCACCGGGGGGGACTGGGGGGTTTCAGAGGAACTGGTGGGAGGCGTGGATCGCCCCTCCGGGCCTCCCAGCACCGTCTCCCGTCTTAGGCCTGGGGGACGCGAATCGTCCCTCCGAGCCCTCCAGCTCCGTCTCTATATATCGAGCGTATAATGTTTCACGTACATAAACAACCGGCGATCGCTAATTTAGGCCGAATTGGTTTCACGTACGTAAGCTTTTGGCGACTGCTAATGTAGGCCAAAACGGTTTCGTGTACGTGAACAATCGGCAAAAGCTAATGTAGGCCAAATCGATTTCACGTACATAAACAATCGGCAAAAGTTAATGTAGGCAAAATAGATTTCGCGTACACGAATAATCAATAAGGGCTGGTGTTTCGCGTGCTCGATTTCACGTACGTAGATGATTTTGGCCAAATCGATTTCAGATAATGTTTCACGTACATAAACAATCGGCAAAAGCTAATGTAGGCCAAATCGATTTCACGTACATAAACAACCGGCAAAAGTTAATGTAGGCAAAATAGATTTCGCGAACACGAATAATCAATTAGGGGCAGGTGTTTCGCGTGCATGAATAATCAATTAGGGCCGGTGTTTCGCCTGCATGAATAATTAGGGTGTAGGCCGGGCGCGTGCAAGCCCAAGGACTTGCGCGTACACGACTTTTTGGGGCAAATAGTGGTGGGCCGCAAAAACGAGGAGGTCCGCCAACCTACGGAGCGTGGAGTAACCGTTTTTCGGCCGTGAGTTCAAAGCCGCCGGCGTGGCGTTTAAACCTGAGTTCTACTCGAACACCTCGCTCCCGAACTCCTCGCGAATTTTTCGCAGTCTCTTTTTCACCCTTTCGCGTGCCACCAGGGAGGGCCCTTTCCCGCTTTTTTTATCATGCGGTGCGAGGCCGTGTCGAGCTCTGATAGCGGCCTTGAGCGCGTTGTATCTCTCTTGTTCCTGAAGTATTAGCCGAAACTCTTCGTCTGAGATACGCCCGTCTTGCAGAGCCTTAGAGACCAGCTCGCTGATCGAGTTTTTCTTACTCTCCGCTAGAACCATCGTGTCTTCGTGTTTAGCCACCTTGCTCGTAAGACCCCTAGAGACCACCTCCGCGCCCGCGCCCACGACACCGACCAGCCCAGCGACCCCTGCCAGCGGAGCGCCGATCAGAACCCCTATCCCACTCAAAGAGACTCCCAGCCCGGCGCTGGAAAGCGCCCCTGCAGCGATGCCGGATGCCACAGACACAGCATGGGTAACGGCGAAGGCGCGCTTATACTTCTTCCGCACCTGTCGATAATGCGTTATCTCGTTGTCTAGAACCGCCTGAGTGTCACGTAATACCTGGAGTCGGAAACTTTGCGCGTCGCCGCCGGTGCTTGCCGGAGCGGTAGGCGTTTACGGGGGGTGGGCACTGGGGAGCGAGGGATATATGGATATGCCACCACTGCTAACGTCGCTGTTCGCCATGCCTGTTATGTCGGGCCTAGGTTAGCTCTAATACGAGGTGAACAGGCTTGTCCTTAAAGTCCACCCGTCTACCGCGGTCATCCCTGATCCATATTCGGATACTCGAGACAAACTCAGAGGAAGACGCAGCGACACAAATGGGGATGTCGGGTCCATAGACGATTTTCTCGTGCGGCCTCCCGCGGGTTTCTAGGCAAGCGAGAACGTTTGAAGGCTCGTCTGAGGCGAGGCACTGCGAGCGGTCTACGATGTCGCAGAAGATGTAGATGGCCTCTATTTTCGACAAAGTCACCTTAAGTGGGGGGTCCCCCAAGGGCAGTGCGAGGCCCCGCTCCCCCATCTGATCGTCTTTAGCCTCTAGGCCAAATAGTGCGCAAAGCTCGGCGTTCAGGAACACAATGCCTGTGGACACGAGCACGATCTTCCCGGTGAGGGGATCCGCGGTCAGAATCTGGCTTTTAGCGTGGTTGATCGTCTCCACGATGGACTCGGCCGTGTGGTGCCCGGCTGGCAGAGTGACGATGGGCGGGAGGGAGGGAGTCGTTATCTGCTGCTCCCGCTCGAGATTATACCAGCTGTTAAACAGCGAGCACTGCCGGAGCGCCACAAAGCGAGGGCGCCTTATCGGCTGCTCGAAGAAGAGCGTCAGTTCACCTCCGGTGAACACAGCGTGTAGGACCACCATTGTGTTGAACATAGCCCGCCTCCGTGTTTAATAGGGCTGAGCATGGATTGGGAAGGCTGGCAGATGCTGAACGAGGTCCCCCGGAGGAAGGAGGAGGAGACGAAGAAGGCGGCAGTTGCGGCGGGAGCTTCTATAGCCGAACATATCAAACACGCTATAGCCGAACAAGTCAAAACACCGGTTTCCCTAGGTTTCCCTAGGTCTCTGACCCTCGCGCAAAAGCTGCTCTACGCCGTGCCCGCGACCCCCGTGGAGAGCACGGCCTCAGACATCATCCCACTACTCACGCAGCTGGAGATACACGTGGCTGAGGACAAATCATTCACGACTAGGGTCCGAGACATATTCAAAGAGACAGTAGTCACGCACAAGTCCGCCAAGGAGTCTCGCCGGTGGCTATCGGAGCCTTCCTACAGGCCACAGCAACTCAACTTTGCGGTCTGGTGCGCAACCGCCGGATGTGAATTGTCCCTAACTGACCACACTTTCGCCACGCTCCCCTCTGTCATCAGGGGATTTTTAAGGTTTCACGCCTACTTCACCACCCGGAGGATACTCTACGAGCTCGGCGTCCCCCTGCCTGGCGACAACCCGTTCACGCAAAAAGGTAACCCCTACAAGAAGGCCGCTTTCGAGCGTCTATGCATAGAGTTCGGTTTGCCGCGTAAACCGGACTTCCGATGGAAAGGCGGGCGGAACCACGGGCTAGGCGATGTGTTTGTGTTCTACCCGGGGGAGGGGTATCGCAACGTGCACGTGATCCGTGGCTACGACACGGCGGCGGACGAGTACCCGAGCCACCTCAATCTGTTTAGCGACGAAGGTGGGACGTACAATAGTGGGAAGCAGGTGGGTTACATACGCAACGACCACCACGGAGGCGTGCAATATAGCTAGTTTGCGCCTCCCAAAGGCGAGGGGCTGACAAAAGCAGGGCTAGGGAGACTCGACCGCTCGGTCGAGGCGTTCGTCTACACAGTGCTTGGCGCGCAGGTAAACGTCCGTTCCTCCATCGCAGGGGCCGGTGGGCCGGCCATGGAGGCGCAGGCGGAGTTCACGGAGCTGCTCGAAGACGCGATCATAAAAAACGACATCGCTCGAAGCGTGCAAAGGTACCAGTTAGCCGTGCAGGAGGCCAAGGTGAGACTGAGTCTTGCGGTTGCACCAGGAGTGTGGCTGATGCCGAGCGATCTGGTGATAAACACGCAAAGCGTCGTGGGCTACAACAATAAGCTGCAGAAAGCCACGGACTCCACGAAGCTCGGCGCAAACGTGATCAACACCGAGACAAAGCCAGTCGGTGCTCGTAACATGGCGGGTGGGCATCCTAAGGTGCAACACGCGACTGACCACGCGCCGCCCCGGCGGCAAAGCACCCCTGCGAAAGTGCACGCGGAGGGCGCGGCCCCTACCCTGTCGGGCGAGAAAAGTGACCACACCGCCCTCAAGGTGGGGTTGTCGGTGCTCGTGGTGGCCGCGGCGTATTACTTGTTCCGATGACTGCTTTGCATTCGACGAACCAAGAACGCGGCTACGGCTAGAATGAGCAGCCACGCATTTTTGCCAAGGAATTTCACCGCTTCCCCTGCAGCCTTAAACACGAAGTTCGCGATGCTGCCTACTAGCCCGGGGAGAAGTTCGCCCAGCTTTTTACCGATGGCCTTAAGCCCGTTACCGACCCCTCTGGCCACGGAGGAGAGCGACTTGCCGAGCGACGTCACAATGGCCGCGATTGTCGTCGCTACGGCCAACCCGATAGCGGTGACGGTGAAGCCGTACTTTTTGAAGATGGCTTTGATGCGCTCTCTTAGCGGCTTTTGGTTCTCGAGCTCTCGGTTTTCGCGTTCTAGTTCGTCAATCTCGGACAGCCTCTCCTCGTTGCGCTCACGGGCCTCTTGGCGGCGACTCTATGACGTGTTAGGGTCGTCGATGGTCTCCCTGTCTGTGGCTACCACCCCTTGCAGCTCTTGGACTCGTTCTGTGTTCTCCTGTATGACCGCGTCTATCTCTGCCACGGACCCCATCGCCATCTTGAAGCCTTTCAGCTTTGCAACGTCCTGTCGAATGCTCCCGTTCTCATTGAACAGCTGTCTTGGTTTAGTCCAACCTCCTTTGCCGAGGTTGCGAAGCTCTATTAGCGTCTTTCCCCTCCGGTCTGACTGGAACCGTATCAGATTCTCGTTAAGGTCTGGGTATTCCTCCCTGAGGGACTGGAGGCCGAGTCTTGTCGCTGCACCCTCTGTGATGAACGAGGTTTCAGCGGTTGCCGTTCCGGCGGTTCGCGAAGCCATGCTATGCGCAGCATGCGTACGCGACGACGTGCTCGTCATTGGGATCGACTCCCCATCGTCGGGGTCAAACGGGATGAGGGGCGTCGTCTCGTCGTCCCCCGCCCCGCGATCGGCGGACGCGCCCGGCAAGGTATCGTCAATGTCAACGTCAACATCACCCATGATGCGCGCGCATAACTCATGCTATGCTATGTTAGACATGTCTAACAGTCCGCACCATAGCCTCGCAACTTCGTACTTTATGTGCATATATACACGTATATGTATACGATGTCAGTCAGCGATAAACTCGACCCCAAGCGAACACCCAGAATCCCTCTGGGGTTGAAAGCCGAGAGAACTGTTCACCGGGTCACTTTCAACCCGTCGACGGCCTCCCCAGAGGAGACGCTATATGTGGCGGTCCCAAAGCTGTCGGAAGGCGTCACGCTCGTGCCTGGCTCCTTGAGGGTTGGTCTCGAACTCTCCGTCTCAGGCCATGCGAATAATACCGTCGTGAACAACGTCGGCCGAAATCTCGTGAGCCGCCTGAAAATCACGTTTGCAGGAGAAACGCTCCAGGACACCAACCGCTACGACGTCTTCAAGACGTATGAGGAGCTTTACCTGTCCAAGGTCGAGAGAGAGGACCGCCTGGAGCAGGGCATACAGTCGGAAAACATGCGCAAGCTTCGCTCCAAGGCTGGCGATAAGGCGACCAGTAACGCCAAGGAGAACGCTCTAAGCGCAACCCACGGGGCGAGGTACACCATCCCGCTAGACCATTCTCTGCTGACGGACCACGGCGTGCCATACCCAAGGGCGCTCTCCGAGGCGCTGCTCTTCGAGATCACGTTCGCATCGGCTGACCAGGTAGTAGTCGGAACTGATGCCACCAAATTATCCTATGGCATCAAAAATCTAGAGCTAGAGTACGAAAGCCTGAGGGATGACAACCTCGCCCGGTCTGCAGCCGCCGCCTACCACAACGGCACAACGTTCTTCTACGAGCAAGTGAACCTTTACAAGACCTTCGTGATTAGCAAAGGGACAGACAGCATAATCAACGAGAGTGTCAACCTGCCGCGAAGGTCTGTGAGTGGTCTGCTGCTCCTCATCGTGGAGCCATACACGGCAGGGACTCGCGACTTTGAGAAGTTGGTGTACCCCGACATCAAGAGCGTTCGCGTTACAATCGACGGCACGCCAAACAAAGTCTTCAGCCAGGGCCTGCGCTCCACGGATTTCTGGAGGGAGGCGAAAAGGCGGTTCGTCCGCCCCTCCCCGGGGGGGCACAGCGGAGCGCCCGCCGCCCCGGCAATCGGCCCCGAGTCGTTCTTTGGCGATAACAAATTTGCTCTGTGGATCGACCTTCGAACGACGGACGACAGCGCCATCCATGGGGGTGGTCTCCGATTGGTCAATACCCGCGACGGTGTGCACCTCGAGATAAAACGCACGGCAGGCGGCTCGGGTAGCGTAAACTGTCACGTGTTTGTAGTGGCCGACGTCCAGATGAACCTTATGCATGGACAGCTAGAGTCCATACAATACTGAGCACATACGCCGGAGCGGTATGGACCCGAAAAACGTCCCATTTAACGCTCTCATCGTGGGCCCGACGTCATGCGGGAAGACCCAATTCGTAGTGGACCGACTGCGCGGCCCTTTCCGGGGCAAGTTTGACTACATCGTACTCGTGTGCCCTACCTTTGTCTACAACAAAACATACGACGGCTTCGGCGAGGGCGACAATCGTCTGTTTGTCATCGCACCTGTGGAGCCTGGAGGAGGGGGCGGCAGAGCCGCAGTCGCATGTACTGTACGGATTTCCGCAGTCTTCACACAGGCAGCGGTAGTCGGACTCGAACCAGCGGATGTTCCCTTGTGCCCACTCCTTCAGCATATCGTGAGGCCCCTCTTTATCTCCCCAGGGCGGGACCTGTCCATAGTCGCCACAACACACTACCTGACACGGCCGCGTGGCGAGATACCCTAGGATGGCGCGTAGCACTTTAGTCTGCACCTTACAGCACTCGTCAATGATGATTACCTCTGCGAGACGGTCGAGTTTGTGCCACAGCTCGGAAGGTCTCCACTCCTCTATCGGCTTCTCCGTTGGTATGCAGAGGTAGTGGTGGTAGGTTTGAGCCTTCACCGCGAGGCTCGGGTTGTTGCGATGGTCGTGGGCGAGGTCGTTCTCGGGGGTGAGCACCACAGCGTTACGGCCACGGAACATGCTCACCGCCCACTCGGTCTTCCCCGATCCTCCCTGGCCGGCTAGATACATCCTCGCAGAGGTCGCGGCCACCAGATCGCACGGCAGACTCGGCGCAGTGCTTGGCTCCCTAGCCAAGCACCCCGACCTCTTCGGACCCCAAGCCGCCTCGGGCCGCCACTCGTACCCAGGCCTCTTGTGGCGCCACTCTTCATACCTCGGATTTCGCTCCACTAGCTTCACACCACTGGGCACCGCCTTTGCGTATATGGCATCTGTGCACACACGGAGGACGTCTTCGCGAGGGAACCGCCTCAACATGCGTCGCAACGCTATGTTTGTGTACGCCAAGACGAAGGCCCTGATGTGGTACCATTGTGAGCGCCGGACTCCGTCTTTGTATTGGATCAGATGAGCCCCGTCGGCATGCTCGAAGTTAAGTAAGTGGTCGGTGCCCGCAAGGAGGTTTGTCAGATACGCGGCTTCCTCACGGTCGCGGACTACGATCGAGGACTCGTCGCCATGGCGAGCGCACTTGCCTACGAAACGGACAGCGAGATCTCGACCCTGCGAGTCTTCGCCGCCGGGGCCGGAGTGGGGGAACTTGATGGAGTCCTTTTTTCCGACGCTATACAACACCTCCCTTGCCGCGGCCATGGCGAGGTCACCCGAGTCTAGCAGGTCCTTGAGCTCTGGCGTGGTGATCCAGCCCTCGTTTTGTTGCAAGTGCTGCCCTACCCTCCCGGAAGTGTAGGGGTGGCAGGCCTCAGAGAACCCCCACTCGGTCAACTGAATGGCCCCGGTCAGTTGAAGAACCTCACTCAATGGCCGTCCCGCAACATCCGCGATACGATACACGTTCGTAGGGAAGCCGTATTTCGGTACCAGATCAATGGCGTCCGAGGCGCCGCCGAAGACACTGTCCTCGCATCCTAGGTACGCCGCACGCATGTCGATGTGAGCATGAGGCCGCGCCCCTAAGTTTTCCCTGCTATTCCACATTTTGGACTCGCCCTGCGCCGCTCGCCAGACGTCCCTGTATTTAGGAGGCGTTGGCCTGATGTTTTCTCTTTGGGTCCACTTCTTGAAGCGATACCCTATTGCGCCGCCCATCGAGTGCGTAGCTTCGATGTACTCTTGGTAGGCTGGGTGATCGTTAGGGAGCCATTGAGGATCATGTCCAGTCTCGTCTGTAAACGCCCTGTCGATAGCCCACCCGTCTTGTCCCGATCGGTACAGTTTGCCTTCGTGCGTGACTATAACACGCCCACACAGCCAGACCCTCGTGCTTCTGGGGATCGCCCTGTTTATGAAGCGGATGAGCACCTCCCGCACCTTCGCCTCTTGCGTTTTTGCGGCGGCACTGGTAGCGCGAGGCGCTGCCTCTCCCTGACATAACGAACGAAGCTCCCTCTCAGCCTCGAAGTCTAGGCCGTGGACGCTCGCGATCGCAGGTGGTTCAGTCGGAAGCTCAGCCCATTCGTAGTTATTGTGGCAAGGGATGGTGATCCTCGTCTTAGTCCCGTACTTCCCCGAGTCTCACAGGGCGTTACCCAGGGCGTCCACGGCTACTAGCTTTACCTCGAGCTTTCTTTCCATCTCAAAGAGGTCCTCTTTGGTGCACCCCGTGGTGGCCAGCTTCTTGTCAAATCGCTCGAGGATCTTGCCTCGTGTCTTGGTTAGACCAAGGGAGCGCGAGGTGCCGCGATTCCTCAAGAAGTCGGCAACATAGCTCACAACACAGTTAACGAAGGCGTCACCCCCCTCTCGCACAAACATTGGCCCGGGCTCACCATTTTGCTCAGGTAAAGGGCGAAGCTCGTATCTCACGTAGACGAGGTACTCTCGCCCCTTCTCCCAAATACCCGCATCGATGCCTTCCAGGGCGCCGACTGCGATTTGGTTGACTAACAACCCACCGATCTTGTGCTCCGAGCGCCCTTCCTCCTCTGTGATTGGCGCCAATGGCTCTGCGGGGGCCTTACCAACGACCGTAAAGAGCCTGTAACGCCAGTCGGGGTCTACCATCTCGAGCACCAGCGGAAGCACTGCGTTCGCCCGCAGAGACTCTCACTCGTGCAAGACCCACCACACCGAGCCGTCGTAATTAATATCAGGCCCCCGCACAACCGGCTTTAGAGCAATGACACCTGTTCCACCAAGATCTCGTATCTCCTGGTAAACACTGGCGCTTATGTCTTGGCCCCGTAGAGTGGCATCCACGCTTGGGAACCGAAGATGGACGCCGCCGACCCCGTCTCGGGGTCTAAGCTCTCCGGGCCCTCTCTGCTGCCGTCCCGGCAGCAGGAGGTCGAACTCGCGCCAGACCTCCTCCGTCCACACCTTCTCCGGTACGAGCGGCTTAAGCAGCCTGTGCTTGACATCGTCGGGGATGTCCTCGTCCAGGATGTTTTGGACTAGCCCTGCCAGTACGGCGGGCGCCTCTTTGTCACGCATGCTATCGAGAATCTCCTCTATGTAGGCGTCCATGCTCGGGGCACACCTTGAGCCACCCAGTCTCTAACTGAGAGTTGGGGTATGCCCTGCGCTACCCAGTCTCTAATTGCCCGTATCGCGGGCTGCGATGTCAGACGAGTGCGAACCGCTTCCAAGCGCGCCTCTCGATGCCGCGCATCCTCTGCCCTTTACGATTCGCTCCGCAGGGGCGACACAGCCGCGTCTCCGACTGAGTCCCTATGCCGCAGACCCTGCACGGCACGGGGAGGGGGCTGCCCTTACGGAGCCTTTGGAGGTGCACCTTGCAGTAGGTGTCCAAGCACCTCCGGCCGCACGTGTTTGCGCGGCCGATCCTTAGCCACCCGCAGTAATCTTTTCCGCGCCCCATCCTTCGAACGCTCGGTATACCGCAGGACATACGAATGTCTAATTGCAAACCCAACGCCTAATTAATTATTCATGCACGCGAAACACCGGCCCTATATGATTATTCATGCACGCGAAACACCTGCCCCTAATTGATTATTCGTGTTCGCGAAATCTATTTTGCCTACATTAACTTTTGCCGATTGTTTATGTACGTGAAATCGATTTGGCCTACATTAGCTTTTGCCGATTGTTTATGTACGTGAAACATTATCTGAAATCGATTTGGCCAAAATCATCTACGTACATGAAATCGAGCACGCGAAACACCAGCCCTAATTGATTATTCGTGTACGCGAAATCTATTTTGCCTACATTAACTTTTGCCGATTGTTTATGTACGTGAAATCGATTTGGCCTACATTAGCTTTTGCCGATTGTTCACGTACACGAAACCGTTTTAGCCTACATTAGCAGTCGCCAAAAGCTTACGTACGTGAAACCGATTCGGCCTACATTAGCGATCGCCGGTTGTTTATGTACGTGAAACATTATACGCTCGATATATAGAGACGGAGCTGGGGGGCTCGGAGGGACGATTCGCGTCTCCCAGGCCTAAGACGGGAGACGGTGCTGGGAGGCCCGGAGGGGCGATCCACGCCTCCCACCATTCCCTCTGAAACCCCCCAGTCCCCCCTGCACCCCATCAGGTATTCAGCTGAATATTTTTTACCCTTCATAATATTATAATACAAAATTGTTAGATCATTTTGAAGTTTGATAGGTTTCCCACAGTCTGTAGTGTTTAGAACATTTGTGAAGTGAAATCTAGAGTTTGCTCTTGGTTCGCTCATACAAATTTTTAAATTTCACTTTGCAGTTTGTTCTACAACATCCCTCCATTAACTATGATGACCATGAGCTAGCATATTGTATGGTAGTTGTATTAAAAAGCTTATGTTATTTATTGTTTTAACAGTACTGGAAGGACAAGGCACAAAGCATAAGAGAGGATCTTGACACAGGCATGGCAACGAAGAATAAGTGTGCTTCTTGTCAAACAGAATTTTCCAGAAGCAAAGATCTTAAGTATCATGAAAAAGGATGTCATCCATGCATTTGCAATGAATGCAATGAAACATTCGACCATGAAAACAAGTTAAAAAGACACATCAACAAAAAGCATGCGGCAAGCTTGAAGTGTGGGGACTGCGGAAAGACTTTTGCAGAGAAAAGAAACCTCATTAGGCACAGCAAGTCCCATCAGTAGTCCTCTCTGTTGTTTTCAGTTTTGAGTAAAAGGCAACAAGTGAGGACATGTTTTTAGACAATAACAGAGGAAGGGGTGCAAAAAATATTCTATAGAGAACAGAGAGGACTACTGATGGGACTTGCTGTGCCTAATGAGGTTTCTTTTCTCTGTTCAACCACCTCTCTGAATCACCTTTGTATTGTAATTATAAAATGCGACCCTTGATTGTTTGACTGTCAAGTAGCTTTTTTACAAACGAACTTGGTATTTTCAAATAATGATAATCTATCTTTTTATAGCACTTTAAATTTAACAATTTAATAGTGATTTACAACTCTTGATAGGAAATAATAATGATAAATTTTTACAATATTTTAGGGGTTTGACTTATACACAGGGTTGACTTATACATAATCATATATGGCAATAAGAAACTATACAATAATTTAAAAAATAGTGTCAACTTTTTTTACTACATTTTTTCCTCTGCATATGCTTTGTTTTTGACATCATTGTATGTGAGCCAGATTTCTTACTGCCTTGTGTGTTGGACTGTACCGTTTAGCCAGGTCATGGCCACGCTTGCGTTTTCTTGTAGGCCCTTGTAATGACTGCAGCTGTACTGGTCTACCCTTAAGGGTGGCCTGCTGGCTTCCGTTACCATTTTTTCTTTTTCTGTTGGGTTGTACTGTAATTTTCTTCCCCTTTCCTGTTTTGTTAGTTTCAACAGATCCAAAGTTGAAAAGGGCAGTTGTAAGTTTTGCGTGCATTGATGTTGGAGATGTCAAAGATGCAACTCTTTTCGAGAATTGCATGATACCTTTGGCTAAGTTTGCATCCCCTGTGTTTTTAAGCTTTTCTGTTATCAAATTGCAAGACTTCATAAGTGCATCTGCTGCTGTTTCAATAGAGGAATCTTCTGCATCACCAGTTACTGATGTGGTGTCAGGCATTGACACGTCTTGAATTGTTTCATCAAGATAGGACTGTGATGCATCCTGATCATCAGAATCCGAATCAGGTAGTACATTTACCCCAGGGTTACTGCTTTCTTGGGCACGCAAAGTGCTATAACATGAAAGAGGCAGTGATTCTCCTATGGCAATCCAAGCCAATTTCTGTCTCATTTCTGGCTGAGTCACTGGAACAAAATTGATACAATGGGCTTTATTTGCAGACCACAATACATACTGATGCTTGCAAGGGCTTCCATCTTCACTCTAACAAATACTGGGAGGCTCAGTTGATTTATTTTTATTTAAAACAAGGAATTGTCTTCATTTGTATCCTTGTCCACAAAAGAAAAACAGAAAAACAGAAAAGAAAACAGATTTGAACGTAGCAATTATTTATATCAGAAAGTCCCAAATTCAGACAATTCAGTGTTTATGTTTAAGGGGGTCTACTTGGGGGGAAGGGGAGGGAGGGGTAAAAGGTTCTAGGAATGTCGATGTGGGGACATAAAAGTTTTAAAGTGATTGAAGGGGGAAAAGAACATCTTGTAGGCCTTGAATCTAGAAATATTATCATTGGGAGTACAGTATACCAAAATATAATCTGGGATTAACCATCCCGTCATTGATTATAGGGGTTATTGGAGGGGGTGGGGTGGTCAACATGTTTTGGGGTTTCTACTGGGGGTCAACAGTTTTGATGTTGCAAAAGGGAGGGTTGTACAGGAAACAAAAACTCAAGTAGCGTGCCACAGAATGCCAACCCCCCACCCACCCAACCAAACCATAAATAATGAACTCTCCCTAAATGGCACATGCACAAGCTGTGACAACAGTTAGTTTACCTTTCATTGTTCTATGATGAGCTCCTAACTTTAAACACATCGTTGTTGAACTTTTCTACAGTTGATAGATACAAGTCGCGTTCCCTTAAATCAGGAGTGCGAAAACCTGAGCTGCCATCCGTTCCTTTACCCATAAAGCGCCGTCTGTAAAGACCATCAAAGCTGCCATCAGCTATGGAGAACAATTTGTCTTTATAGTGGTCCTCCAACTCAACTGTGAGCTTGCTGATAAGCCCGACAACGTTGTACTCCTTAACTCTCCTCAGAATTGTATCCTTCAGTACTAAAAACTGTGCCTCAGCAAAATTATTAGTGTGGTTGCCTCTTACTCGTAGTTCTGTACGAAAGCAAAGAGCAAAGGCCTCCTTCTCAATATACAGAGTTCCCAAATAGTCAACCAGATTTGGATAACATTTGCATTTGTCATCATTCAACAGTTCAGAAAAGCAGTCCTCAAACAGTTCCTCTGTTTCTGCATACAAGCTCTTCTTAAAAAGACTAAGGATGTAGGGACGATCAACTTGATTGATACCATGGCTGGTCTCATGTAGCCACCTCCAAACCTGCTGAAGCATGTGAAAAATGCATAGAAGAAGTTTACAGGATGGCCACACTGAGTTGAGAGCATTGCGTTCCTCTTTGCAATTGTCGGTTAGAATGACCTCAGGGCCAACTTTTGGTCCACGGCCATAAAAAGCATAGTCTGGCAAGCATGACTGTAGCATCTCAAAACCCAGCTTCAATGATTATTTTCTTTCATCACTTGTAATAAGGATACCTAATGGCAGAGCTCCAGCAACATTGTGCGTGCACACAACAAACACTTTTAAGTTGTGATCTTCGGTATTTGAAGTGGCATCAATAAAAACTAGTTCAGCTGATTGCTGGACTTCTTTGTGCACACGTTTCATAAGTGGTGAGATAATTGTAATTATCAGAGATGTATCATCACCTCCATAAATTTGGTGCATTGTGCTAGCTTCTGGGTTTGCTTTTCTGTATTCTTCTAATTTTTCAACCATTTTTGAAAACATCAAGTGGCCTGTCCCGCCATATCTCTCCTTGCACATCTGGGTGTATATAAGATACCAAAAATCTCTCCTTCTTGGCATTAAAGATCGATTGGCCTTTTTCCCGTGGTAGTCAAGTTCACCCTTGCATGACTCTCTCAAGTCTTTCAGACACTGCTGTCTAGCAGTGGATGGGGTGCAGCCACTTTCAAAGAGCTTCATTACTTTGTAAATAACTTCTGGTGAAACATCATGAAAATTCGAGGCTTCAAGAGTATCGACTGAATGATTGTGTTCCCAAGTAATCTCAATCGTGCAACAGCCATCACAAGCGATCTTGACAAACATTTGGAAAGGGCAGTTAGTGTATTTTACCCTTGCAGAAGGGTTCAGCAGTAACTTCTTCTGTGGGTCCTTGCTTGGGCTCCAGTTCCTGGTGTTGTGGTGGCACCTGTAATAGTTTTTCAGGGCACACCCTTTTGTTGGCTTTTTCTTGGTCTTGATTCGAACAGTAACGCTGTTAATCGCTTCATATTCGTCCAGCCATCCATCTAGATTCTCGGTAGTTACCTCTTCTGTTTGGATAATCGCCTTGAACTTCTCCTCTACACCCGAAAGCTCTTTCACGTGATAAGTACAGTCTTCTGGGAGTGTTTCGATGAATCTATTTTCGCCAATAGAGTTACTTTAAAAAGGTTTGGATTGAGAATTTACTTCTACTATCGCAGCTTTGATCAAGTCGTTCATGTCCGCCATTTTGGAAATTTGTTTTTTCCGACGCGAGATGGACTATAGTTCAACGAGCAGACGAAACTCCGAGTAAATATTAACTCGACGAACTCGCCACATGTTTTTTAAATGGCAACGACCGTTCTTAAAATGACAACGACCGTTCCAAATGGCAACGATGGTTTACAAAAGGGAAAATTGCGTCGTCAGCGCCCATCTTCGGTTCCCAAGCGTGGATGCCACTCTTCGGGGCCAAGACATAAACGCCAGTGTTTACCAGGAGATTCTCGATAGCGCGCCTGACAAAGAGGCGCCCGCCGTACTGGCGGGGCTGGTACAGAACATCCTGGACGAGGACATCCCCGACGATGTCAAACACAAGCTGCTTAAGCCGCTCGTACCGGAGAAAGTGTGGACGGAGAAAGTCGACCCTTTGCTGCCGGGACGGCAGCAAGAGGGCCCAGAGGGCTAAGACCCCGAAGAATACTATTCTCTCTTTGTCGGCGGCGCCCATCTTCAGTGCCAAGACATAAGCGCCAGTGTTTACCAGGAGATACGAGATCTTGGTGGAACAGGTGTCATTGCTCTAAAGCCGGTTGTGCGGGGGCCTGATATTAATTACGACGGCTCGGTGTGGTGGGTCTTGCACGAGCGAGAGTCTCTGCGGGCGAACGCAGTGCTTCCGCTGGTGCTCGAGATGGTAGACCCCGACTGGCGTTACAGGCTCTTTACGGTCGTTGGTAAGGCCCCCGCAGAGCCATTGGTGCCAATCACAGAGGAGGAAGGGCGATCGGAGCACAAGATCGGTGGGTCGTTAGTCAAAAGAGAGGGCCAAATCGCAGTAGGTGCCCTGGAAGGCATCGATTCGGGTATTTGGGAGAAAGGACGAGAGTACCTCGTCTACGTGAGATACGAGCTTCGCCCTCTACCTGAGCAAAATGGTGAGCCTGGGCCAATGTTTAAGCGAGAGGGGAGTGACGCCTTTGCTAACTGCGTTGTGAGCTATGTTGCCGACTTCTTGAGGAATCGAGGCACCTCGCGCTCCCTTGGTCTAACCAAGACACGAGGCAGGATCCTCGAGCGATTCGACAAGAAGCTGGCCACTACGGGATGCACCAAAGAAGACCTCTTTGAGATGGAAAAGAAGCTCGGGATAAAGCTGGTAGCCGTGGACGCCCTGGGCAACGTCCTGTGGGACTCGGAGAAGTACGAGAGGGGGTACACACAAATCCGCATCCCTTGCCACAATAACCACGCCTGGGCGGAGCTTCCGACTGAACCACCTGCGATAGCGAGCGTCCACGGCCTAGACTTCGAGGCTGAGAGGGAGCTTCGTTCGTTATGCCAGGGGGATGCAGCGCCTCGCGCCACCAGTGCCGCCACAAAGACGCGCGAGGCGAAGGTGCGAGAGGTGCTTATTCGCTTTATAAACAGGGCGATCCCCAGAAGCACGAGGGTCTGGCTGTGTGGGCGTGTTATAGTCACGCACGAAGGCAAACTGTACCGGTCGGGTCAGGACGGGGCGGCTATCGACAGGGCGTTTACAGACGAGACTGGACATGATCCTCAATGGCTCCCTGATGATCACCCAGCCTACCAAGAGTACACCGAAGCTACGCACTCGATGGGCGGCGCAATAGGGTACCGCTTCAAGAAGTGGACCCAAAGAGAGAACATCAGGCCAACGCCTCTTAAATACAGGGACGTCTTGCGAGCGGCGCAGGTTGAGTCCAAAGTGTGGAATAGCAAGAAAAACTTAGAGGCGGATCTTCTGGTCCTCAAGGTAACCTTCAAAGCGACAGCACCTGCAACGGCGGCAGTCATTTTTGCGTAGTTCATGGCGTTCGCGGAGGGGTCTTTGGTGAAGTCTTCGCGCAAGACCTTGTGCCCAACCCAGCCTCTTTACGTCTTTCGAGGCCGCACAGTCGTCGAGTATGATTAGCGTATTAGTGCCTTCGAATAGAGCGGAGACAAACCTCTGCAGTATGTCGATCTGACCCGCCTCAGGTGCGATGACAAACAGACGATTGTCGCCCTCGCCGAAGCCGTCGTATGTTTTGTTGTAGACAAAGGTAGGGCACACGAGTACTATGTAGTCAAACTTGCCCCGGAAAGGGCCGCGTAGCCGGTCCACTACGAATTGGGTCTTCCCGCATGACGTCGGCCCCACGATGAGAGCGTTAAATGGGACGTTTTTCGGGTCCATACCGCTCCGGCTTATGTGCTCAGTATTGTATGGACTCTAGCTGTCCGTGCATAAGGTTCATTTGGGCGTCGGCCACCACAAACACGTGACAGTTTACGGTACCCGTGCCGCTTGCCGTGCGTTTTATCTCGAGGTGCACACCGTCGCGGGTATTGACCAATCGGAGACCACCCCCATGGATAGCACTGTCGTACGTCGTTCGAAGGTCGATCCACAGAGCAAACTTGTTATCGCCATAGAACGACTCGGGGCCGATTGCCGGGGCGGCGGGCGCTCCGCTGTGCCCCCCCGGGGAGGGGCGGACGAACCGCCTTTTCGCCTCCCTCCAGAAATCCGTGGGGCGCAGCCCCTGGCTGAAGACCTTGTTTGGCATGCCGTCGATTGTAACGCGGCAGGTTGACACTCTCGTTGATTACGCTGTCCGTCCCTTTGTTAATCGCGAAGGTCTTGTGAAGGTTCACTTGCTTGTAGAAGAACGTTGTGCCGTTTTGGTAGGCGACGGCTGCAGACCGGGCGAGGTTGTCGTCCCTCAGGCTTTCGTACTCCAGCTCTAGATTTTTGATGCCATAGGATAATTTGGTAGCATCGCTTCCGACTACTACCTGATCAACCGCTGCGAACGTGATTCCGAAGAGCAGCGCCTCGGAGAGCGCCCTTGGGTACAGCACGCCGTGGTCCGTCAGCAGAGAATGGTCTAGCGGCATGGTGTACCTCGCCCCGTGGGCGGCGTTCAGAGCGACCTCCTTGGCGTTACTGGTCGCTTTATCGCCAGCCTTGGAGCGAAGGTTGCGCATGTTTTCTGACTGTATGCCCTGCTCCAGGCGGTCCTCTCTCTCGACCTTGGACAGGTAAAGCTCCTCATACGTCTTGAAGATGTCGTAGTGGTTGGTGTCCTGGAGCGTTTCTCCTGCAAACGTGATTTTCAGGCGGCTCACGAGATTTCGGCCGACGTTGTTTACGACTGTATTATTCGCATGGCCTGAGACGGAGAGATCGAGACCGACCCTCAAGGAGCCAGGCACGAGCGTGACGCCTTCCGATAGCTTTGGGACCGCGACATATAGCGTCTCGCCTGGGGAGGCCGTCGACGGGTTGAGAGTGACCCGGTGAACAGTTCTCTCGGCTTTTAACCCCAGAGGAATTATGGGTGTTCGTTGGGGGTCAAGTTTATCGTTGACTGACATCGTATACGTGTATACACATAAAGAACGAAGCCGCGTGGCAATGGTGCGGACTGTTAGACATGTCTAACATAGCATAGCACGAGTTATGCGCACGCATCATGGGTGATGTTGACGTTGACATTGACGATACCTTGCCGGGTGCGTCCGCCGATTGCGGGGCGGGGGACGACGAGACGACGCCCCTTATCCCGTTTGACCCCAACGATGGTGAGTCGATCTCAATAACGAGCACGTCATCGCGTATGCATGCCTGTATAGTATGGCTACGCAAAGCGCAACGCAAACGACCGCCGGAACGGCAAGCGCTGAAACCTCGTTCATCACAGAGGGTGCAGCGACAAGACTCGGTCTCCAGTCCCTCAGGGAAGAATACCCAGACCTTAACGAGAATCTGCTACGGTTCCTGTCAGACCGGAGGGGAAAGACGCTAATACAGGTTCGCAACCCCAGAGGAGGGGGTCGGACTAAACCAAACCAGCTGTTCAATGAGGACGGGAGCGTTCGACGGGACGTTGCAAAGCTGAAAGGCTTCAAGCTGGCGATGGGGTCCGTGGCAGAGATAGACGCGGTCATCCAGGAGAACACAGAACGAGTCCAAGAGCTGCAAGGGGTGGTAGCCACAGACAGGGAGACCATCGACGACCCTTACACGTCAGAGAGTAGCCGCCAAGAGGCCCGTGAGCGCAACGAGGAGAGGCTGTCCGAGATTGACGAACTAGAACGCGAAAACCGAGAGCTCGAGAACCAAAAGCCGCTAAGAGAGCGCATCAAAGCCATCTTCAAAAAGTACGGCTTCACCGTCACCGCCATTGGGTTGGTCGTAGCGACGACGATCGCGGCCATTGTGACGTCGCTCGGCAAGTTGCTCTCCTCCGTGGCCAGAGGGGTCGGTAACGGGCTTAAGGCCATCGGAAAAAAGCTAGGCAAGCTTCTCCCTGGGCTAGTAGGCAGCATCGCGAACTTCGTGTTTAAGGCTGCAGGAGAAGCGGTGAAATTCCTCGTCGAAAATGCGTGGCTGCTCGTTCTAGCCGTAGCCGCGTTCTTGGTTCGTCGAATGCAAAGCAGTCATCGGAACAAGTAATACGTCGCGGCCACCGCGAGTGCCGACAAACCCGCCTTGAGGGCGGCGTGGTCACTTTTTTCGCCCGACATGCTATGCGCAGCGTGCGTACGTGGAGAGGGGACAGGGGCCGCGCCCTCTGCGTGCACTTTCGCAGGGGCGGAATCCTTGCTTTGCCACCGGGACGGCACGCGGTCGATCCCAGGGTCAGTCACGTGTTGCACCCTAGGATGCCCACCGGCCATGTTATGAGCACCGACTGGCTTTGTCTCGGTGTTGATCGCGTTTGCGCCGAGCGTCATGGAGTCCGTGGCTTTCTGCAGCTTATTTTTGTAGCCCATGACGCTTTGCGTGTTTATTACCAGATCGCTCGGCATCAGCCACATTCCTGGTGCGACCGCAAGACTCAGTCTCACTTTGGCCTCCTGCACGGCTAACTGGTACCTTTGCACGCTTTGAGCGATGTCGTTTTCTATAATCGCGTCTTCAAGCAGCTTCGTGAACCCCGCCTGCGCCTCCATGGCCGGCCCACCGGCCCCCGCGATAGAGGAACGAACGTTTACCTGCGCGCCAAGCACTGTGTAGACAAACGCCTCGACCGAGCGATCGAGTCTTCCTAGCCCTGCTTTCGTCAGCCCCTCACCTTTGGGAGGCGCAAACCAGCTATATTGCACGCCTCCGTGGTCGTCGTTGCGTATGTAAAACACCTGCTTCCCACTTTTGTACGTCCCACCTTTGTCGCTAAACAGATTGAGGTGGCTCGGGTACTCGTCCGCCGCCGTGTCGTAGCCACGGATCACGTGCACGTTGCGATACCCCTCCCCCGGGTAGAACACAAACACATCGCCTAGCCCGTGGTTCCGCCCTCCTTTCCATCGGAAGTCCGGCTTACGCGGCAAACCGAACTCTATACATAGACGCTCGAAAGCGGCCTTCTTGTAGGGGTTACCTTTTTGCGTGAACGGGCTGTCGCCAGGCAGGGGGGCACCGAGCTCGTAGAGTATCCTCCTAAAACCTTAGAAATCCCCTGATGACAGAGGGGAGCGTGGCGAAAGTGGGGTCAGTTAGGGACACCCCACATCCGTCGGTTTCGCACCAGATCGCAAATTTGAGTTGCTGTGGCCAGTACCCATAGGAAGGCTCCGATAGCCACCGGCGAGACTCCTTGGCGGCCTTGTGCGTGACTACTGTCTCTTTGAATATGTCTCGGACCCTAGTCGTGAATGATTTGTCCTCAGCCACGTGTATCTCCAGCTGCGTGAGTAGTGGGGTGATGTCTGAGGCCGTGCTCTCCACGGGGGTCGCGGGCACGGCGTAGAGCAGCTTCTGCGCGAGGGTCAGAGACCTAGGGAAACCGGTTTTTGCGCGTTTGACTTGCTCGGCTATAGCGTGTTCGATATGCTTGGCTATAGAGGCTCCCGCCGCAACTGCCGCCTTCTTCGTCTCATCCTTCTTCCTTCGGGGAACCTCGTTTGGCATCCGCCAGCCTTCCCAATCCATGCTTAGCCCTATTAAACACGAAGGCGGGCTATGTTCAACACAATGGTGGTCCTACATGCTGTGTTCACCGGAGGCGAACTGACGCTCTTCTTCGAGCAGCCGATAAGGCGCCCACGCTTCGTGGCGCTCCGGCAGTGCTCGCTGTTTAACAGCTGGTATTATCTCGAGCGGGAGCATCAGATAACGACTATAGCGTCCCTCCCGCCCATCGCGACTCTGCCAGCTGGGCACCACACGGCCGAGTCCATCGTGGAGACGATCAACCGCGCTAAGAGCAAGATTCTGACCGCGAAGCTGGATCCCCTCACCGGGAAGGTCGTGCTCGTGTCCGATGGCATTGTGTTTCTGAACGCCGAGCTTTGCGCACTATTTGGCCTAGAGGCTAAAGACGATCAGTTGGGTAGGCGGGGCCTCGCACTGCCCTTGGGGGAGCCCCCACTTAAGGTGACTTTGCCGAAAATAGAGGCCATCTACATCTTCTGCGACATCGTAGACCGCTCGCAGTGCCTCGCCTTAGACGAGCCTTCAAACGTTCTCGCTTGCCTAGAAACCCGCGGGAGGCCGCACGAGAAAGTCGTCTATGGGCCCGACATCCCCGTTTGTGTCGCAGCGTCTTCCTCTGAGTTTGTCTCGAGTATCGGAATATGGATCAGGGATGACCGCGGTAGACGGGTGGACTTTAAGGGCAAGCCTGTTCGCCTCGTATTAGAGCTAACCTAGGTCCGACATAACAAGCATGGCAAACAGCGACGTTAGCAGCGGTGCCATATACCCCATCGCTTCCCAGCGTCTGCCGCCCGCAAACGCACACGACGCCTACCGCTCCGGCAAGCACCGGCGGCGACGCGCAAAGTTTCCGACTCCAGATAATACGTGACACTCGAGCGGTTCTAGACAATGAGATAACGCATTATCGACAGGTGCGGAAGAAGTATAAGCGCGCCTTTGCCGTTACCCATGCTGTGTCTGTGGCATCCGGCATCGCTGCAGGGGCGCTCTCCAGTGCCGGGCTGGGAGTCTCTTTGAGTGGGATAGGTGTTCTGATCGGCGCTCCGCTAGCAGGGGTCGCTGGGCTGGTCGGTGTCGTGGGCGCGGGCGCGGGGATTGTCTCTAGGGGTCTTACGAGAAAGGTGGCTAAACACGAAGACACGATTGTTTTAGCGGAGAGTAAGAAAAACTCGATCAGCGAGCTGGTCTCTAAAGTTCTGCAAGACGGGCGTATCTCAGACGAAGAGTTTCGGCTAATACTTCAGGAACAAGAGAGATACAACGCGCTCAAGGCCGCTATCAGAGCTCGACACGGCCTCGCACCGCGCGATAAAAAAAGCGGGAAAGGGCCCTTCCTGAAGGCACTCGAAAAGATGAAAAAGAGACTGCGAAAAATTCGCGAGGAGTTTGGGAGCGAGGTGTTCGAGTAGAACTCAGGTTTAAACGCCACGCCAGCGGCTTTGCATTTACGGCCGAAAAACGGTTATTCCGCGCCCCGTAGGTTGGCGGCCCTCCTCGTTTTCGCGGCCCTCCCCGACGCCATCGCTATTTGCCCCAAAAAGTCGTGTACGCGAAACGCGCCCGGCCTACACCCTAATTATTCATGTAAGCGAAACGCGCCCGGCCTACAGCCCTAATTAATTATTCATGTACGTGAAACGCGCCCGGCCTACATTAACAATTGCCAAAAGCTTATGTACGTGAAATCGATTTGGCCTACATTAGCAATTGCCCTAATTATTCATGTAAGCGAAACGCGCCCGGCCTAAATGAACAATTGCCCTAATTATTCATGTACGTGAAACGCGCCCGGCCTACATGAACGATTGCCCTAATTATTCATGTACGTGAAACATTACACGCTTGATATATAGAGACGGGGCTGGGAAGGGGGGGGGGGGGGTCGGAGGGGCCCGCCGCGGCCTTTAGGGGGGTTTCACTCAAACTACCCAGTCCCCCCCTTTACTTCCATTGTCAATCTACAAAATACGCCATTTCAGAATCTGCACTGTTTTTCCTGTTGCATCAACGTTTCTGTCAATTATTAATCCATAATTAATTTATTATCAATAAGTTATCAATTACTACTCAATCCTAAATAATGTTTAATGTAGTTTATACATAAAATCTGGTACAAAAGCGAATACTAATTTAGATTTACCGACTACCGACAAAGACCGATAATTCTTACCGACTACCGACAAATTATAAAAGATTTAACTGACTACCGACATCCAGACCCTGGTTCCTAATCACTCTATCCATTCGGGATGGTACAAAAACACGAAGAATATATTTCTATCTCTAGAAGTATCTTTATTGTGATTGCTGTGAAGGAGGATTCTTCTATTTATATGTGTGCTTCACGCCATATAGCATAGTTTTTAATCGTTAATAGTTTGGAAATATTTTCCCACATATTGGTTTTTAGCAGAAACTGGTAAATCAAGGTTTAAGATACATGCCCGCGGCCTGTGCGGTCTGGGTTTAAGGGACATGCCCGCGGCCATGCGGTCTTGGTTTAAGATGCATGCCCGCGGCCTTGTGCGGTATTGGTTTAACATACATGCCCGCGGCCTGTGCGGTTATGGTTTAAGGGACATGCCCGCGGCCGATGCGGTCTTGGTTTAAGATACATGCCCGCGGCCTTGTGCGGTCTTGGTTTAACATACATGCCCGCGGCCTGTGCGGTCTGGGTTTAAGATACATGCCCGCGGCCATGCGGTTTGGTTTAAGGGAAATGCCCGCCGCCTGTGCAATATTGGTTTAAGGGACATGCCCGCGGCCTGTGCGGTCTTGGTTTGCGCTTCCACAGTGGCCCGGATTTTGAGCATGCGCCCAAGTGATTTTAAAATCGCCACCCTCAACTTTACTTTTCTTTCTTTCCCTCTGCGCTAAAGCTAATTGACAATGGGAAGATTTGCAGCTTATATCCTTGTTCTTTACGCCTTTACTGGCTTCACGGGAACGTCCGACGGGAGAAGCTGCCCAAGGCCCGCCGACCCCTGCTCAGCAGCGAACTACATCCCGATTAAAGACCCGCATAGAAGCACAAAATACAGATACAAAAGACCGCAGCCCGCCTTGTACAACTACCTCCTTCAGCCCGGATGGTATCGGTTCACTAGCAGTGTCGGCGGCGAGATCCCGACCACTAAACCCGAGCCGAACATGTGTGGAACCTTCGCGCCGATATGGATAGGGGGACCCACCCAGACACGATTGGGGTAACCAAGGAAACTACCGCGTGCGTTAACGTCAATAACAGGAACAACGGCTGCTTCCGGTCTATTGACATGTGCGTGGAGAAGTGCAGCGGAGGGTACTGTCTACTATCTTCGACCTCTTTATGGGTGCTCAATGGCGTACTGCGCAGGTAGGTTTTCGGGACACTAGTTATTGGAGCTGATCACGCGAGGAAAGCGTTGCGTGACCATAAATGACTGTGCTTGTTGCGTGACCATGAATGGCTGTGCTCGTTGCGTGATCATGAATGGCTGCGCTCGTTGCGTGACTATGAATGGCTGTGCTCGTTGCGTGACCATTTATGGCTGTGCTCGCTGCGTGACCATGAATGGCTGCGTTCGTTGTGTGACCATGAATGGCTGTGCTCGTTGTGTGACCATGAATGGCTGTCCTCGTTGCGTGACTATGAATGGCTGTACTTGTTGCGTGACCATAAATGGCTGTGCTCCTTGCGTAATGATGAATGGCTAAGCTCGTTCCGTGACCATGAATGGCTGTCCTCGTTGCGTGACTATGAATGGCTGTGCTCGTTGCGTGACTATGAATGGCTGTGCTTGTTGCGTGACCATGAATAGCTGTGACTGTTCTGTGACCTTGAACGGCTGTGCTCCTTCCGTAATGATAAATGGCTAAGCTCGTTGAGTGACCATGAATGTCTGTGCTCGTTGCGTGACTATAAATAGCCGTGTTTGTGCGTGACCATAAATGGCTGTGCTGGTTGCGTGACCATTTATGGCTTTGCTCAGTGCGTGACCATGAATGGCTGCGCTGATTGCGTGATTCTGTTTGTAAATATCAGTAGTGTATTATGTAACACTGTACATAGCTCTACAAAGTGGTAGAGAAGCAAACGTTTGAGGAATGTTTGGTAGCCATTTCTGTTTTTTAAACTGTATCCTTTTTCAAGGCGATGGAATACCCTGCGACGAAGGCTTTAGTGGACCAAATTGCACAGGTATCCCATATCTTCAACCCAGACATATCAGAGCTTTGACAGACTGTGACTGTTATCGTGGGGAGGGGGGGGGGCGATACAAAAACATGAGGATATTATTTGGGTGGGGGGGACACAACCTCGCCCCGACTGGTCTTAACCTTATATATATTTTTTTTTAAATTTGGGTGGAAACAAAAAGCCCAAGCTGTCGTGGTCTTACCAGAAAATGAATAGAATACACTGAGAGTCGGATTCCAGTTTTTAGTTTATTATTTTTAAATTTGGGAAGATAGTTTTCCCTTTATATGTGTACTACACATCTTATTGAAGTACTGGTATATTACAGTAAAACCCCACTTAATCGAGGCGGTTAATTTTTCGTTAGCTCGATTTCTCTTGGATTATTTTAATTAATAATACAAATTCCAAACCGAAATAATTATCCGCTCACATTATTTTGATCGTTTCCACAAACCCCATTTACTCTAAATTTCCTTTCTATATCTTTTCTTCCCAAAACAAGCAATTTCTGATTTTTTTTCTTATTCTGGTTGCCAGTCTTTCTTTTAGATGGTTTCCTTGGCCCATATAAGGGTACCGATAACTTGTTCGTGATTTCAATAAAAAAAAATTGAACAGCAAATATATTTCCATGTGAGCTCTTTTACCTAGAGCCTCGGCTAATAACTCGAACTGATTTCTCTTTCTCCCAGAGTAACAACGGAGTTCTATTGTATTTGTACTATTATCACAGCTGACGTGAAAGCCGTTTTCCCGTTTTCTCTGGTCCCCAAGCCAAAGGTGGAGCCCTTGACTACCGGCGACAGGGACCTATTCATGGTGTGAAACTTCACCTTTCCTCTGTGGAGTAACGTCTCCTTCAACATCGAGTGGTACGATGGTCCAACACTGAGTAGTAATATGACGTCTTGCAGAACAAAGAAGAAAATTGTGTTTATGACCCCCTGCAAAGTCGGATCAGGCCTAAACTAGGGAGCACGGTAAGTAGTGCCTCCATAGCCATTGACGTGTGGAAAATTGGAAGATCAGAGGGAAGGAATGGCGGGGCTTTGGCAGATCAGAGGGAAGGAATGGCTGGGCTTTGGAAGATCAGAGGGAAGGAATGGCGGGGCTTTGGAAGATCAGAGGGAAGGAATGGCGGGGCTTTGGAAGATCAAAGGGAAGGAATGGCAGGGCTTTGTAAGTAGTGCAACCATTGCCATTGACGTGTGGAAAATTGGAAGATTAGAGGGAAGGAATGACGGGGCTTTCGAAAAATGGGGTAGGCTGGTGGGTTAAGGTCAGGGAGAGGGAAATGAATTGTAACGCTGGGGAAGGAGAAGCAAAGGCAGAGCCAGGCTGGGGGAGGGGGTGAAATGTGAGGTTTGATGAGGGGGAGAGCCGGGGTGTAGTGTGTGGCTTGGTGAGGGGGAGGGGGTGAAGTGTGATGCTTGGTGAGGGGGAGGGGGTGAAGTGTGAGGCTTGGTAAGGGGGAGGGGGTGAAATGTTATGCTTGGTGAGAAAGAGGGGGTGAAGTGTGAGGTTTGGTAAGGCGGAGGGGGTGAAGTGTGAGGCTTGATGAGGGGAGAGGGTGAAGTGTGAGGGTTGGTGAGGGGGAGGGGGTGAAGTGTGAGGGTTGGTGAGGGGGAGGGGGTGAAGTGTAAGGCTTGGTGAAGAGGAGGGGGTGATGCGTGATGCTTGGTGAGGGGAAGGGGGTGAAGTGTGAGGAGTCTTGGTGAGGGGGAGTGTGTGAAGTGTAAGGCTTGGTGAGGGGGTGAAGTGTGAGGCTTGGTGAGGGGGAGGGGGTGAAGTGTGAGGCTTGGTGAGGGGAAGGGGGTGAAGTGTGAGGCTTGGTGAGGGGGAAGGGGTGAAGTGTTAGGCTTGGTGAGGGGGAGGGGGTGAAGTGTGAGGCTTGGTGAGGGGGAGGGGGTGAAGTGTGATGCTTGGTGAGAGAAAGGGGGTGAAGTGTGAGGTTTGGTGAGGGCGAGGGGTCGAAGTGTGAGGCTTGGTGAGGGGAGGGGGTGTAGGGGAAAATGGAGTGCTAGGCTGGGAAAGGGGACAGAAAAATTGACAGGGGAAAGGGTAAGGATGGTAAAGAAGGTGAATTTGGGGAATAGGAAGGTTTTAGGGCCAGGAATGTAGAGGGAAGGGAGGGGAGGGTGGAGTGTGGTGGGAAGGGAAGGTGGGAGATGGAATGTAGAGGGAAGGGGAGGTGGAATGTAGAGGGAAGGGAAGGGGAGGGGAGGGGAGGTGAAATTTAGAGGGAAGGGAAGGGGAGGAGAGGTGGAATGTAGTGGGAAGGGTGTGCAAGGTGGAATGTAAGGGGGAAGGGGAGGGGAGGGGGAATGTAGAGGGAAGGGGAGGGGAGGTGGAATTTAGAGGGAAGGGAAAGGGAGGGTGTTGTAGATAGCGCATCGAACACTGTTTGTTAAAGTTGTTTGTTAAAAGGCATCTGTAAATTGAGACCAGTTAGAGTCAAAAGAGCACACGAGGAGATCGCAAGTTTAGAGTACTAAGTTAAAGTCAAGACCGCGCAGGGATCCACCCTTCAGGTACCATGATCAAGTTATATTAGCTTTATAGCGCATGATTTGTATGTTTTGTGTAGTAGTAATTATTGATTCAAGTGTATGTTCCATTGCTTGTAAGTTTAATTCCGTAAATCTCTATCGCTTCACAACTATGATCGGAATGTGTAGGAATATGCCCGAGATCTGGCCTAAATGCTGTAAATATTGATCTATTCCAGAATGTTTCAATATAATAAATATTGGAAGAAATCCTTGAGGCCGGTCTTAAATCGCTTCGTAGCCGGAGTCTACTTCAAATTTCTGAAGGAACTAGTGAAGAGCCGACCGAAGCATAAAGCATGGCAGATAAAGACAAAGAGACATCGGCATCTAGCACCGGTACCGATGCAATTTTCCCTTTCGTAAACCATCGTTGCCATTTGGAACGGTCGTTGTCATTTTAAGAACGGTCGTTGCCATTAAAAAAACGTGTGGCGAGTTCGTCGGGTCAATATTTACTCGGAGTTTCATCGGCCCGTTGAACTATAGTCCATATCGCGTCGGAAAAAACAAATTTCCAAAATGGCGGACATGAACGACTTGATCAAAGCTGCGATAGAAGAAGTAAATTCTCAATCCAAACCTTTTCAAAGTAACTCTATTGACGAAAATAGATTCATCGAAACACTCCCAGAAGACTGTACTTATCACGTGAAAGAGCTTTCGGGTGTAGAGGAGAAGTTCAAGGCGATTATCCAAACAGAAGAGGTAACTACCGAGAATCTAGATGGATGGCTGGACGAATATGAAGCGATTAACAGCATTACTGTTCGAATCAAGACCAAGAAAAAGCCAACAAAAGGGTGTGCCCTGAAAAACTATTACAGGTGCCACCACAACACCAGGAACTGGAGCCCAAGCAAGGAACCACAGAAGAAGTTACTGCTGAACCCTTCTGCAAGGGTAAAAAACACTAACCGCCCTTTCCAAATGTTTGTCAAGAATATTTTTTGCACCCCTTCCTCTGTTATTGTCTAAAAAACATGTCCTCACTTGTTGCCTTTTACTCAAAACTGATAACAACAGAGAGGACTACTGATGGGACTTGCTGTGCCTAATGAGGTTTCTTTTCTCTGCAAAAGTCTTTCCGCAGTCCCCACACTTCAAGCTTGCCGCATGCTTTTTGTTGATGTGTCTTTTTAACTTGTTTTCATGGTCGAATGTTTCATTGCATTCATTGCAAACGCATGGATGACATCCTTTTTCATGATACTTAAGATCTTTGCTTCTGGAAAATTCTGTTTGACAAGAAGCACACTTATTCTTCGTTGCCATGCCTGTGTCAAGATCCTCTCTTATGCTTTGTGCCTTTTCCTTCCAGTACTGTTGAAACAATAAATAACATAAGCTTTTTAATACAACTACCATACAATATGCTAGCTCATGGTCATCATAGTTAATGGAGGGATGTTGTAGAACAAACTGCAAAGTGAAATTTAAAAATTTGTATGAGCGAACCAAGAGCAAACTCTAGACTTCACTTCACAAATGTTCTAAACACTACAGACTCTGGGAAACCTATCAAACTTCAAAATGATCTAACAATTTTGTATTATAATATTATGAAGGGTAAAAAATAGTCAGCTGAATACCTGAATCCACAAGAAAATGCCCCACATTTTCCCCACCCTCCCCCAAGGTGGGGTGCAATAGAAAACAAAGAAAATAGAAAAGGTTGGATAGTTGAACTTTGATCTTTCATTCAATGGACAAACCTTTCTTCTCCGAGAGAAATCGTGTTGGAAATATGGTTAAATGTGTACAGTCAGTAAATTTACGAGAAAGCCGGAGAGATAGAGCAAATGAGGGAGAGTATAGAAATTGTATACCTTTTTTTAAAAAATAGACTTGCGACATGGCCGAAATCTTCAGACTCCCACCACTGTGAGAGAGTTTACTGGTATGGACTTTCTAAATTGCAGATATTTTATTTCACGGATTGCTATTAGACCCATTATCTTACCGCAACTGAATGGTAAAATGCGTTCCAGCCGGTTGGTTTCCGAATCGAATGCATTGTAGGGGGAGGATTGCGTTGTTGTTGTTCGCACGTGGATGCTTCTTGTTCCGCCTTATTGTAAACACAAAACTCACGTGCGGGGCTCTTGTACCACAGGGAACCCAAAGGCACTCGCGCGTGATGTCTCTTAGCGTTTTCCGATCGCCGGAGATACGCGTATGACATCATAAATGGGCTAAAATGACAACGACTGTTTTAAATGGCAACGACCGTTCTTAAAATGACAACGACCGTTCCAAATGGCAACGATGGTTTACGCCGACGAAGAGAGAATAGTACTCCTCGGGGTCTAAGCCCTCCGGGCCCCCTTGCCGCCGTCCCGGCAGCAAAGGGTCGACTTCCTCTGTCCACACCTTCTCCGGTAGGAGCGGCTTAAGCAGCCTGTGTTTGACATCGTCGGGGATGTCCTCGTCCAGGATGTTCTGGACCAGCCCCGCCAGTACGGCGGGCGCCTCTTTGTCACGCATGCTACCGAGAACCTCCTCTATGTAAGCGTCCATGTTTGGGCACACCTTGTGCCACCCAGTCTCTAACTGAGAGTTTGGGTATGCCCTGTGCCACCCAGTCTCTAATTGACCGTACTGCGGGCTGCGATGTCGGACAGGACGAGTGCGAACCATCCCCGAGCGCGCCTCTCGATGCCACGCATCCTCTGCCCTTCACGATTCCCTCCGCAGGGGCGGCACAACCGCGTCTCCGACTGAGTCCCTATGCCGCAGACCCTGCACGGCACGGGGAGGGGGCTGCCCTTTCGGAGCCTTTGGAGGTGCACCTTGCAGTAGGTGTCCATGCACCTCCGGCCGCACGTGTTTGCGTGGCCGATCTTTAGCCACCCGCATTAATCTTTTCCGCACTTCATCCTTCGAACGCTCGGTATACCACAGGACAGACGGATGTCTAATCTAATAAGTCCTTAAGGGTTCGAACTGCATCATTGGAAAAACATAGCCGTGATACTTCGTAATAGCTTCGTTTATTAGGGTGCGAGTCACAAAGTCCTTAAAAACGTATGTCATGAAGTACCAAGCTCAACAATTGCCCTCATTATTCATGTACGCGAAACGCGCCCGGCCTACAGCCCTAATTAATTATTCATGTACGTGAAACGCGCCCGGCCTACACCCTAATTATTCATGTACGCGAAACGCGCCCGGCCTACAGCCCTAATTAATTATTCATGTAAGCGAAACGCGCCCGGCCTACATGAACAATTGCCCTAATTATTCATGTACGTAAAACCGATTTGGCCTACATGAACGATTGCCCTAATTATTCATGTACGTGAAACATTACACGCTTGATATATAGAGACGGGTCAGGGGGGGTCGGAGGGGCCCGCCGCGGCCCCCTAGGGGGGCTTCACTCAAACTACCCAGTCCCCCCCGTAAAGAGTAAAAAGACGGGAAATAATGTCGGTAGTCGGCAAATATTTTTGTCGCTAGTCACTAGTTTTCATGTTTTGTCGGTAGTCGGTTACTCTTTAGGCCGTTTGTCGCCAGTCGATTAACCCCATCCAGACCATCATGTTATGCAGAGTTATGCACTGCCTTGCATATTCTTATTACTGCGATATTTGTCGCGATACTGTCGACAGTATTATTGTTTCTTTTTTTCTACAAAAAAAGCATTTTTCTAGTATAGGGTAAAGCCAGTAAGCACTCCATAGTGTTTTATTCCGTGGATTATTACGGGAACATTTGTGGGCATATTATGTTTTTGGGGATCATTCGCGCGCCGGAGATCATTTGCGATCCTATACAGACCTGAGTTTGAGATGTGCTCGCTAATAAACAGCGGTTGAGAGAGATTAGAGGGGATCAAAGTGGTTTCTAAAGACCACATTTTTATCACATCATCTTTAAGTTAGAATAGTAAGAGAAGATTTGAGACATTTGCACCTTCTTGGTTTGTACTTATTCTGTACATCTGATTGAAAACACTCTTTTATGATGCTGAATGGATCATAAAGATCTTTTAGATACGAGCTAAGACATAACACGAATAGGATAGGGACTTTTAGATACGAGCTAAGACATAACACGAATAGCATAGGGACTTTTAGATACTAGCTAAGACATAACACGAATAGCATAGGGACTTTTAGATACGAGCCAAGACATAACACGAATAGCATAGGGACTTTTAGATACGAGCCAAGACATAACACGAATAGCATAGGGACTTTTAGATACGAGCTAAGACATAACACGAATAGCATAGGGACTTTTAGATACGAGCTAAGACATAACACGAATAGCATAGGGACTTTTAGATACGAGCTTAAAGACATAACACGAATAGCATAGGGACTTTTAGATACGAGCCAAGACATAACACGAATAGCATAGGGACTTTTAGATACGAGCTAAGACATAACACGAATAGCATAGGGACTTTTAGATACGAGCCAAGACATAACACGAATAGCATAGGGACTTGGAAGGGCTAATTGTATTATTGACGCTAAGAGTGTTTTTGAGCGAACTTTTAGGAAACAAAGCTCCTTAAAAGAAAACTTGGATTGACTCCGAGTAAGATGTCGCCTTGACGCGGAAACCTATAATAGTTTGCGAGTTCGGGTTTTGGAAAACAAGTTATCTGATACAACCGCAACCAGTCTATTCTGGACCTATGACCTCAGAAAACTAACCTTACGTCTACATTGAACGCCAGTCACAAATCATTACGTTTAATTGATTATTCTTCACGTCTAGCGGCGTTTCCATATTAGTCGTTATTTAGCCTCATATGTAAAATGCAAAAATACCGTTAAAATGGCGAATAGTGACCGTGGTGTGAATTAACTAACGTTTGAGGCCCTCCCCCAAATCGCAGCTCAAAATACGTAACCCTCCCCCTGAACATACCAGCACTCGCCCGACCCCCCGTTAAATAATTACTCTTCCCTAAAAATAAAAACTGTATGGGACAAGTTAAGGTGTGTCTTGGGCATGTTTCCGATAAAAAGTGGTTTGATTTTGGGATACCTTGATATACTAAAAAAGTAACTTTCTTCACTGACAAAAGTGTCCTTCTAGCACGGCACACGTCTCGATAATAGGGACAAGTTAAGGTGTGTCTTGGGCATGTTTCCGGTAAAAAGTTGTTCGATCTAACAACTTTTTCCACTGACAAAAGTGTCAATCTTCTAGCACGGCACACGTCTCGATAATAGGGACTCTCTTAAACGGGGTCAACAATTCACCGGAAGAAACTTTCACTCAGACCAACCATCACTATTATTCCCCCAATGACGAAGGCAGGGCCCCCTGAATGGTCGATGTCCGATATTCGTATATTCTCTCATAATAATGGCAACGCTTGTATGCTCGCGCATATTCTTATTCGAATAAAACGCAGTGCTTCCGGTGGAATGTATGTTCATCAGAAGATATAAAACAGATAAACCACTACAAATACCACAGAAAAGACAGAACTCCAGGAAATTTCACTACACAAAAATGCGATACCCGAATTCTATACCCCAATATACGTGACTTATTACCCCCCTCACAAGTGTTATAATGCCATAACGAGGAGACTGTGCATCCAAGAATAGGAGGGTACATACATGCAACTTTATTTGTCCACAAATTTCTATACATTTCAATGGGTATATTACATTATACATGTATATGATGTAATAAAAAATAATATAAAAGGTGACGAGTGCTCATTGTTAAAATGCTTAACCAGAGTCACCATTCAGGCCCTAAGGGAGTGTCATCCCTCAAGACTTAGGAGGGGTACCTTAATTTAAGGTCCCCAATTGATTGTCATATAATCCCCCCTTAGACTCAGCTTAATTATTGAACAGACTTCTCCCCTAAACTATTTCACAATCTTGTATATCTAAAAGCCTCGCTTTAAATGGCAGTAATCCGTCACAGATTTTGAACATCAAAAAATGCATTGTTTTTGAAAGCCAGTTAAAATAATCAAAACTTGTAAGCTGCACTGGTGTTATAGAATCCTGAACTAAGCTCGAGATGTACACACACACTTCAAATAAGGCTGCACTAAAGAATCCTTGTGCCCGCGTTGGCTCATGGGTATCAAAAAAATGAGCAAATTCAAATTTGATTTTTTTTTCATCTTTTTTGTGCTTTTCACCACTTGCACTGGGGTTTTCACAACATGTGTTTTGTGATTTACATGCTATCCATGATGCATTCGCGGGTCACGACACATGTATTTCCACGATACATCCTAATTCAAAATCAGTAATTTCATGACGCAGTACCAACTAACAAATATTTATACATCTTTATGTCTATTGTCACTTTACAGGCGTTCAAAGCTGTATTCAGTCCACCACCTCGTGAAACACTTCCATTTCGTCGGGTGTGAATTTCCAGGTGCCAGCAAAGACGTCACACTCGCCATCAGATGTGGCGCCCTGGGGACGAGCGTACGTGCGTGACCACGTACTGGACCATTTTCCACCCCCCGCGTTGTCAGCGATAAACAGGTCACGACCACCACCAAACACCGGACCGTAACGTGTGTCGTCATAAATGGCATGTTCATCTGGCGTGCGCCTCAATGGCAACTTTTCAGGGCGGTAGCCATTCTTGTTACACAGCGTGAATAAGAATGACCTGCTGGAGGACTGGTATCCCCGGCCACTCACTTTTAAGAACATAAAACAAAATGCGTTATTTTTATAATAAAAACTAGAATAAATACGACAAAAATTGTGTTTTGGTATATCATAACAGCGGAACTCGTATAATTTAAATTCTCAAATGTCAGAATTGTCACCTTCCGTTAGTATGACCAAATAATAATAATAAAAAAAAATAGTAAAGAAGCTTCTATGCATTCATGAATTGTGTCTTTTCCAGTTAAGACCTGCTTCTTGCGACCCGCTTAAAGTTTTCTCAGATACGGGGTTTCCACCCTCCAGATATCGGCACTGAAAAATATCACTTCCCGGCTTGCAGAAATGTCCAATTTTTTCATATAGAGGGGGAGATAGCTCTTTTCGAGGATAGAAAATAAGTTAAAGTAAAAGATCTTATAACCCCCATCCCATTTAAGCCCCTGTCTATAATAATTAAGCCACCACCCCTGCCTGATTTTGGTTTTGTTTTTTGTACAAAGGAAGTAATATAAATACTTATTAATAGCATCTAAGACTTTATAGGAACCAAAATACCTAGTGTCGGATCTGAAAAAAAAATTGAAATCCCCTGTGTAACCAAGCAGATCTCTTCGGCACTAAAAAGGAAATAAGCGACAGGGGCCTGTCAGAGATTTTACGATGATTTATTAGAGGCCGTTTTCGTAGCCTACCTGTAGGCTTTAATAGTTTTTCCGGCACTAAAACCCCAAAAACACAAAGTTCGAGGCGGCCGGATTATGCGAGCTCGAAATATAAATATTATTATATAAATAATAATTCATAACTTTTGATAAATAAGATACTAGTTCTCATAATATTATTATATTAAACTACAAAACTATTTTGTCGCGTGATATATCTAGGGACATTAATCTCTTACTCACAACCCTTAAATGGAGCTTCAATGGAGCCTGTCGGGAATGTAATTACAGTCACAACAAGGGTGAAAAGGATTATCTGCGAAATTCTTTATAGGTAAAAAAGCAAAAATAATCATAAAACTATTGAGATGATTAACAGTAATGATACAAAACTCCCTGCTTTTCTATGAATTAATATCTGAGGCAATTCAACAGTAGGCAAATAACAGAATTACTAGAAAAATAAATGTGCCAAGATATCAGAGATTCTTCTAAATGGCTCGATTTTAATAACCTTTACTTCTAGTATTGTCCAAGGACAAATCTAGTTAGTAAATTGCTCGATTTTAATAACCTTTACTTCTAGTATTGTCCAAGGACAAATCTAGTTAGTTTGAAAACATTTCCCTGCACCAAACAGCAACATTTAACGGGTTCACCTTACGTGTTGCAATGAAAGGGGCTAACAAACGATTTTTTATTTGTCCATCCAATCCTTTTATCAGAAGATATGCGTAATTACATATTTGGTGGAAGGGGGAGGAAAAAGTAACAAGTATTGTCTGCCAGAGAAGGAACCCTACCACCGCCCTACTTGTATTCGGTTCATAAGATGATGTATTGCAAACGGGCTTTGTCGAGTTCATATAAAAAAAGGACATCGTGACCGTCCACGGGAAAACGTACACTAAGGTTTTCAAACTCGTGGGCACGTGCACGGGCACACGCCGTTTAAACGGATTTTTTTTCCGTGACCACGTTACTTTTTTCCGTTGACACGGATTTTTTTCCTGTGGCCACGGAAGGAAAAGCCGTGGGCACGCGGTAAAAAAGGCAGTTAAAAAGAATTTGAAAGGCCGTTGACACGGCTGTCAAGATTCCGTGTCTACGAATCAAGCACACGGATCGCGAGTCGTGAATGTTGAACTATTCGATTGAATCTTCCGATTTAAGTAAAAGTCGTTTTCACAACTTTGAGTCGTTGTGGTGGTTACGGCTTGATGTTAGGTAAACAATAAACACCGAAATCGGTATCAAACATTCACTGATCGTGGCCGCTCTAGTAATGGCACAGAAATAAATGAGAAATACTTATTCCTTATAATATGTGGGTTAATTTGGTGTGTGTTATGTAGCGATAACACGTAAATACAGGACGAGAGTTTTGTTATGAACTAGTCGCGGTTTCGGCTTCTTGTTAGAGAAAAAAAGAAACTCCGTTGGTATCAGACATTCGCTGATCATGACCGTTCTTGTGGAATCTTACAGAATTCATAATTCCTTATATTCCTCATAATTCGAGGATTTGTTTGATGTGTGTTATTTGCGGATATGTACGATAATGCGTAAATAAGTTTTTTTGTTAGACAAACTAGAAGCTCCGAAGTCGGTATCAAAGGTTTATTGATTATGGCCGCTCTAGTGAAATCGTACAGAAATAAATCAGAAATACTTATTCCTCAAAATTCGAGGATTTATTTTATGTGTGCTATATGTGTATATGTAAGATTGCGTAAATAAGGGCGAAAGTTGTGTCATCAACTAGTGGCGATTTCAGCTTGTTTTTAGACAAACAAGAAACTCCGAAGTCGGTATGCAATTTCGCGCACTTTTCGAACATTTTGTCGCTTGTTTCGTCTTCGTTGTTGATCATAGTTTTTCTTGTTTGATTTGATACTCGAGATGGTTTGAGTTAAATACTTCGATATCGATAAACTAAGCTTTCTTATCAAGTATGCTCACTACTCTACGGCAATCGACGTGTTTATCTATGGAAGGAGGAGGAGGAACGGAGATAAACAGCGACAAAGATTTGGCTGTAGTTTTAAATTGATGTTTACTCACTTCCCGCGATTTAAGGGAGTAATGCATGGTCAAACATAACGCGGAGGATCCCGAGAACGTAATCATTAAACAGTTTCGGAGTTTAATGATAAAAGACTTAGAATTTTAAGCAGTTTAAGAGTTAAATGATAAATAAAAATCCTCATTGACCTTCATTCAAAATCTTTGCGGCCTATCATCCGATGTCCACGACGTACACTCGATTGTCTGCAATCCTCCATACGACTTTGAAAGCCGTGAACTTAAGTCTTCTCTACAGTTAAAAAAAAAATACTGAAAGTCGTGGGCTAAGATTGTGCAACCCGTGTCCACGTAAAGAATATCCGTAGACACGGGAAAAAAATCCGTTTAATATCCGTTTGTTTTTGGCGTTTACACGGAAAACCTAAGTGTACGTTTTCCCACGGACGGTCACTCATGAGATGTCATCCTCCATCTCTTCCTAAGATTTACAAAAAGTAACGACACAGTTGAGGTAATGGACAAAAATAGGGCAAATGTTTTCTTTGTACAATAATGATCGGAAGTCCCGACCCTCACCCTGCTACGGCCCTTCTCGTATTCGTTAGTATACTCACTTGTCCACGCTACGTCAGAGTAGCCACCAAACACGTATCGGCCCCCAACGCTCACGAGCACGATGTTCGGCGCTTTGCCGTTGCATTTTTCATGGAAGGTCCTGGCAGCCCAGCCATCTCTCTTTGCAGAGAAACATCTGACCCAGCGACTTTTTGAACTCTGCTGCACGGGCTGCAGGAATCCCAAGAGATCTCGGAGGTACTCTTGACCTTTGCCGCTAAGGATGGCGGACTTCTCAAAAACTGCAACGAAATTACACCATCCAGAGATATTATAGATAAAGGCTTGTACTTCATGGTATGTCCATATTGTATCCTTCTCCTCGTATTGAGCGATAACGAATTGGAAAACTAATCTTATGAAATACTTGCCTCGGGATAATCACGAGTATGTCTAGATAAGGAGATAAGTGTAATAAAAAGTAAAAATTTGGGGTAAACATCAATAGAAAAATACTTAAACAGGAGGCAATTCCCTAAAAATAACTATAGAGGCAAACAAGAAAGTTGTCAATGTTCTCGACGTCACGTGGGATCTCGGGAACCAATCGTCCACAGAGAAAGCAATCACCCTAACAACCTTATCAAGAACATTTCAATGCGGGTAAATAAACGCTTTCGCGAGATCTCTTCATCTGCAGAATGCTGAACAGAGCGGTGCCGGAATACCAACATGTGCTCGACCGCAGTGGATACCAGCACCGCCTGCAGTTCCAACGCCCAAAGACCCAGCAATAGGCAGAAACTGGAAATCACCCGTAAATCTGAGCGATGCAGCTACAACTACGCACTTACAAAAAGTTTGTAAATGCGCAAAAAGGGGACCCAGAGAAACCTGGAAATAGCCTGTAAAAAGTCTGTAAATTGTCTGCAAACCTTTGGGATGGAACTAAAGCTTCCCATTGCATAGATTTTCCAGACTATTTTCAGGGTTTTCTGGGTCCCGTTTTAGCGCATGCTCTTGGTATCATTTCTCCGAATACGGATTATTTCCAGTTTATTTACAGACTATTTAAAGACTTGCTGTCATTGTGAGAAGACTCTAAACAATCTACATACTATTTACAGACAAATATGGCAAATCTAGGGTTTAGAAATATATCTAGTATATATAAAGTCCAATTTTCGGTTAATTTCCCGTGTATGTACAGGCTATTTTCATACAATGGAACATGACACAGCTAAAAGAGAATTTACCTTGGCCTTTATAAACTAAGATTGTTTTTGACAAAGAATCCCAATACTCCTCGTCCACGCCTAAATAAACACCATCCTCTCCATCCATTGTATGAACAGTACCGCTTTCGAACATATGCACGTGTTCGCGAAATTTGCGAACAACGCAATAGCAGCTGTTACTGTTAGAGAGGATTACAGTTATTCATAATCAGGACACAACTGTATTGGAGAATTTACCTGTATGCTCACCAACTGAGACTTGGCTTGATACATCAACTGAGATCTTCTTTGACATGGAACTCCAATATTCCTGATCCACTACAAGACGAACTCCACCCTCCATACAAGGCTTATCCACGGGTTTCTCTGCTAGACTCGATAGCTGGGATAGCACTTCATTCCTGATGGACAAGACATCCACATCATTTGCTTCCCTGCACATTCTCTCAGCAAACTCCAAACTGCTACGAGCACTCGCAAGTCTCATGGATATATTCTCTCTCTGGGCAGTCAGCTGCTTCTCTTGCTTTTGACAAGCTGACTCGATCTCCCCTCTAAGATCAGATCGCATCTTCTCAAGAGCACCTATCTGCTTATCAATAAACTGATCCAGATTCTTCCTGGTTACAAGTTTATTTTCGTCAAGATGTTGTTGAGCCTTTTCAACCAATGCCATCGTCTGTTCAATGTTGGTGATTTTTGATGTAACTTTTTTTGCTCTTTCCAATATTTCTTCTTTCTCTCGAGCGATAACATCACTTGTGAAAATGTAATCATGATTTTTATGATCAACAACGGTGCAGTCCCGGCAAATTACTTCCTTACAAGATTCGCAAAACAGTTTCAGCTTTTTATCCTTATGTTTGGTGCAGTAGGAAGTTTTGCTCATTGCAAGTAACTTTCCGCTTTTGATCTCATCAAGACTGAGGATAGTGTGGTGTTGCAGCGTTTTTATGTTTTTATGAGCCGAGATGCACTGCTCACAGACAAAGTGATCGCATTCGTTACATCTCCCCTGGGCAGGCTCGCCGCTATCACACGATTCACAAGCTGGTTTCTTCTTGGAGTCGTCAGATGTCAACAAAGGAAGAACAGAGATAATACTGTTGATCATGAAATTCACCTTCAAACTGGGAACATCTGCTGGGGAAATCTAAGAGAAAAAAAAAAGTTAATGGAGTTTGCATACCACCATTTCAAAATCGGGGGGGGGGGGGAGGGCCCCGTTTAGATAGATGTATTAGGGTTTAATATTAGGCTAATAACTAATTCTTTTTTTTGAACATTTTGATACGCATTAACTATGTATACAATGGAGCCAATTTACTTGTGAGAAGAATTTAATATTAGAGTGATTCATATATATTTAGTTGAAATGCACCTGTCGTTTAAATTTATTTGTTTCTTTCAAAACAATGCAAAGCAAAGAGTTTGTTACACAAGTTGTGCCAAGGTCATTTAACTAATGGATGTATTTTTGATATGACAGATTACCTGGAATTCCGCCTTACAGAGGGGGCACACAAGTTTTCCTCTCCCTTCAGAGTGCACTGCCAGCTCTTCCAGGCAGTGCCGACAAAATGAGTGCAAGCAAGGCAGCACTCTAGGATCGTTGAAGTGCTCTATACACAAAGAGCACGTCACCTCATCCTCGAGGCGCCTGCTGGCGGATGTTGCCATTTCTACACATCAACAATAAATGGTTATTAGATAACCGAAGTAGCAGAGACATAATAATCAACAATTATTCGCCGAAGGCGAAGGGAATAGCGGTGGATAGAGACGCTTCGCTTCTCGGACAACTGTTTATTTTTCGTACCATTTCTCATCCTATGCGGATATCCCAGCCGCCAGCAGGGGTCTATTTACTAATCATTCCGGGATAGCGAACCAATCAGAGCGTGCGTTCTTATGAAGTTCCCGCCCAGTATATACAAATGCAGAATCCCTGCACTTTATCATGTCAAACAATACATCATCCATTGATGAAGTTCTATTTAATCTATATTCAAGTATAGAGTATAATGTATATAGTACGTAATAAATTCATTGCAATGATCTTTGATCACACGTGCGTAACCGTGAAACCAATTCAGATGTAGCAACTCACTAAGAGTACCGCTCGTTTTGACTCAGTATCCGATTAGAATTTTTCTTTCTTCTGGGACAAAATAATGACTAAGAATTCTCAACGCTTGGAGAAGTTGTAGGAAGCCATATAGAAGAATCCGAAGCAGTGTTGTGGTATCTATTTGATGTTTATTTTGTTGTAAATTCTGGAGTTACATCTTTGCTCTTTGCATGACCAAACAAATTACACCTCCTTTCCCTTGAATAAACCTATTCCTAAACCTTAATCTGTGAGCTCAAATGCCTAGTTTTGCCGGAAAATGACAATCAACACATTGCGAACCTGGGCAGAAAGTATGAATCAATGCAAAAGGCCCAAATAGTCGTGATAGTAAACCAGAAGAATAAATACAATACACCAAAAACTGGTATTCGACTCTGCCATATTTTCGTGTTTACAGCTAAATTCGTTTTTGCGCGACCTCGTCAGATCCAAGATCCTTGTCTCGTTTGGGAATAGCGCGTAGTCAATCAACACCTGACCTCGGGTAGTAGCCGTCGCATCGATATAGGTTTTCAAGGAAAATCGAACTGAGTTTAGCAGGCTTTGCAGATAACATATCCCCGGGTCAGTTTATTAGCTAGGTGAGTTCTCGGAGTTTAATTCTGCATACAATGCGTGAAAAAGATTCGACGAAATTCTAGAATTGTAGTATAATTTTGCATAAAAGTGTTTCACCTTGGCTTAGTTCCATCATTGTTTTTTAGCTCTAATCATCATTCTAAAAATTTAAAAAGGAAATAAAACAGTCATTACCCGTACACACTAGTTAACTCATGTTGATCTCACCGTCTTAATGAATCGAATACCAGTTTTGCAGAGAAGCACCGTAAAATTTAGGCAGAAAAAGAACTAGGTTACAGTAGATATAGGAGAGGCCTTTGAAATCTTTGAGGTTCGAAGCGAAATTATCCCTCGCATAGTCCTGATGGTTCTATTTTCTTGCCGTAGTTTGTGATCGCGACGCTACTGTGAATTTACCATTCCACGAATGATTTACATAGACCCGCCCCCAAAGTTTGATTGACTACGCGCTATTCCCAAACGAGACAAAGATATTGAATGCGCAAGGGTCGCTCAACAACGAATTTAGCTTTAATAAGACTTCTTCAGCTTGCCCTGAAGAAGCCTTATTCGAGACAAAAAAATTGGCAGAGTCGAATACCAGTTTTTGGTGTATTGGAGAGACAGAATGAAATAAGACTTCTTCAGTCATATATAGATTTAGGCACTGCCTAAAAGCGGAGCCATCTAAGGCATCACTGACAGTGCTAAAATGCTAACTTCTAATTTCAAACCAAACCCTTTCATTGATCTATGTTTGGGATAGAGAGGAAGGAAAGAATATCAATTGACTAAAAAATAGTCGACGGGGGAGGAGATATAAAGGGAATTGACTCAACTTGAAAGGTTTGTTGAAAAAAATATAACAGTAATGAAAATAATTTGATTGAGCATTTCTTGACATTTCCCCTTTCCCATTATCTTAACCCTTTCATCACCACAGGCCTCTAAAGAGGCCATGTCTATGCTATCCAAGCTATGTGAACAGAATTCTATTATTGAAAAAGAACAAGGTTGTTGCTAGTGTTATAAAGTTTAAGTATCTTGCCCTAAAAAACCCTTCCCTTAATAAAAGTTTCATTAATGTACATTTGTAAAGCTACATTCTGACAAGCTTTGTTCTTGCGAAGAACAAGTAATGGATGAAACAGGATTTCAAAGATAGAATATAGTGTCAGACACAATTTTAGATAAGATGCAATACTGAAGTTTTAATGTACCATTTTAAGTGGTGATTTTCCATCCCCATGGGAATTAATATGTACAAATATACATCCAGTAAATGCGTTATATTTTGGTGTTTTTAGAAACCCTGGATACAACCATTCCAATGAAATAAATTTAAACCTTTAAAATAAATGTAATGGAAAAGGAAAGGAAATCCTAAAAAGAAGATATAAGTGAAAGTACTAAATGAAAATTTCTAATTTAAAAATCAAATCTGTTTATTAATTTATTTTTGGTGTAGAGGGGAAATAGCAAAGAGCATCAATCGCATAAAAATAGTCACAGGCAGAAAGAAAGGAAGAAATGACTCTTCTTTGAATATTTGAAAAGAAAATATAATAACAATAATGTGATAATTATATTCAGTACTTTCCTAAAATATCCCCTTTCCCATTATCTTTAGGTTAATAGAAAACTGTTTCCGTTACAGATTTATTATTTAAAAAAGCAAAATTATGTTTTTAGTTTTATATAATATAGGTATCTTGTTCTAAAAAAAACCTATTGAGTGTGTACTGCTGAATCACATAGTAATGCCCTAGTCATTTGAGCCCCTTCCCTTATGGTCCTGGGGAAGTCAGGGGTTAATGTGGGGTTTTAGATTACTTTTTAACCAGAATATGTCAAGAGAGGTGGTGGTATTGACTGTTTTTGGCTCTTAACTTGGAAACAGGCTTTTATTAAAGTCTAATCCCCCACCCTTTCCTGGGACCATGTGTGTGGGGGTATCAAATGACTAGTGAATAAGAACTCCCTACTGTCTTTCAGACATGTCTTTCAAGACATGGTTTTCAATTCTCATGTCTTCCAGTCTTTAGCATTCATCTTGGCCCTCAGGTAGTCCCTGGTTCATAAAAGAGTAACATTTCTTTCAAAACAATCTTTTCATCAAGACATTTATAATCTGACTAATTTCCACAAATATTTGAAATAATAATAATAAACACATGAGATGTAAGATTCAGACAATAACAATACATATTGGCAACAGGGGTTGAATTTTGTTTTGTTTTTATCCTCGGTAAGGAAAATTTCTCTTGTAAGTTGAAAAAGTTGCTGTATCTTCTAAGGATATGTATCTTCTAAGGACTAAGAGCACAGGGTATAAAGACAAGAACGGTCTTCTTTACCAGTATATGACAAATGCAACACGATAATGGTTAGCCTTTATGAAATATTTCAACAAAATCAAGAATAAAGATAGAACAAAGAATGTCAAAACAAAAGGTGTTATGCTCATTCTCAAAGCAAACAAAAAGGACAACAAAAAGCCCAATAACTGTCATATCCTCAAAAGACAAAAGAAATCGTCGTCTGAAACTCACCTTGCATTTTGTCGCTTTCTTGTGGTTTTGTTCGCTTTTTAATTACTTACTTAAATTTACTAGCAAAAAACAGACATATCCTTACATAAATCTTGGCGTGAATGAATGTTAGTAGATCTCCTCTAGTTGACTTTATCCTTAAGTCACAAAAATGCAAAAAGTATAATCAAAAAATGCAAAATGCAAAAAGTATAATCAATGCATGACAAGAACTTTTCCCTTGCTCCGTGCTTGTATTTAGCCGCCATTACGGGGCCGAGTGAGGTCTGGGAGTTGCGCGGCTGACTGACTGGCTGGCTGGCGAGTGACACCACAGGGTACCCGCGCAATGACCACAAAACCATGTCGCATAGTTATACCATATTTCTATACCTAAGGAGCTCCGGCTCCGCTATAATACTTATTGACTTCCTTACTATGAAATAACACCCAGCTTATCAACAAAATTAATTTCACATTGCCTGATTTGACTTTAGATCATTTTTTAGAGTGATCACTTCACCTTCAGTCGCTTGCTCAAAATTCATGATCAACTGTTTTTCGAATTAAAAAACAATTTTCTTTGAAAATAAAATGCTAGATAATAATAACAAACACTGATCATAACAGATAGTTGCATTTAGCTTTGGGTGGGCTGTAAAGCAGCGAGAGTTTTATTGATTAATCCATAAATCTATGGCAATTACGGTCAATTTTTCCCCTTCACAGAGAAAAGATTTGTGACATTCCTACTTTGAATAGGTGTCCATCATCAAGCACCTTCATAAAATCTTTTTTATAAGAACGTCCAGCCTGAGATTTCACCAATTTTTTTTAACTTGCTAAGAACATGCCAAGGCTCAGATAGCAGAAAAAAAATCTTTTTGAGTCCTGGTGTGTTCTAAAATTTAGAATCAAATTGTGTTCATAATAAGAACCCTTATTATTGCTATTGATCATTAGTGTAATTCACTTCCTTATAATTCATTGGGTATTATATTCTTATATACATTTAAATTTAAGACAATGTCCCAAAAATAAGAACCCCCTCCCTCAATTTAAAATTAGACGTTCTTATAAAAAATCAGTTTAAACTAATTTTTTAGCTGTTGTTTTATTTCTCATTGTACTTCATGGTATGTCCATATTGTATCCTTCTCCTTGTATTGAGCGATAACGAATTGGAAAACTAATCTTATGAAATACTTGCCTCGGGATAATCACGAGTATGTCTAGATAAGGAGATAAGTGTAATTAAGTAAAAATTTGGGGTAAACATCAATAGAAAAATACTTAAACAGGAGGCAATTCCCTAAAAACAACGATAGAGGCAAACATGAAAGTTGTCAATGTTCTCGACGTCACGTTGGATCTCGGGAACCAATCGTCCACAGAGAAAGTAATCACCCTAACAACCTTATCAAGAACATTTCAATGCGGGTAAATAAACGCTTTCGCGAGATCTCTTCATCTGCAGAATGCTGAACAGAGCGGTGCCGGGATACCAACATGTGCTCGGCCTCAGTGGATACCAGCACCGCCTGCAGTTCCAACGCCCAAAGACCCAGCAATAGGCAGAAACTGGAAATCACCCGTAAATCTGAGCGATGCAGCTACAACTACACACTTAAAAAGTTTGTAAATGCGCAAAAAGGGGACCCAGAGAAACCTGGAAATAGCCTGTAAATAGTCTGCAAACCTTTGGGATGGAACTAAAGCTTCCCATTGCATAGATTTCCAGACTATTTTCAGGGTTTTCTGGGTCCCGTTTTAGCGCATGCTCTTGGTATCATTTCTCCGAATACGGATTATTTCCAGTTTATTTACAGACTATTTAAAGACTTGCTGTCATTGTGAGAAGACTCTAAACAATCTACATACTATTTACAGACAAATATGGCAAATCTAGGGTTTAAGAAATATATCTAGTATATATAAACGTCCAATTTTCGGTTAATTTCCCGTGTATGTACAGGCTATTTTAATACAATGGAACATGACACAGCTATAAGAGAAATTTACCTTGGCCTTTATAAACTAAGATTGTTTTTGACAAAGAATCCAATACTCCTCGTCCACGCCTAAATAAACACCATCCTCTCCATCCATTGTATGAACAGTACCGCTTTCGAACATATGCACGTGTTCGCGAAAATTGCGAACAACGCAACAGTAGCTGTTACTGTTAGAGAGGATTACAGTTATTCATAATCAGGACACAACTGTATTAGAGAATTTACCTGTATGCTCAGATTCACCAACTGAGACTTGGCTTGATACATCAACTGAGATCTTCTTTGACATGGAACTCCAATATTCCTGATCCACTACAAGACGGACTCCACCCTCCATACAAGGCTGATCCACGGGTTTCTCTGCTAGACTGGATAGCTGGGATAGCACTTCATTCCTGATGGACAAGACATCCACATCATTTGCTTCCCTGCACATTCTCTCAGCAAACTCCAAACTGCTACGAGCACTTGCAAGTCTCATGGATAGATTCTCTCTCTGGGCAGTCAGCTGCTTCTCTTGCTTTTGACAAGCTGACTCGATCCCTCCTTAAGATCAGATCGCATCTTCTCAAGAGCCCCTATCTGCTTATCAATAAACTGATCCAGATTCCTCCTGGTTATAAGTTTATTTTCGTCAAGATGTTGTTGAGCCTTTTCAACCAATGCCATCGCCTGTTCAATGTCAGTGATTTTTGATGTAACTTTTTTTGCTCTTTCCAATATTTCCTCTTTCTCTCGGGCGATAACATCACTTGTGAAAAGGTAATCATGATTTTTATGATCAACAACGGTGCAGTCCCGGCAAATTACTTCCTTACAAGATTCGCAAAACAGTTTCAGCACTTCACCTTCATGTTTGGTGCAGAAGGAAGCCTTGCTCATTGCAAGTAACTTTCCGCTTTTGATCTCATCAAGACTGAGGATAGTATGGTGTTGCAACGGTCGAAATCTCTTATGAGCCGAGATACACTGCTCACAGACAAAGTGATCGCACTCGTTACATCTCCCTTGGGCAGGATCGCCACTATCACACATTTGACAAACAGTTTTCTTCTTGGAGTCTTCAGATGTCAACAAAGGAAGAACAGAGATAATACTATTGATCATAAAGTTCACCTTCAAACTCGAAACATCAGCCGGGGAAATCTAAGAGAAAAAAAACAGGTTTAATAAAATTCGCATATCACCATTTAAAAATCAAAAGGGAGGAACATTTTAGATCAGCCTTATTGTGGTCTATACTAAGCTGGATTGTATTAATAAAATAATTATTTTTTATCATTAAACTGTTTAATACTCATAAACTTTTAAAAGAATGGATATAAATTTCTTGTGGAAAGGATTCAAGTTCACAGTGATTCGTACATATTTAGGGAAAGTTCATTTATTATCCCGAGGGGGGGTGGGGGTGGGGGTTCGTGAGGATTTTGATAAAAGTAAGGAAAAAAAATAGTTGCCCCCCCCCCTTCAGGTGGAACAAAATTTTCCATGCCCCCCCTTATGCCCCGCCCCTCGAAAAAACCCGAAGAAAGAAGGAGCAAAGAAGAGAACGGCAACGACAATGTTGAAGGAACGCGAGCAAGGAATTCGCTGAAAACATTAATTCGGAAAAAGTGAAGGCACTTAATTTCTAGAATGTGCGAATAAATCCAGGTTGTCAACCTGATAAGGGTTGTTGCTATAATTGACACAGAAGAAGCAAAAAGGCTTTTTGTTCTTCTCCACGCGAGAAAAGCGCAGCAGGAGAAAAAAAAAAAGAAAGACAGAGAGAGGAAGACAGCTTGTAGCATTAGAGCGTTTTGGTAATGATTTCAAATATGGAACATAAGCATATAGCGGAAACCATGAATAAAAAAGGTGTATACAGGTTTACATAGCATCGATGAAACGTAGTTTAATACATATCCTTGACTCCTGGATTGTGCATGCCAAATAACTGGCCGCAAACCGAGACTCTTTGAAGCAAGAAGTCTGATTTCACACTTGGTCAAATTATTTAGAAGGGACAACACCCAAAGAAATTAGTGACCCCCCTTTTTAAAATCCACACACATTCGGCACCTCCCCCTTTAGACCTCAAAAATTTCTCAAGGCCCCCCCACAGTATCCTCACGCCCCCCCACCACCCCACCCTCGGGATAATAAATGAACTTTCCCTTAGTTCTCAATTGAAAAGCACTATGTTGTTTAAATCAATTTGTTTGTTGCAGCAAAACGTTTGTTACACAAGTTGTGCCAAGGTCATTTAACTAATGGATGTATTTTATGACAGATTACCTGGAATTCCGCCTTACAGAGGGGGCACACAAGTTTTCCTTTCCCTTCAGAGTGCACTGCCAGCTCTTCCAGGCAGTGCCGACAAAATGAGTGCAAGCAAGGCAGCACTCTAGGATCGTTGAAGTGCTCTATACACAAAGAGCACGTCACCTCATCCTCGAGGCGCCTGCTGGCAGATGTTGCCATTTCTTCAAGAAAAAACTAGAAGAGCATAAGAAAATGGTTATTCCATTGCTACTCATATCAGCACTACAAACACTATCAATATCCCTGAGAATTCTCTTATTTCTGTGATGATATAAACAACTATGAATTATCAGCGCTGGAGAAGTTGCAGTCCAAAGCAGTTTTGGGGTAGGTATTAGATGTTTATTTTATTGTATTATTTTCGCGATTTTGGTGCAAAAATCAAACAAAACAATTGGGATTAAAATGTGCTTTCATGTTCAGAACTGTAACAGAAACATACGTGAGCTTATTAAATTTTAAAGCATCCCAATTTTCATAAAACTAAACTTTCCCATCACTTTATTTTCACGAAATTGTTAAAATCGCAAAATTAAGGTGACCCGAAAATAAACAAGAGAGTGGTGGAAACAATATTTTACGAGTGGGCGCAGTGAACAATCTTGTTGACAATTTTCAGCACCGGGGGGGTGGGGGGGGGAGGAGGGTGTAACACACATTAGGGACCTTCCCTAATGAGTTGAACCTTCTTTTTTATATTGAACCATGAATCACCCTAAATGGTAGAAGAAAAGCTGTCCTTCAAACAGTGGAATGTTTGGTAATTAACATGTCTTTCTCTCGCCGGGTGTCACAAACTGTGCGCGAAAAAAAGGCCTCACGGATTTTGTGTATTTGTCAGTTTATTGGCTATGGACCCAACGCTTTTAGAATACACCAACTAGAGGTCTATCACAAATCATGCATTCCGATTGGCTGAGCTACTAATGGTCTATTAGTGATAGACGATGAGTAGAGAAATTCTTGGGAAAAAGGCGGCTGAATCGCGATTTGACGAAGTTAGCGACGACTTAAGGGACGTCCCTGCTTCAATAAACTATAAAGCAAGTCAGAAGAAAAAGAACCAAGGAAAGATAGAACTGGAAGACACAAATGCACACGCCAATCAATCGGCGCAAACGACAGTCGAATTTTCCATTTCGTGTATGTATTTCTATACAGGACCCGAAATGATCCCAGGACCCGAAACGATCCCCAAAAGTTCCCCAACTGATCCCGGGACCCGAAACGATCCCCAAGAGTCCCCGAAATGAACCCCAAGGAATTGCAGTAATGGACAACAAAAGGAATGTGTAAGGATTGGCTTTCAGTTTTAAAAACAATTGAAACATTTAGCTTTATTTATGTTATTAAAAGGAAATTTACATTAACTAAAACTATAGTATTAAGATATTAATATACGACTGCGGGGGAAATACAGTGGTTGAGTCAGAAATTGGGGTCAACTAACAATTCCTGTGATAGTAATTTGAAGAACACGGTGTGGATAAAAATTATTTTTACATAAAAAGCCAAAAAGAAAGGATAGGACATGCTGCTTTTCATGGGAAGCGAAATGGGTTAAGATTATTTTTTTGCATGTTTTTATTCGGCGAATGAAAGACCTATCCTATCATGAGATCATGCTGGGGTGTACGCACGACTACATGAGGAAATTCAAAACTCACATAATATTGCTTTCAACAAATGCCACATCCTCTTAATATTTTGCATCGGTAGTAGATGGGTTGTTTGTTCGAGTGTATTACTCAGTGTGCTTTTGTCGTCTCATCTTCTCGGCCAAACCGGCTGCCTAAATATAATGTGTCGGTAAATATTCGCTCGTGTAAACAAGAATTTCGTGGTGAAATACATGTTTGGTTGTCAAATGAATATTAATTTTTAGGGGTGATGTTTACCGGAAATGAGAGTCATGTGTCGGAACCGCAAAATGTTTAGAGTGTGATGGAAGGTCGAGAGTTTGGTTGATCTGAGCAAAGCTGTGCTATGTTTATGCTGTATTCCTTTCAGTAGCAATTGAAAGTTGTGTATTTGTTTTGGACTCTGTTTATGTGTTTAACGCCGGGCAATGTAATAAATAGAAGTATTGTATTGGAATTTAATATTTTTAAGTCACGTTGTTTAGAAATTGAGTCGCTGTTAACCCTTAATTATGCTTCAAGAATTGCAAGTATTTCTTCTGCTTTCCCTTTGTCCATTACCGCAATTCCTTGGGGTTAATTTTGCAGAATGGAAGCCAATCAGAGTTAATTTATCCAAGAAAAGAAATAAAGATGAGCTTAATCGCTGTCTCCAAGTATTTTATGCTTTGGTTCGGCAAAAGAATGGCAAATACAATGGTTTATTTGCAAAGAAACTTAGGACAGCTCGCATACTACTAAACCGTGCTTTCTAATTCGGCCTTAATTAAGCTGCTTAGTGAGGCGGCACCGAGCTTGGCTAGTCAGTAAAGGCTGACTTCGACAGCACGATTCAGTCGCATGCGACCTGTCTACGACATGTCTTAGCCCTGAATAAACACTACGACTTTTTCAGTCGAGCATCGTAGCCGAGTCGTAGGTTGATTTACACGACCCGAGTTGTAGATGTGTTGCGGGCAGTCGCATACAACTAAATCGTGCTGTTTAGATCAGCCTTAATAAATCAAGTATAGATTGCCAATTAGACATGCGAAATACAAGTCTTTGGGAAAAAAGTAGGTTAAACATAATCATTTCGAATTCCTCGAATGTTTCGTAAATCGAATCGAAAGCGGAAGTGAAACTCATTTCATGTCACCTCTTCAGCTTTATCACGCCGAAGACAAATGAATAGATTCACTTTTAGACGCCTTACAAATAAAGGAACAGCTAATAGCTAAAATAGGGTGGAAAACGCGATATAAATACCTGTTTCTTGTCGAAATCTTCTCAGACGAATCCTAACTTTCAATGGAAGCGTCTGATCAACCCTTCGGGAAAGACGCAAAGGGATCTAGACCCTAGTCCCCCACGCAGTCACTCAGACCGCCCCCTGTCACGCAAGGCGAGCTCAGCAGTCACATGCGGAACCAAACAAAACAGAAGGAAACAGCGATGACTTTGATCGCGAAGAATTCTGCATCTCAGATAAGGCTCAATATTTTCTAGTCTTTCTAGACTCGATTATTTAGCTCAGTAGACATTGGACTCAGGCGCATTACGAGACACAGATCCCCCAGAGGTCAGAGCGGTCGCGTGATGCTTGGACAGGCCCTACACAAGCCCCTTGAGCCTGAATTATTCTATTTTCTATTACTATATGGTTGCCAGGGCGCTAAGACAAGCATTTACTGTCTATGGTTGCCAGGGCGCTAAGACGAGCATCTGTCTATGGTTGCCAGGGCGCTAAGACAAGCATTTACTGTCTATGGTTGCCAAGGCGCTAAGACGAGCATTTACTGTCTATGGTTGCCAAGGCGCTAAGACAAGCATTTACTGTCTATGGTTGCCAGGGCGCTAAGACGAGCATTATGGAGGGATATGGTTGCCAGGTGCTCATTATCAATAAGTGAACCTTTTGTGTCTTTATTGAAAATACTATAGGATTTTTTTTTATAAAAGACGGTCCCTCTGTTTAATCAACTCCATTTCCCTGGTTCTACATCCGCTTGGACATGAAAGAGCAGCGTTTCTGAATATATTTTGCAGTTTTATCTGTAGATAGCACAAATCAAACTTAAATAAAAGGGAAGCTATTGAGCCATTGCATTAAATGGCAGCGTGATTGGCCTTCTCTAACATGAACCTTAATATCTTCAAGGTGTTCAACTTCTTAAACAAGAGATGTGAGCGTGCCCTTTTTCAGTCGAGCATCGTAGCCGAGTCGTAGGTTGATTTACACTTTACGACTCGAGTTGTAGATGTGTTGCGGGCAAGTCGCATACGACTAAATCGTGCTGTTTAGATCAGCCTTAATAAATAAAGTATAGATTGCCAATTAGACATGCGAAATACAAGTTTTTGGGAAACAAGTAGGTTAAATATAAACATTTCGAATTCCTCGAATGTTTCGTAAATCGAATCGAAAGCGGAAGTGAAACTCATTTCATGTCACCTCTTCAGCTTTATCACGCCGAAGACAAATGAATAGATTCACTTTTAGACGCCTTACAAATAAAGGAACAGCTAATAGCTAAAATAGGGTGGAAAACGCGATATAAATACCTGTTTCTTGTCGAAATCTTCTCAGACGAATCCTAACTTACAATGGAAGCGTCTGATCAACCCTTCGGGAAAGACGCAGAGGGATCTAGACCCTAGTCCCCCACGCAGTCAGTCAGACCGCCCCCTGTCACGCAAGGCGAGCTCAGCAGTCACATACGGAACCAAACAAAACAGAAGCAAACAGCGTTGACTTTGATCGCGAAGAATTCTGCACCTCAGATAAGGCTAAATATTTTCTAGTCTTCCTAGACTCGATTATTTAGCTCAGTAGCCATTGGACTCAGGCGCATTACGAGACACAGATCCCCCAGAGGTCAGAGCGGTCGCGTGATGCTTGGACAGGCCCCACACAAGCCCCTTGAGCCTGAATTATTCTATTTTCTATTACTATATGGTTGCCAGGGCGCTAAGACAAGCATTTACTGTCTATGGTTGCCAGGGCGCTAAGACAAGCATTTACTGTCTATGGTTGCCAGGGCGCTAAGACGAGCATTATGGAGGGATATGGTTGCCAGGTGCTCATCAATAAGTGAACCTTTTGTGTCTTTATTGAAAATAATATCAGATTTTTTTTATCAAAGACGGTCCCTCTGTTTAATCAACGCCATTTCCCTGGTTCTACATCAGCTTGGACATGAAAGCGCAGCGTTTCTGAATTGCAGTTTTATCTGTAGATAGCACAAATCAAACTTAAATAAAAGGGAAGCTATTGAGCCATTGCATTAAATGGCAGCGTGATTGGCCTTCTCTAACATGAACCTTAATATCTTCAAGGTGTTCAACTTCTTAAACAAGAGATGTGAGCGTGCCCTTCTCATGAGACGCAACCCCCGTGAGGTGACCTGGACTGTTCTGTATCGCCGCAAGCACAAGAAAGGCACCCAGGAGGAAGTGTCCAAGAAGCGCACCCGCCGTAATATCAAGTTCCAGAGGTCTGTACAGGGTGCGTCTCTTGACAACATCCTCGCCAAGAGAAACCAGAAGCCTGAGGTCCGCAAGGCGCAGAGAGAGCAAGCTATCAGGTGACTAGGTTAACCATGTTTACCCATGTTTAAGGCACATTTTGCAGTGAACTTATCACATCTTATAAATGGAAGATGGAATATGTATAGCTGATACTGATATTAATAACACAAATTTAATAGAACCTCAGGAAAACAATAGGCAAAACTTGTGTACCAAACTATTTTTTTTCTTTTCTATAGCAATTTAAAGGTATAGCTTTAGAAATATGTTAAACTCTAATTAATGCTGTAATCAGCTCAGTAAGAAAACAGGAATGTCTTTAAAGTTAAAATTGAATTTCTTTAGGAAAAAAAATGAAAAAAGCTTTTAAGCTTTAATCATGCTCTACTCTGTCGATACAAATATTTCACTCAATGTTTAAATTCCAAAGTGTGTGCATTTTGTCATGTTTTAAAGAATGCAATGCATTATGGGCTAAGGTCATGCTTTTGGACAGTGTTCTTTGTAAATATAGACCAGAAATAGTTCGAATAGCACACGTTCACAGCTAGGCCAATTCTACTGTTTTCTTTTGGATTTCGATTGTAAGGAATATCTCCATTCTGATGACATGCACTCTTTTTCTAGCACTTTATTAAACACATAAAAAAAAGTTGCAAAGGAATAAGCAGAAACATACCTTGATCAGGCTATTTTAGGAGCAATAATTGGGAACATGCATTTGTTGTTTCGTGATTGTGTACGAGGCCATGCGGTGTCTAGCTACATAGTATCTTATTTCAATATCTCAAGTTAATGCTTTTGGGCAAAACTATCTACTCTACACTGATTGTCTATCTTTGTGTTTGTTTGGAGACCCAGCATTTCTGTGATGTCTTATTCATACTGGTTGAGACAAGTCTATGATAAAATCTAATCCAACTGAGAAATGTAGGTTTTAGGTTGTTTATTCGATTGTGTATGCTTTTATCATATTGCTGATTCTGCTTGTGATTGCTCACAGGGCAGCTAAAGAGAAGCAGAGAGCAAAGACAGATACAAAGAAGGTAACTACAGGGGTCATTTGTGTCACATGTGCTTTGTACCCCTTGTATACGCCATGTGCCCACACCCTAATCTGTGTACCCTGTATACCCCACCCAGTTATGCACCCTTCACGCCCACCCCACGATGTGTACCCTCTATACACCTATTTCAAATGTGTTGTAACCTGCGGTGGTTCATGGGAAACGCATAGATGACTGAATATTGTATCTGAAAGCCATGTGAGTTTTCATGAGAATGTAAACAAGAATTCTACATCTTTTGAAACCTCAATTTTCATTTTATTTAGGCTTCTTTGCACATTTACTTGACACCCAGGAAGCACTGTGGGTTACGATACACAGATTCTCCTAGTTCAACCTTATTTGAAATAGGTGTACACCACCCAGCTTTACACCCTTCATAAACCCGACAATATGTACCTTGTAGACATCCACAACTTTGCACCCTTTGCCCACACCCAAATCTGTCTACTTTGTATACACCCCATAGCTTTGCACCCTTGGTACACACCCAAATCTGTGTACCCTGTATACACCCCATAGCTTTACACCCTTGGTACACACCCAAATCTGTGTACCCTGTATACATCCCATAGCTTTGCACCCTTGGTACACACCCAAATCTGTCTACCCTGTATACACCCCATAGCTTTGCACCCTTGGTACACACCCAAATCTGTGTACCCAGTATACACCCCATAGCTTTGCACCCTTGGTACACACCCAAATCTGTCTACACAGTATACACCCCATAGCTTTGCACCATTGGTACACACCCAAATCTGTCTACCCTGTATACACCCCATAGCTTTGCACCCTTGGTACACACCCAAATCTGTCTACCCAGTATATACCCCATAGCTGTGCACCCTTGGTACACACCCAAATCTGTCTACTCTGTATACACCCCATAGCTTTGCACCCTCGGTACACACCCAAATCTGTCTACTCTGTATACACCCCATAGCTTTGCACCATTGGTACACACCCAAATCTGTCTACGCTGTATACACCCCATAGCTTTGCACCCTTGGTACACACCCAAATCTGTCTACCCTGTATACACCCCATAGCTTTGCACCCTTGGTACACACCCAAATCTGTGTACCCTGTATACACCCCATAGCTTTGCACCCTTGGTACACACCCAAATCTGTCTACCCTGTATACACCACATAGCTTTGCACCCTTGGTACACACCCAAATCTGTCTACCCTGTATACACCCCATAGCTTTGCACCCTCGGTACACACCCAAATCTGTCTACTCTGTATACACCCCATAGCTTTGCATCCTTGGTATACACCCAAATCTGTCTACCCAGTATACACCCCTTAGCTTTGCACCCTCGGAACACACCGAAATCTGTCTACCCTGTATACACCCCATAGCTTTGCACCCTTGGTACACACCCAAATCTGTCTTTCCTGTATACACTCCATAGCTTTGCACCCTCGGTACACACCCAAATCTGTCTACCCTGTATACACCCCATAGCTTTGTACCCTCGGTACACACCCAAATCTGTCTACTCTGTATACACCCCATAGCTTTGCACCATTGGTACACACCCAAATCTGTATACCCTTTATACACCCCATAGCTGTGCACCCTTGGTACACACCCAAATCTGTCTACTCTGTATACACCCCATAGCTTTGCACCCTCGGTACACACCCAAATCTGTCTACTCTGTATACACCCCATAGCTTTGCACCATTGGTACACACCCAAATCTGTCTACGCTGTATACACCCCATAGCTTTGCACCCTTGGTACACACCCAAATCTGTCTACCCTGTATACACCCCATAGCTTTGCACCCTTGGTACACACCCAAATCTGTGTACCCTGTATACACCCAATAGCTTTGCACCCTTGGTACACACCCAAATCTATCTACCCTGTATACACCCCATAGCTTTGCATCCTTGGTACACACCCAAATCTGTCTACCCTGTATACACCCCATAGCTTTGCACCCTTGGTACACACCCAAATCTGTCTACCCTGTATACACCACATAGCTTTGCACCCTTGGTACACACCCAAATCTGTCTACCCTGTATACACCCCATAGCTTTGCACCCTCGGTACACACCCAAATCTGTCTACCCTGTATACACCCCATAGCTTTGCACCCTCGGTACACACCCAAATCTGTCTACTCTGTATACACCCCATAGCTTTGCATCCTTGGTACACACCCAAATCTGTCTACCCAGTATACACCCCTTAGCTTTGCACCCTCGGAACACACCGAAATCTGTCTACCCTGTATACACCCCATAGCTTTGCACCCTTGGTACACACCCAAATCTGTCTTTCCTGTATACACTTCATAGCTTTGCACCCTCGGTACACACCCAAATCTGTCTACCCTGTATACACCCCATAGCTTTGCACCCTCGGTACACACCCAAATCTGTCTACTCTGTATACACCCCATAGCTTTGCACCATTGGTACACACCCAAATCTGTATACCCTTTATACACCCCATAGCTTTGCATCCTTGGTACACACCCAAATCTGTCTACCCTGTATACACCCCATAGCTTTGCACCCTTGGTACACACCCAAATCTGTCTACCCTGTATACACCACATAGCTTTGCACCCTTGGTACACACCCAAATCTGTCTACCCTGTATACACCCCATAGCTTTGCACCCTCGGTACACACCCAAATCTGTCTACCCTGTATACACCCCATAGCTTTGCACCCTCGGTACACACCCAAATCTGTCTACTCTGTATACACCCCATAGCTTTGCATCCTTGGTACACACCCAAATCTGTCTACCCAGTATACACCCCTTAGCTTTGCACCCTCGGAACACACCGAAATCTGTCTACCCTGTATACACCCCATAGCTTTGCACCCTTGGTACACACCCAAATCTGTCTTTCCTGTATACACTTCATAGCTTTGCACCCTCGGTACACACCCAAATCTGTCTACCCTGTATACACCCCATAGCTTTGCACCCTCGGTACACACCCAAATCTGTCTACTCTGTATACACCCCATAGCTTTGCACCATTGGTACACACCCAAATCTGTATACCCTTTATACACCCCATAGCTTTGCACCCTTGGTACACACCCAAAGCTGTCTACCCAGTATACACCCCATAGCTTTGCACCCTTGGTACACACCCAAAGCTGTCTACCCTGTATACACCCCATAGCTTTGCACTCTTGGTACACACCCAAATCTGTGTACCCCATATATACCCCTACACTGCACACCTGCTTTAGACCCGATCTTGTGCATATGTTTGTCAGTGTTGTGTTTCTGTGATAAATTATCATTGCCTACATTGTTTGAGGGTTACTTATTGATGAAGACATGATGCTCTGAGAAACAAACACAAACACAAGCACTATTTTCACCTGTGAAAAGATGATTCTACAATCTAGGTCAAACTAAGTGGAACCCCTCTCCCCTCTTGAATATTGGAGCATATGTACTTGATCATCTGACTGCAAGGGCATTTAAAGCTAAAGAAACACTTTCAACCAGTATTAGATAGGAGAAGGAGGAAATGTGTTACTCAGCCAAGTGTTCCATTTTTTTGTGGATTGCAGGATACGTTTTGATTGAGGATATTAATACGAGACACCTCCGTACGTACATTCTCTATTAGAAATTCTACTAAAACTTTAGTATTCCGCAAAAAAGGGACAGATTTAGGTATTTATGCTTGCTTTTGGGGTCCTGTTGTATTTATAAACCTTTTGACTCCTTTGCAGCAATAACTACCCAACCCGCTGCCCAACGACAGTAAAAATGCTCTTGGCAGAGAGAGAAGTTAGCACAGACTGAGAAAGGGGATTTATTTTAATATCTTTTAACATAGTTACGATAAAGTTGTGGTAATTTCAACGAAGGATTCCAAATCTAAGATCTGGTGCATCAGAAAAATGCAAGAATAAAGAGTAATAACACGAACGGGAAGGGAAGAGCAAAAACCGATTTGAGGAACACACGGCGTCGGAAGGGGTAGGGTGCGGGAGTGAAGAGCAAGGAGCGATAAGACGAACCTACGGAGTCGGGGGGGATAGGGTGCGGGAGGGAAAAGCAAGGAGCGATAAGACGAACCCACAGCGTCAGAGGGAGTAGGGTGCGGGAGGGAAGAGCAAGGAGCGATTAGACGAACCCACGGCGTCGGAGGGGGTAGGGTGCGGGAGGGAAGAGCAAGGAGCGATTAGACGAACCCACGGCGTCGGAGGGGATAGGGTGCGGGAGGGAAGAGCAAGGAGCGATTAGACGAACCCACGGCGTCGGAGGGAATAGGGTGCGGGAGGGAAGATCAAGGAGCGATAAGACAAATCCACGGCGTCGGAGGGGGTAGGGGGCGACAGGAGGATACCCTTGATATCCGGGGAAGTTCTTGACACATGGAATTTGTACTAAACACAGGCTTGCACTGTATGCGTAGGAGGGGGGTTGGGGGGTGGGGGGCAATATGTGTGAGGCTCTTTGACAAAATCATCGATTGTACTAAAAGTCCTTTTTCTCTTTTATTAAAAAAATGCCCTAATCTAAATCAGAATTACATCCACACGCACACGTGTTCACAGTATTTCATGGTTAATAAATCCATTACTGGACAACACTCACCTACGGCTGAATAATGAGAAAGTTAAAATGTTTATACAGACCTTGGCGGCTGCTAAAAAGTTAACCCTCACCAACTAACCATAAATACGCGGCCTTATCAATCCATAATCGGGGGGTGGGGGGGGGGGGGGGGGGGTGGGGTGAATAGATTCGCGGATCGCCAGATTCGGCCCGAAATTGTCACGGACTGCGATAAGCTCTTAGTAAAAAAAAACTATGGCTACGTACGATATACATCTGAAAAATCAGAAGTCAAGTCAGAACCATAAGACTATTCTATGTTGTGCTTTTTATAGCTGTGACTATAGCTGACTATTCTATGCCGTGCTTGTTATAGCTGTGACTATAGCTGACTATTCTATGCTGTGCTTGATATAGCTGTGACTATAGCTGACTATTCTATGCCGTTCTTGTTATAGCTGTGACTATAGCTGACTATTCAATGCTGTGTTTGTTATAGCTATGACTATAGCTGACTATTCTATGCTGTGCTTGATATAGCTGTGACTATAGATGACTATTCTATGCTGTGCTTGATATAGCTGTGACTATAGCTGACTATTCTATGCTGTGCTTGTTATAGCTGTGACTATAGCTGACTAATCTATGCCGTGCTTGTTATAGCTGTGACTATAGCTGACTATTCTATTTCGTGCTTGTTATAGCTGTGACTATAGCTGACTATTCTATGCCGTGCTTGTTATAGCTATGACTATAGCTGACTATTCTATGCCGTGCTTGTTATAGCTGTGACTATAGCTGACTATTCTATGCCGTGCTTGTTATAGCTGTGACTATAGCTGGCTATTCTATTTCGTGCTTGTTATAGCTGTGATTATAGCTGACTATTCTATGCTGTGCTTGTTATAGCTGTGACTATAGCTGACTATTCTATTTCGTGCTTGTTATAGCTGTGACTATAGCTGACTATTCTATGTCGTGCTCGTTATAGCTGTGACTATAGCTGACTATTCTATGCCGTGCTTGTTATAGCTGTGACTATAGTTGAAAATTCTATGCCGTGCTTGTTATAGCTGTGACTATAGCTGACTATTCTATGCCGTGCTTGTTATAGCTATGACTATAGCTGACTATTCTATGCTGTGCTTGATATAGCTGTGACTATAGATGACTATTCTATGCTGTGGTTGATATAGCTGTGACTATAGCTGACTATTCTATGCTGTGCTTGTTATAGCTGTGACTATAGCTGACTATTCTATGCTGTGCTTGTTATAGCTATGACTATAGCTGACTATTCTATGCTGTGCTTGATATAGCTGTGACTATAGCTGACTATTCTATGCCGTGCTGGTTATAGCTGTGACTATAGCTGACTATTCTATGCTGTGCTCGTTATAGCTGTGACTATAGCTGACTATTCTATGCCGTGCTGGTTATAGCTGTGACTATAGCTGACTATTCTACGCCGTGCTTGTTATCGCTGTGACTATAGCTGACTATTCTACGCCGTGCTGGTTATAGCTGTGACTATAGCTGACTATTCTATGCTGTGCTTGATATAGCTGTGACTATAGCTGACTATTCTATGCTGTGCTTGTTATAGCTGTGACTATAGCTGACTATTCTATGCCGTGCTGGTTATAGCTGTGACTAAAGCTGACTATTCTATGCTGTGCTTGTTATAGCTGTGACTATAGCTGACTATTCTATGCTGTGCTTGTTATAGCTGTGACTATAGCTGACTATTCTATGCCGTGCTGGTTATAGCTGTGACTATAGCTGACTATTCTATGCTGTGCTTGTTATAGCTGTGACTATAGCTGACTATTCTATGCTGTGCTTGTTATAGCTGTGACTATAGCTGACTATTCTATGCCGTGCTTGTTATAGCTGTGACTATGGCTGACTATTCTATGCTGTGTTGGTTATAGCTTTGTTCAGTGTGGCGGTTTGAATAGCTGTGTTAAGTGTTCAGTATGCCAGTTTTGTGTTCAGTACTTCCAGTGGAGCAGATCTTGATAATTCGCCGCAGGGCGCTTCTCAAATTTCTGATATGCGTTGCTTTGCGCATGCTCAGAATCTTTTTGTTTGGCAGCATCATGTGGGGGGCCCGCGACAGGCTTCAGGGACTCGTATGTAGATGATTGGCCCACCTCCTCGTAAGTGTGATCCGAGTCTGCCGCCCTCGGTGTCATTTCAATGGGGTTGTCATAGCAGTGATCCGCATCATCAGCCTTGATACCTTCGGTGGAATGAATCCGTTTTCTGTTTTCCATGTATTTGCGCACGCGCCAGGAGATGAGACCGATGATTATGAGGCCACCCGCGGAGCAAGCAGAGACTATGGTTACTATGGTAACAGTGCCTGAGGCCTGCTTGGCTGGCTTTTTACCTGAAATAAAATAAAAAATTGTTTCGATGTTACTTTCACGCAACTATTGTCAAGTGACTGACATAATAATTTCTATTGAGAGCTCAAAGGAATGTCGCGTAAGCACTTTCCCAACAAAAGGGCATCGAAATTTTACATGGTATCTCATGTCCCATTTACTTCGTTGACACCATTGCCTGAATGGCCAATTACTATTTATGCTAAGAATTTAAAGCATCTGCTTTACCTCAAAGAACTTCTTTTGTCGCTTTGATCAATATTATCATTTTAAGAACTCCAAGCATCTGCTTACATCAAAGAGATCCTTTCATCTTCCTAAATTATATTTTCCAACACCCGTCCTTTTCGCAAAGGGACCGGCTTTCACCTTTTCCGGCACAAAGAAAATTACTTTGTAATAGTCAGCTATAGTCACAGCTATAACGAGCACAGCATAGAATATTCAGCTATAGTGACAGCTATAACAAGCACAGCATAGAATTGTCAGCTATAGTCACAGCTATAACAGGCACGGCATAGAATAGTCAGCTATAGTCACAGCTATAACAAGCACGGCATAGAATAGTCAGCTATAGTCACAGCTATAACAAGCACAGCATAGAATAGTCAGCTATAGTCACAGCTATAACAAGCACAGCATAGAATAGTCAGCTATAGTCACAGCTATAACAAGCACGGCATAGAATAGTCAGCTATAGTCACAGCTATACCAAGCACAGCATAGAATAGTCAGCTATAGTCACAGCTATAACAAGCACAGCATAGAATAGTCAGCTATAGTCACAGCTATAACAAGCACGGCATAGAATAGTCAGCTATAGTCACAGCTAAAACAAGCACAGCATATAATAGTCAGCTATAGTCACAGCTATAACAAGCACAGCATAGAATAGTCAGCTATTGTCACAGCTATAACCAGTATGGCATAGAATAGTCAGCTATAGTCACAGCTATAACAAGCACAGCATAGAATAGTCAGCTATAGTCACAGCTATAACCAGCATGGCATAGAATAGTCAGCTATAGTCACAGCTATAACAAGCACAGCATAGAATAGTCAGCTATAGTCACAGCTATAACAAGCACAGCATAGAATAGTCAGCTATAGTCACAGCTATAACAAGCACGGCATAGAATAGTCAGCTATAGTCACAGCTATAACAAGCACAGCATAGAATAGTCAGCTATAGTCAAAGCTATAACAAGCACAGCATAGAATAGTCAGCTATAGTCACAGCTATAACAAGCACGGCATAGAATAGTCAGCCTTAGTCACAGCTATAACAAGCACGGCATAGAATAGTCAGCTATAGTCACAGCTATATCCAGTATGGCATAGAATAGTCAGCTATAGTCACAGCTATATCAAGCACAGCATAGAATAGTCAGCTATAGTCACAGCTATATCAAGCACAGCATAGAATAGTCAGCTATAGTCACAGCTATATCAAGCACAGCAAAGAATAGTCAGCTATAGTCACAGCTATAACCAGTATGGCATAGAATAGTCAACTATAGTCACAGCTATAACCAGTATGGCATAGAATAGTCAGCTATAGTCACAGCGATAACAAGCACAGCATAGAATAGTCAGCTATAGTCACAGCTATATCAAGCACAGCATAGAATAGTCAGCTATAGTCACAGCGATAACAAGCACAGCATAGAATAGTCAGCTATAGTCACAGCTATATCAAGCACAGCATAGAATAGTCAGCTATAGTCACAGCTATATCAAGCACAGCATAGAATAGTCAGCTATAGTCACAGCTATAACAAGCACAGCATAGAATAGTCAGCTATAGTCACAGCTATAACAAGCACAGCATAAAATAGTCAGCTATAGTCACAGCTATAACAAGCACAGCATAGAATAGTCAGCTATAGTCACAGCTATAACAAGCACGGCATAGAATAGTCAGCTATAGTCACAGCTATAACAAGCACGGCATAGAATAGTCAGCTATAGTCACAGCTATAACAAGCACGGCATAGAATAGTCAGCTATAGTCACAGCTATATCCAGTATGGCATAGAATAGTCAGCTATAGTCACAGCTATAACCAGTATGGCATAGAATAGTCAGCTATAGTCACAGCTATAACCAGTAAGGCATAGAATAGTCAGCTATAGTCACTGCCATAACAAGCACAGCATAGAATAGTCAGCTATAGTCACTGCCATAACAAGCACAGCATAGAATAGTCAGCTATAGTCACAGATATAACAAGCACAGCATAGAATAGTCAGCTATAGTCACAGCTATAACCAGTATGGCATAGAATAGTCAGCTATAATCACAGCTATAACCAACACAGCATAGAATAGTCAGCCATAGTCACAGCTATAACAAGCACGGCATAGAATAGTCAGCTATAGTCACAGCTATAACCAGTATGGCATAGAATAGTCAGCTATAGTCACAGCTATAACCAGTATGGCATAGAATAGTCAGCTATAGTCACAGCTATAACCAGTATGGCATAGAATAGTCAGCTTTTGTCACAGCGATAACAAGCACAGCATAGAATAGTCAGCTATAGTCCCAGCTATATCAAGCACAGCATAGAATAGTCAGCTATAGTCACAGCTATAACAAGCACAGCATAGAATAGTCAGCTATAGTCACAGCTATATCAAGCACAGCATAGAATAGTCAGCTATAGTCACAGCTATAACAAGCACGGCATAGAATAGTCAGCTATAGTCACAGCTATAACAAGCACAGCATAGAATAGTCAGCTATAGTCACAGCTATATCAAGCACAGCATAGAATAGTCAGCTATAGTCACAGCTATAACAAGCACGGCATAGAATAGTCAGCTATAGTCACAGCTATAACAAGCACGGCATAGAATAGTCAGCTATAGTCACAGCTATAACAAGCACAGCATAGAATAGTCAGCTATAGTCACAGCTATAACAAACACGGCATAGAATAGTCAGCTATAGTCACAGCTATATCAAGCACAGCATAGAATAGTCAGCTATACTCACAGCTATAACAAGCACGGCATAGAATAGTCAGCTATAGTCACAGCTATAACAAGCACGGCATAGAATAGTCAGCTATAGTCACAGCTATAACAAGCATGGCATAGAATAGTCAGCTATAGTCACAGCTATAACAAGCACGGCATAGAATAGTCAGCTATAGTCACAGCTATAACCAGTATGGCATAGAATAGTCAGCTATAGTCACAGCTATAACAAGCACGTCATAGAATAGTCAGCTATAGTCACAGCTATAACAAGCATGGCATAGAATAGTCAGCTATAGTCACAGCTATAACAAGCACGGCATAGAATAGTCAGCTATGGTCACAGCTATATCCAGTATGGCATAGAATAGTCAGCTATAGTCACAGCTATAACCAGTATGGCATAGAATAGTCAGCTATAGTCACAGCTATAACCAGTAAGGCATAGAATAGTCAGCTATAGTCACTGCCATAACAAGCACAGCATAGAATAGTCAGCTATAGTCACTGCCATAACAAGCACAGCATAGAATAGTCAGCTATAGTCACAGATATAACAAGCACAGCATAGAATAGTCAGCTATAGTCACAGCTATAACCAACACAGCATAGAATAGTCATCCATAGTCACAGCTATAACAAGCACGGCATAGAATAGTCAGCTATAGTCACAGCTATAACCAGTATGGCATAGAATAGTCAGCTATAGTCACAGCTATAACCAGTATGGCAAAGAATAGTCAGCTATAGTCACAGCTATAACCAGTATGGCATAGAATAGTCAGCTTTAGTCACAGCGATAACAAGCACAGCATAGAATAGTCAGCTATAGTCCCAGCTATATCAAGCACAGCATAGAATAGTCAGCTATAGTCACAGCTATAACAAGCACAGCATAGAATAGTCAGCTATAGTCACAGCTATATCAAGCACAGCATAGAATAGTCAGCTATAGTCACAGCTATAACAAGCACGGCATAGAATAGTCAGCTATAGTCACAGCTATATCCAGTATGGCATAGAATAGTCAGCTATAGTCACAGCTATATCAAGCACAGCATAGAATAGTCAGCTATAGTCACAGCTATATCAAGCACAGCATAGAATAGTCAGCTATAGTCACAGCTATATCAAGCACAGCAAAGAATAGTCAGCTATAGTCACAGCTATAACCAGTATGGCATAGAATAGTCAACTATAGTCACAGCTATAACCAGTATGGCATAGAATAGTCAGCTATAGTCACAGCGATAACAAGCACAGCATAGAATAGTCAGCTATAGTCACAGCTATATCAAGCACAGCATAGAATAGTCAGCTATAGTCACAGCTATATCCAGTATGGCATAGAATAGTCAGCTATAGTCACAGCTATATCCAGTATGGCATAGAATAGTCAGCTATAGTCACAGCTATAACCAGTATGGCATAGAATAGTCAGCTATAGTCACAGCTATAACAAGCACAGCATAGAATAGTCAGCTATAGTCACAGCTATAACAAGCACGGCATAGAATAGTCAGCTATAGTCACAGCTATAACAAGCACGGCATAGAATAGTCAGCTATAGTCACAGCTATAACAAGCACGGCATAGAATAGTCAGCTATAGTCACAGCTATATCCAGTATGGCATAGAATAGTCAGCTATAGTCACAGCTATAACCAGTATGGCATAGAATAGTCAGCTATAGTCACAGCTATAACCAGTAAGGCATAGAATAGTCAGCTATAGTCACTGCCATAACAAGCACAGCATAGAATAGTCAGCTATAGTCACTGCCATAACAAGCACAGCATAGAATAGTCAGCTATAGTCACAGATATAACAAGCACAGCATAGAATAGTCAGCTATAGTCACAGCTATAACCAGTATGGCATAGAATAGTCAGCTATAATCACAGCTATAACCAACACAGCATAGAATAGTCAGCCATAGTCACAGCTATAACAAGCACGGCATAGAATAGTCAGCTATAGTCACAGCTATAACCAGTATGGCATAGAATAGTCAGCTATAGTCACAGCTATAACCAGTATGGCATAGAATAGTCAGCTATAGTCACAGCTATAACCAGCATGGCATAGAATAGTCAGCTTTTGTCACAGCGATAACAAGCACAGCATAGAATAGTCAGCTATAGTCCCAGCTATATCAAGCACAGCATAGAATAGTCAGCTATAGTCACAGCTATAACAAGCACAGCATAGAATAGTCAGCTATAGTCACAGCTATATCAAGCACAGCATAGAATAGTCAGCTATAGTCACAGCTATAACAAGCACGGCATAGAATAGTCAGCTATAGTCACAGCTATAACAAGCACAGCATAGAATAGTCAGCTATAGTCACAGCTATATCAAGCACAGCATAGAATAGTCAGCTATAGTCACAGCTATAACAAGCACGGCATAGAATAGTCAGCTATAGTCACAGCTATAACATGCACGGCATAGAATAGTCAGCTATGGTCACAGCTAAAACAAGCATGGCATAGAATAGTCAGCTATTGTCACAGCTTTATCAAGCACAGCATAGAATAGTCAGCTATAGTCACAGCTATAACAAGCACGGCATAGAATAGTCAGCTATAGTCACAGCTATATCAAGCACAGCATAGAATAGTCAGCTATAGTCACAGCTATATCAAGCACAGCATAGAATAGTCAGCTATAGTCACAGCTATATCAAGCACAGCAAAGAATAGTCAGCTATAGTCACAGCTATAACCAGTATGGCATAGAATAGTCAACTATAGTCACAGCTATAACCAGTATGGCATAGAATAGTCAGCTATAGTCACAGCGATAACAAGCACAGCATAGAATAGTCAGCTATAGTCACAGCTATATCAAGCACAGCATAGAATAGTCAGCTATAGTCACAGCTATATCCAGTATGGCATAGAATAGTCAGCTATAGTCACAGCTATATCCAGTATGGCATAGAATAGTCAGCTATAGTCACAGCTATAACCAGTATGGCATAGAATAGTCAGCTATAGTCACAGCTATAACAAGCACAGCATAGAATAGTCAGCTATAGTCACAGCTATAACAAGCACGGCATAGAATAGTCAGCTATAGTCACAGCTATAACAAGCACGGCATAGAATAGTCAGCTATAGTCACAGCTATAACAAGCACGGCATAGAATAGTCAGCTATAGTCACAGCTATATCCAGTATGGCATAGAATAGTCAGCTATAGTCACAGCTATAACCAGTATGGCATAGAATAGTCAGCTATAGTCACAGCTATAACCAGTAAGGCATAGAATAGTCAGCTATAGTCACTGCCATAACAAGCACAGCATAGAATAGTCAGCTATAGTCACTGCCATAACAAGCACAGCATAGAATAGTCAGCTATAGTCACAGATATAACAAGCACAGCATAGAATAGTCAGCTATAGTCACAGCTATAACCAGTATGGCATAGAATAGTCAGCTATAATCACAGCTATAACCAACACAGCATAGAATAGTCAGCCATAGTCACAGCTATAACAAGCACGGCATAGAATAGTCAGCTATAGTCACAGCTATAACCAGTATGGCATAGAATAGTCAGCTATAGTCACAGCTATAACCAGTATGGCATAGAATAGTCAGCTATAGTCACAGCTATAACCAGCATGGCATAGAATAGTCAGCTTTTGTCACAGCGATAACAAGCACAGCATAGAATAGTCAGCTATAGTCCCAGCTATATCAAGCACAGCATAGAATAGTCAGCTATAGTCACAGCTATAACAAGCACAGCATAGAATAGTCAGCTATAGTCACAGCTATATCAAGCACAGCATAGAATAGTCAGCTATAGTCACAGCTATAACAAGCACGGCATAGAATAGTCAGCTATAGTCACAGCTATAACAAGCACAGCATAGAATAGTCAGCTATAGTCACAGCTATATCAAGCACAGCATAGAATAGTCAGCTATAGTCACAGCTATAACAAGCACGGCATAGAATAGTCAGCTATAGTCACAGCTATAACAAGCACGGCATAGAATAGTCAGCTATAGTCACAGCTATAACAAGCACAGCATAGAATAGTCAGCTATAGTCACAGCTATAACAAACACGGCATAGAATAGTCAGCTATAGTCACAGCTATATCAAGCACAGCATAGAATAGTCAGCTATACTCACAGCTATAACAAGCACGGCATAGAATAGTCAGCTATAGTCACAGCTATAACGAGCACGGCATAGAATAGTCAGCCATAGTCACAGCTATAACAAGCACGGCATAGAATAGTCAGCTATAGTCACAGCTATATCCAGTATGGCATAGAATAGTCAGCTATAGTCACAGCTATATCAAGCACAGCATAGAATAGTCAGCTATAGTCACAGCTATATCAAGCACAGCATAGAATAGTCAGCTATAGTCACAGCTATATCAAGCACAGCAAAGAATAGTCAGCTATAGTCACAGCTATAACCAGTATGGCATAGAATAGTCAGCTATAGTCACAGCTATAACAAGCACGGCATAGAATAGTCAGCTATAGTCACAGCTATAACAAGCACGGCATAGAATAGTCAGCTATAGTCACAGCTATAACAAGCACGGCATAGAATAGTCAGCTATAGTCACAGCTATATCCAGTATGGCATAGAATAGTCAGCTATAGTCACAGCTATAACCAGTATGGCATAGAATAGTCAGCTATAGTCACAGCTATAACCAGTAAGGCATAGAATAGTCAGCTATAGTCACTGCCATAACAAGCACAGCATAGAATAGTCAGCTATAGTCACTGCCATAACAAGCACAGCATAGAATAGTCAGCTATAGTCACAGATATAACAAGCACAGCATAGAATAGTCAGCTATAGTCACAGCTATAACCAACACAGCATAGAATAGTCATCCATAGTCACAGCTATAACAAGCACGGCATAGAATAGTCAGCTATAGTCACAGCTATAACCAGTATGGCATAGAATAGTCAGCTATAGTCACAGCTATAACCAGTATGGCATAGAATAGTCAGCTATAGTCACAGCTATAACCAGTATGGCATAGAATAGTCAGCTTTAGTCACAGCGATAACAAGCACAGCATAGAATAGTCAGCTATAGTCCCAGCTATATCAAGCACAGCATAGAATAGTCAGCTATAGTCACAGCTATAACAAGCACAGCATAGAATAGTCAGCTATAGTCACAGCTATATCAAGCACATAGAATAGTCAGCCATAGTCACAGCTATAACAAGCACGGCATAGAATAGTCAGCTATAGTCACAGCTATAACAAGCACAGCATAGAATAGTCAGCTATAGTCACAGCTATATCAAGCACAGCATAGAATAGTCAGCTATAGTCACAGCTATAACAAGCACGGCATAGAATAGTCAGCTATAGTCACAGCTATAACAAGCACGGCATAGAATAGTCAGCTATAGTCACAGCTATAACAAGCACAGCATAGAATAGTCAGCTATAGTCACAGCTATAACAAACACGGCATAGAATAGTCAGCTATAGTCACAGCTATATCAAGCACAGCATAGCATAGTCAGCTATACTCACAGCTATAACAAGCACGGCATAGAATAGTCAGCTATAGTCACAGCTATAACGAGCACGGCATAGAATAGTCAGCCATAGTCACAGCTATAACAAGCACGGCATAGAATAGTCAGCTATAGTCACAGCTATATCCAGTATGGCATAGAATAGTCAGCTATAGTCACAGCTATATCAAGCACAGCATAGAATAGTCAGCTATAGTCACAGCTATATCAAGCACAGCATAGAATAGTCAGCTATAGTCACAGCTATATCAAGCACAGCAAAGAATAGTCAGCTATAGTCACAGCTATAACCAGTATGGCATAGAATAGTCAGCTATAGTCACAGCTATAACCAGTATGGCATAGAATAGTCAGCTATAGTCACAGCGATAACAAGCACAGCATAGAATAGTCAGCTATAGTCACAGCTAAAACAAAGATGGCAAAGAATAGTCAGCTATAGTCACAGCTAAAACAAAAATGGCAAAGAATAGTCAGCTATAGTCAAAGCTATACCAAGCACAGCATAGAATAGTCAGCTATAGTCACAGCTATAACAAGCACAGCATAGAATAGTCAGGTATAGTCACAGCTATAACAAGCACGGCATAGAATAGTCAGCTATAGTCACAGCTAAAACAAGCACAGCATATAATAGTCAGCTATAGTCACAGCTATAACAAGCACAGCATAGAATAGTCAGCTATTGTCACAGCTATAACCAGTATGGCATAGAATAGTCAGCTATAGTCACAGCTAAAACAAGCACAGCATAGAATAGTCAGCTATAGTCACAGCTATAACCAGCATGGCATAGAATAGTCAGCTATAGTCACAGCTATAACAAGCACAGCATAGAATAGTCAGCTATAGTCACAGCTATAACAAGCACAGCATAGAATAGTCAGCTATAGTCACAGCTATAACAAGCACGGCATAGAATAGTCAGCTATAGTCACAGCTATAACAAGCAGAGCATAGAATAGTCAGCTATAGTCACAGCTATATCAAGCACAGCAAAGAATAGTCAGCTATAGTCACAGCTATAACCAGTATGGCATAGAATAGTCAGCTATAGTCACAGCTATAACCAGTATGGCATAGAATAGTCAGCTATAGTCACAGCGATAACAAGCACAGCATAGAATAGTCAGCTATAGTCACAGCTAAAACAAAGATGGCAAAGAATAGTCAGCTATAGTCACAGCTATAACCAGTATGGCATAGAATAGTCAGCTATAGTCACAGCGATAACAAGCACAGCATAGAATAGTCAGCTATAGTCACAGCTAAAACAAAGATGGCAAAGAATAGTCAGCTATAGTCACAGCTAAAACAAAGATGGCAAAGAATAGTCAGCTATAGTCACAGCTATACCAAGCACAGCATAGAATAGTCAGCTATAGTCACAGCTATAACAAGCACAGCATAGAATAGTCAGGTATAGTCACAGCTATAACAAGCACGGCATAGAATAGTCAGCTATAGTCACAGCTAAAACAAGCACAGCATATAATAGTCAGCTATAGTCACAGCTATAACAAGCACAGCATAGAATAGTCAGCTATTGTCACAGCTATAACCAGTATGGCATAGAATAGTCAGCTATAGTCACAGCTATAACCAGTAAGGCATAGAATAGTCAGCTATAGTCACTGCCATAACAAGCACAGCATAGAATAGTCAGCTATAGTCACTGCCATAACAAGCACAGCATAGAATAGTCAGCTATAGTCACAGATATAACAAGCACAGCATAGAATAGTCAGCTATAGTCACAGCTATAACCAACACAGCATAGAATAGTCATCCATAGTCACAGCTATAACAAGCACGGCATAGAATAGTCAGCTATAGTCACAGCTATAACCAGTATGGCATAGAATAGTCAGCTATAGTCACAGCTATAACCAGTATGGCATAGAATAGTCAGCTATAGTCACAGCTATAACCAGTATGGCATAGAATAGTCAGCTTTAGTCACAGCGATAACAAGCACAGCATAGAATAGTCAGCTATAGTCCCAGCTATATCAAGCACAGCATAGAATAGTCAGCTATAGTCACAGCTATAACAAGCACAGCATAGAATAGTCAGCTATAGTCACAGCTATATCAAGCACATAGAATAGTCAGCCATAGTCACAGCTATAACAAGCACGGCATAGAATAGTCAGCTATAGTCACAGCTATAACAAGCACAGCATAGAATAGTCAGCTATAGTCACAGCTATATCAAGCACAGCATAGAATAGTCAGCTATAGTCACAGCTATAACAAGCACGGCATAGAATAGTCAGCTATAGTCACAGCTATAACAAGCACGGCATAGAATAGTCAGCTATAGTCACAGCTATAACAAGCACAGCATAGAATAGTCAGCTATAGTCACAGCTATAACAAACACGGCATAGAATAGTCAGCTATAGTCACAGCTATATCAAGCACAGCATAGCATAGTCAGCTATACTCACAGCTATAACAAGCACGGCATAGAATAGTCAGCTATAGTCACAGCTATAACGAGCACGGCATAGAATAGTCAGCCATAGTCACAGCTATAACAAGCACGGCATAGAATAGTCAGCTATAGTCACAGCTATATCCAGTATGGCATAGAATAGTCAGCTATAGTCACAGCTATATCAAGCACAGCATAGAATAGTCAGCTATAGTCACAGCTATATCAAGCACAGCATAGAATAGTCAGCTATAGTCACAGCTATATCAAGCACAGCAAAGAATAGTCAGCTATAGTCACAGCTATAACCAGTATGGCATAGAATAGTCAGCTATAGTCACAGCTATAACCAGTATGGCATAGAATAGTCAGCTATAGTCACAGCGATAACAAGCACAGCATAGAATAGTCAGCTATAGTCACAGCTAAAACAAAGATGGCAAAGAATAGTCAGCTATAGTCACAGCTAAAACAAAAATGGCAAAGAATAGTCAGCTATAGTCAAAGCTATACCAAGCACAGCATAGAATAGTCAGCTATAGTCACAGCTATAACAAGCACAGCATAGAATAGTCAGGTATAGTCACAGCTATAACAAGCACGGCATAGAATAGTCAGCTATAGTCACAGCTAAAACAAGCACAGCATATAATAGTCAGCTATAGTCACAGCTATAACAAGCACAGCATAGAATAGTCAGCTATTGTCACAGCTATAACCAGTATGGCATAGAATAGTCAGCTATAGTCACAGCTAAAACAAGCACAGCATAGAATAGTCAGCTATAGTCACAGCTATAACCAGCATGGCATAGAATAGTCAGCTATAGTCACAGCTATAACAAGCACAGCATAGAATAGTCAGCTATAGTCACAGCTATAACAAGCACAGCATAGAATAGTCAGCTATAGTCACAGCTATAACAAGCACGGCATAGAATAGTCAGCTATAGTCACAGCTATAACAAGCAGAGCATAGAATAGTCAGCTATAGTCACAGCTATATCAAGCACAGCAAAGAATAGTCAGCTATAGTCACAGCTATAACCAGTATGGCATAGAATAGTCAGCTATAGTCACAGCTATAACCAGTATGGCATAGAATAGTCAGCTATAGTCACAGCGATAACAAGCACAGCATAGAATAGTCAGCTATAGTCACAGCTAAAACAAAGATGGCAAAGAATAGTCAGCTATAGTCACAGCTATAACCAGTATGGCATAGAATAGTCAGCTATAGTCACAGCGATAACAAGCACAGCATAGAATAGTCAGCTATAGTCACAGCTAAAACAAAGATGGCAAAGAATAGTCAGCTATAGTCACAGCTAAAACAAAGATGGCAAAGAATAGTCAGCTATAGTCACAGCTATACCAAGCACAGCATAGAATAGTCAGCTATAGTCACAGCTATAACAAGCACAGCATAGAATAGTCAGGTATAGTCACAGCTATAACAAGCACGGCATAGAATAGTCAGCTATAGTCACAGCTAAAACAAGCACAGCATATAATAGTCAGCTATAGTCACAGCTATAACAAGCACAGCATAGAATAGTCAGCTATTGTCACAGCTATAACCAGTATGGCATAGAATAGTCAGCTATAGTCACAGCTATAACAAGCACAGCATAGAATAGTCAGCTATAGTCACAGCTATAACCAGCATGGCATAGAATAGTCAGCTATAGTCACAGCTATAACAAGCACAGCATAGAATAGTCAGCTATAGTCACAGCTATAACAAGCACGGCATAGAATAGTCAGCCATAGTCACAGCTATAACAAGCACGGCATAGAATAGTCAGCTATAGTCACAGCTATATCCAGTATGGCATAGAATAGTCAGCTATAGTCACAGCTATATCAAGCACAGCATAGAATAGTCAGCTATAGTCACAGCTATATCAAGCACAGCATAGAATAGTCAGCTATAGTCACAGCTATATCAAGCACAGCAAAGAATAGTCAGCTATAGTCACAGCTATAACCAGTATGGCATAGAATAGTCAACTATAGTCACAGCTATAACCAGTATGGCATAGAATAGTCAGCTATAGTCACAGCGATAACAAGCACAGCATAGAATAGTCAGCTATAGTCACAGCTATAACAAGCACAGCATAGAATAGTCAGCTATAGTCACAGCTATATCAAGCACAGCATAGAATAGTCAGCTATAGTCACAGCTATAACAAGCACGGCATAGAATAGTCAGCTATAGTCACAGCTATAACAAGCACGGCATAGAATAGTCAGCTATAGTCACAGCTATAACAAGCACAGCATAGAATAGTCAGCTATAGTCACAGCTATAACAAACACGGCATAGAATAGTCAGCTATAGTCACAGCTATATCAAGCACAGCATAGAATAGTCAGCTATACTCACAGCTATAACAAGCACGGCATAGAATAGTCAGCTATAGTCACAGCTATAACGAGCACGGCATAGAATAGTCAGCCATAGTCACAGCTATAACAAGCACGGCATAGAATAGTCAGCTATAGTCACAGCTATATCCAGTATGGCATAGAATAGTCAGCTATAGTCACAGCTATATCAAGCACAGCATAGAATAGTCAGCTATAGTCACAGCTATATCAAGCACAGCATAGAATAGTCAGCTATAGTCACAGCTATATCAAGCACAGCAAAGAATAGTCAGCTATAGTCACAGCTATAACCAGTATGGCATAGAATAGTCAGCTATAGTCACAGCTATAACCAGTATGGCATAGAATAGTCAGATATAGTCACAGCTATAACCAGTATGGCATAGAATAGTCAGCTTTAGTCACAGCGATAACAAGCACAGCATAGAATAGTCAACTATAGTCCCAGCTATATCAAGCACAGCATAGAATAGTCAGCTATAGTCACAGCTATATCAAGCACAGCATAGAATAGTCAGCTATAGTCACAGCTATAACAAGCACAGCATAGAATAGTCAGCTATAGTCACAGCTATATCAAGCACAGCATAGAATAGTCAGCTATAGTCACAGCTATAACAAGCACGGCTTAGAATAGTCAGCTATAGTCACAGCTATAACAAGCACAGCATAGAATAGTCAGCTATAGTCACAGCTATATCAAGCACAGCATAGAATAGTCAGCTATAGTCACAGCTATAACAAGCACGGCATAGAATAGTCAGCTATAGTCACAGCTATAACAAGCACGGCATAGAATAGTCAGCTATAGTCACAGCTATAACAAGCACAGCATAGAATAGTCAGCTATAGTCACAGCTATAACAAGCACAGCATAGAATAGTCAGCTACAGTCACAGCTATAACAAGCACGGCATAGAATAGTCAGCCATAGTCACAGCTATAACAAGCACGGCATAGAATAGTCAGCTATAGTCACAGCTATATCCAGTATGGCATAGAATAGTCAGCTATAGTCACAGCTATATCAAGCACAGCATAGAATAGTCAGCTATAGTCACAGCTATATCAAGCACAGCATAGAATAGTCAGCTATAGTCACAGCTATATCAAGCACAGCAAAGAATAGTCAGCTATAGTCACAGCTATAACCAGTATGGAATAGAATAGTCAACTATAGTCACAGCTATAACCAGTATGGCATAGAATAGTCAGCTATAGTCACAGCGATAACAAGCACAGCATAGAATAGTCAGCTATAGTCACAGCTATAACAAGCACAGCATAGAATAGTCAGCTATAGTCACAGCTATATCAAGCACAGCATAGAATAGTCAGCTATATTCACAGCTATAACAAGCACGGCATAGAATAGTCAGCTATAGTCACAGCTATAACAAGCACGGCATAGAATAGTCAGCTATAGTCACAGCTATAACAAGCACAGCATAGAATAGTCAGCTATAGTCACAGCTATAACAAACACGGCATAGAATAGTCAGCTATAGTCACAGCTATATCAAGCACAGCATAGAATAGTCAGCTATACTCACAGCTATAACAAGCACGGCATAGAATAGTCAGCTATAGTCACAGCTATAACGAGCACGGCATAGAATAGTCAGCCATAGTCACAGCTATAACAAGCACGGCATAGAATAGTCAGCTATAGTCACAGCTATATCCAGTATGGCATAGAATAGTCAGCTATAGTCACAGCTATATCAAGCACAGCATAGAATAGTCAGCTATAGTCACAGCTATATCAAGCACAGCATAGAATAGTCAGCTATAGTCACAGCTATATCAAGCACAGCAAAGAATAGTCAGCTATAGTCACAGCTATAACCAGTATGGCATAGAATAGTCAGCTATAGTCACAGCTATAACCAGTATGGCATAGAATAGTCAGCTATAGTCACAGCGATAACAAGCACAGCATAGAATAGTCAGCTATAGTCAAAGCTAAAACAAAGATGGCAAAGAATAGTCAGCTATAGTCACAGCTAAAACAAAGATGGCAAAGAATAGTCAGCTATAGTCACAGCTATACCAAGCACAGCATAGAATAGTCAGCTATAGTCACAGCTATAACAAGCACAGCATAGAATAGTCAGCTATAGTCACAGCTATAACAAGCACGGCATAGAATAGTCAGCTATAGTCACAGCTAAAACAAGCACAGCATATAATAGTCAGCTATAGTCACAGCTATAACAAGCAAAGCATAGAATAGTCAGCTATTGTCACAGCTATAACCAGTATGGCATAGAATAGTCAGCTATAGTCACAGCTATAACAAGCACGGCATAGAATAGTCAGCTATAGTCACAGCTATATCCAGTATGGCATAGAATAGTCAGCTATAGTCACAGCTATAACCAGTATGGCATAGAATAGTCAGCTATAGTCACAGCTATAACCAGTAAGGCATAGAATAGTCAGCTATAGTCACTGCCATAACAAGCACAGCATAGAATAGTCAGCTATAGTCACTGCCATAACAAGCACAGCATAGAATAGTCAGCTATAGTCACAGATATAACAAGCACAGCATAGAATATTCAGCTATAGTCACAGCTATAACCAGTATGGCATAGAATAGTCAGCTATAATCACAGCTATAACCAACACAGCATAGAATAGTCAGCCATAGTCTCAGCTATAACAAGCACGGCATAGAATAGTCAGCTATAGTCACAGCTATAAACAGTATGGCATAGAATAGTCAGCTATAGTCACAGCTATAACCAGTATGGCATAGAATAGTCAGCTATAGTCACAGCTATAACCAGTATGGCATAGAATAGTCAGCTTTAGTCACAGCGATAACAAGCACAGCATAGAATAGTCAGCTATAGTCCCAGCTATATCAAGCACAGCATAGAATAGTCAGCTATAGTCACAGCTATAACAAGCACAGCATAGAATAGTCAGCTATAGTCACAGCTATATCAAGCACAGCATAGAATAGTCAGCTATAGTCACAGCTATAACAAGCACGGCATAGAATAGTCAGCTATAGTCACAGCTATAACAAGCACAGCATAGAATAGTCAGCTATAGTCACAGCTATATCAAGCACAGCATAGAATAGTCAGCTATAGTCACAGCTATAACAAGCACGGCATAGAATAGTCAGCTATAGTCACAGCTATAACAAGCACGGCATAGAATAGTCAGCTATAGTCACAGCTATAACAAGCACAGCATAGAATAGTCAGCTATAGTCACAGCTATAACAAACACGGCATAGAATAGTCAGCTATAGTCACAGCTATATCAAGCACAGCATAGAATAGTCAGCTATACTCACAGCTATAACAAGCACGGCATAGAATAGTCAGCTATAGTCACAGCTATAACGAGCACGGCATAGAATAGTCAGCCATAGTCACAGCTATAACAAGCACGGCATAGAATAGTCAGCTATAGTCACAGCTATATCCAGTATGGCATAGAATAGTCAGCTATAGTCACAGCTATATCAAGCACAGCATAGAATAGTCAGCTATAGTCACAGCTATATCAAGCACAGCATAGAATAGTCAGCTATAGTCACAGCTATATCAAGCACAGCAAAGAATAGTCAGCTATAGTCACAGCTATAACAATTATGGCATAGAATAGTCAGCTATAGTCACAGCTATAACCAGTATGGCATAGAATAGTCAGCTATAGTCACAGCGATAACAAGCACAGCATAGAATAGTCAGCTATAGTCACAGCTAAAACAAAGATGGCAAAGAATAGTCAGCTATAGTCACAGCTAAAACAAAGATGGCAAAGAATAGTCAGCTATAGTCACAGCTATACCAAGCACAGCATAGAATAGTCAGCTATAGTCACAGCTATAACAAGCACAGCATAGAATAGTCAGCTATAGTCACAGCTATAACAAGCACGGCATAGAATAGTCAGCTGTAGTCACAGCTAAAACAAGCACAGCATATAATAGTCAGCTATAGTCACAGCTATAACAAGCACAGCATAGAATAGTCAGCTATTGTCACAGCTATAACCAGTATGGCATAGAATAGTCAGCTATAGTCACAGCTATAACAAGCACAGCATAGAATAGTCAGCTATAGTCACAGCTATAACCAGCATGGCATAGAATAGTCAGCAATAGTCACAGCTATATCAAGCACAGCATAGAATAGTCAGCTATAGTCACAGCTATAACAAGCACGGCATAGAATAGTCAGCTATAGTCACAGCTATAACAAGCACGGCATAGAATAGTCAGCTATAGTCACAGCGATAACAAGCACAGTATAGAAGGGTCAGCTATGTCACAGCTATAACAAGCACGGCATAGAATAGTCAGCTATAGTCACATCTATAACAAGCACGAAATAGAATAGTCAGCTTTAGTCACAGCTATAACAAGCACAGCATAGAATAGTCAGCTATAGTCACAGCTATAGCAAGCACGGCATAGAATAGTCAGCTATAGTCACAGCTATAACAAGCACAGCATAGAATAGTAAGCTATAGTCACAGCTATAACCAGTATGGCATAGAATAGTCAGCTATAATCACATCTATAACCAACACAGCATAGAATAGTCAGCCATAGTCACAGCTATAACAAGCACGGCATAGAATAGTCAGCTATAGTCACAGCTATAACCAGTATGGCATAGAAGAGTCAGCTATAGTCACAGCTATAACCAGTATGGCATAGAATAGTCAGCTATAGTCACAGCTATAACCAGTATGGCATAGAATAGTCAGATATAGTCACAGCTATAACCAGTATGGCATAGAATAGTCAGCTTTAGTCACAGCGATAACAAGCACAGCATAGAATAGTCAACTATAGTCCCAGCTATATCAAGCACAGCATAGAATAGTCAGCTATAGTCACAGCTATATCAAGCACAGCATAGAATAGTCAGCTATAGTCACAGCTATAACAAGCACAGCATAGAATAGTCAGCTATAGTCACAGCTATATCAAGCACAGCATAGAATAGTCAGCTATAGTCACAGCTATAACAAGCACGGCTTAGAATAGTCAGCTATAGTCACAGCTATAACAAGCACAGCATAGAATAGTCAGCTATAGTCACAGCTATATCAAGCACAGCATAGAATAGTCAGCTATAGTCACAGCTATAACAAGCACGGCATAGAATAGTCAGCTATAGTCACAGCTATAACAAGCACGGCATAAAATAGTCAGCTATAGTCACAGCTATAACAAGCACAGCATAGAATAGTCAGCTATAGTCACAGCTATAACAAACACGGCATAGAATAGTCAGCTATAGTCACAGCTATATCAAGCACAGCATAGAATAGTCAGCTATATTCACAGCTATAACCAGTATGGCATAGAATAGTCAGCTATAGTCACAGCTTTAACCAGTATGGCATAGAATAGTCAGCTATAGTCACAGCGATAACAAGCACAGCATAGAATAGTCAGCTATAGTCACAGCTATATCAAGCACAGCATAGAATAGTCAGCTATAGTCACAGCTATAACAAGCACGGCATAGAATAGTAAGCTATAGTCACAGCTATAACAAGCACAGCATAGAATAGTCAGCTATAGTCACAGCTATAACAAGCACAGCATAGAATAGTCAGCTATAGTCACAGCTATAACCAGTATGGCATAGAATAGTCAGCTATAGTCACAGCTAAAACAAGCACAGCATATAATAGTCAGCTATAGTCACAGCTATATCCAGTATGGCATAGAATAGTCAGCTATAGTCACAGCTATATCAAGCACAGCATAGAATAGTCAGCTATAGTCACAGCTATATCAAGCACAGCATAGAATAGTCAGCTATAGTCACAGCTATATCAAGAAGAAGCTATAACCATTTGTGCGGTCACGGTCTTGTGTGCTCTGTGGTCGAGTTGTTGTTACAGGGGCTGTACAAAAAAGTAATTAAGCAGTAATAGATATTCATTACTTAATAAAATGGATCAGATATCTATATATACGCCGTTTAACTTAGCCTTGGTACCTATACACGTCTTCCCGTCGCCAATAAGACCGTCAGGACACGATCGACACAACACACCATCCGGGATTTCTCTGCACTTAACTCCTGGGTAACACGTGTCTTCGCCACAAATTCGCTCTTTCTCATCACATAGGGCGCCTTTATAGCCCACGTGACATCGGCAAGTGTAGTTGTTTATTCCATCGATACATGTTCCTGAGAATGAATGATCAAAATTTCAACAACAATTGTCGAGCCCCGATAACGGATCCTCCAAAAGAAATGTGGAAACATTGGGTTATCGGGGTGTTGTTCGAATGAAGATGTTCGAATAACAGAGTGTTCTTGTTACCGTGGGTTCGGGTTTCTGGGTATTCGGGTTACTGGGTGTTCGAGTTATTGAGGATTCGGGTTATTGAGGGTTCGGGTTACAGGATGTTCGAGTTTTTGAGTTTTCGGGTTACTGGATGTTCGAGTTATTAAGGATTCGGGTTACTGGGTGTTCGGGTTATTTAGGGTTCGGGTTACTGAGTGTTCGGGTTATTGAGGGTTCGGGTTACTGGGTGTTCGGGTTATTGAGGGTTCGGGTTACTTGGTGTTCGGGTTATTGAGGATTTGGGTTACTGGGTGTTCGGGTTATTGAGGGTTCAGGTTACTGGGTGTTCGAGTTATAGAGACCAAAAATCCTCGATTTTTATACCCTACCAAAGACCTAAGGCTAAAATTACATACCCTACCGCTCAAAATTATACCCAATAAGTCGTGATTAAAGCGGAAATTCACTGTCAATCAAATGGTGTTTAAATAAATTGTCTTTTTCGGTTAATGCGGCAATGTGTGTATTGGTCAGCCATACTGACAACATTGTCCACTCTATCAGAGACCTAACAAGAAAACAAGCAAAAAGCGAAAAAAAGATACCCTATCGTAGACCTCAAGAGCCCAAACACCCTACCCTAAAGGGCGGCACATACCCGTATACCAAATATGAGGGAGTACCCACCCCCCCTCCGGGCTAGCTTTCTTGTTTTTTCCACGCCGTTTGAGCTACTCGATCGAGCCACTGTGAAAATATAAGCGCTTTATTTTCTTCACAAACGTTTTGCTAACTTTCAATACATCTGCGATTTTCGTGTTATTCAAGCCAACCTGAACGAGCAAGTAAATAACTCTCCAACGAAGAGCAAGTGGGTAACTTCGAACCATTTCGATCAGTAATGGCGGCTTTCCGTTTCAGGTACCGGCTCCATTTGATTGACGGCTGAGAATCGCCAATTGCCAATCGCCGATTAAGCTCCGGTGGTCGCGTAACAATGCATACAGTGGTAAAACCCGATAAAAGGCAATAGCTCTTTCAAACGTCATTAATTATTCAATAGCTATTTTGCCAATCTGGTGAACGGTTCTGGTCACAAGAATGGAACTATTCTAGCGAGACTCGAAAAGCGTGACCAAATAGGTTTCATTCCCTGGAGAAAGCGGAGTTGAATAAAAGTGAGTTTTGAATGTTTTCACTACATAAACCATTACATTTACTACTCAACTAACATTACTCGATTAAAAGTTTTTTTATTATTAATAAGTACATGCTAGATCAAATATGATCGCTCATGCAAACGTGATATTTTAATATCGTGCAAACGTGCTACACACAAACATGGTAACTAAAATATACCATAAAGAATGGGGGTAATGGTGACAAATGATTCACAAGATTACCACCTCGCCATCATTTCACGGGCTTTCGCCTTACCGTTGACACAAAGGCTAGGTTGGCAATCATCAATGTCACTTTCGCATCGGCTTCCGTTGAATCCCGCAGGGCAGGCGCACTCGTACTGGCCAGATCCCCGTGGGTGGTAGGGGTGGGGATGGCATGTTCCCCCGTGTTGGCACGGGCACTCCATCGCCTTTACAGTAACTGTCGTTGTATCGCTGGCGTTGCACTCATCGGTGGCTACGAATTTGAACGTCTTGCTGTCGGAGGTTGTCATGGTGATGTTCAGTTGTCCATCTGGCGTGAACACGTAGCCCTGCGCGTCGGTGTTGGCAAGGGAGTACGTAACGGGACGGTTATCTGGATCCAGAGCTTCAATCTGAAGCGATAACATCTCTCCAACTAATGCGAATTGAACTGGAAGTGTGGTGAAAACAGGCGGGGAATTAACTGAAAAAGATATTTAAGTAATATTTAGTCAATATAAAATTGCCACTTCATTGAAATAGCCAGTGTTTTCATTATCAAATCTAAAAAAAAAAGTAAAAACTAAAGTTCAAACTTCGAACACCGTTTTTGTTCTTGACTTCTTCGCTTCGAATGCATGTATCCGTAAAGTGTTGCCTTGCGTAAATAGCGCCACAAAATCACGTATTCCATTTTGTAGCATTTTGAATTCTAAATTATTCAAACTATTTACTTCAAAGTGTGTGATGACCATGAATCACTGGCTGAAAGATTCCTCTATCGTTTTCACCATTACGCTTGTTCCATGTAAACTGACTATTTGCGTTTCACAATTACGCTTGTTTCATGTAAACTGACTGTTTGCGTTCCAGCATTACGCCTGTTCCATGTAAACTGACTGTTTGCGTTTTACAATTACGCCTGTTCCATGTAAACTGGCTCTTTGCGTTTTACAATTACGCCTGTTCCATGAAAACTGACTGTTTGCGATTTACCTTTAAGCCTGTTTCATGTAAAGTGACTGTTTATGTTTAACCTTTACGCCTGTTCCATGTAAACTGGCTCTTTGCGTTTTACCTTTACGCCTGTTCCATGTAAACTGACTGTTTGTGTTTTACCTTAAAGCCTGTTCCATGAAAACTGACTGTTTGCGTTTTACCTTTACGCCTGTTCCATGTAAAATGACTGTTTGCGTTTTACCTTTACGCCTGTTCCCTGTAAACTGGCTGTTTGCGTTTTACCTTTACGCGTATTCCATGTAAACTGGCTCTTTGCGTTCTACATTTAGGCCTGTTCCATGTAAACTGGCGCTTTGCGTTCTACATTTACGCTTGTTCCATGTAAACTGACTGTTTGTGTTTTACCTTAACGCCTGTTCCATTTAAACTGACTGTTTGCGTTTTACCTTAACGCCTGTTCCATGAAAACTGACTGTTTGCGTTTTACCTTTACGCCTGTTCCATGTAAAAATGACTGTTTGCGTTTTACCTTTACGCCTGTCCCATGTAAACTGACTGTTTGTGTTTTACCTTAACGCCTGTTCCATTTAAACTGACTGTTTGCGTTTTACCTTTACACCTGTTCCATGAAAACTGACTGTTTGCGTTTTAGCTTTACGCCTGTTTCATGTAAAAATGACTGTTTACGTTTTACCTTTACGCCTGTTATATGTAAACTGACTGTTTGCGTTTTACCTTTACGCGTGTTCCATGTAAACTGTTTGCGTTTTACCTTTAGGCCTGTTCCATGTAAACTGGCGCTTTGCGTTCTACATTTACGCTTGTTCCATGTAAACTGACTGTTTGTGTTTTACCTTAACGCCTGTTCCATTTAAACTGACTGTTTGCGTTTTACCTTTACGCCTGTTCCATGAAAACTGACTGTTTGCGTTTTACCTTTACGCCTGTTCCATGTAAAAATGACTGTTTGCGTTTTACCTTTACGCCTGTTCCATGTAAAAGGACTGTCTGTGCTTTACCTTAACGCCAGTCCCATTTAAACTGACTGTTTGCGTTTTACCTTTACACCTGTTCCATGAAAACTGACTGTTTGCGTTTTAGCTTTACGCCTGTTTCATGTAAAAATGACTGTTTGCGTTTTACCTTTACGCCTGTTCCATGTAAACTGACTATTTGCGTTTCACAATTACGCTTGTTCCATGTAAACTGACTGTTTGCGTTCCAGCATTACGCCTGTTCCATGTAAACTGACTGTTTGCGTTTTACAATTACGCCTGTTCCATGTAAACTGGCTCTTTGCGTTTTTCCTTTACGCCTGTTCCATGAAAACTGACTGTTTGCGATTTATCTTTAAGCCTGTTTCATGTAAAGTGACTGTTTATGTTTAACCTTTACGCCTGTTCCATGTAAACTGGCTCTTTGCGTTTTACCTTTACGCCTGTTCCATGTAAACTGACTGTTTGTGTTTTACCTTAAAGCATGTTCCATGAAAACTGACTGTTTGCGTTTTACCTTTACGCCTGTTCCATGTAAAAATGACTGTTTGCGTTTTACCTTTACGCCTGTTCCCTGTAAACTGGCTGTTTGCGTTTTACCTTTACGCGTATTCCATGTAAACTGGCTCTTTGCGTTCTACATTTAGGCCTGTTCCATGTAAACTGGCGCTTTGCGTTCTACATTTACGCTTGTTCCATGTAAACTGACTGTTTGTGTTTTACCTTAACGCCTGTTCCATTTAAACTGACTGTTTGCGTTTTACCATTACGCCTGTTCCATGTAAAAATGACTGTTTGCGTTTTACCTTTACGCCTGTTCCATGTAAACTGACTGTTTGTGTTTTACCTTAACGCCTGTTCCATTTAAACTGACTGTTTGCGTTTTACCTTTACACCTGTTCCATGAAAACTGACTGTTTGCGTTTTAGCTTTACGCCTGTTTCATGTAAAAATGACTGTTTGCGTTTTACCTTTACGCCTGTTATATGTAAACTGACTGTTTGCGTTTTACCTTTACGCGTGTTCCATGTAAACTGTTTGCGTTTTACCTTTAGGCCTGTTCCATGTAAACTGGCGCTTTGCGTTCTACATTTACGCTTGTTCCATGTAAACTGACTGTTTGTGTTTTACCTTAACGCCTGTTCCATTTAAACTGACTGTTTGCGTTTTACCTTAACGCCTGTTCCATGAAAACTGACTGTTTGCGTTTTACCTTTACGCCTGTTCCATGTAAAAATGACTGTTTGCGTTTTACCTTTACGCCTGTTCCATGTAAACTGACTGTTTGTGTTTTACCTTAACGCCTGTTCCATTTAAACTGACTGTTTGCGTTTTACCTTTACACCTGTTCCATGAAAACTGACTGTTTGCGTTTTAGCTTTACGCCTGTTTCATGTAAAAATGACTGTTTGCGTTTTACCTTTACGCCTGTTATATGTAAACTGACTGTTTGCGTTTTACCTTTACGCGTGTTCCATGTAAACTGTTTGCGTTTTACCTTTAGGCCTGTTCCATGTAAACTGGCGCTTTGCGTTCTACATTTACGCTTGTTCCATGTAAACTGACTGTTTGTGTTTTACCTTAACGCCTGTTCCATTTAAACTGACTGTTTGCGTTTTACCTTTACGCCTGTTCCATGAAAACTGACTGTTTGCGTTTTACCTTTACGCCTGTTCCATGTAAAAATGACTGTTTGCGTTTTACCTTTACGCCTGTTCCATGTAAACTGACTGTCTGTGCTTTACCTTAACGCCTGTCCCATTTAAACTGACTGTTTGCGTTTTACCTTTACACCTGTTCCATGAAAACTGACTGTTTGCGTTTTAGCTTTACGCCTGTTTCATGTAAAAATGACTGTTTGCGTTTTACCTTTACGCCTGTTCCATGTAAACTGACTGTTTGCGTTTTACCTTTACGCGTGTTCCATGTAAACTGTTTGCGTTTTACCTTTAGGCCTGTTCCATGTAAACTGGCTCTTTGAGTTCTACATTTACGCCTGTTCCATGTAAATTTGCTCTTTGCGTTTTACCTTTACGCCTGTTCCATGTAAACTGGCTCTTTCCATTTTACCTTTACGCCGACTCCATGTAAATTGGCTGGTATCTGGCTGGCATTGACGACACCACTCGTTCGGTTTAGCATCGTTTTGCGCAAAACAGTGGCCATTGATCAAGCAGGAGTCATGCTAAAACATTGAGATGATAATGAAACGTTCATGGGAATCAGTTTAAGGCATATCGGCGAAAAGGGGACACAAGACGGCGTATTTAGGGACGAGCTAGGTGCTATGCTCGATTGATGCAAGGGAGCACGGCAGAATGTGCTTCATTAAACGCGCGATTGAGATTATTACGAAAATAAACCACTTTGTTATGGAATCTGGGTAAACCCCAAGAGTCGAAAGTCAGAGACTCGAGACTTATAGGCCGAAAGTCGGAAAGATATCTAAAATATCGAAGAGTTTTACTTTTCCTCGCTCATGAATTTTATTTTTACTTTAAAACATATTTCAGATATCTTGTTCGACTCTCGGCCTATCAGTCTCGACTCTAGGGGTTTACCCAGACTCCTTTGTTATGCAACGCGTCATGTGTGTTTGTTTTGTAAGGGGAGTTATCAGTAGCGCTGTTGGGGGTGTGGGGCTCGGATTATGAAGTGGATTATGTTTGTCAACTGTGTCTTTGTTCGTATCATCGGCCCGAAGATATTGGATACGCGTAATGTCGACACGAAGTGCCGACGAAGGATGCACGATGTGCATCTTCCTCTCTTCGGGAAGCATTCGTTAAATAGGAACACATTTTGCCGTGCTCCCTTGATTGATGTGCTTATTTTTTATGTTTGTTAATCCCTTCTGTCTATTGGTATTAGTAAATCTATCAATATGATGGGGGGGGGGGGTCTGTCCCTTACTCGGTGGAAAAAAATAGTTTTCGTGTTATAGATTGTGCCATTCTATAGGATTGTAATCAAGTTAACGGGATTGTCGAGTTATCGAGGCCTAGATCCCTCGGATGATATCAAACTCTCACACTTTGACAAATTCATAAATCTAAGTCTGAACTTTTTAGAATATTTTTCAATCACTTTTTATAGGTGGTGATATTCGGGATATATTTCCCAGGGGGGAGGGGAAGGGGGCGTTCGTATACATACCCTGAGGACACAAGTGCCTGTCTTGCTGCACCTCATACAGACGGAGTCGTACGATATAAACCTCATCTTCTCCAGACTGGCGTCGATCTTGTTGTTGGAGATCCTAATGTACAGTCCTCCCGCGGGGGTCCCGGGATTTTCGTAGTCCCCTATCTTCGTTGGAGGGTCCGGAAGGCTGCATTTGACCCCAAATAAGTCAAACTGTTCGCCTTGTAGCTCGTGTGGTGATGAGTTTGGTGTCCAGTTGTTGCCATACACCTGATATGAGATCAATCACAGTTTAGAAACTGACAACGGGACTGTGAGATAAACCAAACTTATTTTTTTCACCTTGAATTCGGTTGCGTGACATGTGAGATTCTCTGAAGGTATAAATCCATCACCAAAGATGTTGGTCTTCTTGCATGGCCTCCTTCTAATGTCACACAGACCCACATCGTGAATCCTAGGAGAACCATCGACTTTAATCACACATCGAGAAGATAAATACTGTTGTTTTTGTCATTGTTGATAATGGTGAAGATAGTAATGAACGCTGGCAAGGAAGAGGAAGAGGACGAAGATAATGATGAAGATAATGATATTGACAATGGTTACGACGACGATGATAAGGATGATGATGATAATGATGATGATGGTGATGGTGATGGTGATGGTGATGGTGATGGTGATTACGATGTTGATGATGACGGCAAAGAAGATACGTGATGGTGATGGTGATGGTGATGGTGATGGTGATGGTGATGGTGATGGTGATGGTGATTATGATTACGATGTTGATGATGACGGCAAAGAAGACACGTGATTATGATGACTGTCCAGTTTCAGCCATATTGCCTTGGTCATGAGGATATTGTTTGAGGGTCATTACCATATTGTTTGAAGGTCATTACCATATTGTTTGAGGGTCATTACCATATTGTTTGAGGGTCATAATCATATTGTTTGAGGGTCATTACCATATTGTTTGAGGGTCATTACGATATTCTCTCAGTCATAGACTTCGCCGCTGGGTCTTCTCTCTCTATTACTGCAGTTTTACATATAAAGCGCGTACACAGTACACAGGGGGATGCGCAGGGTGCGTGCGCACCCCCCTTGGCGGCCAAAAAGTGGGCCATTTCTTATTAAGGAATCTTCAAATACTTTGCCTTTTTTCAGATGATACCTATTGCTGCGCACCCCTCTCGGCAAATCCTGGGTACTTGGCTGCATATTCTGTGTACTCTCGCAAACGACTGTAACTAAATCGCCTTCTGGTTTCTGCCATTCAATCCTTAGAGCGTTTCAGCTGGCCAGCACTGAAATGGTTTCCAACCACGCCACCTCCCCTTAAGGCGCTGACCAATCAAACAGCACCAAATTCCGTTACATTGAATCATGGAGGCCAAAAGGCGATTTAGCAGTTGGAATTCGTTGACACGAGTTCGCCAATATTGAAAACTGCAGAAATGATACGGAAACGATGAGTTGTTCACCTACCCTAGAAGTTCTGGTACTGTGTTGATTGACATGTTACCGTTTGTTCACCTACCCAAGAAGTTCTGGTACTGTGTTGATTGACAAGTTACCGTTTGTTCACTACCCAAGAAGTTCTGGTACTGTGTCGATTGACATGTTACCGGTTGTTCACCTACCCAAGAAGTTCTGGTACTGTATTGATTGACAAGGAGCAGTCTAGTGATGTGAAACCTTCTTCGCAGATACAAGTGCTGTTTGAGCAGTTGCCATGGTTACTGCACTCGTTAGGGCAAAGGTTTTCTACGATATCTGAAAATAATGATGATGAAAAAAGAGCTTATTGATATGGTGAAGATGATTGTTGATATGAAATATTTGAATGGTAATCCTCTAACAAATTTACCTTTGCATAGACCAAAATAAATCCGGGCAGAAAAAGTATTCATTGTATAATCTTGTCTAATCTTGGATGACTCAAACAAACTGAATTTGTGTAGCATATAATTTGAGAAACAAAAATTACAATGTCAAAGTAACAGCTACAAAGTACCGATCTATCCAATCTATCCATCCGTCCGTCCGTCCGTCCGTCCGTCCGTCCGTCCGTCCGTCCGTCTGTCTGTCTGTCTGTCTGTCTGTCTGTCTGTCTGTCTGTCTGTCTGTCTGTCTGTCTGTCTGTCTGTCTGTCTGTCTGTCTGTCTGTCTGTCTGTCTGTCTGTCTGTCTGTCTGTCTCTATGTATGTCCGTCCGTCCGTCTGTCCGTCCGGCCGGCCGGCCGGCCGTCTGTCCGTCTGTCTGTCTTGTATTGGTGCGCTAACTGTACGTTGTGTGCAAAGGCTTTGCGTTTACCTGCGGGGGGTTCCGATGGGTTGCCCTCAGCATCCTTGGTGTAGAGCGTCAGGTTGTTGTAAGCCTCGTCTTGGCAGCCGCTCTTCAATGATTCCAGGGCCGACACAGCGAAACCGGCATTTCCTGTTACCTGGTGCATGGGTTATAACACGTTAATAATACAACTCCACGAAGTTCCGTGTCAATCTGTGTCTATGGTCTGCGCGCTGCGTGGAACTGAAAACTCGCGATTTTAGGGACTTTAATAAATAAAATGCATCACGCGGCACTGGAGAAGAAATAATAGAATAGAAGTGGGTAATTTTGGTTACTATAAATTTATGCAAAAGTATTATGCACCAGTTGACTTTTGACTTACTCTAAAGTAGGTTTCGGGAATTCGATTATGATCTTTGGATGAAAAAATGCAGTAGCAGTATTGTAAGAGGATTCAGTGCCTTGGATTAACTGTAATGCCAGTATCAAATGACAATTACCATGAGATCAAAAATGCAGCTCTGCAAAGTCGATGCGGCATCCACATTCGGCAAAGCACTGCAACTCTTTCCGACGACAGTGTCTTCGATGAGTGTTTTGCAGAGGCGTGTCGCATTTTGTCTTGTCATCCTATCCATCTCGATACTTCGTCTGGCTCGGATCCTGCTCTTAGCGTATCGTTCATTGTGTTCGTCTGTGAAATAGTCAGCGTCCTGCTGGTCCATGCTGAAATCACTGTACGTCTCACCCTGCCCTTCAAACTGATCTGGAGGTACCTCCACCCCTGGGGGGTTCTGTGGGTAGATGATTTCCGAGAGTTGTTTACAATCTTCCACTCTAGTTTCTCCGCATGCGCAGAACGTTTTCTCCATGATCTGGTCTGGGAGATGGTTGGACGGCAGAATGTGGAAGTAGCTTTCATGCGGTTGCTTTCTAGGCACATACAGTCGATCCCATTAACGTTGTACAAGAGAATAGACGATTAAAATGTCCATTCAAGATATTCAAGATATCTCCCATGCGTAACGGTGGGGCTGGGTTGAAGATTTACAGGGGTGGATCTAGCTTTTTGCCCCCAAAAAGGATGCTCCCATACTTAAAATCCCTACAATCACATACAATATTCGACACAGTATTCGACACACACACAAATAGATCACTACAATCACATACAATATTCGAAACACACGCACACACACACACACACACACAAACACAACACACACACACACACACACACGCACACGCACACACACACACACACACACACACACACACACACACACACACACACACACACACACACACACACACACACACACACACACACACACACACACACACACACACACACACACACACACACACACACATACGCACCGATGGTGGTTTACGAGGACCATGACCTGAGACCGACTTAGGAGGACCGGTCAGAAATGTACGTAAAATAGGTTATTACCACGTAATTCAAAACTATATATACTGAAAGTATATAAATAGACTGATTTATGGTGTTTAAAGGCGTTTTAATTTCAGTGATGATACACACTTCGGTTTACGAGGACCGGATAGAACAAACCGTACGTGGGTTACGAGGACCGGGTAAAAACAAGCCTTACGTGGTTTACGAGGACCGGGTAAACACAAGCCTTACGTGGTTTACGAGGACCGGGTAAAACTAAGCACACATGGTTTACATGGTCCACGTTGAGCTAGCGCATATCTTTTAAGATATGTCATATGTGATATATTTATTTAGCGTTAGAGAGATCACCATGTTGAGGTCGAGAGTTCTCTGATTTCTGACCGTGGTTGCCTGTCAGCACATCATTTGGGTTAGTTTAGCAATACGTCTCTTCAGTAAAATAATTGAAAATGAAAACACTTTTGCGCTATGCGGGATTGCTATTTTTTTTAATAAAACCCTGGCAGCTACAGTAAAAACCTACAATGATTTGACTTTTTTTATTTTTGTGTTTTCACTCACGGGAACCCTGCGTCTATTTTTCGCGCGTTTTGCTCTTGCAACTCGCGGCCATCAGCCAACACACGATGGTTTGGCAAATGTTTTGCCTTTTTTTTCGTCGTGAAAACCAAGAAAGATCGACACACTATAATATAAAGATTTACAAACGATGGACAGAAGGATAAACAATGGAATTTGAAAGAAGGTAAGTAAAGTAAGACTCGTTAGACTTCACTTATTAATATTAGCACAGGCGAACCAGGATAAGAATGAGTCCCTCGTGATCCTTCGGGAAAATAATATAATTTGAAGTTGTGTCTTGACTGTTCTTCTTAAAGCTAGTTTAATTACTATATTAGCTTTTTGTGTTGTTTTTAAGGGGAATTGTGGCGCAGAAAGGGGTTTAGTCCTTCGAGAGAAAACTTCCCCTTATTTTCGCGGTGAACTCGCTCGAAGCTGGGCTAGGTGAAATTAAGTTACTTGCCTTTGTCTCTCTTCCTCTTCCTTTGTTAGGGGAAGTTTTCTTTCGAGGGACTAAACCCCGTAATTTAGTAATCAAATTAGCTTTATTGACGAAACAGTCAAGACACAACTTCAAATTATTATTTTCCCGAAGTATCACGAGGGACTGATTTGTTATTCTGGTTCGCCTTTGATATTAGCTTTTTGTCGGAGCAATGAAAATTCCTTGTGTTGACATTTTTCCAGCACACAAGTATACAGCAAGTAATTACTTAAGTACAGTTGAAGTTCTCGTAAGCGACCACCTTGGGAACTGAGAATTGTGGTCGTTAACGGAGCTGGTCTTTTACGAGAGCTTGCTCTCATAAGCGACCACTGGGCGTCAAAAACTTGAACAATAGGTGTTGGTCGCTTAAGAGAGCTTAATTAAAATGGAATCTAAAAATTATCGAGATGATAACAACGCTGTAATATTTTGGTTTATTGCTTGATTTTCCTTGCATTTATACATATTCTAGAGACAAAGAAATGTCAATCCCATGGTTAAAATCAAAGTTAGAAAATTGTAATTATGAAATTCTTTAATGGTTGCCTACTGGAAAGGCAGCTTTTGTGAAACATCACAACATTTCCGCTTTATATGTGATTTCAGCATGCATTGAATATGATGTTTATCAGGTGTTGACTGATGTTGTAAAGCAAAAAATCATTGTGGTCGCTTACGAGAGCTTAAAAATAAAAAAAATCTCAGTTGGTGGTTTGAAATTTTGGTCGTTAACGGAGCTGGTCGCACCGATAAGTTGGTCGCTTACGAGAGCTAAGAATTACAGAGTTTTTGTGACAATTCAATTGGTGATTTGTGATCATGGTCGTTATCGGAGCTGGTCGCTTACAAGAGCGGTCGCTCGGAGAGCTTCGACTGTACTTATAATTAGAAGTAAGCTTTCTTAAATATTAACAACTGATAAAGGATACCTTCCCACTAATTCAGCTATAAAAAGGATAGGAAATTTCTGGGGTATTTGTCCGCAAACCAATGTCTCTCTTGTTATAATAAATTAAGCCACACTATTATGGACTGCCATGACTTTCCATTGCATGACTACCATGACTTGCCATTGACTACCATGACTTGCCATTTGTCTACTATGGACTGCCATAGTTCTCAATGGCAAGTCAGGGTAGTCCACTACCATGGACTGCCTTACTTTCCATTGCATACAATGGACATCCGGAAATAAATAGCAATTTGAGTTCTGTTTATAATCTTTTAGTAATTTTTTTTTTTTAAATTCACCAACTAGATGGACAAACTTAGGGTTATGACTTCATGATTACCCTCACATATAGCGGTTCCGTATCACTAATGTAAGTTGTAGCACCATGATATATAGTCACAAAGAAAAGGGCGATTGCTACACCAAGCATGCATGGATAGTCAATGACAAATCATGACAGTCCATGGTAGTCATGGTTGTCAATGGCAAGTTATGGTAGTTTTAATCATGGCAATCCATGGTAGCCAATGATAAGTCATGGCAGCCCATGGCACTAAGACTGTTCTGGACTGCCACAACTTGCCATACACTACCATGACTTGCCATTGACTACCATGGACTGCCATAGTACTCAATGGCAGGTCATGGTTGTCCACTACTACAATCTTTTGTTTTCTTTTTAAACTTTCTTTGATTTGAATTCGCCAACTTAGCACCTTGGTAATAAGCTGAATCTGTTCATTTGTTGGGTACTACACATAATTATAAGTTTTACTTACTCATTCACCATCTATCATGAGAAAATAATTAGCCTCCATGATAAATTGAACATAAAAGCAGAAGTGGTGATTCATCCAATAAAACATTGACCAAAACTCTCGTGAATTTAAAATGTATAAACTATACACTTTTGAAGTCTTGAGGCCTAATTTTTTTAGAATTCACCAACAAGATGGACAAACTTATGGTTATGATTTCATGATTACCATCACATATAGCGGTTCCTTATAACTAATGTAAGTTGTAGCACCATGATATATGGTCACAAAGTAAAGTGCAATTGCTACACCAAGCATGCATGGATAGTCAATAACAAGTCATGCCAGTCCATGGTGGTCATGGTTGTCAATGTCAAGTTATGGTAGTTAGTGGCAAGTTATTAGAGTCCATGTTAATCGTGGCAATCCATGGTAGCCAATGGTAAGTCATGGCAGCCCATGGCACAAAGACTGTTCTGGACTGCCACAACTTGCCATACACTACCATGACTTGCCATTGTCTACCATGGACTGCCATAGTACTCAATGGCAAGTCATGGTAGTCCACTACCATGACTTTCCATTGCATGACTAACATGATTTGCCATTGTCTGCCATGAGCTGTCATAGTATTCATAACTTGCCATTAACTACCATGGACTGTCATGATTTAAAGAACAATTTCACATCTGGAGATAAGTAGCCATTTGAGTTCTGTTTATAATCTTTTAGTATTTGCAGAGACAATATTTGTTTTCTTTTTAATCTCTATTTGATTTGAATTTGCCAACTTAGCACCTTGGTAATAAGCTGAATCTGTTCATTTTTTGGGTACTACACATAATTATAAGTTTTATTTACTCATTCACCATCTATCATGAGAAAATAATTAGCTTCCATGATAAATTGAACATAAAAGCAGAAGTGGTGATTCATCCAATGAAACATTGACCAAAACTCTCATGACTTTTTGAGGAATAAATGATACTTTCATCGGCTTTGAGGCCTATTTTTTTTTTAGAATTCACTAAAAACTAGATTGACAAACTTAGGGTTATGACTTCATGATTACCGTCACATAAGCGGTTCCGTATTACTAATGTAAGTTGTAGCACCATGATACTGTATATGGTCCAAAGTAAAGGGCAATTGCTACACCAAGCATGCATGGATAGTCAATGACAAGTCATGACAGTTCATGGTTGTCAATGGCAAGTTATGGTAGTTAGTTGCAAGTTATTAGAGTCCATGGTAATCATGGCAATCCATGGTAGCATGGTAAGTCATGGCAGCCCATGGCACTTAGACTGTTCCGGATTGCCACAACTTGCCATACACTACCATGACTTGCCATTATGGACTGCCATATTACTCAATGGCAGGTCATGGCTGTCCACTACCAGGGACTGTCATGACTTAAAGAATGATTTCACATCCAGAGATAAGTAGCAATTTGAGTTTTGTTTATAATCTTTTAGTATTTACCAAGACGATCTTTTGTTTTCTTTTTGAACTTTCTTTGATTTGAATTCGCCAACTTAGCACCTTGGTAATAAGCTGATTCTGTTCATTTCTTGGGTACTACACATAATTATAAGTTTTACCTACTCATTTACCATCTGTCATGAGAAAATAATTAGCCTCCATGATGAATTGAAGATAAAAGCAGAAGTGGTGATTCATCCAATAAAACATTGACCAAAACTCTCATGAATTTTGAATGTATAAACTATACACTTTCGAAGTCTTGAGGCCTAATTTTTTTAGAATTCACCAACAAGATGGACAAACTTAGGGTTATGACTTGATGATTACCATCACATATAGCGGATCTGTATCACTAATGTAGGTTGTAGCACCATGATATATAGTCACAAAGAAAAGGGCGATTGCTTCACCAAGCATGCATGGATAGTAAATGACAAATCATGACAGTCCATGGTAGTCAGGTTGTCAATGGCAAGTTATCGTAGTTAGTGGCAAGTTATTAGAGTCCATGGTAGCCAATGGTAAGTCATGGCAGCCCATGGCACTAAGACTGTTCTGGACTGCCACAACTTGCCATACACTACCATGACTTGCCATTGACTAACCATGGACTGCCATATTACTCAATGGCAGGTCATGGAAGTCCACTACCATTGACTGTGGTCATGACTTAAAGTCAGAATGATATCACATCCAGAGATAAGTAGCAATTTGAGTTCTGTTTATAATCTTTATTTACCAAGACAATCTTTTTTTTTAAACTTTCTTTGATTTGAATTCGCCAACTTAGCACCTTGGTAATAAGCTGAATCTGTTCATTTTTTGGGTACTACACATAATTATAAGTTTTATTCACTCATTCACCATCTATCATGAGAAAATAATTAGCCTCCATGATAAATTGAACATAAAAGCAGAAGTGGTGATTCATCCAATGAAACATTGGCCAAAACTCTCATGACTTTTTGAGGCATAAATGATACTTTCATCAGCTTTGAGGGCTAATTTTTTTTTTAAATTCACCAACTAGATTGACAAACTTAGGGTTATGACTTCATGATTACTGTCACATAAGCGGTTCCGTATTACTAATGTAAGTTGTAGCACCATGATGATACTGTATATGGTCCAAAGTAAAGGGAGATTGCTACACCAAGCATGCATGGATAGTCAATGACGACAGTCCATGGTAGTCATGGTTGTCAATGGCAAGTTATGGTAGTTGGTGGCAAGTTATTAGAGTCCATGGTAATCATGGCAATCCATGGTCGCCAATGGTAAGTCATGGCAGCCCATGGCACTAAGACTGTTCTGGACTGCCACAACTTGCCATACACTACCATGACTTGCCATTGACTACCTTGGACTGCCATAGTACTCAATGGCAGGTCATGGCTGTCCACTACCAGGGACTGTCATGACTTAAAGAATGATTTCACATCCAGAGATAAGTAGCAATTTGAGTTCTGTTTAAAATATTTTAGTATTTACCAAGACAATCTTTTTTTTTTAAACTTTCTTTGATTTGAATTCGCCAACTTAGCACCTTGGTAATAAGCTGAATCTGTTCATTTGTTGGGTACTACACATAATTATAAGTTTTATTTACTCATTCACCATCTATCATGAGAAAATAATTAGCCTCCATGATAAATTGAACATAAAAGCAGAAGTGGTGATTCATCCAATGAAACATTGACCAAAACTCTCATCACTTTTTGAGGTATAAATGAAACTTTCATTGGCTTTGAGGCCTTTTTTTTTAGAATTCACCAACTAGATTTACAAACTTAGGGTTATGACTTCATGATTCCCGTCACATATAGCAGTTCTTTATTACTAATGTAAGTTGTAGCACCATGATGATACTGTATATGGTCCAAAGTAAAGGGAGATTGCTACACCAAGCATGCATGGATAGTCAATGACAAGTCATGAAAGTCCATGGCACTAAGACTGCCACAACTTGCCATAGAAAACCATGTCATGTCATTGACTACCATGGACTGCCATAGTACTCAATGACAAGTCATGGTAGTCCGCCAACATGGATTGCCATAACTTGCCATTGAATACTATGGACTGCCATGTCTTGCCATTGAGTACAATGACTTGCTATTGTCTACCATGGACTGCCATGTCTTGCCATTGAGTACAATGACTTGCTATTGTCTACCATGGACTGCCATAGTACTCAATGTATTCAGTACCCATTTTTCTAAGCATTTCGCTACTCCATCTATCACTAATAGACCAATAGTAACTCAGCCAATCAGAATGCAGGATTTGTGATAGACCTTTGTTGGTGAATAAAAAAATACAAATATCAAGGGGCACCTTGATGTTTTCTTACAACACTGAAACTCGGAAAAAATGATAGTGTCACATATCCGTTTTTTCATGATTTTTTAATGTGAAATCAAAGTAAAATACAGATTTTGAACTTTTTTGTAGAAGAACATTTAGCTTGATAGTGATAGTTTTTCGTTACAGAATTTCCTAATAATAGCTCTTCCAACCTCCATCAGCTCCTAAATCTGATAAAACAGCAGAGAGTTCATATAATAATTTTCTATTATAGGTTCCATTTTAAAAAATATCAATGGATATCAATGGATAGCACTTATGGGTGTGGTCAACAGAAATTCTCACCCCTAAGGGATAGTAAATCAGGTGTGGTTGAATCAATTTTTTAAACATTGCACTAAAATCACACATATTTTCAGTATTCCTTTTTATTGCATTCCTCTTTACTGACTTTTAAGATTGCTGTCATCTAGTCTTAAAATCCTTTTGTGATTGGATAGGATGATCCATTGGCATGAGAGTGAGACCCCCTAAGGAATAGCAGAATCGAAAGATTCTTTGAACACCCTTTATAGGATAGCAATTGGTAGAATTTTATCATAACCTAAAAGACAGGACAATCATCCTCTTCTACTTTTATAGAGTACCCCCCTCTCCCTTCAGGGTTTTGTCTAAAATGCTGTTCTCCAAACTTTTTCAGGTGAATCTCACTTACAAGATAGACTCCGAGAAAGCTACCAGCTTAGAAGCATGATGCTAGGGCAGGATTTATGTAAGGCGATTGTATTAATGCAGCTCAGCAAAAATTAACACAACCTGAGTAACAGATAGATAATAATTTTACCAATGAAAATTTTCTAAAAAACTGAACCAGAATAATATAATAAACTTTGTTGGTAAAAATAGGTTTTCTTTTTTTTTTTGCACACAAATATCATGCTTAATGTACCGTGAACCCCCTAATAATTTAATATGGGGATCTAGTGTGTCTATGGTTCTCTACAAGGAGGTTCAGTGTTTCGGACCTTTCAGAAAAGGGTACATTTCAAAGACTATTAGCCGAAAAGAGGAAGTGTCTAAAACTTTTCAGCTAATATTTGCAATATTTCTACTAGAAAAATTATTTATTCACCTTGGCAAATACAATATACACTAAACTAGCGTAATCTTCTGATATGCTTTTATATAGAATGTATAGTGTTTTAATGTATTTTTCTTGAACACATGATATTACCTCCTTTAAAACCTAATGGAAGCCATTCCTGATAAAAAACAAAAAAATATGTATATACAACCTTTTTCAAAATTAGTCCATGAAGAGAATAAAAAACACCCATTGTGCTGTATTTGCTTCAATTTTCTTGAACACATGATAGTACCTCCTTTAACCTAATGGAAGCCATTCCTGATAAAAAACAAAAAAATATGTATATACAACCTTTTTCAAAATTATGTTTTATTATTAAAAAATACCATGAAACTCGTCAAATTTCTACTGAATGTAGGAAAATGCGAAAAACGGAGAGTACCACACACGGATAATCTTGTACAACAGTAAAATGAGGACCACACCAGACACGTTATCTAAGCTACGGAGAGTAACACACACACGGATAATCTTGTACAACCGTAGTTATGAGGACCACACCAGACACGTTATCTAAGCTACGGAGAGTACCACACACACGGATAATCTTGTACAACCGTAGTTACGAGGACCGCATCAGACGTTATCTAAGCTACGGAGAGTACCACACACACGGATAATCTTGTACAACCGTATTTATGAGGACCGCACCAGACACGTTATCTAAGCTATCGAGAGTACCATACACACGGATAATCTTGTACAACTGTAGTTACGAGGACCGCACCAGACATTATCTAAGATATGGAGAGTACCACACACGGATAATCTTGTACAACTGTAGTTATGAGGACCGCAACTGACAGGTTATCCTAAGCTATGGAGAGTACCACACACACAGATACACTTTTACAACCGTAGTTATGAGGACCGCACCAAATGCATTATCTCAGCTACGGAGATTACCACGCACAAGGATAATCTTGCACAGTCGTAGTTATGAGGACCTCACCACACACGTTATCTAAGCTACGAAGAGTACCACACACACGGATAATCTTGTACAACCGTAGTTACGAGGACCGCACCACACACGTTATCTAAGCTACGGAGAGTACCACACACGGATAATCTTGTACAACCGTAGTTATGAGGACCGCACCACACGTTTTCTAAGCTACGGAGAGTACCACACACGGATAATCTCGTACAACCGTAGTTACGAGGACCACACCAGACACGTTATCTAAGCTACGGAGAGTACCACACACACGGATAATCTTGTACAACCGTAGTTATGAGGACCGCACCACACGTTTTCTAAGCTACGGAGATTACCACGCACAAGGATAATCTTGCACAGTCGTAGTTACGAGGACCGCACCACACACGTTATCTAAGCTACGGAGAGTACCACACACGGATAACCTTGTACAACCGTAGTTACGAGGACCGCACTACACACGTTATCTAAGCTACGGAGAGTACCACACACACGGATAATCTTGTACAACCGTAGTTATGAGGACCGCACCACACGTTTTCTAAGCTACGGAGAGTACTACACACACGGATAATCTTGTACAACCGTAGTTACGAGGACCGCACCAGACACGTTATCCTAAGCTACGGAGAGTACCACACACGGATAATCTTGTACAACCGTAGTTACGAGGACCGCACCAGACACGTTATCTAAGCTACGAAGAGTACCACACACACGGATAATCTTGTACAACCGTAGTTACGAGGACCGCACCACACACGTTATCTAAGCTACGGAGAGTACCACACACGGATAATCTTGTACAACCGTAGTTATGAGGACCGCACCACACGTTTTCTAAGCTACGGAGAGTACCACACACGGATAATCTCGTACAACCGTAGTTACGAGGACCACACCAGACACGTTATCTAAGCTACGGAGAGTACCACACACACGGATAATCTTGTACAACCGTAGTTATGAGGACCGCACCACACGTTTTCTAAGCTACGGAGATTACCACGCACAAGGATAATCTTGCACAGTCGTAGTTACGACGACCGCACCACACACGTTATCTAAGCTACGGAGAGTACCACACACGGATAATCTTGTACAACCGTAGTTACGAGGACCGCACTACACACGTTATCTAAGCTACGGAGAGTACCACACACACGGATAATCTTGTACAACCGTAGTTATGAGGACCGCACCACACGTTTTCTAAGCTACGGAGAGTACCACACACACGGATAATCTTGTACAACCGTAGTTACGAGGACCACACCAGACACGTTATCTAAGCTACGGAGAGTACCACACACACGGATAATCTTGTACAACCGTAGCTATGAGGACCGCACCACACGTTTTCTAAGCTACGGAGAGTACCACACACGGATAATCTTGCACAGTCGTAGTTACGAGGAACGCACCAGACACGTTATCCAAGCTACGGAGAGTACCACAACACGGATAATCCTGTACAACCGTAGTTATGGGGACCACAAAAGGGGGTCGTTTCTGAAAAGGACCGGTAATTACCGGACCCGTTAGGTTACCGGGGGAGTTTTCGGGATACTTTTTCGGGTGCGGAAATGCGTTTCTTAACGCTGGTTGTTTACCGGCTCCCGATAAGGTAATTATTTATAATTTTCAAAGTTTATGAATATATTGGCTGAATAATGAATGAGTTTCAATTAGAAATCCTAGATTTCTCGATGTTTTTAGACAGCTGAGACACCAAACATCGCGTTAAGCGTAGGCACTTTTTAAAAAAAAAGACTAAAAAACAAGTAATAAAGCCTCATGTTGTAGCAAAACTTCCAATAACTTCGCAAAGTTGTTTACAATCTTTTAGGCGCACGGTGACAGCTACATGTCAAATCGAGGTGAAACCTGATTGGCCGATAAGTTATCGCATAAAATGATGTTAGCCGTGATTGGTCCTCTTCTTACCGTGTTCTGTAAAACTATTGAAAGGGTTTCTATTCCTCTCTGATGAAAATTTACTACAACTCGACACGACTTGAAAATGGCGAGATTTGATAGCAAAAAAAGCAACAAATTGATTATCTAAACTTAGCAAACTGAAGATGAGTAATTGATCTATGAATTCAGCTATAAATATTAGGAAAAAACATCGATTTTTTGGTACCATTTTTCGCATAAGATGCGATTCCCGGTACATTTACGGGAGCTCTTGTGCTCCTGTCAGTTAGCAGGATTTTGTTTTCGGTCCGAAGATAACAGGAATTGGAGAGCTTATCGGGGGCGGGCTTACTAGTTGATATTCTGAGTTTACCACACACGGATAATTTTGTACAACTGTAGTTATGAGGACCGCAACTGACACGTTATCCTAAGCTACGGAGAGTACCACACACGGATAATCTTGTACAACCGTAGTTACGAGGACCGCACCAGACACGTTATCTAAGCTACGGAGAGTACCACACACACACGGATAATCTTGTACAACCGTAGTTACGAGGACCGCACCAGACACGTTATCTCAGCTACGGAGAGTACCACACACGGATAATCTTGTACAACCGTAGTTATGAGGACCGCACCACACGTTTTCTAAGCTACGGAGAGTACCACACACACGGATAATCTTGTACAACCGTAGTTATGAGGACCGCACCAGACACGTTATCTAAGCTACGGAGATTACCACGCACAAGGATAATCTTGCACAGTCGTAGTTACGAGGACCGCACCACACACGTTATCTAAGCTACGGAGAGTACCACACACGGATAATCTTGTACAACCGTAGTTACGAGGACCGCACTACACACGTTATCTAAGCTACGGAGAGTACCACACACACGGATAATCTTGTACAACCGTAGTTACGAGGACCGCACCACACACGTTATCTAAGCTACGGAGAGTACCACACACGGATAATCTTGTACAACCGTAGTTATGAGGACCGCACCACACGTTTTCTAAGCTACGGAGAGTACCACACACACGGATGATCTTGTACAACCGTAGTTACGAGGACCGCACTACACACGTTATCTAAGCTACGGAGAGTACCACACACACGGATAATCTTGTACAACCGTAGTTATGAGGACCGCACCACACGTTTTCTAAGCTACGGAGAGTACTACACACACGGATAATCTTGTACAACCGTAGTTACGAGGACCGCACCAGACACGTTATCCTAAGCTACGGAGAGTACCACACACGGATAATCTTGTACAACCGTAGTTACGAGGACCGCACCAGACACGTTATCTAAGCTACGGAGAGTACTACACACACGGATAATCTTGTACAACCGTAGTTACGAGGACCGCACCACACACGTTATCTAAGCTACGGAGAGTACCACACACGGATAATCTTGTACAACCGTAGTTATGAGGACCGCACAACACGTTTTCTAAGCTACGGAGAGTACCACACACGGATAATCTCGTACAACCGTAGTTACGAGGACCACACCAGACACGTTATCTAAGCTACGGAGAGTACCACACACACGGATAATCTTGTACAACCGTAGTTATGAGGACCGCACCACACGTTTTCTAAGCTACGGAGATTACCACGCACAAGGATAATCTTGCACAGTCGTAGTTACGACGACCGCACCACACACGTTATCTAAGCTACGGAGAGTACCACACACGGATAATCTTGTACAACCGTAGTTACGAGGACCGCACTACACACGTTATCTAAGCTACGGAGAGTACCACACACACGGATAATCTTGTACAACCGTAGCTATGAGGACCGCACCACACGTTTTCTAAGCTACGGAGATTACCACACACACGGATAATCTTGTACAACCGTAGTTACGAGGACCACACCAGACACGTTATCTAAGCTACGGAGAGTACCACACACACGGATAATCTTGTACAACCGTAGCTATGAGGACCGCACCACACGTTTTCTAAGCTACGGAGAGTACCACACACGGATAATCTTGCACAGTCGTAGTTACGAGGAACGCACCAGACACGTTATCCAAGCTACGGAGAGTACCACAACACGGATAATCCTGTACAACCGTAGTTATGGGGACCACAAAAGGGGGTCGTTTCTGAAAAGGACCGGTAATTACCGGACCCGTTAGGTTACCGGGGGAGTTTTCGGGATACTTTTTCGGGTGCGGAAATGCGTTTCTTAACGCTGGTTGTTTACCGGCTCCTGATAAGGTAATTATTTATAATTTTCAAAGTTTATGAATATATTGGCTGAATAATGAATGAGTTTCAATTAGAAATCCTAGATTTCTCGATGTTTTTAGACAGCTGAGACACCAAACATCGCGTTAAGCGTAGGCACTTTTTTTAAAAAAAGACTAAAAAACAAGTAATAAAGCCTCATGTTGTAGCAAAACTTCCAATAACTTCGCAAAGTTGTTTACAATCTTTTAGGCGCACGGTGACAGCTACATGTCAAATCGAGGTGAAACCTGATTGGCCGATAAGTTATCGCATAAAATGATGTTAGCCGTGATTGGTCCTCTTCTTACCGTGTTCTGTAAAACTATTGAAAGGGTTTCTATTCCTCTCTGATGAAAATTTACTACAACTCGACACGACTTGAAAATGGCGAGATTTGATAGCAAAAAAAGCAACAAATTGATTATCTAAACTTAGCAAACTGAAGATGAGTAATTGATCTATGAATTCAGCTATAAATATTAGGAAAAAACATCGATTTTTTGGTACCATTTTTCGCATAAGATGCGATTCCCGGTACATTTACGGGAGCTCTTGTGCTCCTGTCAGTTAGCAGGATTTTGTTTTCGGTCCGAAGATAACAGGAATTGGAGAGCTTATCGGGGGCGGGCTTACTAGTTGATATTCTGAGTTTACCACACACGGATAATTTTGTACAACTGTAGTTATGAGGACCGCAACTGACACGTTATCCTAAGCTACGGAGAGTACCACACACGGATAATCTTGTACAACCGTAGTTACGAGGACCGCACCAGACACGTTATCTAAGCTACGGAGAGTACCACACACACACGGATAATCTTGTACAACCGTAGTTACGAGGACCGCACCAGACACGTTATCTCAGCTACGGAGAGTACCACACACACACGGATAATCTTGTACAACCGTAGTTACGAGGACCGCACCAGACACGTTATCTCAGCTACGGAGAGTACCACACACGGATAATCTTGTACAACCGTAGTTATGAGGACCGCACCACACGTTTTCTAAGCTACGGAGAGTACCACACACACGGATAATCTTGTACAACCGTAGTTATGAGGACCGCACCAGACACGTTATCTAAGCTACGGAGATTACCACGCACAAGGATAATCTTGCACAGTCGTAGTTACGAGGACCGCACCACACACGTTATCTAAGCTACGGAGAGTACCACACACGGATAATCTTGTACAACCGTAGTTACGAGGACCGCACTACACACGTTATCTAAGCTACGGAGAGTACCACACACACGGATAATCTTGTACAACCGTAGTTATGAGGACCGAACCACACGTTTTCTAAGCTACGGAGAGTACCACACACGGATAATCTCGTACAACCGTAGTTACGAGGACCACACCAGACACGTTATCTAAGCTACGGGGAGTACCACACACGGATAATCTTGTACAACCGTAGTTACGAGGACCGCACTACACACGTTATCTAAGCTACGGAGAGTACCACACACACGGATAATCTTGTACAACCGTAGTTATGAGGACCGCACCACACGTTTTCTAAGCTACGGAGAGTACCACACACACGGATAATCTTGTACAACCGTAGTTACGAGGACCACACCAGACACGTTTTCTAAGCTACGGAGAGTACTACACACACGGATAATCTTGTACAACCGTAGTTACGAGGACCGCACCAGACACGTTATCCTAAGCTACGGAGAGTACCACACACGGATAATCTTGTACAACCGTAGTTACGAGGACCGCACCAGACACGTTATCTAAGCTACGGAGAGTACTACACACACGGATAATCTTGTACAACCGTAGTTACGAGGACCGCACCACACACGTTATCTAAGCTACGGAGAGTACCACACACGGATAATCTTGTACAACCGTAGTTATGAGGACCGCACCACACGTTTTCTAAGCTACGGAGAGTACCACACACGGATAATCTCGTACAACCGTAGTTACGAGGACCACACCAGACACGTTATCTAAGCTACGGAGAGTACCACACACACGGATAATCTTGTACAACCGTAGTTATGAGGACCGCACCACACGTTTTCTAAGCTACGGAGATTACCACGCACAAGGATAATCTTGCACAGTCGTAGTTACGACGACCGCACCACACACGTTATCTAAGCTACGGAGAGTACCACACACGGATAATCTTGTACAACCGTAGTTATGAGGACCGCACCACACGTTTTCTAAGCTACGGAGAGTACCACACACGGATAATCTCGTACAACCGTAGTTACGAGGACCACACCAGACACGTTATCTAAGCTACGGGGAGTACCACACACGGATAATCTTGTACAACCGTAGTTACGAGGACCGCACTACACACGTTATCTAAGCTACGGAGAGTACCACACACACGGATAATCTTGTACAACCGTAGTTATGAGGACCGCACCACACGTTTTCTAAGCTACGGAGAGTACCACACACACGGATAATCTTGTACAACCGTAGTTACGAGGACCACACCAGACACGTTATCTAAGCTACGGAGAGTACCACACACACGGATAATCTTGTACAACCGTAGCTATGAGGACCGCACCACACGTTTTCTAAGCTACGGAGAGTACCACACACGGATAATCTTGCACAGTCGTAGTTACGAGGAACGCACCAGACACGTTATCCAAGCTACGGAGAGTACCACAACACGGATAATCCTGTACAACCGTAGTTATGGGGACCACAAAAGGGGGTCGTTTCTGAAAAGGACCGGTAATTACCGGACCCGTTAGGTTACCGGGGGAGTTTTCGGGATACTTTTTCGGGTGCGGAAATGCGTTTCTTAACGCTGGTTGTTTACCGGCTCCCGATAAGGTAATTATTTATAATTTTCAAAGTTTATGAATAGATTGGCTGAATAATGAATGATTTTCAATTAGAAATCCTAGATTTCTCGATGTTTTTAGACAGCTGAGACACCAAACATCGTGTTAAGCGTAGGCACTTTTTTTAAAAAAGACTAAAAAACAAGTAATAAAGCCTCATGTTGTAGCAAAACTTCCAATAACTTCGCAAAGTTGTTTACAATCTTTTAGGCGCACGGTGACAGCTACATGTCAAATCGAGGCGAAACCTGATTGGCCGATAAGTTATCGCATAAAATGATGTTAGCCGTGATTGGTCCTCTTCTTACCGTGTTCTGTAAAAGCATTGGAAGAGTTTCTATTCCTCTCTGATGAAAATTTACTACAACTCGACACGACTTGAAAATGGCGAGATTTGATAGAAAAAAAGCAACAAATTGATTATCTAAACTTAGCAAACTGAAGATGAGTAATTGATCTATGAATTCAACTATAAATATTAGGAAAAAACATCGATTTTTTGGTACCATTTTTCGCATAAGATGCGATTCCCGGTACATTTACGGGAGCTCTTGTGCTCCTGTCAGTTAGCAGGATTTTGTTTTCGGTCCGAAGATAACAGGAATTGGAGAGCTTATCGGGGGCGGGCTTACTAGTTGATTTTCTGAGTTTACCACACACGGATAATTTTGTACAACTGTAGTAATGAGGACCGCAACTGACACGTTATCTAAGCTACGGAGAGTACCACACACACGGATAATCTTGTACAACCGTAGTTACGAGGACCGCACCACACACGTTATCTAAGCTACGGAGAGTACCACACACACACATAATCTTGTACAACCGTAGTTACGAGGACCGCACCACACACGTTATCTAAGCTACGGAGAGTACCACACACACGGATAATCTTGTACAACCGTAGTTACGAGGACCGCACCAGACACGTTATCTAAGCTACGGAGAGTACCACACACACGGATAATCTTGTACAACCGTAGTTATGAGGACCGCACCACACGTTTTCTAAGCTACGGAGAGTACCACACACACAGATAATCTTGTACAACCGTAGTTATGGGGACGGCACCAAATGCATTATCTAAGCTACGGAGAGTACCACACACGGATAATCTTGTACAACCGTAGTTATGAGGACCGCACCATACACGTTATTTAAGCTACGGAGAGTACCACGCACACGGATAATCTTGTACAACCGTAGTTATGGGGACCACATAAGGGGGGTCGTTTCTGAAAAGGACCGGTAATTACCGGACCCGTTAGGTTACCGGGGGAGTTTTCGGGATACTTTTTCGGGTGCGGAAATGCGTTTCTTAACGCTGGTTGTTTACCGGCTCCCGATAAGGTAATTATTTATAATTTTCAAAGTTTATGAATAGATTGGCTGAATAATGAATGAGTTTTAATAAGAAATCCTAGATTTCTCGATGTTTTTAGACAGCTGAGACACCAAAAATCGCGTTAAGCGTAGGCACTTTTTAAAAAAAAAAGACTAAAAAACAAGTAATAAAGCCTCATGTTGTAGCAAAATTTCCAATAACTTCGCAAAGTTGTTTACAATCTTTTAGGCGCACGGTGACAGCTACATGTCAAATCGAGGTGAAACCTGATTGGCCGATAAGTTATCGCATAAAATGATGTTAGCCGTGATTGGTCCTCTTCTTACCGTGTTCTGTAAAAGCATTGGAAGGGTTTCTATTCCTCTCTGATGAAAATTTACTACAACTCGATACGACTTGAAAATGGCGAGATTTGATAGCAAAAAAAGGAACAAATTGATTATCTAAACTTAGCAAACTAAAGATGAGTAATTGATCTATGAATTCAGCTATAAATATTAGGAAAAAACATCGATTTTTTGGTACCATTTTTCGCATAAAAGATGCGATTCCCGGTACATTTACGGGAGCTCTTGTGCTCCTGTCAGTTAGCAGGATTTTCTTTTCGGTCCGAAGATAACAGGAATTGGAGAGCTTATCGGGGCGGGCTTACTAGTTGATTTTCTGAGTTTACCACACACGGACAATTTTGTACAACTGTAGTAATGAGGACCGCAACTGACACGTTATCTAAGCTACGGAGAGTACCACACACACGGATAATCTTGTACAACCGTAGTTATGAGGACCACACCAGACACGTTATCTAAGCTACGGAGAGTACCACACACACGGATAATCTTGTACAACCGTAGTTATGAGGACCGCAACAGACACGTTATCTAAGCTACGGAGAGTACCACACACACGGATAATCTTGTACAACCGTAGTTACGAGGACCGCACCAGACACGTTATCTAAGCTACGGAGAGTACCACACACACGGATAATCTTGTACAACCGTATTTATGAGGACCGCAGACACGTAATCTAAGCTATCGAGAGTACCACACACGGATAATCTTGTACAACTGTAGTTATGAGGACCGCACCAGACACATTATCTAAGATATGGAGAGTACCACACACGGATAATCTTGCACAACCGTAGTTATGAGGACCGCAACAGACACGTTATCTAAGCTTCTGAGAGTACCACACACACACACGGATAATCTTGTACAACCGTAGTTACGAGGACCGCAACAAACACGTTATCTAAGCTACGGAGAGTACCACACACACGGATAATCTTGTACAACCGTAGTTATGAGGACTGCACCAAATGCATTATCTCAGCTACGGAGATTACCACGCACAAGGATGATCTTGCACAGTCGTAGTTACGAGGAACGCACCAGACACGTTATCCAAGCTATGGAGAGTACCACACACACGGATAATCTTGCACAACCGTAGTTATGAGGACCGCACCAAATGCATTATCTCAGCTAGGGAGATTACCACGCACAAGGATAATCTTGCACAGTCGTAGTTACGAGAAACGCACCAGACACGTTATCCAAGCTACGGAGAGTACCACACACACGGATAATCTTGTACAACCGTAGTTATGGGGACCACATTAGGGGGTCGTTTCTGAAATGGACCGGTAATTACCGGACCCGTTAGGTTACCGGGAGAGTTTTCGGGAATAAGGTAATTATTTATAATTTTCAAAGTTTATGAATAGATTGGCTGAATAATGAATGAGTTTTAATAAGAAATCCTTGATTTCTCGATGTTTTTAGACAGCTGAGACACCAAACATCGCGTTAAGCGTAGGCACTTAAAAAAAAAAGATTAAAAAACAAATAATAAAGCCTCATGTTGTAGCAAAACTTCCAATAACTTCGCAAAGTTGTTTACAATCTTTTAGGCGCACGGTGACAGCTACATGTCAAATCGAGGTGAAACCTTATTGGCCGATAAGTGATCGCATAAAATGATGTTAGCCGTGATTGGTCCTCTTCTTACCGTGTTCTGTAAAACCATTGAAAGGGTTTCTATTCCTCTCTGATGAAAATTTACTACAACTCGACACGACTTGAAAATGGCGAGATTTGATTACAAAAAAGCAACAAATTGATTATCTAAACTTAGCAAACTGAAGATGAGTAATTGATCTATGAATTCAGTTATAAATATTAGAAAAAAACATCGATTTTTTGATACAATTTTTCGCATAAGTTGAGATTCCCGGTACATTTACTGGAGCTCTTGTGCTCCTGTCAGTTAGCAGGATTTTCTTTTCGGTCCGAGGATAACAGGAGTTGGAGAGCTTATCGGGGCGGGCTTACTAGGTGATTTTCTGAGTTTACCACACACGGATAATTTTGTACAACTGTAGTTATGAGGACCGCAACTGACACGTTATCCTTAGCTACGGAGAGTACCACACACGGATAATCTTTTACAACCGTAGTTACGAGGAACACATCACACACGATATCTAAGCTACGGAGAGTACCACACACACACGGATAATCTTGTACAACCGTAGTTATGAGGACCACACCAGATACGTTATCTAAGCTACGGAGAGTACCACACACACACACGGATAATCTTGTACAACCGTAGTTATGAGGACAACACCAGACACGTTATCTAAGCTATGGAGAGTAACACACACACGGATAATCTGGTACAACCGTAGTTACGAGGACCGCACCAGACACGTTATCTAAGCTATGGAGAGTAACACGCACACGGATAATCTGGTACAACCGTAGTTACGAGGACCGCACCAGACACGTTATCTAAGCTATGGAGAGTAACACGCACACGGATAATCTGGTACAACCGTAGTTACGAGGACCGCACCAGACACGTTATCTAAGCTACGGAGAGTACCACACACCCATAATCTTGTACAACCGTAGTTATGAGGACCACACCAGATACGTTATCTTAGCTACGGAGAGTACCACACACACGGATAATCTTGTACAACCGTAGTTATGAGGACAACACCAGACACGTTATCTAAGCTATGGAGAGTAACGCGCACATGGATAATCTTGTACAACCGTAGGTCCGCACCAAATGCGTTATCTAAGCTACGGGGATTACCACACACACAAATACAAATGCAAATACTTTTGCGAAAACATATATGATGCACTCTTACACGGTGTAATCTATGCAAACGGAGTTATTTTTAACAATCCCTACTGTGAATGGGGATGGTCTATTTTGCTGTCAATAAGGGCTAACGCCCTAAACAACACTTTCCTCTTCGATAAGCCTTTTGTTTCTTTTTCATGTTTATGTTTACTCAATAGAGATAAATAAAGAGCTCGAGCTACCAGTGATGATTCCCTTCACATTTCTTCCGTTTTCCTTTGGGTAGTGTGTAGGTAGCAATGCAATTTTTTTAGTGTAGGTAGCAATGCAAAATCGAGTTATTATTTTGTGATTGCCGTCTCAGAATTTTTACGAGCTTAAAGAAGGCTAATCACGCCACCATTTTATACTCCTACTTAATGCCGAATTACACAAAACATCCGTTTCCATCAGCTAGTTCAAGCGAGTAACCAAAATATTTTCAATCAAATATCGTCAATAACGTATCAGACTTCATTCGTGGATTGTTATGTTGAAGTTTTTTTTGCAAATAAACCACTGTATTAAACAATAACAAAGGAGTGGTTGATCGATATTATTTAAAAGCGTTGTTTAGACTTCTTTGCCAAAACGGAAAACGATAGTACCCTAAGATTCAATCCCCGTTTTGTGCGGCCAAGAAAATGACCATCAATTTTCAAAGTTCTGTAGGAAAACTAAATCTCAATCAAATTCAATTTCCTTTTCATAATTTGAAAGCTTATCAATGTTTCTTTCTGCTAGTGAAAGGTGGTTATACGGACTTTAATTTAAAGTTTCGGAAACACCCAGTCACTATTAGGCTGTAAAAACATTGATCCTCGATTTCTACGTTTTATATTTTTTCATAATTTCTGAGATACCTCCTTATTATATAATCTGAAGATTAGTTGACAGGTCTTTCAAATTTTCGTTAAAGTAAATAAGTATTAATAAAAGAATCGATAAATACATCATTGAGATACAGAAGGAATAATGCACGCTCATTCGACGGGACTCCTGTGGTATATATCATTTGTAGTGTTACCTTGGCAGCAGTTTATCTGAAGACAGTTTGAGTTGGAGAACTGTTTTCGAGACGAGCCGTGGTTGCACGATCCTTCATCATCGAAAATCATCCACCATCCGAAGTTAAACATCCATTTTTACCTTCTAAATACTTTGTATAAAGATTTTGGAGCACATCCGGAAGGTAAGTTTAAATGATAATGATAATCGTGATTTGTTTTATTAACTAATCCTCAACCTTGTATTCTCCCGTACTCGGCCCTCGCTCGAGCCGAACAAAATTTATTCATTTCTTCAGTGAGTGCGTAGCTCCGTAAAGACAAGCATAAAATAAAGTGGCTCTATATATAACATAACCTACTCATCAATCTTTCTTGAAACAAAACGGAAAATAAGCGATGTTTGGATAGGTTTTGAAGCGATAATTTTTTTATAGCCGCTACGCAGGCTATAAATTTTTGAAGTTTGTTGTTTGTACATGCGCGCAATACTTATGAGTACTTAATGACACCTTTTAAAATAAGCGCGAAAAATCCAAATTAAAATTTGAACCGTTTTTTTTTTAATTGCCTTTCAAATCTAAACGGGCTTTCATTACACATTTCTGACGATTTTAGGTTTTATTCTCAATATTTATGCTTTGTTTACTGCATCTTTATTTTGTCTTAGTTAAACTAATTGACAGTCATATGGCACATTTGTTTTCTTCAGCCCAAACATGACTATGTGAACACCTAGTTCATTAGTTCCTGTTAACACCTCGGGGGTCATCTTTAGCAAATCTGGCAACCAATATGAATATTGTGGTATTTTTGTCCATTTTGGCCTAAAAGTTTACCTTTTCACTTTTGCAATATTACTTCCGGTTGGATACACTAAGCAGCTAAGCTCTAAGCAGTGGGGAGAATGCCAGTTTGGGAAGGAGGGAAAAAATGGATTAACATTGGCCATCAAAACATTCGACTCCAGGCCACTCTGGCATTTCATTCGCAGTAAACCAATAGTTCAAAATGGCAGCTTGGTAGCAGAACGTCGTACACTTTCGGTTTTTCCAGTTTACCAAACAGTTTTCAAAGCTTCAAAGTATTGCAAGGATTAGATAGAATATTATGTAAGCTCAGGGTGAATCACATGCAAGATTTCCTCTGTGTAGCTATCATGATTTGGTCGATTTAATCAATAACCGTGCATTATTGCGAACCTCTGAAATCAAGTCAGAGGAACTGTTTGACAAAAAAATGTGTATATTTATCTATGATAACTCTACAAATTCAAGAGAAAACAACAAGACTTATCTGCGGACACTAATCAATGAACAGCACAGAGGAACAGCTTACTGCTTCTTTGTTAAAATTTAATGTCATCTCTAATAAGTCTTTAATTGTCATGGGATTATGAAATGGTTAAATGGTTTCCTGTTCACACTGTTTCCTTTTAAGGAGATACAGGTACAGTTTTATTAAAAGAGAAGCCATAACTGCAAAGATTTCCTTCTGAATTGGGGTGAATTCTCACTAGAAATTGCCATTTCTCGGCATCTTTCCGTTCACCGTTCACCATTACACTGATAGTTGGTGCACAGCTTGCGATTTCTGCTGAATATCTTCATGACTTTTTGGCATTTTCACAAGGACAATGAACCATTATATTACTTCCTTTCTTCCTGAACTGGCATACCACACTTTTAAGGAGCCCATGTCTCATAACCCACAATGCTTAATGGGTTATCAAATAGATAAGCTAATATTAAAACAGTTCAAGTTAAGAAAGCTGTTAGTGTTTTTATGACTGTATATAATGTTAATATGAATAAACATTTACATGGCTTTTAAACAAATTGACCACAATATTTGTATTCTATGCCAGAATATTTGTTAAAGAGGATAATGAAATTTGTTTGATAGGGTGTTACAGAACCTTTAAGGTACTCATACCTATTTTCAGACGGTACCTATTATTGGACAGTTGCAAAAAAAAATCATAAAAATCTCACTTCACAGGAGAACAAGCTGAAAACTGACTCGTCAAGTTGAAGAACTGACATTTAGAGAACAATGTTTTCCAAAGCTTTTTACAAGACCTGGTGTTTATTACAGCTGGTTTTGATTGTTTGGTTTGATTGACTACGCACCATTATCAAACAAAGAAAGGGATTTTGGATTTTTGGAGGTCGCACAACAACGAATTTGGCTATAATTCCCAAAACAAGAAATAATCTTTACTCATGCACCTCATGGCGAGTTTAAAAACCTTCCATTTTGTTGTTGATGTCTCAGGATGCTATTTGGCCTCTGTATTCCTGATTTGTTTGGACAGTACCTTACCCTTGCAACCCGATGTATTATCAGACAGTCTAACATTTGCTGAATTATTCAACATAAATTTGAGCTGTCAGACATTTACAAACATGACTTTTAAAAACTAAATTCGTCAACAATTATTGTCTGTGGTATTTTAGTTACAGTTAAAATACTTGCATTTTTTTTTTGTATTACTCTCACAAAGAAGTCTGATATTAGGTAAGAGCTTTCGATAATATGGTCAGTAAAACACTTCTTGCGATCGTTTTCTAAATTTCCTTGCCATCAATTTTTGTGGTCTATAATGGGTATAGTACCTACTTCTCTCAAATAACAAATTAGAAATGTTCTCCATAGCATTATCATTGCAGCAAATCAGCAACAATTTATATTGAAATCCAGCCCTAAACCAGAAGTTATAAGTCATCCCAATCCAATTTTAGGGCACATCAAGCTCTGCTCATACTTAAAACAGCATAAATGTGGATTTTTGTCCAATCCAAAACATCCAAATATTTTATACAAGTTATGCAAACACTCATATTTATTTCAAAGTTGAACCCTCCATTTGTTTATAGAGTGCACATTTTTTCTATTTTTATAGGGAACAAAGTGACTTTAAGCTGGCCTTCCAAATGTAAAAGTTTCTCCTTTATGTTTACTTTTAGCCTCTTGTTCTTCAAACTTGTGACAAGCTCATTGTTTTGGTCTTACATCTTATGTATACAGGGCTTCTGGAATTACGCGCTTGTGCGGAAGCGCGTAATTTGGCTTTTTCCGCGTAATCCACAAATTTCCACATAATCCCACATAATTTGCATAAATTTTGAAAGACAAAACATTTAATTGCACAGCTGATGGGTTCTTACCTCTATTTCTCGTAAAAAAAGAGAGATATTCTTTGTAAGAGTGCGATGTTTCGAACGGAATTTCGAAAACAAATAAAATGACTAGGTGCTCTTTTGCTAAACTGCGAAGGCCTAGGACTAATAATAAAATACCTTTTTTTATAGGCTGGTAGCGGAGCCAATGAAAACTTGCCTATTTTCACACAAAAAAATCACCTTTTCAAGTTATTTCGTGCTTTCCTTCGGTACAAAATGTAGTTTGGGCGTAACAGTTGATATTCCGTGTAATGTAGCGGATAATTTAGTAAAGAATCCCGCGTAATTTTGAGGGGTTTTTTTGCGTAATTCCAGAAGCTCTGTGTATGGAGAATGATGATTTCCATGATGTTTACATTCTTTTTGTTCATGATTGTTGTGCATCACATCCAAAGACAAAAATTGACATTTGTTTCTAATTCTATTTTAAATTGCTTCTCATACCATTCACTGCAAAAGTCGTACTGTAGCTTTCCCCAAAAAAATGACATCCAGTTTTTTTTATTCATTGAAATAGAAGTATTGCAGAGATAACATAAAAATCAACCTTTCTTTTTGAAAAAAAAATATGATATAAGTAGGATAGATATTCTCAATTTTTATTTTTTACATAAAAGATGCATGTATCTAAAAGATGAATTTTAATGATTCTTCACATTTATGTGAAGCTTTTTTCCTAAATTAAACTTAAATATGTCAACGTTGTGGACATTAAGTAATGTCCACAATAATGTGTCCTCATGCAGAAACAAGTGAGAAATCTGGAATTTTTTTCACTCCAAGGCACAAGCCCCTTTTTCAGTGAGCCCTGTGAAATGGGCGTGAACCCAAATTCTCAATATTTTATCATTTTCATAAGGCTCAATGGTTTGGAAGGCTCAATGTAATTTGAAAAAATCTTGATATTGCATATCTCATGTGGAATTGCCCAGTCTACCTGCAATAGTTGTATCACCTGTCTGTTGTTTTGCATGTTCTTTTTTACTGTATATAACCTCTACAAAAAGGCACTTAATCAATAACTGTTACTTTTATTATTTTTTTCCTTTTCAGGTTAAATAATCACTTCTACTGCCCTGCCTGGTGTGTGGTGGATAAGAGGCTCAACTCAGTTTGATTAGCATTGGTCACCTGTACAGCAGATATGGGGTTCAACTACAGTGATTATAAGGATTAGCCCAGTTTGAATAGCATTGGTCTTATGTACAGTGAATATATGGATTAGCCCAGTTTGAATAGCATTGGTCTTATGTACAATGGATTAGGCGCTCAGCTCAGTTTGCTTAGCATTAGTCTGGTGTGCGGTGCATAATTCCATTTTGATTATTATTGGATAAGGGGCCATGCACAGTTAAATTAGGATTGGTCTGGTTTACAGTGGAAAAGGTGCTTAGCTCAGTCTTGTGTACAATAGGGGGTTTAGTTCAGTATGCTTAGCATCAGTCTGGTGTGTGGTTGATAAGGGACCTAGTCAGTTTGATTATTATTGTTCCCATATACTAGCTCAGTTTGATTAGCATTTGTCTGGTGTGTGATGGATAACTGGCTGAGTTCAATTTGACGTAAAGTGCACTTGTAGCTCAGTTTGATTAGCATTGGCCCCTTGTGTGTTGGCTAGGGGCTAAGCTCAGTTGAATTAGGATTGTCTTGTGTACAAGGGGCTTAGCTCAGTTTGATGATATAACTGGAGGCATCAGTCTGATGATAACTGGCTTAAGTCCAATTTGATGGAAAAGGTGCTTGGCTCAGTCTTATGTACAGTTGATATGGGCTGGTTCAGTTTGATAAGCACCAGAATCTGGTGTGTGTTGGACATCAGTATCTGGTGTGTTGTGCATTTCAATTCTGTACAGTGAATAAGGGAGTCAGCTCAGTTTGCTTAGCATTGGCCTTTATACAGTGCTGAGGGGCTTAGCTCATTTTTATTAGAGCTGATCGTATAAACAGTGGGTAAGAGCTTAACTTGTTTTGATTATTATTAGTCTGATGATGAACAGTGGATAGGGGCTTAATTCTAAACACTAGGTTCTGGTGGGGCATAGTTCAGATGAGTTAGTGTTGGTCTAGTTTACAGTGGATAAGCGCTTAATTCAGTGTCATTAACATTTGCATAGCATCAGTATAGTGTGTGGTGTATAAGGGGCTTAAACTCAGTTTGAATAGCATCAGTATGGTGTGTAGTGAATAAGGGCCTTAAGCTCAGTTTGGATAGCATCAGTATGGTGTGTAGTGTATAAGGGGCTAAAGCTCAGTTGGAATAGCATCAGTATGGTGTGTGGTGAATAAGGGGCTTAAACTCAGTTGGAATAGCATCAGTATGGTGTGTAGTGAATGAGGGGCTTAAGCTCAGATTGAATAGCATCAGTATGGTGTGTAGTGAATAAGTAAGCCCAGTTTGATTAAGCACCAGTATAGTGTGTGGTGTATAAGGGGCTTAAGCTCAGTTAGAATAACATCAGTATGGTGTGTGGTGTATAAGGGGCTTAAGCTCAGTTTGAATAGCATCAGTATGGTGTGTGGTGTATAAGGGGCTTAAGCTCAGTTGGAATAGCATCAGTATGATGTGTAGTGTATAAGGGGCTTAAGCTCAGTTGGAATAGCATCAGTATAGTGTGTGGTGTATAAGGGGCTTAAGCTCAGTTTGAATAGCATCAGTATAGTGTGTGGTGAATAAGGGCCTTAAGCTCAGTTTGAATAGCATCTAGTATGGTGTGTGGTGTATAAGGGGCTTAAGCTCAGTTTGAATAGCATCAGTATAGTGTGTAGTGATTAAGGGGCTTAAGCTCAGTTTGAATAGCATCAGTATAGTGTGTGGTGTATAAGGGGCTTAGACTCAGTTTGAATAGCACCAGTATGGTGTGTGGTGTATAAGGGGCTTAAGCTCAGTTGGAATAGCATCAGTATAGTGTGTGGTGAATAAGGGGCTTAAACTCAGTTTGAATAGCATCAGTATGGTGTGTAGTGAATAAGGGGCTTAAGCTCAGTTTGAATAGCATCAGTATGGTGTGTAGTGAATAAGTAAGCCCAGTTTGATTAAGCACCAGTATAGTGTGTAGTGAATAATGGGCTTAAGCTCAGTTGGAATAGCATCAGTATGGTGTGTAGTGAATAAGGGGCTTAAGCTCAGTTTGAATAGCACTAGTATAGTGTGTAGTGAATAAGGGGCTTAAGCTCAGTTTGGATAGCATCCGTATGGTGTGTAGTGAATAACGGGCTTTTGCTCAGTTTGAATAGCATCAGTATGGTGTGTAGTGAATAAGGGGCTTAAGCTCAGTTTGGATAGCATCAGTATGGTGTGTAGTGAATAAGTAAGCTCAGTTTGAATAGCATCAGTATGGTGTGTAGTGAATAAGTAAGCTCAGTTTGAATAGCATCAGTATAGTGTGTAGTGAATAAGGGGCTTAAGCTCAGTTGGAATAGCATCAGTATGGTGTGTAGTGAATAAGTAAGCCCAGTTTGATTAAGCACCAGTATAGTGTGTGGTGTATAAGGGGCTTAAGCTCAGTTAGAATAACATCAGTATGGTGTGTGGTGTATAAGGGGCTTAAGCTCAGTTGGAATAGCATCAGTATGATGTGTAGTGAATAAGGGGCTTAAGCTCAGTTTGAATAGCATCAGTATAGTGTGTGGTGTATAAGGGGCTTAAGCTCAGTTTGAATAGCATCAGTATAGTGTGTGGTGTATAAGGGGCTTAAGCTCAGTTTGAATAGCATCAGTATAGTGTGTGGTGAATAAGGGCCTTAAGCTCAGTTTGAATAGCATCTAGTATGGTGTGTGGTGTATAAGGGGCTAAAGCTCAGTTGGAATAGCATCAGTATAGTGTGTGGTGAATAAGGGGCTTAAGCTCAGTTGGAATAGCATCAGTATAGTGTGTGGTGTATAAGGGGCTTAAGCTCAGTTTGAATAGCATCAGTATAGTGTGTGGTGAATAAGGGCCTTAAGCTCAGTTTGAATAGCATCTAGTATGGTGTGTGGTGTATAAGGGGCTAAAGCTCAGTTGGAATAGCATCAGTATAGTGTGTGGTGAATAAGGGGCTTAAGCTCAGTTGGAATAGCATCAGTATAGTGTGTGGTGAATAAGGGGCTTAAACTCAGTTTGAATAGCATCAGTATGGTGTGTAGTGAATAAGGGGCTTAAGCTCAGTTTGAATAGCATCAGTATGGTGTGTAGTGAATAAGTAAGCCCAGTTTGATTAAGCACCAGTATAGTGTGTAGTGAATAATGGGCTTAAGCTCAGTTGGAATAGCATCAGTATGGTGTGTAGTGAATAAGGGGCTTAAGCTCAGTTTGAATAGCACTAGTATAGTGTGTAGTGAATAAGGGGCTTAAGCTCAGTTTGGATAGCATCCGTATGGTGTGTAGTGAATAACGGGCTTAAGCTCAGTTTGAATAGCATCAGTATGGTGTGTAGTGAATAAGGGGCTTAAGCTCAGTTTGGATAGCATCAGTATGGTGTGTAGTGAATAAGTAAGCTCAGTTTGAATAGCATCAGTATGGTGTGTAGTGAATAAGTAAGCTCAGTTTGAATAGCATCAGTATAGTGTGTAGTGAATAAGGGGCTTAAGCTCAGTTGGAATAGCATCAGTATGGTGTGTAGTGAATAAGGGGCTTAAGCTCAGTTTGGATAGCATCCGTATGGTGTGTAGTGAATAACGGCTTAAGCTCGGTTTGAATAGCATCAGTATGGTGTGTAGTGAATAAGTAAGCCCAGTTTGATTAAGCACCAGTATAGTGTGTGGTGAATAATGGGCTTAAGCTCAGTTAGAATAACATCAGTATGGTGTGTGGTGAATAAGGGGCTTAAGCTCAGTTTGAATAGCATCAGTATGGTGTGTAGTGAATAAGGGGCTTAAAATCAGTTTGAATAGCATCAGTATGGTGTGTAGTGAATAAGGGGCTTAAGCTCAGTTGGAATAGCATCAGTATGGTGTGTAGTGAATAAGGGGCTTAAGCTCAGTTTGAATAGCACTAGTATAGTGTGTAGTGAATAAGGGGCTTAAAAGCTCAGTTTGGATAGCATCCGTATGGTGTGTAGTGAATAACGGGCTTAAGCTCAGTTTGAATAGCATCAGTATGGTGTGTAGTGAATAAGGGGCTTAAGCTCAGTTTGGATAGCATCAGTATGGTGTGTAGTGAATAAGTAAGCTCAGTTTGAATAGCATCAGTATAGTGTGTAGTGAATAAGTAAGCTCAGTTTGAATAGCATCAGTATAGTGTGTAGTGAATAAGGGGCTTAAGCTCAGTTTGAATAGCATCAGTGGTGTGTAGTGAATAAGGGGCTTAAGCTCAGTTTGGATAGCATCAGTATGGTGTGTAGTGAATAAGTAAGCTCAGTTTGAATAGCATCAGTATGGTGTATGGTGAATAAGGGGCTTAAGCTCAGTTTGAATAGCATCAGTATAGTGTGTAGTGAATAAGGGGCTCAAGCTCAGTTGGAATAGCATCAGTATGGTGTGTAGTGAATAAGTAAGCTCAGTTTGAATAGCATCAGTATAGTGTGTAGTGAATAAGGGGCTTAAGCTCAGTTGGAATAGCATCAGTATGGTGTGTAGTGAATAAGTAAGCTCAGTTTGAATAGCATCAGTATAGTGTGTAGTGAATAAGGGGCTTAAGCTCAGTTAGAATAACATCAGTATGGTGTGTAGTGAATAAGTAAGCCCAGTTTGATTAAGCACCAGTATAGTGTGTGGTGTATAAGGGGCTTAAGCTCAGTTAGAATAACATCAGTCTTGTGTATGGTGGATAAGAGGCTTTGCTCGGTTTCATTCGTGTTCATTCGTGTAAATGCATTAGATAAGGTGCTTAGTTCAGTTTGATTAATATTTGTTTGATGTAGAGTTGATAAGTGAATTAGACTATCATTGGTCTGGTGTACAGTGGATAAGGTGTTAAGTTCAGTTTGGTTATTATTGTTCTGATAACTCAGTTTGATTATCATTGGTTTGTTGTAGAGCAGATGGGGCTTACCTCATATTGGTTTACAGTGGATACGGGGCTTAGCTCAGTTTGATTATCATTTGCCTGGTGTGCTGTGTTGAGGGCCCTGGCTCAGATGAGTCAGTGTTGGTCTTGTGTACAGTGTTTGAGGGGCTTAACTCACTTTGATTGGCATCAGTCTGGTGTGTGATGGATAAGTGGTAAAGTTTAATTTGATGTACAGAGGTTAAGGTACTTTTAGTTTGATTAGCATTTGTCTGTGGTCTGGTGTGCTGTGGTGAGGGCTTAGCTTAAATGAGCTAGTGCTGGTCTTGTGTTGCATCAGTCTGGTGTGCAATGGATAAAGTGCTAAGCTCAGTTGAATTAGAGTTGGTCTTGTGTACAGTGAATATAAGGCTTAGTTCAGTTTGATTAGTATTGGTCTGTGTATATTGGATAAAGGAAATGGCCCAGTTTGATAAGCATCAGTATGTGCAGTGGATAAGGGGCGTAGTTCAGTTTGCTTAGTGTCAGTTTGGTGTGCAGTGGATTTTAAGGGGGTTTAGTTCAGTTTGCTTAGCACCAGTTTTGTGTGTGGTGGATAAGGGGCTTAGTTCAGTTTGCTTAGTGTTATTTTGGTGTGCGGTGGATAAGGGGCTTAGCTCAGTTTGCTTAGCACCAGTTTGATGTGCGGTGGATAAGGGGCTTGGCTCAGTTTGCTTAGCGTCATTTTGGTGTGCGGTGAGTAATGGGCTATGCTCAGTTTAAGAAGCATTGGCTGCTTGTGCAGTGCTGAGGAGCTTAGAGCAGTTTTGTTGGAGCCGGTCATATAAACAGCGGATAGGCGGGCTTAATTCAGTTTGTTTATTATTTGTCTGAACAACAGTAGACAAGGGGCTTAGCTCTGTTGAATTAGCGTTGGTCATTTGTACAGTGGATAAGGGGCCCTAGCTAAGTCTTGTGTATAGTGGATAAGGGGTTTAGTTTGATTAGCATGCGATATATATTTGTTCAGTTTGTACGGTGGATAAGGGCCTTAGCTCAGTTGAGTTAGTTTAGCTCTCGTGTACTGTGGATAACAGACTGAGCTTTGTTTGATTAGCATCAGTTTGGTGTGTGGTGGATAAGTTGCTTAGTTCAGTTTGATTATTATTGGCTTGTTTTCAAGTAAATAAGCCGCTTTGTACAGTTTGATTATAATTTGTTTGTCGTACAGTGGATAAGTGGCACAGCTCAGTCTGAATTTAATTGGTCAGGTGTCGAGGGGATATGGGTCTTTTCTTTGAGTAGTTTTAGTCTAATATACAAGGGGCTTAAATCAGTTTGATTATTATTGGATAAGGGGCTCAGCTCTGTTGAATAAGGGTTTCATGTACAATGGATAAGAGGCATAGCTAAGTTTGATTAGCATCAGTCTTCTGTACTGTGAAGGAGGGGCTTTGCTTTGTTTCATTAGCGTGTCTAAATGCGCTAGATAAGGTGCTTACTTCAGTTTGATGATCATTGGTCTGATGTACAGTAGATAGGGGCCTCAGCTCAGTTTGATTATCATTTATGTGGTGTAGAGTGGATATGGGGCGGATATTTTGGTTGGTGTTAGTCAAATAAACGTTTTATAAGGGGCTTAGCTCAGTTTGATTAGCATTGGCCTCATGTGCAGTGCTGAAGGGCTTTCCTCATTTTGATTAATCTTGTCTAATATAAAGTTGATAAGGGGCTTAGCTCAGATTTGATTAGCATGGATGTAATGTACAGAGCATAAGGAGCTTAGCTTAAAATAATGTATTCAATAACGATTTTGGAATTGTTACAATAACCCTGTCAAGCAAATGATACAGTGAATGTTGGAAAATTCGCGACCGGAAAATTCGCGAACACTAAAAAAATTCGCGGTCAGGTCTTGGACCCCAAGGTTTTTTTTTGGCCCCCAAATACTACTAATTTACCAAAATAACTACAAAATTCCCGCTGAAGGTTTAAATCGCGGATTTAAACCTTGGAACCCAAGACCCGCGAATTTTCCAATATTTACTGTAATTTCTTGTCGTTGTCAAAAGAAGATGAAAATGAGAAGATAATACGCTGAGGTATATTTTACGGGTTTGTGGAAACCTCTCTATTGATTACTGTAAGAAAAGTGTGATAGAATTGATTTATTTGTTGCAATTCTAATAAACGAACAAAACAACTATATAGTGTCATTTAATTCCCTACTTGCATTTGATTAAAATATAACAAGTTTTTTCACCGACGTTGCTACGACATGTTTTTTCACCGACATTAGGAAGACCACTGAAAAAAGTGTGTGTGGGGCTAAAAAAAAAGAAGAGTGTAAACTAGAAGAAACAACTTTTTTGTAATTGTTATTCCTTGATAATATGTGAGATAGCCTCAAAACCTAAGATTCCTAGAGTATGGCTGAAAAAAGCAATAAAAAGTAAAAAGCTAACGGAAGGTGGTTTAGAAGGACCAAAATCATGCACACTTACAAATCATGCCCAGGGTGGTTTACGAGGACCACTTTAAAAAGCCTCTAGGATATCATTGCACGACGTTTTACGGTGTTCTAGACAAAAAGCGTTACGAGGACCGGAGGTCGGTCCTCGTAAATACGGTGGTCCTCTGAACGTTGGTGTTTATCCAAATACCGGTCCTCCTAAACACGGTTCGGCGCACGCACACACACACACACACACACACACACACACACACACACACACACACACACACACACACACACACACACACACACACGCACACACACACACAAATAGATCACTACAATCACATACAATATTCGACACACACACAAATAGATGTGCCCGCTAACAGACCATTTGATGGACTTCCAAGTGATACTTTATCTTTTGGAGCAAAAAGGTTTGGAGCTAGAACATTGAAAAAACCTGATAAACTTTTTTCGGGAGTGCGTAAATAGCAGTGTTTCCGAGAAAAAAATGTTTCATGAGTTTTCCGTAAGCCACTCAACAATCAGTCATTTAAAAAAAGATGCAAGCCAGCTTGAGAATCCCATCTGAATCATTTTGGTGCTTTTGATCATCCGCCTGACTTATTGACAGAATATTATATTACCAAAATGGCCCAGGTAAAACTAAAAACTTTGAGCGCAAAATAAGTTGAGTACACCATGGTCTCTTGGTACAAATACTATAGGAAAGTTCACAAGCATCTATATCTCTGAGATCTGTAACACGACCTCCAACTTAGTCCAAATCTTGTCGCATCCGCATGTGAATGGCCATCGCCTCCGTGTTGAAACTCGTCGTTTGAGTCACCATTCATGTTGCCACAGAGTCCGCGAATGCTGTTTGAGTTCTTGAAAGCATTCACTTTGATATTCATTCACCAGTCCAACCTTATGACCTCGACCTTCGTGCCAGAAGGGAGAAGTACCTACAAAAAGGTCAAAATAAAGTTTCTTACGTAAACGCCTAGGAGCACGCAAGCACAATTTTCATCATAAAGTAGACGGGGGTGTCGTCCTATTTTTTAGGGTATAACATTCTACTAGGTACTAAACCGTAGGTGTTTAAAGATCCTTCCTATTCTGCTATCCCCTGAAGATTCTCAGCCTAGATGAAAATACGCGAAAGTCGTCAGAAAAACGGTGTGCTTGATACCAATGGATAAAATAAGTACAGCGGTAACTATGGTTAACACAGGAAACCCGGTAAGATCGCCAGAACACAGGACACCCAGTAAAAACGGGGAGAGTGTGTGGGGAGTTGGGTGGGGAGGGGGGTCGCTAGCTTCAACACAGGGAACCAAGTTAGTACGTCAGGGGCAATGGTTAACACAGGAAAACCGTAAGGAACACTGGGGGAAAGAGTAGACACAGGAAACCCGGTAAGAAGGCCGGGGGGCTAAGGTCAACACAGGAATCCTGGGAAGACGGCCAGGGGGCTAAGGTCAAACACAGGAAACCCGGTAAGGAGGCCGGGGGGCTAAGGTCAAACACAGGAAACCCGGTAAGAAGGCCGGGGGGCTAAGGTCAACACAGGAATCCTGGTAAGACGGCCGGGGGGGTAAGGTCAACACAGAAATCCTGGTAAGACGTAGACACAGGAAAACCAGTAAGAAGGCCGGGGGGCTAAGGTCAACACAAAAATCCTGGTAAGAAGGCCGGGCGGCTAAGGTCAAACACAGTAAACAAGGTAAGGAGGCCGGGGGGCTAAGGTCAAACACAGGAAACCAGGTAAGAAGGCCGGGGGGCTAGGGTCAAACACAGGAAACCCGGTAAGAAAGCCGGGGGCTAAGGTCAAACACATTAAACCCGGTAAGAAGGCCGGGGGGCTAAGGTCAAACACAGGAAACCCGTTAAGGAGGCCGGGGGGCTAAGGTCAACACAGGAATCCTGGTGAGAAGGCCTGGGGGCTAGGGTCAAACACTAAGAAGGCCGGGGGGCTAAGGTCAAAAACAGGTAACCCGGTAAGAAGGCCTGGGGGGCTAAGGTCAACACAGGAAACCCGGTAAAAAGGCCTGGGGGCTAAGGTCAAACACAGGAAACCCGATAAGAATGCCGGGGGGCTAAGGTCAAAAACAGGAAACCCGGTAAGAAGGCCGGGGGGCTAAGGTCAACACAGGAATCCTGGTAAGAAGGCCGGGGGCTAAGGTCAAACACAGTAAACAAGGTAAGGAGGCCGGGGAGCTAAGGTCAAACACAGGAAACCCGGTAAGAAGGCCGGGGGGCTAGGGTCAAACACAGGAAACCCGGTAAGAAGGCCGGGGAGCTAAGGTCAAACACATTAAACCTGGTAAGAAGGCCGGGGGGCTAAGGTCAAACACAGGAAACCCGGTAAGGAGGCCGGGGGGCTAAGGTCAACACAGGAATCCTGGTAAGAAGGCCTAGGGGCTAAGGTCAAACACAGGAAACCCGGTAAGGAGGCCGGGGGGGGGGAGTAAGGTCAAACACAGATGAAAACCCGGTAAGGAGGCCGGGGGGCTAAGGTCAAACACAGGAAACCCGGTAAGAAGGCCGGGGGGCTAAGGTCAAACACAGGAAACCCGGTAAGAAGGCCGGGGGGCTAAGGTCAAACACATTAAACCCGGTAAGGAGGCCGGGAAGCTAAGGTCAAACACAGGAAACCAGGTAAGAAGGCCGGGGGGCTAGGGTCAAACACAGGAAACCCGGTAAGAAGGCCGGGGGGCTAAGGTCAAACACATTAAACCCGGTAAGAAGGCCGGGGGGCTAAGGTCAAACACAGGAAACCCGGTAAGGAGGCCGGGGGGCTAAGGTCAACACAGGAATCCTGGTAAGAAGGCCTGGGGGCTAAGGTCAAACACAGGAAACCCGGTAAGGAGGCCGGGGGGGGGGGGGGGAGTAAGGTCAAACACAGATGAAAACCCGGTAAGGAGGCCGGGGGGCTAAGGTCAACACAGGAATCCTGGTAAGAAGGCCGGGGGGATAAGGTCAAAAACAGGTAACCCGGTAAGAAAGCCTGGGGTGCTAAAGTCAACACAGGAAACCCGGTAAAAAGGCCGGGGGGCTAGGGTCAAACACAGGAAACCCGGTAAGAAGGCCGGGGGGCTAAGGTCAAACACATTAAACCCGGTAAGGAGGCCGGGGGGCTAAGGTCAAACACAGGAAACCCGGTAAGGAGGCCGGGGGGCTAAGGTCAACACAGGAATCCTGGTAAGAAGGCCTAGGGGCTAAGGTCAAACACAGGAAACCCGGTAAGGAGGCCGGGGGGGGGGAGTAAGGTCAAACACAGATGAAAACCCGGTAAGGAGGCCGGGGGGCTAAGGTCAAACACAGGAAACCCGGTAAGAAGGCCGGGGGGCTAAGGTCAAACACAGGAAACCCGGTAAGAAGGCCGGGGGGCTAAGGTCAAACACATTAAACCCGGTAAGGAGGCCGGGAAGCTAAGGTCAAACACAGGAAACCAGGTAAGAAGGCCGGGGGGCTAGGGTCAAACACAGGAAACCCGGTAAGAAGGCCGGGGGGCTAAGGTCAAACACATTAAACCCGGTAAGAAGGCCGGGGGGCTAAGGTCAAACACAGGAAACCCGGTAAGGAGGCCGGGGGGCTAAGGTCAACACAGGAATCCTGGTAAGAAGGCCTGGGGGCTAAGGTCAAACACAGGAAACCCGGTAAGGAGGCCGGGGGGGGGGGAGTAAGGTCAAACACAGATGAAAACCCGGTAAGGAGGCCGGGGGGCTAAGGTCAACACAGGAATCCTGGTAAGAAGGCCGGGGGGATAAGGTCAAAAACAGGTAACCCGGTAAGAAAGCCTGGGGGGCTAAAGTCAACACAGGAAACCCGGTAAAAAGGCCGGGGGGCTAGGGTCAAACACAGGAAACCCTGTAAAAAGGCCGGGGGGCTAAGGTCAAACACATTAAACCCGGTAAGGAGGCCGGGGGGCTAAGGTCAAACACAGGAAACCCGGTAAGGAGGCCGGGGGGCTAAGGTCAACACAGGAATCCTGGTAAGAAGGCCTGGGGGCTAAGGTCAAACACAGGAAACCCGGTAAGGAGGCCGGGGGGGGGGAGTAAGGTCAAACACAGATGAAAACCCGGTAAGGAGGCCGGGGGGCTAAGGTAAACACAGGAATCCTGGTAAGAAGGCCGCGGGGCTAAGGTCAAAAACAGGTAACCCGGTAAGAAGGCTGGGGGGCTAAGGTCAACACAAGAAACCCGGTAAAAAGGCCGGGGGGCTAAGGTCAAACACAGGAAACCCGATAAGAATGCCGGGGGGCTAAGGTCAAAAACAGGAAACCCGGTAAGAAGGCCGGGGGGCTAAGGTCAACACAGGAATCCTGGTAAGAAGGCCGGGGGGCTAAGGTCAAACACAGTAAACAAGGTAAGGAGGCCGGGGGGCTAAGGTCAAACACAGGAAACCCGGTAAGAAGGCCGGGGGGCTAGGGTCAAACACAGGAAACCCGGTAAGAAGGCCGGGGAGCTAAGGTCAAACACATTAAACCTGGTAAGAAGGCCGGGGGGCTAAGGTCAAACACAGGAAACCCGGTAAGGAGGCCGGGGGGCTAAGGTCAACACAGGAATCCTGGTAAGAAGGCCGAGGGGCTAAGGTCAAACACAGGAAACCCGGTAAGGAGGCCGGGGGGGGGGAGTAAGGTCAAACACAGATGAAAACCCGGTAAGGAGGCCGGGGGGCTAAGGTCAACACAGGAATCCTGGTAAGAAGGCCGGGGGGCTAAGGTCAAAAACAGGTAACCCAATAAGAAGGCCTGGGGGGCTAAGGTCAACACAGGAAACCCAGTAAAAAGGCCGGGGGGCTAAGGTCAAACACAGGAAACCCTATAAGAATGCCGGGGGGCTAAGGTCAAAAACAGGAAACCCGGTAAGAAGGCCGGGGGGCTAAGGTCAAACACAGGAAACTCGGAAAGAAGGCCGGGGGGCTAAGGTCAAACACAGGAATCCTGGTAAGAAGGCCTTGGGGCTAAGGTCAAGCACAGGAAACCCGGTAAGAAGGCAGGGGGGCTAAGGTGAAAGAAAGGAATCCCGGTAAGAAGGCCGGGGGGCTACGGTCAAACACAGGAAACCCGGTAAGGAGGCAGCGGGGCTAAGGTCAAACACAGGAAACCCGGTAAGGAGGCCGGGGGGCTAAGGTCAACATAGGAATCCTGGTAAGAAGGCCGGGGGGCTAAGGTCAAGCACAGGAAACCCGGTAAGAAGTCCTGGGGGGCTAAGGTCAAACACAGGAAACCCGGTAAGGAGGCCGGGGGGGGGGGAGTAAGGTCAAACACAGATGAAAACCCGGTAAGGAGGCCGGGGGGCTAAGGTAAACACAGGAATCCTGGTAAGAAGGCCGCGGGGCTAAGGTCAAAAACAGGTAACCCGGTAAGAAGGCTGGGGGGCTAAGGTCAACACAGGAAACCCGGTAAAAAGGCCGGGGGGCTAAGGTCAAACACAGGAAACCCGATAAGAATGCCGGGGGGCTAAGGTCAAAAACAGGAAACCCGGTAAGAAGGCCGGGGGGCTAAGGTCAACACAGGAATCCTGGTAAGAAGGCCGGGGGGCTAAGGTCAAACACAGTAAACAAGGTAAGGAGGCCGGGGGGCTAAGGTCAAACACAGGAAACCCGGTAAGAAGGCCGGGGGGCTAGGGTCAAACACAGGAAACCCGGTAAGAAGGCCGGGGAGCTAAGGTCAAACACATTAAACCTGGTAAGAAGGCCGGGGGGCTAAGGTCAAACACAGGAAACCCGGTAAGGAGGCCGGGGGGCTAAGGTCAACACAGGAATCCTGGTAAGAAGGCCGAGGGGCTAAGGTCAAACACAGGAAACCCGGTAAGGAGGCCGGTTGGGGGGAGTAAGGTCAAACACAGATGAAAACCCGGTAAGGAGGCCGGGGGGCTAAGGTCAACACAGGAATCCTGGTAAGAAGGCCGGGGGGCTAAGGTCAAAAACAGGTAACCCAATAAGAAGGCCTGGGGGGCTAAGGTCAACACAGGAAACCCAGTAAAAAGGCCGGGGGGCTAAGGTCAAACACAGGAAACCCGATAAGAATGCCGGGGGGCTAAGGTCAAAAACAGGAAACCCGGTAAGAAGGCCGGGGGGCTAAGGTCAAACACAGGAAACTCGGAAAGAAGGCCGGGGGGCTAAGGTCAAACACAGGAATCCTGGTAAGAAGGCCTTGGGGCTAAGGTCAAGCACAGGAAACCCGGTAAGAAGGCAGGGGGGCTAAGGTGAAAGACAGGAATCCCGGTAAGAAGGCCGGGGGGCTAAGGTCAAACACAGGAAACCCGGTAAGGAGGCAGGGGGGCTAAGGTCAAACACAGGAAACCCGGTAAGGAGGCCGGGGGGCTAAGGTCAACATAGGAATCCTGGTAAGAAGGCCGGGGGGCTAAGGTCAAGCACAGGAAACCCGGTAAGAAGTCCTGAGGGGCTAAGGTCAAACACAGGAAACCCGATAAGAATGCCGGGGGGCTAAGGTCAAAAACAGGAAACCCAGTAAGAAGGCCGGGGGGGCTAAGGTCAAACACAGGAAACTCGGAAAAAAGGCCGGGGGCTAAGGTCAAACACAGGAATCCTGGTAAGAAGGCCGGGGGGGTAAGGTCAATTACAGGAAACCCGGTAAGAAGGCCGGGGGGCTAAGGTCAAAGACAGGAATCCCGGTAAGAAGGCCGGGGGTCTAAGGTCAAACACAGGAAACCCGGGATGAAGGCCGGGGGGCTAAGGTCAAACACAGGAAACCCAGTAAGAAGGCCGGGGGGCTAAGGTCAAAGACAGGAATCCCGGTAAGAAGGCCGGGGGGCTAAGGTCAAACACAGGAAACCCGGTAAGGAGGCAGGTTGGCTAAGATCACACACAGGAAACCCGGTAAGGAGGCCGGGGGGCTAAGGTCAACACAGGAATCCTGGTAAGAAGGCCGGGTGGCTAAGGTCCTACACAGGAAACCCGGTAAGAAGGCCTGGGGGGCTAAGGTCAAACACATGACACCCGATAAGAAAGCCGGGGGGCTAAGGTCAAAAACAGAAAACCCGGGATGAAGGCCGGGGGGCTAAGGTCAAACACAGGAAACTCGGTAAGAAGGCCGGGGGGCTAAGGTCAAACACAGGAATCCTGGTAAGAAGGCCGGGGGGCTAAGGTCCTACACAGGAAACCCTGTAAGAAGGCCTGGGGGGCTAAGGTCAAACACATGACACCCGATAAGAATGCCGGGGTGCTAAGGTCAAAAACAGAAAACCCGGGATGAAGGCCGGGGGGCTAAGGTCAAACACAGGAATCCTGGTAAGAAGGCCGGGGGGCTAAGGTCAATTACAGGAAACCCGGTAAGAAGGCTGGGGGGCTAAGGTCAAAGACAGGAATCCCGGTAAGAAGGCCGGGGGGCTAAGGCCAAACACAGGAAACCCGGTAAGGAGGCAGGGGGGCTAAGGTCAAACACAGGAAACCCAGTAAGAAGGCCTGGGGGGCTAAGGTCAAACACAGGAAACCTGGTAAGGAGGACGGGGGGCTAAGGTCAAACACAGGAAGCCCTATAAGAATGCCGGGGGGCTAAGGTCAAAAACAGGAAACCCAGTAAGAAGGCCGGGGGGCTAAGGTCAACACAGGAATCCTGGTAAGAAGGCCTGGGGGCTAAGGTCAAACACAGGAAACCCGGTAAAGAGGCCGGGGGGGAGTAAGGTCAAACACAGATGAAAACCCGCGTAGGAGGCCGGGGGTTAAGGTCAACACAGGAATCCTGGTAAGAAGGCCGGGGGGCTAAGGTCAAACACAGGAAACCCGGTAAGAAGGCCTGGGGGGCTAAGGTCAACACAGGAAACCCGGTAAGAAGGCCGGGTGGCTAAATTCAAACACAGGAAACCCCATAAGAATGCCGGGGGGCTAAGGTCAAAAACAGGAAACCCGGTAAGAAGGCCGGGGGGCTAAGGTCAAACACAGGAAACTCGAAAAGAAGGCCGGGGGGTTAAGGTCAAACACAGGAAACCCAGTAAGAAGGCCGGGGGGTTAAGGTCAAAGACAGGAATCCCGGTAAGAAGGCCGGGGGGCTAAGGTCAAACACAGGAAACCCGGTAAGGAGGCAGGTTGGCTAAGATCACACACAGGAAACCCGGTAAGGAGGCCGGGGGGCTAAGGTCAACACAGGAATCCTGGTAAGAAGGCCGGGTGGCTAAGGTCCTACACAGGAAACCCGGTAAGAAGGCCTGGGGGGCTAAGGTCAAACACAGGAAACCCGGGATGAAGGCCGGGGGGCTAAGGTCAAACACAGGAAACTCGGTAAGAAGGCCGGGGGGCTAAGGTCAAACACAGGAATCCTGGTAAGAAGGCCGGGGGGCTAAGGTCAATTACAGGAAACCCGGTAAGAAGGCTGGGGGGCTAAGGTCAAAGACAGGAATCCCGGTAAGAAGGCCGGGGGGCTAAGGTCAAACACAGGAAACCCGGTAAGGAGGCAGGGGGGCTAAGGTCAAACACAGGAAACCAGGTAAGGAGGCCGAGGGGCTAAGGTCAACACAGGAATCCTGGTAAGAAGGCCGGGGGGCTAAGGTCAAACACAGGAAACCCGGTAAGAAGGCCTGGGGGGCTAAGGTCAAACACAGGAAACCCGGTAAGGAGGACGGGGGGCTAAGGTCAAACACAGGAAACCCGGTAAAGAGGCCGGAGGGGCGGCTAAGGTCAAACACAGGAAACCCGGTAAGGAGGCCGAGGGCTGAGGTCAAACACAGGAAACCCGGTAAGGAGGCCGGGGGGCTAAGGTCAAACACAGGAAACCCTATAAGAATGCCGGGGGGCTAAGGTCAAAAACAGGAAACCCAGTAAGAAGGCCGGGGGGCTAAGGTCAAAGACAGGAATCCCGGTAAGAAGGCCGGGGGGCTAAAATCAAACACAGGAAACCCGGTAAGGAGGCAGGGGGGCTAAGGTCAAACACAGGAAACCCGGTAAGGAGGCCGGGGGGCTAAGGTCAACACAGGAATCCTGGTAAGAAGGCATGGGGGTTAAGGTCCTACACAGGAAACCCGGTAAGAAGGCCGGGGGGCTAAGGTCAAACACATGACACCCGATAAGAATGCCGGGGGGCTAAGGTCAAAAACAGAAAACCCGGGATGAAGGCTGGGGGGCTAAAGTCAAACACAGGAAACTCGGAAAGAAGGCCGGGGGGCTAAGGTCAAACACAGGAATCCCGGTAAGAAGGCCGGGGGGCTAAGGTCAAACACAGGAAACCCGGTAAGGAGGCAGGGGGGCTAAGGTCAAACACAGGAAACCCGGTAAGGAGGCCGAGGGGCTAAGGTCAACACAGGAATCCTGGTAAGAAGGCCGGGGGGCTAAGGTCAAACACAGGAAACCCGGTAAGAAGGCCTGGGGGGCTAAGGTCAAACACAGGAAACCCGGTAAGGAGGACGGGGGGCTAAGGTCAAACACAGGAAACCCGGTAAAGAGGCCGGAGGAGCGGCTAAGGTCAAACACAGGAAACCCGGTAAGGAGGCCGAGGGCTAAGGTCAAACACAGGAAACCCGGTAAAGAGGCCGGGGGGCTAAGGTCAAACACAGGAAACCCTATAAGAATGCCGGGGGGCTAAGGTCAAAAACAGGAAACCCGGTAAGGAGGCCAGGGGGCTAAGGTCAAACACAGGAAACTCGGAAAGAAGGCCGGGGGGCTAAGGTCAATTACAGGAATCCTGGTAAGAAGGCCGGGGGGCTAAGGTCAAACACAGGAAACCCAGTAAGAAGGCCGGGGGGCTAAGGTCAAAGACAGGAATCCCGGTAAGAAGGCCGGGAGGCTAAGGTCAAACACAGGAAACCCGGTAAGGAGGCAGGGGGGCTAAGGTCAAACACAAGAAACCCGGTAAGGAGGCCGGGGGGCTAAGGTCAACACAGGAATCCTGGTAAGAAGGCCGGGGGGTTAAGGTCCTAAACAGGAAACCCGGTAAGAAGGCCTGGGGGGCTAAGGTCAAACACATGACACCCGATAAGAATGCCGGGGGGCTAAGGTCAAAAACAGAAATCCCGGGATGAAGGCTGGGGGGCTAAGGTCAAACACAGGAAACTCGGAAAGAAGGCCGGGGGGCTAAGGTCAAACACAGGAATCCCGGTAAGAAGGCGAAGGGGGGGGGGTAGGCTGGGCAAGTATTGACCCAATAAGCACCAAGCCTCGGGCCTCAATGATTAAAGTAATGACAAATATTTATTAACTTACAGTATGCGTTACTCGGCTGCCAGAGATCTGCCTGTAAATGTGTGTTCCGTTTGGTAGATGTCCGCTTGGTACACGGAAGGTCATTGGCATGGGAGTATTGGCTTGGTGTTGCAATTGGGAGTTGCAGATTGACAAAATCATCACGTCATTTCTCTCCCGTATTGCTACTCCGCAGTTACAGGAGGCGCTACTATCCCAGCACGTCCAAAGGCGCGTGTGCACCTACATGGGATATCAACAATGATGTCACGAAACGCACCCATTTTATTTTACTAAAAAACTTGAATTATCACCAGTTCACTTCCAGAGGGGCGACGAGGTATGGATTAGAGGAGGTATGGAGTTTTTTTATATCACACATTTTTATAATGTATGCTACAGAAGCATAAGCGCAATTAGCTACGTTAATATTACGTTATTATAGGAAATTAACACTGGTAGATATTAACGTCTATTAAATGTACACGTATCAAATTAATATGAATTTTAGCATAACGTATTCAGATAAACTAAATAACGCGGATCCAAAAAGATGGCAGAATTGATTTCTTAATTTGATGCTTGGAAATACTTTTCTCATGCCGAAAATGATGACGAGCTAGACCAAACACTATGTGAAGTTCCTTATTACTAAGCAGTATGGGTGATGTAGAAGGTATCAGAAGATTTCACCACATTAGATTGATGCATCACAAAAACAATGAGAAACAAAACAATAGAACGAAAATACAATAGAACAATGAGGTTATCCAGCCAGTATTCAGATAAACTAAATAACGCGGATCCAAAAAGATGGCAGAATTGATTTCTTAATTTGCTGCTTGGAAATACTTTTCTGATGCCGAAAATGATAACGAGCTAGACCAAACACTATGTGAAGTTCCTTATTACTAAGCAGTATGGGTGATGTAGAAGGTATCAGAAGATTTCACCACATTAGATTGATGCATCACAAAAACAATGAGGAACAAAACAATAGAACGAAAATACAATAGAACAATGAGGTTATCCAGCCAATCCTGTTAGGGCTTACCAGCGTTCTTCTACACTTCACAGCAGTATTAACTACTTTGTTTTCGATCTTTAATGATTAGTATTAATCATCAGTATTAACTTTTCAAATTCGCGTTAACTTAAAAGTGGAGCGTTAGTTTCCCATAATAAGGTATATAGGTCCGCTACTAGCCTCAGTTGTGTTGCACTTTGAGAAGATCGCCTCTTAGAGCTAGTGGCTTAGAGTTGGCATTGGTTAGGTTCCTTAACCCTAACAGTGTTCCATGTTCGGCGGGTAAGGCCTGAGAGAGTAGTTGTACATTGCAGCAAGAGACACATACCTCGGAGTGGTGGTCAGTATCAATGATATGATAAGAAGGAGTAGTTGTACATACCTCGGTGTGGTGATCAGTATCAATGATATGATAAGAAAGAGTAGTTGTACATACCTCGGTGTGGTGGTCATTATCAATAATATGACAAGAAAGAGTAGTTGTACATACCTCGGTGTGGTGGTCAGTATCAATGATATGATAAGAAAGAGTAGTTGTACATACCTCGGTGTGGTGGTCAGTATCAATGATATGATAAGAAAGAGTAGTTGTACATACCTCGGTGTGGTGGTCAGTATCAATGATATGATAAGAAAGAGTAGTTGTACATACCTCGGAGTGGTGGTCAGTATCAATTATATGATAAGAAAGAGTAGTTGTACATACCTCGGTGTGGTGGTCAGTATCAATGATATGATAAGAAAGAGTAGTTGTACATACCTCGGAGTGGTGGTCAGTATCAATGATATGATAAGAAAGAGTAGTTGTACATACCTCGGAGTGGTGGTCATTATCAATGATATGATAAGAAAGAGTAGTTGTACATACCTCGGTGTGGTGGTCATTATCAATGATATGATAAGAAAGAGTAGTTGTACATACCTCGGTGTGGTGGTCATTATCAATGATATGATAAGAAAGAGTAGTTGCACATACCTCGGTGTGGTGGTCATTATCAATGATATGATAAGAAAGAGTAGTTGTACATACCTCGGTGTGGTGGTCAGTATCAATGATATGATAAGAAAGAGTAGTTGTACATACCTCGGTGTGGTGGTCAGTATCAATGATATGATAAGAAAGAGTAGTTGTACATACCTCGGTGTGGTGGTCAGTATCAATGACATGATAAGAAAGAGTAGTTGTACATACCTCGGTGTGGTGGTCAGTATCAATGACATGATAAGAAAGAGTAGTTGTACATACCTCGGTGTGTTGGTCAGTATCAATGATATGATAAGAAAGAGTAGTTGTACATACCTCGGTGTGGTGGTCATTATCAATGATATGATAAGAAAGAGTAGTTGTACATACCTCGGTGTGGTGGTCAGTATCAATGATATGATAAGAAAGAGTAGTTGTACATACCTCGGTGTGGTGGTCAGTATCAATGATATGATAAGAAAGAGTAGTTGTACATACCTCGGTGTGGTGGTCATTATCAATGATATGATAAGAAAGAGTAGTTGTACATACCTCGGTGTGGTGATCAGTATCAATGATATGATAAGAAAGAGTAGTTGTACATACCTCGGTGTGGTGATCAGTATCAATGATATGATAAGAAAGAGTAGTTGTACATACCTCGGAGTGGTGGTCAGTATCAATGATATGATAAGAAGGAGTAGTTGTACATACCTCGGTGTGGTGGTCAGTATCAATGATATGATAAGAAAGAGTAGTTGTACATACCTCGGAGTGGTGGTCAGTATCAATGATATGATAAGAAAGAGTAGTTGTACATACCTCGGTGTGGTGGTCATTATCAATGATATGACAAGAAAGAGTAGTTGTACATACCTCGGTGTGGTGGTCAGTATCAATGATATGACAAGAAAGAGTAGTTGTACATACCTCGGTGTGGTGATCAGTATCAATGATATGATAAGAAGGAGTAGTTGTACATACCTCGGTGTGGTGGTCAGTATCAATGATATGACAAGAAAGAGTAGTTGTACATACCTCGGTGTGGTGGTCATTATCAATGATATGATAAGAAAGAGTAGTTGTACATACCTCGGAGTGGTGGTCAGTATCAATGATATGATAAGAAAGAGTAGTTGTACATACCTCGGTGTGGTGGTCAGTATCAATGATATGATAAAAAGAGTAGTTGTACATACCTCGGAGTGGTGGTCAGTATCAATGATATGATAAGAAAGAGTAGTTGTACATACCTCGGTGTGGTGGTCATTATCAATGATATGATAAGAAAGAGTAGTTGTACATACCTCGGTGTGGTGGTCATTATCAATGATATGATAAGAAAGAGTAGTTGTACATACCTCGGTGTGGTGGTCATTATCAATGATATGATAAGAAAGAGTAGTTGTACATACCTCGGTGTGGTGGTCATTATCAATGATATGATAAGAAAGAGTAGTTGTACATACCTCGGTGTGGTGGTCAGTATCAATGATATGGTAAGAAAGAGTAGTTGTACATACCTCGGTGTGGTGGTCAGTATCAATGATATGATAAGAAAGAGTAGTTGTACATACCTCGGTGTGGTGGTCAGTATCAATGACATGATAAGAAAGAGTAGTTGTACATACCTCGGTGTGGTGGTCAGTATCAATGATATGATAAGAAAGAGTAGTTGTACATACCTCGGTGTGGTGGTCATTATCAATGATATGATAAGAAAGAGTAGTTGTACATACCTCGGTGTGGTGGTCAGTATCAATGATATGATAAGAAAGAGTAGTTGTACATACCTCGGTGTGGTGGTCAGTATCAATGATATGATAAGAAAGAGTAGTTGTACATACCTCGGTGTGGTGCTCATTATCAATGATATGATAAGAAAGAGTAGTTGTACATACCTCGGTGTGGTGATCAGTATCAATGATATGATAAGAAAGAGTAGTTGTACATACCTCGGTGTGGTGATCAGTATCAATGATATGATAAGAAAGAGTAGTTGTACATACCTCGGAGTGGTGGTCAGTATCAATGATATGATAAGAAGGAGTAGTTGTACATACCTCGGTGTGGTGGTCAGTATCAATGATATGATAAGAAAGAGTAGTTGTACATACCTCGGAGTGGTGGTCAGTATCAATGATATGATAAGAAAGAGTAGTTGTACATACCTCGGTGTGGTGGTCATTATCAATGATATGACAAGAAAGAGTAGTTGTACATACCTCGGTGTGGTGGTCAGTATCAATGATATGACAAGAAAGAGTAGTTGTACATACCTCGGTGTGGTGATCAGTATCAATGATATGATAAGAAGGAGTAGTTGTACATACCTCGGTGTGGTGGTCAGTATTAATGATATGACAAGAAAGAGTAGTTGTACATACCTTGGTGTGGTGGTCATTATCAATGATATGATAAGAAAGAGTAGTTGTACATACCTCGGAGTGGTGATCAGTATCAATGATATGATAAGAAAGAGTAGTTGTACATACCTCGGTGTGGTGGTCAGTATCAATGATATGATAAGAAAGAGTAGTTGTACATACCTCGGTGTGGTGGTCAGTATCAATGATATGATAAGAAAGAGTAGTTGTACATACCTCGGTGTGGTGGTCATTATCAATGATATGATAACAAAGAGTAGTTGTACATACCTCGGTGTGGTGGTCAGTATCAATGATATGATAAGAAAGAGTAGTTGTACATACCTCGGTGTGGTGGTCATTATCAATGATATGATAAGAAAGAGTAGTTGTACATACCTCGGAGTGGTGGTCATTATCAATGATATGATAAGAAAGAGTAGTTGTACATACCTCGGTGTGGTGGTCAGTATCAATGATATGATAAGAAAGAGTAGTTGTACATACCTCGGTGTGGTGGTCAGTATCAATGATATGATAAGAAAGAGTAGTTGTACATACCTCGGTGTGGTGGTCATTATCTTGGAACAACACGTAGTCACCGTGGGGTAAAAAAGGGTGATACCTAAAAAGCAGTTGATATGGGTTTCAAAGGCGATTACTTTCTCAAACACGATATACATCGAGGCGCGCAAGGCAAAACTGGTAGGCTTGCATATAGCCTGGATTTTCTTCTTACTTTCCGTCAAATGTACTAAAGTGAGGGTCGTTATAAGTTCGACATTCACGATTCTCTGTCTGTTTTACTGTGACCTACCAAAGCAAGCAAAAAAAGTGTATAAAAATATGCACACAGTAATGCCTGCTTTTTAAACAACAACAACAATAATATAACGGCGAAAACAACAACAACAACAATAACAGAAACCACAAAACTTAGTTTCTAGTAAAACGTGATACATTCGCACGTAGAGGCTTAGATTATTTCATGTCGTCTGCATCTCGGTAAATATATCGATCCTCCGCGATCAAACTCTTCCAAAATACTGGTGACCACGGTGTGTGTGATCATTTATTTTTTATCAATGTTCACCGTGCCAATGCTCAGGAAGAATGCAGGATGGGGGAGTAGCTGCTGGTCTTGGGTTTGCAAGTTGCCTCTTCTTAACTTAACAAAAATCATTTCATTGTTTTCTGACAATGACAACGTAATAGCTCAAAACTTAAAACGCCCAACAAAGCGTCCAAAAATAAAAACGTCTTAAAAAGCCCAGCCATTAAAACACCTAACCTTTAAAACGCTAAAAACGCTAGACCTTAAATACACTAGACCAAAATAGAATCTAGCCAATAAAACGCCTAACGATAAAAACGCCCAGCTTCAAAACGCCCAAAGATAAAATCGCTAGACCAAAATAAAGCCCAACCATTAGAACCAACTTTTAAAACGCTAAACACGCTCGACCATAAAAACACTAGATAAAAACGCCCAGCCAAGGTAGACTTACCCGTACACGCGGCAAGATATAGTCATCCCAAATCAAACTAGGAAGTGAGTCAGAAGGACCTTTGAATAAAATATGCACCACACGGGACTGCCCGTCTATCAGCGTATCACAGACACTTCGTACTCGGACATTGTAAGTGGTCCCTACGTCATCACCGTGTGAGAACGCGACTTGGCAGTTATCAAAAATGCCCACATTGTTAGTTGTGAGCAGCGTAGCGAATATCTTGATTGGGAGGAGAGGGTGGGGCAAGATGTGTATCGGTACTGTGGTCCTGAGGGTGATGTCAAATGGCTTGTCGCACTCTTTCGTCAAAATGTGTCTTGGATGAACCTGCAAGATGGGCATGGATTACTAAAATTTCAGATAAAAAATCAGATAATCAAATATTCTTGAAGGCGGAGTGCTCTCTCCTTGTCAAGACAAGGATTTTCGTAAAACCTATTACCTCTATCCCAATATAATAGGGATCACTGTACTTCTGTCTGGTCCATTTGTTACCCAAATGCGTGTTATACTTCATCCTTAGCCGACAGGAAGTCTAAGATTCCAAAACAGATCTATAATCAGTATGGCGCGTCCAAAGGCCCTCCCCTTTCCTCTACATTCCACCTCCCCTCCCCTCCCCCTACATTCCACCTCCCCTCCCCCTCCCTCTACATTCCACCTCTCACCCCCTTCCCTCTACATTCCACCTCCCCTCCCCTTCCCTTTACATTCCACCTCCCCTCCCCTTCCCTCTACATTCCACCTCCCCTCCGCTTCCCTCTACATTCCAACTCCCCTTCACTCCCCTCTATATTAGACCTTCCCTCTACATTCCACCTCCCCTTTCCTTCCCTTCCCTCTACATTCCACCTCCCCTTCCCTTCCCTCTACATTCCACCTCCCCTTCCCTTCCCTCTACATTCCACCTCCCCTCCCCCTCCCTCTACATTCCACCTACCCTCCTCTTCCCTCTACATTCCACTCCTTCTCCCCCTCCCTCTACATTCCACCTCCCTTCCCCTTCCCTCTACATTCCACTTTCCCTCCCCCTCCCTCTACATTCCACCCCCCTCCCCTTCCCTCTACATTCCATCTCCCCTCCCCTTCCCTTTACATTCCCCCTCCCCTCCTCTTCCCTCTACATTCCATCTCCCCTCCCCTTCCCTTTACATTCCCCCTCCCCTTCCCTTACCTCTACATTCCACTTCCCCTCCCCCTCCCTCGACATTCCACTTCCCCTCCCCTTCCCTCTACATTCCACCTTCCCTTCCCTCTACATTCCACCTCCCCTCCCCTTCCCTTTACATTCCCCCTCCCCTCCCCTTCCCTCTACATTCCATCTCCCCTCCCCTTCCCTCTACATTCCACCTCCCCTTCCCTCTACATTCAACCTCCCCTCCCCTTCCCTTTACATTCCCCCTCCCCTCCCCTTCCCTCTACATTCCATCTCCCCTCCCCTTCCCTTTACATTCCCCCTCCCCTTCCCTTACCTCTACATTCCACCTCCCCTCCCCCTCCCTCGACATTCCACTTCCCCTCCCCTTCCCTCTACATTCCACCTTCCCTCCCCTTCCCTCTACATTCCACTTTCCCACCCCCTCCCTCTACATTCCACCCCCCTCCCCTTCCCTCTACATTCCATCTCCCCTCCCCTTCCCTTTACATTCCACCTTCCCTTCCCTCTACATTCCACCTCCCCTTCCCTTCCCTCTACATTCCACCTCCCCTCCCCTTCCCTCTACATACCACCTCCCCTCCCCCTCCCTCTACATTCCACCTTCCCTTCCCTCTACATTCCATCTCCCCTTCCCTTCCCTCTACATCCCACCTTTATGCCCCCTCTCCACCACCAACACCCCTAGCCTGCCCCTGCCTCCAACTCCCCCCTGTAAGGCTCACACTTCACCCCCTCCCCCTCACCAAGCCTTACACTTCACCCCCTCCCCCTCAGCAAGCCTCACACTTCACCCACTCCCCCTCACCAAGCCTCACTCTTCACCCCCTCCCCCTCACCAAGCCTCACACTTCACCCCCTCCCCCTCACCAAGCCTCACACTTAACCCCCTCCCCTTCACCAAGCCTTACAATTCACCCCCTCCTCCTCACCAAGCCTCACACTTCACCCCCTCCCCTTCACCAAGCCTTACACTTCACCCCCTCCCCCTCACCAAGCCTCACACTTCACCCCCTCCACTTCACCAAGCCTTACACTTCACCCCCTCCCCCCTCACCAAGCCTCACACTTCACCTCCTCCCCTTCACCAAGCCTTACACTTCTTGGATTGTCACTAGTGAGTAACAGCGTGATGTGTAAGCTCGCGTTTCTCGCCTAATTTTTCTCCTTTTTGACGGTCCTGTGGGGTTCGTGGGAGGAACAATGGACGAATTACAGGAAAAGTACCCGATCAAGCCCTTCCAGGAGAAGACTTCTAAACAAAAGCGCCTGAAATTTGAAGATATCGACCTAGATATTTACAAGCCCGGTGCACGCTGAGTAGCCTTTAAGACTTCCGAACAGAATATTCACTTCTGGATCAAGATATTCCAGAAATACTACTTCACAGCCCTACAAGATACTGCAACCTTCGAGGCCAAATGGATCGACCATCCAAGTAAGGCAGGCTCTCAAACTGAGAGTATCGAGATCAAGATATCTCGCCTACACAAACCCCGACACGTGGAGGACGATGAGGTCTCTAATGCGGAACTCTTCTCCTCACAATCCACATCTACTTAACAACTGGGGTCATTCTGTGCCAGGGAATCGGCTTCGATATATGGGCTAAACTGGCATTCCCAAGATTAAAAGAAGCAGCTGACAACGCGATACGCTCAAACGACGATTACACGTCCACGGAATTGGTAACGGAAATGACCCTGTCACTCCTCACTGAAATCTTTAACGGCACCAAGGCCGGAAAACAAGAAAGCCGAAAACAAACCACAAACGAGATGCCCGTACCAAATGCTTTAGAAAACCCAGAAGTACAGCCTCTAAACGAAGATTTTTCTATCAAAGTTGAAACTAATCTAGAAACACCAAAAAGCTCGACAAACCGGAAACGGCGGAACTCCCTAGATTCTTCTTCCGGACTCTCTGCCCGGAGCTCGGCTTGAATTTCAGAACTGAAATTTATCGTCGCCAACCTAGAAGTTGATCTCACTCAACTGAAGCAACAACTAGTCGAATCATCACTGAATAATGAATTTTACAAGAACAAAATAAGTCACTTAGAAGATAAGCTAGTCCAGCAATCAAACATCTTCACAGCAGATATCAAGCTCCTTTCTACACGGGTCATTGACCTTGAGATTAAGAACAGCCGCTATGATACGGAAATTAATATATAGATTTAGGCACTGCCTAAAAGCGGAGCCAGCATTGAACACCTTCTGTGTTGACTGATTGAGGTATTTTTGTGGGATCTAGGATTCTGCTCTTTACTGAGATTTATTTATTGTACCAACCAAATGGATCCAGGCCTTATTCAATAATTTAAATGCAGTACATCAAAGTTAACAAACACAATTTCTGGTGTGAATATGGCTGTCAAAGTTGTCAAGAGTCTAATGGTAAATTCTTATGTCCTATCATAGAAGTTCCATTATAAATATTTTTTTAAAATGAAAACAATACTCGACAAGCTTTGCCCTTGTGCAGAATAGGTCATGGATGTAACAGCATTCCAAAGATTTGAAATAATATATTTAGACTGTTTAGATGCCATACTGTAATTTTTATGTATTGATTTAGTGGCGATTCTCTCCTTCATTGGACCGAATATTCAGAAAAATGTCTGCAAATTAAAATCCAAAAATATATCTCCTTTCATGCATTACATATTGGTGCACCCCACTTTATCATATAGTGGCCTTGTTGTTGGTGGCCTACTCCCAAATGAATGCAATGAAGAAAAAAACAGATTGAAAATGCTAACTTCTAATTTCAAACCAAACCCTTTCATTGATCTTTGTTTGGGGTAGAGAGGAATCAAAGAATATCAATTGACTAAAAATAATCGACATGAGAGGAGATATAAAGTGAATTGACTCAACTTGAAAGGTTTGGTGGAAAAAATATAACAGTAATGAAAATAATTTGATTGGGCATTTCTTGACGTTTACCCTTTCCCATTATCTTAACCCTTTTACCACCACAGGCCTCTAAAGAGGCCATGTCTTTGCTATCCAAGCTATGTGAACAGAATTCTATTATTGAAAAAGAACAAGGTTGTTGCTAGTGTTATAAAGTTTATGTATCTTGCCCTAAAAACTCTTCCCCTTAATAAAAGTTCTATTAATGTACATTTGTAAAGCTACATTCTGACAAGCTTTGTTCTTGCGAAGAACAATGGATGAAACAGGATCTCAAAGATGGAATATAGTGTCAGACACAATTTTAGATAAGATGCAATGCTGAAGATTTAATGTACCATTTTAAGTGGTGATTTTCCATCACCATGGGAATTAATATCTACAAATATATATCCAGTAATGCATTATATTTTGGTGTTTTGAGAAACCCTGGATCTAACTATTCCAATGAAATAAATCTAAACATCTAAAATAAATGTAATGAGCAAGAGACTTGGAAAGAAAATCCTAAAAAGAAAATATAAGTGAAAGTAATAAATGAAAATTTCTAATTTAAAAATCAAATCTGTTCATTAATTTATATTTGGTGTAGAGGGGAAATAGCAAAGAGCATCAATTGCATAAAAATAGTCAACAGGTAGAAGAAAAAGGAAGAAATATGACTCTTCCTTAAATGTTTGAAAAGAAAATATAATAACAATAATGTGATAATTATATTCAGTACTTTTCTAAAATATCCCCTTTCCCATTATCTTTAGGTTGATAGAAAACTGTTTTCTTTACAGATTTATTATTTAAAAAGCAAAAGTTTGTTTTTAGTTTTATATTATATAAGTATCTTGTTCTAAAAAAACCTATGAGTGTGTACTGTTGAATCACATAGTAATGAACTAGTCATTTGAGCCCCCTCCCTTATGGTCCTGGGGAACTAAGGGGTTAATGTGGGGTTTTAGACCACTTTTTAACCAGAATATGTCAAAAGGGGTGGTGGTATTGACTGTTTTTTACTCTTAACTTGGAAACAGGCTTTTATTAAAGTTTAATCCCCCACCCTTCCCTTGGACCATGGGTGTGGGGGTATCAAATGACTAGTGAATAAGAACATCCTACTGTTCTCTTCAAGACATGATTTTTAATTCTCATGTCTTCCAGTCTTTAGCATTCATCTTGGCCCTCAGGTAGTTTCTGGTTCATAAAAGAGTGAAAACAATTATTTATTATTTCTTTCAAAACAATCTTTTTATCAAGCCATTTATAATCTAACTAATTTTCCACAACTATTTGAAAAAAATAAACACATGAGATGCAAGATGCAGACAATAACAACAATACATATTGAAAATAGTTTTTTTTATCCTCGGTAAGGAAAATTTCTCTTGTTAGTTGAAAAAACTGCTGTGTCTTCTAAGGATATGTATCTTCTTAGGACTAAGAACACAGGATATAAAGACAAGAACGGTCTTCTTTAGCAGTATTTGAGAAATGCAACACGATATTGGTTAGCCTTTATGAAATATCTCAACACAATCAATCTGCCCTAAAGAAGTCTTATTAAAGGCAAATTCCAGTTTTTTGTTGTATTGTATTTTATTCAACACAATCAAGAATATAGATAAAACGAAGAATGTCAAAACAAAACCTGTTATGCTTAAATAATTTGATTACTAAGTTAAGTACTCGCATTCTCAAAGCATACAAAAAGGACAACAAAAAGCCTAATAATTGTCATATCCTCAATAGACAATACAAATCGTCGTCCGAAACTCACCTTGCATTGTTTTTTTTTTTTGTTTTTTTGGTCGCTTTCTTGTGGTTCTGTTCGCTTTTTAATGTGAACTGTTACTTGCTTAAATTTACTAGCTAAAACCAGATAAATCTTGGCGTGAATGAATGTTAGTAGATCTCCTCTAGTTGACTTTATCCTTAAGTCACAAAATTTGAGGCAAAATAAATAATCATCGCATAATCGACAAGAACTTTTTCCCGTGCTCCGTGCTTGTATTTAGTCGCCATTTCGGGGCCGAGTGGGGCCTGGGAGTCGCGCGGCTGGCTGGCTGGCTGGCTGGCTGGCTGGCGAGTGACACCACAGGGTACCCGCGCGATGACCACATAAACCAAGTCGCATACCTATACCATATTTCCACGCCTATGGGGCTACGCGCGCGGCCTGCGGCCGCGCTTGGCTCCGCTATTAAACTGAAATCAGAATTCTAATGTCTACGGAAACCCGAACCCATGCAAAACTCAAGCGCAAAAAAAAAAAGACCCCAAAGACCAGGGGCAACAATGCGATGGTAACCTGAGCTAAACCAAGCGATACATGAAACCGTAAATCAAAACACCCTAGAGACCAATCAAGACGCTGTATTCGAGATCCCTACTACGAACAGATTCACACCACTCCAATCTGGACAATCTAGCCCTACATCAGCACAACATCCTTCAGATAATTCCACACGGGACAGCTCCCAAGACAGACCCCGTACAAGATATGAGAGAAACCATGCTGGGAAGAGAAACCATGTTGTTTTCTTGGCAGATTCGGATTCAAAATACATCGACAGACAGAAAATGTGTAGAGATAAAAATGTCGACTATCTTTTCTGTCCCACTTTCGAAAGCGCTCAAGAAGTTCTAATCTCAGCTGATTTCGGTACCCCCTCACATGTTCTCATCCACACCGGTACTAATGATCTTGAGCACACAGCTATCGACGACTGTGTAGATGCCGCCAAATTATTAATTGACACCTCAGCACAAAAGTACCCGCAATCACGTATCCTGATATCTACATTGCTCGCACGAGCTGACCGCCTTGATGAAAAACGCAAACTATTTAACACTCAACTACGAGCTTTCCATGTGCCACCTACTGTTTATTTTATCGACAACGAGAACATAAGTGCTGATATGCTCTACGACAACAAGCATATTCTACGGCGTCGTGTTGGAGTTCTTGTCGCCAATTTTAAAGATGCAATTTTTAATCGTGCAGCTAGCCCTAAATCCCCCATTACGAAACAACACAAACCGAAAATCAGAGATGCCGCAGAATCTTTGGCCGCGACTGCCGAAGCCCCTCAACATGATGACAGACCACAACACAGGGCTCCACCTCGTAACTTCCCAGTCGAGAACGCTCCACCGAAACAGCCCTTCCCAGGTCCCATGCCTACCATGCACCCGCCTCAATCACCGTCCTATGCTGATGTCGTAGACAGGAGGAAAAGTTTGATGGATGATAATACTATCATGAAGCTATTCAAACTTTATGAAATGATCCGTGAGTTGTAATCAACTTAGTAAGAGGTAATGTGCGTTCTTTCCCTGTAATTTTTCCAAGTTTCTACCCACTCTTCTTTTGTTTTTTTTTAAAGAATCTTTATGTGTGTAGGAAGATCCGCTCTTCCTTCATCTCGTCGTCGCGCGATGAATTTGAGCCGTTGGAATATCAACGGACTCTCAACAAGTTCTGTTTTTGATAATAAGCTAAATCACCCTGACTTTTTGTGTAACTTTAAAAATTGCGATTAATTAGTGATTTCAGAAATATGGGGTCATGAAGCTCTCGATATACCCGGTTTCGATACGATTGTAGTCAACTCGCCGAAAAAAAATTAACACAAAGAAAGCCGGGAGATCCTCGGGTGGTATTTTAGTTGCAGCAGCCTCTTCATTTTCGCGGAGCGTGTCTGTAGTTAAACAAGAGAAGGACAATATCTGGTGTAAACTAGATAAGCGACTGTTATCCCTAGATGAAGATATATTTATATGTGCCTGTTACATTCCTCCATCCAATTCACCATATTTTGATGACGAAGTTTTCTCAAACCTAGAAAGCGATATAGCTCTCTTCAAGGGACATGGAAAAATCCTCCTTTTAGGAGATATGAATGCTCGAACTGGTAATTTACGCGATTATCCTGAGAATACTGACTCGAGACATACCGTTGACCATTTCTATCCCACACCGGCCGATAGTCTAAAACGTAAAAACCTTGATGGCCAAATTAACAGCAATGGGAAATCTCTAATAGAGCTATGTAAGGCACTTGATTTGCGAATTTTAAATGGAAGAACTAAAGGCGATTCTTTAGGAAAGATAACATTTAATGGGCGCCTAGGTTTTAGTACTATAGATTATATGATAACTGATCATGATTTCCTTTCCTCTTTTGAAAGTTTTATTGTATCACGTCCTTCTCCGTTATCGGATCACTCTCTGCTAATTGGCAGATTAAATATACCCTCTCCCTATGTCGATGACCGTAAAGCCGCGACAAATCTTTTTAAACTTCCTATTCAATTTGCCTGGAGATCCGATTCGAAAGAGAAATTTACAGATGCTTTATCGTCACTTGAGGTCCAGAACTTAGTGTACATTTTCAACGAGACAAATTTTGCTTGTAATAACACAGGCGTCAACAACATAGTGAATCAGTTCAATCTCATTTTAGAGACTGCCGCTAAGAAGTCTTTAAAATTAGCAAGCACACTTCAGCAAGCATCACACTTCACCCCCTCCCCCTTACCAAGCCTTACACTTCACCCCCTCCCCCTCACCAAGCCTTACACTTCACCTCCTTTCCCTCACCAAGCCTCACACTTCACCCCCTCCCCCTCACCAAGCCTCACACTTCACCCCCTCCCCCTCACCAAACCTCACACTTCACCTACTCCCCCTCACCAACCCTCACACTTCACCCCCTCCCCTCATCAAGCCTCACACTTCACCCCCTCCCCCTCACCAAGCCACACACTACACCCCGGCTCTCCCCCTCACCAAGCCTCACATTTCACCCCCTCCCCCAGCCTGGCTCTGCCTTTGCCTCTCCTTCCCCAGCGTTGCAATTCATTTCCCTCTCCCTGACCTTAACCCACCAGCCTACCCTATTCTTTCAAAGCCCCGTCATTCCTTCATTCTAATCTTCCAATTTTTTACACGTCAATGGCTATGGTTGCACTACTTACAAAGCCCTGCCATTCCTTCCCTCTGATCTTCCAAAGCCCCGCCATTCCTTCCCTCTGATCTTCCAAAGCCCCGCCATTCCTTCCCTCTGATCTTCCAAAGCCCAGCCATTCCTTCCCTCTGATCTTCCAAAGCCCAGCCATTCCTTCCCTCTGATCTTCCAAAGCCCCGCCATTCCTTCCCTCTGATCTTCCAATTTTCCACACGTCAATGGCTATGGAGGCACTACTTACCGTGCTCCCTAGTTTAGGCCTGATCCGACTTTGCAGGGGGTCATAAACACAATTTTCTCCTTTGTTCCTGCAAGACGTCATATTACTACTCAGTGTTGGACCATCGTACCACTCGATGTTGAAGGAGACGTTACTCCACAGAGGAAAGGTGAAGTTGCACACCATGAATAGGTCCCTGTCGCCGGTAGTCAAGGGCTCCACCTTTGGCTTGGGGACCAGAGAACTCGGGAAAACGGCTTTCACTTCAGCTGTGATAATAGTACAAATACAATAGAACTCCGTTACTCTGAGAGAAAGAGAAATCAGTTCGAGTTATTAGCCGAGGCTCTAGGTAAAGGAGCTCACATGGAAATATATTTGCTGTTTAATTTTTTTAATTGAAATCACGAACAAGTTATCGGTACCCTTATATGGGTCTAGGAAACCATCTAAAAAAAAGACTGGCAACCGGAATAAAAAAAAAATCATAATTGCTTGTTTTGGGAAGAAAAGATATAGAAAGGAAATGTAGAGGAAATGGGGTTTGTGGAAACGATCAAAATAATGTGAGCGGAGAATTATTTCGGTTTGGAATTTGGATTATTAATTAAGATAATCCAGGAGAAATCGAGCTAACGAAAAATTAACCGCCTCGATTAAGTGGGGTTTTATTGTAATATACCAGTACTTCAATAAGATGTGTAGTACACATATAAAGGGAAAACTATCTTCCCAAATTTAAAAACTGAAATTCGACTCTCGGTGTATTGTATTCATTGTTCTGGTAAGAACACGACAGCTTGGGCTTTTTGTTTCTACCCAAATTTAAAAAAATATATATACAAGGTTAAGACCAGTCGGGGCGAGGTTGTGTCCTCCCCCCCCCCCCCCAAATAATATCCACATGTTTTTGTATCGCCCCCCCCCCCCCCCTACCCCCGATAACAGTCACAGTCTGTCACAGCTCTGATATGTCTGGATTGAAGATATGGGATACCCGTGCAATTTGGTCCACTGAAGCCTTCGTCGCAGGGTATTCCATCGCCTTGAAAAAAGGATACAGTTTAAAAACCAAAAATGCCTACCAAACATTTCTCAAACGTTTGCTTTTCTACTACTTTGTAGAGCTGTGTACAGTGTTACATAATACACCACTGGTATTCACAGACAGAATCACGCAAGCAGCGCAGCCATTCATGGTCACGCACTAAGCAAAGCCATAAATGGTCACGCAACGAGCACAGCCATTTATGATCACGCACAAGCACAGCCATTTATAGTCACGCAACGAGCACAGACATTCATGGTCACTCAACGAGCTTAGCCATTTATCATTACGGAAGGAGCACAGCCGTTCAAGGTCACAGAACAGGCACAGCCATTCATGGTCACGCAACGAGCACAGCCATTCATAGTCACGCAACGAGGACAGCCATTCATGGTTACACAACGGGCACAACAATTCATGGTTACGCAACGAGTTTAGCCATTCATCATTACGCAAGGAGCACAGCCATTCATAGTCACGCAACGAGCTTAGCCATTTATCATTACGCAAGGAGCACAGCCATTTATGGTCACGCAACAAGTACAGCCATTCATAGTCACGCAACGAGGGCAGCCATTCATGGTCACACAACGAGCACAGCCATTCATGGTCACGCAGCGAGCACAGCCATAAATGGTCACGCAACGAGCACAGCCATTCATAGTCACGCAACGGGCGCAGCCATTCATGGTCACGCAACGAGAACAGCCATTCATGGTCACGCAACAAGCACAGCCATTCATGGTCACGCAACGCTTTTTTCGCGTGACCAGCTCCAATAACTGGTGTCCCGAAAACCTACCTGCGCAGTACGCCATTGAGCACCCATAAGGAGGTCGAAGATAGTAGACATAGTAGCCTCCGCTGCACATCTCCACGCACATGTCAATAGAACGGAAGCAGCCGTTGTTCCTGTTATTGACGTTAACGCACGCGGTAGTTTCCTTGGTTACCCCAATCGTGTCTGGGTGGGTCCCCCTCATCCATATCGGCGCGAAGGTTCCACACATGTTCGGCTCGGGTTTAGTGGTCGGGATCTCGCCGCCGACACTGCTAGTGAACCGATACCATCCGAGCTGAAGGAGGTAGTCGCACAAGGCGGGCTGCGGTCTTTTGTATCTGTATTTTGTGCTTCTATGCGGGTCTTTAATCGGGATGTAGTTCGCTGCTGAGCAGGGGCCGGCGGGCCTTGGGCAGCTTCTCCCGTCGGACGTTCCCGTGAAGCCAGTAAAGGCGTAAAGAACAAGGATACAAGCTGCAAATCTTCCCATTGTCAATTAGCTTTAGCGCAGAGGGAAAGAAAGAAAAGTAAAGTTGAGGGTGGCGATTTCAAAATCACTTGGGCGCATGCTCAAAATCCGGGCCACTGTGGAAGCGCAAAGCAAGACCGCACAGGCCGCGGGCGTGTCCCCTAAACCAAGACCGCATCGGCCGCGGGCATGTCCCCTAAACCAAGACCGCATCGGCCGCGGGCATGTCCCTTAAACCAAGACCGCACAGGCCGCGGGCATGTATCTTAAACCTAGACCGCACAGACCGCGGGCATGTATCTTAAACCAAGACCGCACAGGCCGCGGGCATGTCCCTTAAACCTTGATTTACCAGTTTCTGCTAAAAACCAATATGTGGGAAAATATTTCCAAACTATTAACGAATAAAAACTTTGCTATATGGCGTGAAGCACACATATAAATAGATGAATCCTCCTTCACAGCAATCACAATAAAGATACTTCTAGAGATAGAAATATACTCTTCGTGTTTTTGTACCATCCCGAATGGAATTAGAGATCAGAAACAGGATGCGGCCGAAGGTAACATCCAGGCAGCCGGCAGCGGATAGTGTTATAAGTAATCTGAATATTCCTTTAGCTAACGTTTTGCCTTTTTGTCATTTATCGGATGAAGATTTTCAATCAGCGCTTTTTGAACAGCAAAATGGCGTAATTAGATTCGATCATGATCGATTAGAAAACCTTAAATTCAACCCCTTACTTTCTGAAACAAACAAGCAACTTAGCTTATGCGTTAATAACGATCCCGATGCAAATTTCTATTCGTCGTTTTCATGTGACTACTACATCGAGGATCAATTTAACGAATTAGTGAATAGTAAGACGGAAAAGGGGTTGTCTATTTTACATTTGAATACCCAAAGTTTGTCCGGTAATTTTGATAAGGTAACCAATTTACTGCCAACACTGAATTTAATTTTCTCAATGATAGGAATTAGTGAGACTTGGCTAAAAAATGTTTGTCATTCTTGTGACATTCCAGGCTACAATTATGTTCATGAACCACGCAAAGGCAGAACTGGGGGAGGTGTTGGCTTGTATCTAAAACAGGAATTCGAATTTAAATGCCGCCCGGAAATATGCTTTTCTGATACCTGCGCGGAATTCTTATTTGTTGAAATAACTCGTCAAAAGGAAAGAAACATTATTGTTGGCGTTGTCTATAGACCGCCAGAAAAAGACGTACAAGAATTTTGTGATGAGCTAGATCAAATTCTTTTAGCCATCTCTAAAAATAACAAGTTGTGTATATTAATGGCCGATTGGAATTTGGACCTAATGAAGCATGATACCCATCGTTTAACTGCTGAATTTTTGGACATAATGTATTCTAAAATGTTTTTTCCTTTGATAACGCGCCCAACAAGAATAACTTCTCATACCGCTACACTTCTTGACAATATCTTCATTAACGACCACGATAGTTTCAGTAAAAGCGGGGTATTGTTTTCGGATGTATCTGATCACTTACCAGTTTTTACTTTACTTTCAGAAAATATTAATGTTGTTGATCACAAACATTGGACATTTTATAGAGAAAAATCCGCCACCAGCAAGGCGAAATTTAGATCTGAACTAGAAATGCACAGTTGGGATCATATCCCTGATGATGATCCTTGTAGTGCTTATAGCAATTTCTTAAATACGTTTACGAGGATTTATAACAATTGTTTTCCATTAAAAAAAGTAATAACAAAGAAAAGCATTACAAGGAAGACTTGGTTAACTAAAGGTCTCCTGAGGTCAATCAAGAAAAAAAAATTACTTATATAGACAATTCTTATGCTCTCCAACATTACGTCACGAACATCAATATAAGAAGTTTAGAAATAAGCTTAATCACATACTTAAAATAGCAAAGCGTGATTATTATGACAAAAAACTATCCGAATACAAATCCGGCGTTAAAAAAACGTGGAGAATTCTTAATGAAGTTATTAATCGTCGTCAAAGTAATTCACGTTTGCCTTCTACATTTAAGGTTGCCGGCCGTGAAGTCAGCGATCCGATGGAGATTGCAAATGGTTTTTGTGATTGTTTCACAAATCTTGGTCCCTCTTTAGCGGAGAAAGTACCATCTTCTGATAAATGTTTCTCTAGTTTTCTGAACAATGATATTCTTAATTCAATATTTTTTTTCTGATACTGATCACCAAGAAATCATTGAGATCTGCTCAAGCCTTCGTCCTGGCACAGCTGCTGGGTTTGATAATATTCACATGGATATTATAAAGCCAAATATTGATATCATTTCCAAACCAATAGCTGATATTATCAATTTATCTACTCGGTCTGGTATAGTCCCAAAGAAGTTAAAAGTGGCACGCGTTTTACCACTGTTTAAGACTGGTGATCAGGCTTTTTATGCAAACTATAGACCTGTGTCCGTCTTACCAGTTTTTTCGAAATTTTTCGAGAAAGTTGTATATAAACGGTTATATAATTTCCTGATTAAATATGATATTCTATCAAATAACCAATATGGTTTTAGAAAGAACAGCTCTTGCACTTCTTCATTTATACGATACTCTATCTAGTGCTATTGATTATAAAAAATATACTCTAGGCGTTTTTATTGATCTGTCAAAGGCGTTTCAACCGCCTTAGACATACTTTTATTTGCTGATGATACAAGTATATTTTTCTCTCATAAAAACTTAGACTCATTAAGTCTCACAATCAATAATGAACTTACCAAATTAACAGATTGGTTTTGTGCAAACAAGTTATCTATAAATATAAAAAAATCAAACTATATTATCTTTAGGCCACGGCAAAAAAGGCAAAACCTTGATATAAAGGTCACCTTAGGTGATCAGAATATAAAGCGAGTCAAAGAAACAGTATTTTTAGGTGTTATTCTTGACGAACACTTGACATGGTTACCACATATTACCAATGTCGCGCGTAAGGTTTCAAAAGCTGTAGGAATTATGTATAAAGCAAGTTTTTGCCTTTCAAAGCAATCACTATTGACGTTGTATTATTCTTTGTTATATCCATACTTGCAATACTGTGTTAGTGTTTGGGGATCCACTTATCCATCTAATTTAAATCGTATTCTTATGCTCCAAAAACGAGCAATACGTATAATTGTTGGAGCATCCTATGATGCACACACTGATCCGATATATAGGAATCTAAACATATTGAAATTCAATTATTTATTTTTATTCAAATAGGTAAGTTAATGTATCAATTTAAAAATAGGTTACTTCCCCAAACATTTAACAGGATATTTCAATTGAACTCTCAAATTCACGATTATTACACGAGAAGCTCTAACTTGTTCCATATTTCAAAGTTTAGAACAAATATACATAAGTTGCGTTAAGACATCAGGGACCTAAATATTTCAATTCATTGTCTTCTGATATTCAGTCTGCCAAAACGCTTAACTCTTTTTGTAATAAGTTAAAGACTTCTCTTATTAACTCTTAATTTTTTTTCTTTCTCGATTTGTGTTTGTGTGTGTGTGTTTTTTTTATATAAGTATGAAAAAAAATATGAAAGCTCTCCTACCAAATATTTATATGATTAATCTGACTGTCCGAACTATCAAATATGTATTTTCTGTTAAGATTTAGGAGGTCCGTCTCGTATAAGCCTTGCGGTTTCTTACGGTCCTCCTTGTCACACTATGTAAATTATTATAATTATCTTTATTTAAAAAAAATGTATTAAGTGACAAAACAATAAACTGAAACTGATACTGAAAATAGAGTGATTAGGAACCAGGGTCTGGATGTCGGTAGCCAGTTAAATCTTTTATAATTTGTCGGTAGTCAGGAAGAATTATCGGTCTTTGTCGGTAGTCGGTAAATCTAAATTAGTATTCGCTTTTGTACCAGATTTTATGTATAAACTAGATTAAACATTATTTAGGATTGAGTAGTAATTGATAACTTATTGATAATAAATTAATTATGGATTAATAATTGACAGAAAAGTTGATGCAACAGGAAAAACAGTGCATATTCTGAAATGACGTATTTTGTAGATTGACGATGGAAGTAAAGAGTAAAAAGACGGGAAATAATGACTGTAGTCGGCAAATATTTTTTGTCGCTAGTCACTAGTTTTCATGTTTTGTCGGTAGTCGGTTAATCTTTAGGCCGTTTGTCGCCAGTCGGTTAACCCCATCCAGACCCTCATGTTATGCAGAGTTATGCACTGCCTTGCATATTCCTATTATTGCGATATTGTCGTGATACTGTCGACAGTATTATTGTTTCTTTTTTTCTACAAAAAAAGCATGTTTCTAGTATAGGGTAAAGCCAGTAAGCACTCCATAGTGTTTTATTCCGTGGATTATTACGGGAACATTTGTGGGCATATTATGTTTTGGGGATCATTCGCGCGCCGGGGATCATTTGCGGTCCTGTACAGACCTGAGTTTGAGATGTGCTCGCTAAAAAACAGCTTCTGTGAGCGGCTGAGAGAGATTAGAGGGAATCAAAGTGGTTTCTAAAGACCACATTCTTATCACATCATCTTTAAGTTATGAATAGTAAGAGAAGATTTGAGATATTTGCGCCTTTTTGGTTTGTACTTATACTGTACATCTGCTTCAAAACACTCTTTTATAATGCTGAATGGATCATAAAGATCTTTTAGATACGAGCTAAGACATAACACGAATAACATAGGGACTTTTAGATACGAGCTAAAACATAACACGAATAGCATAGGGACTTTTAGATACGAGCTAAGACATAACACGAATAGCATAGGGACTTTTAGATATGAGCTAAGACATAACACGGATAGCATAGGGACTTTTAGATACGAGCTAAGACATAACACGAATAGCATAGGGACTTTTAGATACGAGCTTAGACATAACACGGATAGCATAGGGACTTTTAGATACGAGCTAAGACATAACACGAATAGCATAGGGACTTTTAGATACGAGCTAAAACATAACACGAATAGCATAGGGACTTTTAGATACGAGCTAAGACATAACACGAATAGCATAGGGACTTTTAGATACGAGCTAAGACATAACACGAATAGCATAGGGACTTTTAGATACGAGCTAAGACATAACACGGATAGCATAGGGACTTTTAGATACGAGTTAAGACATAACACGAATAGCATAGGGACTTTTAGATACGAGCTAAGACATAACACGAATAGCATAGGGACTTTTAGATACGAGCTTAGACATAATACGAATAGCATAGGGACTTTTAGATACGAGCTAAGACATAACACGAATAGCATAGGGACTTTTAGATACGAGCTAAGACATAACACGAATAGCATAGGGACTTTTAGATACGAGCTAAGACATAACACGAATAGCATAGGGACTTTTAGATACGAGCCAAGACATAACACGAATAGCATAGGGACTTTTAGATACGAGCTAAGACATAACACGAATAGCATAGGGACATTTAGTCAGCGGCGTCAGAAATGGCTGCCACTCGTATTTTGTGCCCCGTGTAATTGCTTATATATGCTTTATCTAGACCACTTGTTGACCAGCATGTGGTCCAATCTCAACCTTAAATGGCCAATTGTACTGCTGGTATATTGGTGGCCGCAGTTAACTCTATTCCGGACGTCCCACAACCATCTTGGTTCGTTCATTCCACGACCAGCGACCCGCCATCTTGGACTGGTTGTATCGGAAGCCCTCTTGAGTCATAATATCTCACCAAATCGGGTTTACGATAGCTCTACACTGAAGGCAATCAGGAAAAGCCAACCCAAACAGCGAGTGCCGCCTGAATTATGGAGCCATCTAGAAGAACTTGGTATAAGAAAGCCTTTTAGGTCAAGACGCCGACCGAAACGAGAACACGGTCACCCTGTGTCAAATACCACAGCTCAACCATCAACTGATCAGAAGAACACTGATTTCCCCAATACGATCGTGGCTAACGTTAGATCCGTTGTGCCTAAACTTGATGAATTATATTCAATCACCAAGAAATTTGAGGCAGGGTTTGTTTGCCTCACTGAGACATGAATAAATGACTCTATTCTTGATTCGATCATACAACTACCAAACTACATCTGTTTCAGAAAGGACAGGGAAACACGTTATGGAGGAGTGTGTGCTTACCTCGACTCTCGCTACCCATGTACGCGGATGACCGATTACGAAGACCCTGAAATAGAATCTTTATGGATTAAAGTGAGACCCTTTCACCTGCCTAGAACTGTATCCAGTATTCTGCTTTGAGTTATCTATCATCCTCCATCCTCCAATGCAGAAATGAATACCCGTCTAGTGGAGCACATTGAAAAGAATACTGGATCCTTTCTAAGGAACCACCCCGATGGTGTCATAGCTGTGTCTGGCGACTTTAATCCCATGAGCACTGGTCTTAAAGAGCAGTCTGTCAAGTTTAAGACTGGCCTTAGTCAAATAATAACTGTACTAACTAGAGATACTGGCACGCTTGACTGGTTTCTGACTAATAAACCTAAATTCTTCCATCCTCCGTGCCAGCTATCCAAAATTGGCAACAGTGATCATTTTGCCGTTTTAGTTAAGCCAGTCATGGAGATAATGAGTCCTAGAGCAGTTAAGAAGACAATCTGGAGGAGAGACATGCGCGAAAGTGCTATGTGTGCTTTCGGGAGGTGGATCACTGGCTTCGACTGGGGATGTGTGACCAACTTAACTTGTACCGAGGATAAGCTCAATGAGCTTTACAAAATCTTAACCTCTGCCATTGACTCTTACTTACCCTTACAGAGACTAAAGGTGTGTTGTACAAACAAACCCTGGGTTACGCCTAAGATCACAGCACTTATTTCAAAGAGACAGAAAGCCTTGTCACATCATGGAAAGGACTCCAGAGAGTATAAGGAAATGAGAAACAGGGTACAAAGGGAGTGTGTGTCAGCTAAGGAGAAGTTTTATAAGAACAAGGTTGTAGCATTAAAGGACTCAAACGTATCTAAATGGTGGGGAAGTGTCAAAAGTCTGGGAGGGCTCACTGACACGTATGAGTGGTGGCATCAGTTAATTGATAGTGACACTCCTACCCTTGAGGCCCTTTGTGGGAAGTTCAATGAGTTCCTCTACTCATTGACTGCTAACTTTGCACCACTAGAGGTACCTGTGGAACCAATACCATTCCCTGTGCCTGATGACCTTCTCATAACTCCTAGACTTGTTTATCAAGCTTTGAATAACATCCAAATCAAGAAATCCCCTGGTCCAGATCCTGTGCCAAATAGAATATGGAAGGAATTCGCGTTTGAACTGTCACCGGTTGTCTGCGACCTGTATAACTCTTCGCTGAGAGAGGGATGCGTACCAGATCAGCTGAAGGAATCAATCATCCGCCCTATCCCTAAGTGTTCTCCACCCAAGAAACTACAGGATGACTTAAGGCCCATAACGTTAACATCTCAGCTCGCCAAGGTCCTTGAAGGATTCACCCTACAGTCTCTATTTAAGCAAGTAATTGATAAGTTGGACTCTAGGCAGTTTTCTTTGAAAGGAAAATCCACCACTCAAGCATTAATTTATTGTCTGCATACAATACTTGAGTCTTTAGACAGAGGCGAGAATTATATTCGTATATTTTTTGCCGATTTTTCGAAAGGTTATGACTTAGTAGACCACAATGTATTGGTGCAAGAGCTTGACCTTCTGGCCGTAGATGCCCATCTTAAGCAATGGGTGAGTGCATTTCTTACTGCTAGACCTCAAAGAGTCATGATCAATGGGGTTTTGTCTGAGTATGTACGTCCCCATGGGGGTATCCCTCAGGGCACTAAAATCGCGCCTCTCTTATTTGCCGTCTTAGTAAACAGATTAGTAGATAACTGGCCGTATAGGGTAAAATATGTTGATGATACCACTATTTATGAGGTTGTACCAAGATGCTCGCCTAGTTACCTTCCTTTTATCGCTAATGAAATCTGTGGGTTTGCAACACAACGCGGCATGCGATTAAATCCTAGCAAGTGTAGGGAGCTAGTAATTAATTTCCTAAAATATCAACCATCTCCCACATGTGCACTCAATTTAATGGGCTCAACTATCAAAAGGGTTACCTGCTACAAGTTTCTTGGAGTTTTCATTAGTCATGACCTGTCTTGGAATAATCATGTAGAACACGTGTTCAGTAAGGCAAATAAGCGCCTGTACGCGTTAAGACTTCTCAAAAAGGCTGGCTTATCAGTACATGATTTGTGTACTATTTATTGCGCGCTCATAAGGTCTGTACTCGAGTATGCGTCGCCGGTGTGGGCTGCTCTACCGGAATACCTATCTGAGCACCTGGAGTCTATACAGAAAAGAGCTTTAAAAATCATTCTAAGGCACGAATATACGAGCTATAGTAGTGCCCTTGCCTCAACGTCTCTCCAATTTTTGTCTGAGAGAAGGGATGAAGCATGTCGGAAATTTATGGCAAGAGCTAAAACTGTTGAACCCTTAAAATCTGTGGTTAATAACATGACAACTGTCCAACATGGATATAATTTGAGATCAGGAAATGAGAAAATAATAGGACCGCAAGCTAAAACTTGTAGGTTTAGAGATTTTGTGACTGTGCGCTATTGTTAGTTTCTGTGTGACGACCTCTCACTTGTAATTCAGCCATGATAGCTGCAATGGTGTAGAAATAAACATATATATTATATGAGCTAAGACATAACACGGATAGCATAGGGACTTTTAGATACGAGCTAAGACATAACACGAATAGCATAGGGACTTTTAGATACGAGCTAAGACATAACACGAATAGCATAGGGACTTTTAGATACGAGCTAAGACATAACACGAATAGCATAGGGACTTTTAGATACGAGCTAAGACATAACACGAATAGCATAGGGACTTTTAGATACGAGCTAAGACATAACACGAATAGCATAGGGACTTTTAGATACGAGCTAAGACATAACACGAATAGCATAGGGACTTTTAGATACGGGCTAAGACATAACACGAATAGCATAGGGGCGTTTAGATACGAGCTAAGACATAACACGAATGACATAGGGACTTTTAGATACGAGTTAAGACATAACACGAATAGCATAGGGACTTTTAGATACGAGCTAAGACATAACACGAATAGCATAGGGACTTTTAGATACGAGCTAAGACATAACACGGATAGCATAGGGACTTTTAGATACGAGCTAAGACATAACACGAATAGCATAGGGACTTTTAGATACGAGCTAAGACATAACACGAATAGCATAGGGACTTTTAGATACGAGCTAAGACATAACACGAATAGCATAGGGACTTTTAGATACGAGCTAAGACATAACGCGAATAGCATAGGGACTTTTAGATACGAGCTAAGACATAACACGAATAGCATAGGGACTTTTAGATACGAGCTAAGACATAACACGAATAGCATAGGGACTTTTAGATACGAGCTAAGACATAACAAGAATAGCATAGGGACTTTTAGATACGAGCTAAGACATAACACGAATAGCATAGGGACTTTTAGATACGAGCTAAGACATAACACGAATAGCATAGGGACTTTAGATACGAGCTAAGACATAACACGAATAGCATAGGGACTTTAGATACGAGCTAAGACATAACACGAATAGCATAGGGACTTTTAGATACGAGCTAAGACATAACACGAATAGCATAGGGACTTTAGATACGAGCTAAGACATAACACGAATAGCATAGGGACTTTAGATACGAGCTAAGACATAACACGAATAGCATAGGGACTTTTAGATACGAGCTAAGACATAACACGAATAGCATAGGGACTTTAGATACGAGCTAAGACATAACACGAATAGCATAGGGACTTTTAGATACGAGCTAAGACATAACACGAATAGCATAGGGACTTTTAGATACGAGCCAAGACATAACACGGATAGCATAGGGACTTTTAGATACGAGCTAAGACATAACACGAATAGCATAGGGACTTTTAGATATGAGCTAAGACATAACACGAATAGCAGAGGGATTTTTAGATACGAGCTTAGACATAACACGAATAGCATAGGGATTTTTAGATACGAGCTAAGACATAACACGAATAGCATAGGGACTTGGAAGGGCTAATTGTATTATTGACGCTAAGAGTGTCAAATTTGAGCGATGTTTTAGGAAACAAAGCTCCTTAAAGAAAACTTTGATTGACTGAGTAAGATGTCGCCTGGACGCGGAAGTTAAAACACAAAGGTAACACAGGTTTTCGCGTTCTCAGGTTCTCTAAGCGGCCAGCTATAGAAACATAAGGCACGTTTATAAGCTGAATGAAAATATACTTAAATATCTCTAGATGGACGTTATTCCTTTTTTTGGTTGTAAAAGAATTACACACCAAACAACGCAAACATTCCTTACCATAATATGTTATAGATTCTAGACAGGCGCAAGTCACAAATAACACATTTTACTTGCCTCTTATTCGTCTAAGGAATGGCACGAGTGTTCCTGAACGTTGCAGCACCAAAAAAATTCCTTTTAAGATATCAAAATATCTTATTTGCAAACAAACCCGACCAACTATAGCTATGATAGTTTGCGAGTTTGGGTTTTGGAAAACAAGTTATCTGATATAGCCGCAACCATTCTATTCTGGACCTATGACCTTAGAAAACTAAGCTTACGTCTACATTGAATACCAGTCACAAATCATTACGTTTAATTAATTATTCTTCACGTCTAGCGGCGTTTCCATATAAGTCGTTATTTAGCCTCATATGTAAAATGCAAAAATACCGTTAAAATGGCGAATAGTGACCGTGGTGTGAATTAACTAACGTTTGAGGCCCTCCCCTAAATCGCAGCTCAAAATACGTAACCCTCCCCCCCAAACATACCAGCACTCCCCCCACCCCCCGTTAAATAATTACTCTTCCCTACAAATAAAAACTGTATGGGACAAGTTAAGGTGTGTCTTGGGCATGTTTTCGATAAAAAGTGGTTTGATTTTGGGATACCTTGATATACTAAAAAAAGTAACAACTTTATTCACTGACAAAAGTGTCAATCTTCTAGCACGGCACACGTCTCGATAATAGGGACTCTCTTAAACGGGGTCAACAATTCACCGGAAGAAACTTTCACTCAGACCAACCATCACTATTATTCTCCCAATATTCTCTCACTATAATGGCAACGTTTGTATGCTCGCGCATATTCTTATTTGAATAAGACGTAGTGCTTTGGTTGGAATGTATGTTCATCAGAACATATGAAACGGATAAACCACTACAAATACCACAGAGAAGACAGAACTCCAGGAAATTTCACTACACAAAAATGCGATACTCGAATTCTATACCCCAAAATACGTGACTTATTACCCCCCTCACAAGTGTTATAATGCCATAACGAGGAGACTGTGCATCCAAGAATAGGAGGCTACATACATGCAACTTTATTTGTCCACAAATTTCTATACATTTTAATGGGTATATTACATTATACATGTATATGATGTAATAAAAAATAATTTAAAAGGTGACGAGTGCCCATTGTTAAAATGCTTAACCAGAGTCACCATTCAGGCCCTAAGGGAGTGTCATCCCTCAAGACTCAGGAGGGGTACCTAAATTTAAGGTCCCCAATTTATTGTCATAAAATCCTCCCTTACCCTCAGCTTAATTATTGAACAGACTTCTCCCCTAAACTATTTCACAATCTTGTATATCTAAAAGCCTCGCTTTAAATGGCTTATTACAGCAGTAATCCGTCACAGATTTTGAACATCAAAAATGCATTGTTTTTGAAAGCCAGTTAAAATAATCAAAACTTGTAAGCTGCACTGGTGTTATAGAATCCTGAACTAAGCTCGAGATGTACACACACACTTCAAATAAGGCTGAACTTTGTGCCCGCGTTGGCTCATGGGTATAAAAAAAATGAGCAAATTCAAATTTAAAACTGATTTTTTGTGCTTTTTTTGTGCTTTTTACCACTTGCACTGGGGTTTTCATTACATGTAGTTTTGTGATTTACATGCTACCCATGATGCATTCGCGGGTCACAACACATGTATTTCCACGATACATCCTAATTCAAAATCAGTAATTTCATAACACAGTACCAACTAACAAATATTTACACGTCTTTATGTCTATTGTCACTTTACAGGCGTTCAAAGCTGTATTCAGTCCACCACCTCGTGAAACACCTCCATTTCGTCGGGTGTGAATTTCCAGGTGCCAGCAAAGACGTCACACTTGCCATCAGATGGGGCGCCCTGGGGACGAGCGTACTTGTGTGGCTCCGTACAGGACACTTTATTACCCCCCGCGTTGCCAGCGATACACAGGTCAAAACCACCAAACATCGGACCGTAACGTGTGTCGTCACAAATGGCATATTCATCTGGCGCGCGCCTCAATGGCAACTTTTCAGGGCGGTAGCCATTCTTGTTACACAGCGTGAACAAGAATGACTTGGTGGAGGACTGGTATCCACCGCCACTCACTTTGAAGAACATAAAACAAAATGCGTTATTTTTATAATAAAAACTAGAATAAATACGACAAAAATTGTGTTTTGGTATATCATAACAGCTGAACTCGTATAATTTAAATGCTCAAATGTCAGAATTGTCACTTTTCGTTAGTATGACCAAATAATAATAATAAAAAAATAGTAAAGAAGCTTCTATGCATTCATGAATTGTGTCTTTTCCAGTTAAGACCTGCTTCTTGCGACCCGCGTAAAGTTTTCTCAGATACGGGGTTTCCACCCTCCAGATATCGGCACTGAAAAATATCACTTCCCGGCTTGCAGAAATGTCCAATTTTTTCATAAAGAGGGGGGAGGGGAGGGAGAGATAGCTCTTTTCGAGGATAGAAAATAAGTTAAAGTAAAAGATCTTTTAACCCCCATCCCATTTAAGCCCCTGTCTATAATAATTAAGCCCCCACCCCTGCCTGATTTGGGTTTTGTTTTTTTGTACAATGGAAGTAATATAAATACTTATTAATAGCATCTAAGACTTTATAGGAACCAAAATACCTAGTGTCGGATCTGAAAAAAAAAAATGAAATAAGTCCCCTGTGTAAAGCAGATTTCTTCGGCACTAAAAAGGAAATAAGCGACAGGGGCCTATCAGAGATTTTACGACGATTTATTAGAGGACGTTTTCGTAGCCTACCTGTAGGCTTTGATAGTTTTTTCGGCACTAAAACCCCAAAAACACAAAGTTCGAGGCGGACGGATTATGCGAGCTCGAAATATAAATATTATTATATAAATAATAATTCATATCTTTTGATAAATAAGATACTAGTTCTCATAATATTATTATATTAAACTACAAAACTATTTTGTCGCGTGATATATCTAGGGACATTAATCTCTTACTCACAACCCTTAAATGGAGCTTCAATGGAGCCTGTCGGGAATGTAATTACAGTCACAACAAGGGTGAAAAGAATTATTTGCGAAATTCTTTATAGGTAAAAAAGCAAAAAAAATCATAAAACTATTGAGATGATTAACAGTAATGATACAAAACTCCCTGCTTTTCTATAAATTAATATCTGAGGCAATTCAACAGTAGGCAAATAACAGAATTACTAGAAAAATAAATGTGCCAAGATATCAGAATTTCTTCTTAATTGCTCGATTTTCATAACCTTTACTTCTAGTGTTGTCCAAGGACAAATCTAGTTAGTTTGTAAAACATTTCCCTGCACCAAACAGCAAAATTTAACGGGTTCACCTTACGTGTTGCAATGAAAGGGGCTAACAAACTATTTTTTATTTGTCCATCCGATCCTTTTATCAGAAGATATGCGTAATTACATATTTGGTGGAAGGGGGAGGAAAAAGTAACAAGTATTGTCTGCCAGAGAAGGAACCCTACCACCGCCTTACTTGTATTCGGTTCATAAGATGATGTATTGCAAACGGGCTTTGTCGAGTTCATATAAAAAAAGGACATCGTGACCGTCCACGGGAAAACGTACACTAAGGTTTTTAAACTCGTGGGCACGTGCACGGGCACACGCCGTTTAAACGGATTTTTTTTCCGTGACCACGTTACTTTTCCGCCACGGAAGGAAAAGCCGTGGGCACGCGGTAAAAAAGCCGTTAAAAAGAATTTGAAAGGCCGTTGACACGGCTATCAAGATTCCGTGTTTACGAATCAAGCACACGGATCGCGAGTCGTGAATGTTGAACTATTCGATTGAATCTTCCGATTTAAGTGAAAGTCGTTTTCACAACTTTGAGTCGTTGTGGTGGTTACGGCTTGATGTTAGGTAAACAATAAACACCGAAATCGGTATCAAACATTCACTGATCGTGGCCGCTCTATTGAAATGGCACAGAAATAAATGAGAAATACTTATTCCTTATAATATGTGGGTTAATTTGGTGTGTGCTATGTAGCGATAACACGTAAATACAGGACGAGAGTTTTGTTATGAACTAGTGGCGGTTTCGGCTTTTTGTTAGAGAAACAAGAAACTTCGTTGGTATCAGACATTCGCTGATCATGACCGCTCTTGTGGAATCTTACAGATCTCATAATTCCTCATATTCCTCATAATTCGAGGATTTATTTGATGTGTGCTATGTGTATATGTAAGATTGCGTAAATAAGGGCGAAAGTTGTGTCATCAACTATTGGCGATTTCAGCTTGTTTTTAGACAAACAAGAAACTCCGAAGTCGGTATTTTTTAGCAATTTCGCGCTGTTTTCGAACATTTTGTCGCTTGTTTCGTCTTCGTTGTTGATCATAGTTTTTCTTGTTTGATTTGATACTCGAGATGGTTTGATTTAAATACTTCGATATCGATAAACTAAGCTTTCTTATCAAGTATGCTCACTACTCTACGGCAATCGACGTGTTTATCTATGGAAGGAGGAGGAGGAACGGAGATAAACAGCGACAAAGAGTTAGCTGTAGTTTTAAATTGATGTTTATTCACTTCCCGCGATTTAAGGGAATAATGCATGGTCAAACATAACGCGGAGGCTTTAAAGCTTTAATGTCCAGGATCCCGAGAACGTAATCATTAAACAGTTTCGGAGTTTAATGATAAAAGACTTAGAATTTTAAGCAGTTTAAGAGTTGATGAATAAAAATCCTCATTGACCTTCATTCAAAATCTTTGCGGCCTATCATCCGATGTCCACGACGTACACTCGATTGTCTGCAATCCTCCATACGACTTTAAAAGCCGTGAACTTAAGTCTTCTCTACAGTTTAAAAAAATACTGAAAGTCGTGGGCTAAGATTGTGCAACCCGTGTCCACGTAAAGAATATCCGTAGACACGGGAAAAAATCCGTTTAATATCCGTTTGTTTTTGGCGTTTACACGGAAAACCTAAGTGTACGTTTTCCCACGGACGGTCACTCATGAGATGTCATCCTTCATCTCTTCCTAAGATTTACAAAAAGTAACAACACAGTTGAGGTAATGGACAAAAATAGGCCAAATGTTTTCTTTGTACAATAATGATCGGAAGTCCCGACCCTCACCCTGCTACGGCCCTTCTCGTTGTCGTTAGTATACTCACTTGTCCACGCTACGTCAGAGTAGCCACCAAACACGTATCGACCCCCAACGCTCACGAGTACGATGTTCGGCGCTTTGCCGTTGCATTTTTCATGGAAGGTCCTGGCAGCCCAGCCATCTCTCTTTGCAGAGAAACATCTGACCCAGCGACTTTTTGGACTCTGCTGCACGGGCTGCAGGAATCCCAAGAGATCTCGGAGGTACTCTGGACCTTTGCCGCTGAGGATGGCGGACTTCTCAAGAACTGCAACGGAATTACACCATCAAGAGATATTATAGATAAAGGCTTGTACTTCATGGTATGTCCATATTGTATCCTTCTCCTCGTATTGAGCGATAACGAATTGGAAAACTAATCTTATGAAATACTTGCCTCGGGATAATCACGAGTATGTCTAGATAAGGAGATAAGTGTAATAAAAAGTAAAAATTTGGGGTAAACATCAACAGAAAAATACTTTAACAGGAGGCAATTCTCTTAAAATAACGATAGAGGCAAACAAGAAAGTTGTCAATGTTCTCGACGTCACGTTGGATCTCGGGAACCAATCGTCCACAGAGAAAGCAATCACCCTCCCAACCTCATCAAGAACATTTCAATGCTGGTAAATAAAGGTATCAGCGAGATCTCTTCATCTGCAGAATGCTGAACAGAGCGGTGCCGGGATACCAACATGTGCTCGACCGCAGTGGATACCAGCACCGCTTGCAGTTCCAACGCCAAAAGACCCAGCAATAGGCAGAAACTGGAAATCACCCGTAAATCTGAGAAATGCAGCTACAACTACGCACTTACAAAAAGTTTGTAAATGCGCAAAAAGGGGACCCAGAGAAACCTGGAAATAGCCTGTAAATTGTCTTCAAACCTTTAGGATGGAACTAAAGCTTCCCATTGCATAGATTTCCAGACTATTTTCAGGGTTTTCTGGGTCCCGTGTAATGATTAGACTGAAGGACTTCTGTAGACCGGAGTCGTACCTTTATTCTGAGTCAGTGGTATGAAGAGATGATGAGGAATTACAATGCGGTCCTATTTGTAGTAAAACAAGTAGTACGTTTGATTGACAAGCACTGACCACGTGTGCAGAGTGCTGTGATTGGACGGTACTTGACAATGTAAACAGTTACATCAGATATCATTAACTGTCGGCAAAATTAGCGATAACAAAGGAAAGCTTTGAAAAGAATTTAAGGATACAAAACGAATGTCCTTTGCTATGAAACTAAGGGAGTCGGTAGGAAAGGTCATAAGGTAACTTTGGAGGAACAAATATGTAACTTGTAATCGAAAGTTATTGAATGGAAGGGGAAAGAAGTGGTCGCTCAAGTAGCGTAGGTGTGATGTTTGCTGACTTAGATTAGCATAGTTAATCAGATTGCCAACACTGCAGTAGAGCTAAGCACCTCCTACTTGAGTGTGGGCGATCCTACGTGTTGTGCTAATGATACCGACAATTAACGTACGACATCTAAAGGAAACTATATAAACAGATACTTGTAAGTTTACCAACTTAATGGAAAGTTGAAGACAGATAAGTACCCAAAACATGGTACGACCCGATAAAAGTCATTAGGTCGCTAATTAAGCGAACAACTTCCTATTCAAGCTAAATCAACAAAAACTAACAATGCCTCAAGAATACTTTCAACCTTGAACAATCCTTTTAGCTAGAGCAAATATCTTAACTTTGTCTATTTGCTTACTACAATTAACAAAATACGGATTCATTCTAACATAACCTATCATAACATGGCCTCCCCCTTTGAAGGCAAGCGTCCCCGCTTGAAAATTTGATATATCATGTAAATGATGCATGCTAAACTAAGGAAGATGTCCGATAAAAGATAATTTGAAAATCAATGTTTATATAATTTTTTTGTTTGTTTTGTTTTTGAAATCCCTGAGTAAATATATCCTAATTTGAATATGATTATAATAAAGCGTGAGTGCTTTTGACTGCTACGGCAAGCTAAATAACTCCAAATGCACCAAAGAGAACTAGAAAATGACTTTCTGTTGGAAAAAAAAATTAAGAATGAATTTTACAGTGTGATTTAAACACTTTTTATAACATGGAATATTTACCAAGTTGAAAGGTAAACGAATATTGTCGCTGACGAATCTTGTATCCGAGCAACAGAAAGTAATAAGTAAATAGAAAGTAGTCCCCTTTGGCTTAGTTGAATTGGAGGCCGTAAATAACAGAGCGAGAGAGTGTCCTTTTCCTAGTCTGAATTCATGCGATCTCGCCGCATGAACTCAGTTCATCCGGGTGGAGGTGTTTAAGTGGCTGGTTAAGCGTAAGTTGCTCTGAGAGGTTCCGTGGGGTGTACTAGCTCTGTGTCGTCAACGACGGACGGATGCTCGAGGTCATGCTCCTCCTCGTCGTCCTCCTGTGACTCGCAGCGTGGTTTCTTGAGTGGCGGTACCAACTCAAAGTGAGGTTCGTGTGGAGGTAAAGAGCGTTTGGGGGGCGTGCGGCGCTGATGCTTGAGGCGCTCGAAAACACCATGATGATAACAAGCGTATGCCACAAGAAGGACGAGGTTCAGCAGTGAGACAGCTACTGAAGTGTATAGTAGGATCTCATTGATTGTGTTGACCTCAACCTCACTGATGGCATCGATGTCGTCGTGGAGTTTGTCTATCTGTGCCGTGAATTGTCGATCGAGCACTCGGTACGTCTCGTCTAGCCCACGAAGAATGGAGTGATTCATGACGGTGACCGGCGGAATGATAAGCGTACGGAAGTGAAGATCTAATTGTTTATCGTCCATTACCGACTTCCAAGAGGTATATTGGAGATGTGTCTCTCCAAAAATCGGTAATTCGATTTCCATACGCTGTGGGCATTCGCCGATACCGGACGTAGCGCTCTCGAAGGATACGTTGCAGGGTAAATGAAATACCGCCAGAGGTGTCACACGCATGGGACCATTGTTTGTGGTCAACGTCCCGGAGGTTGCAGACAAGAAGTAACGTCCGCCGATGTGGTGAATTTCCTTCAGGCCGTCACAGTTCTTTGACGTTATGTGGTGTCGTGGATAAGCCATGTGAGAGTATGGAGACCAAGGGAACCCCAACCAGTTTGGATTTTGAACGACATTAAGAAGGTTAGTGGGGCACAGAACAAACTCATTGTTTGTCATACACTTTGATAGAATGGCATCAGTGACCAGCATTTGATTGTTTTTACATGTGATTAGTAGTAGATTACGCTGAAGAACTGGGCCGGTGAAACAAGTATTGGATACGTTAAATTTTAAGGGGGTAAGGTTTTCTATAGTACACATGTGTTGTACCGAAGTAACAACTGGTAGTGTGAAAAGCATAGTGGCTTCTAGCTTGCTTTGGGATACAGAGAGCTTTTTGCCTTCGTCTGAAAGCGTAAAATCCACCATAGGTTCCATAAGAAGTGGAACGCCTTCATCTAACAATTGTTTTGTAACTATAAGGGAGGGATCCGTTTCCAATCTGTCCGCCACTTGACGATTTATATAGGGCGGAAGTGAATCGTATCCCACAAGTGTTTTACTGGTTATCCTAGAAAATTGTGCGACTGTATCACGAATTTCCGACAAGCGCAGGATTGTGGCAAATGCAGTGTTAATTTCCATGGCGTACTTCGATAAAAACTCCATTTGCATGTTTTTGTTGCAATTGTCCTTTTTAGCAAACTCCCGAAAGGTTAGCCGCCATCGGACAAATGTATCCTTGACAATTTTCATGTCCTCGGTCACTCGATTTAACTTCGTAGCCATACTGTCCACCGTTTTTATCAAGTAAACAACCTTGCCGTTTACTGATGGTCCAAACGTTTTTCTTGGGTTTTAATGATGTTTTTACAAATAATTCCTGGGTCAAACGGAAACTGCCCGCTTTGGTTGATTACCCGGAAGGGAACGTCTGTCCCTAGAGTTGTGCGCTCGTGGATGGTGGCTGGTTGTGAGCCTGGATTGATTAGTTTGACAGAAGCCAATACTTGCGCTCTTGTAATGTTATAATTAATGTGTATGTTTTGTGATGGTATAGTGAGCGGAGGCTGTTCTTGAGTGAGCTTGCGATTATCAATATGAACGGGTGCACTAAACTTGGAAAATGACGGAATGACGAGGACCCGGTGTGCGTATACCGTCGCAGGCTGAGTAACGCGTGAATCTAATGAAGGGAATTCATTAAATGGGCATTGAGAAGGTGGTCTTAGGTTCAAGGAGCGTGACGCTAAGTCTATCTGCGCGTTATGCTGCATTAAGAAATCTTTTCCCAAGATAGCATCGTAAGTGAGGTTCTTAATTACCAATAAATCTAGGGTGAATACCCTGTTGCCTAGTGATAAATCTGCTGTAAATATGCCTAGTATTGTTAAGCTATGACCGCCTACCGTCTGAAGCGCTGCTGAACTGGGGTCGCGCAGCTGTAAATTGTTTGTTGTGTTTAGCCGTCGCCAGGTAGACGAGCTGATGCAGCTTATCGCGGCGCCAGTATCTACCAAAAGGTCGACGTTGTGACCAGAGATTTGACCGTGAAGCATTAAATTGTCCGTTGTAAGAAATGGAACATTGATCGTAACATCCGTGCCATTATTTTGATTGCCGGAATTTGAATCTGAAGTATTAATAATCGTATTGATTTCTGGTAAATTTTCATCAGTCTCATCTGGACTGGGACTCATTGGCTGCTGTAGAATGCTGTTATCCATTCCAAAATCCATATCTAGGATTGATTGATGATTGTCATTAAACGTTTCGTCGCATATACTGTGGCCTTCAGCCAATACTTGGGGAGTTGTTCCCTCTTCAAAATTAAACATCACCTCTGTGGGTGGAAAACATGTACGAGGCGGTCTTTCTTCGACCTGTATAACCTCATCAGAAAAAATTGTGCGACGTACTGGTCTGAGCCGATCATTAGTATCCAAATTTGGATTGCTTTGTGCACTCTCTTGTAAAGAAAAATCGTTATTATTAATTTCAAAACTCTCCACGGTCTGGTCTCTGGTGTCGGGCGAATCATTGTTCGGGAAGACTGATTCGTCCAGCTGAAAATGTTCATTAGTTGGTGTGTAAAAATGTAAGTCGTCCATGTTGGCGTCAAGGGTGGCGTCATTGGCTGGTAGTGTGTGTTGCTGAAAGTTATCTTTGTTAATTGTACGCGCGCTTTGATTGTCGTTTGTGTAGTTGTGATTGTCATTAAAATCCAGGGCCCCTAGTAGTTCCCGATAACCAGGAGCCGCTATCAGTTTCCCTGGTTGAGACGTCTGGGGGGCCCATTATTTTGCCATTGTGGCCTCTGGAAGGAGGGGCGATAAGTGGGGTTCTGGTTGCGCGGGTTGGGAATACGGGAATCCCGGGCGCGACATGAATAAGCCGTATGGCCTCTAGTGTTACACTGGCTACATATGGGGATCCCTGTATAAGTACGACGATTACGATCGTAATTTTGGTTTGGGGGATTCGATCTGCGGAGCTCTTTGCGTAATTCCTGCTGAATGATTTGTCTAATGTCATCCCTGGTCAGGTTATCGGCTCCAGGCCGATGGGGCGGGCGGCTGGGGTCGGGGGTGGGTTCGTAAGCAGCAATCTTAGAAGGGTTAGATGAGGGGATTGTCTTAGCTAAAGCCCCGGTTACACCGTTGATAACCCGTTTTGTAAGCTCATCCGAAACAGTAGCCGAATCTGTTGGAGGGCCGGACACAGCATCGCGCAGGCGAGCCGGTGTTTCAGCCGTCTCAAAATCCGCCGGGGATTGGAGTACCACGTACTCTTTGAGTGGTCTCCGCAGGCCGCGCACAAATTGGTGCAACCACTCGCTTTTTGGCAATTTGAGCCGCTGACATAAACGGCGGATATCAGCGGTGTACTGTGCAAGGGGTTCAAACTTTCCTTGGACCCTTTGGTCCAATTGCTGGCGCAAGAGCCACTGGCTTGCCCCAGAATCAAAGTGATTTTTTAATTGTGCGAGAGCTGCGTCCCAAGTGTTCAACGCTGCCCTAGGGTGGCTGTTGAACCAAACGCTGGCGTTTCCCGTAAGGTAAAGGGGAAGGGCCCGTAACTTTCTTTCATCGTCCCAGCGATAAAATTCAGTCATCCGTTGAAAACGGGTGATGAAATCATTTACATCTTCTATGCCATCCCCGCTAAAGGTAGGGGGCTTCATTCCTGCGCAGAGTCCCAAAAGGTCGCCGCTTTCCTCTACTGTCGTTTCTAGAGCCGCTAAGCTATTTTGTTGCTGTAAATGCTTGTACTCTACAGCATTTCTCAGATGGTCAAAAGAGGAAATTAAGCTTCGTAACACTTCGGGTGAGACATCCGGAGCCTGATGGTGTGGGGTCCTAGGGGTTTCAATAGTCTCAATACGCCTAGGTGTAGATTCGGGCGATTCAGGATTCCTTGCCGCCATGGTTTGCGATCGAGTCTGAATGCTAGAGGGTGGGACCGACGAGCGCGGAGGTTTTTTAACTTTGGCCGACACGGTGACTATGGAATAAGTAGCGTATCGCTACGTATAGGATAAGCAAAACGAAAAACAAATCGTACTGGACAGTAAGGTCACCAAGTCAATTGCGAGTGACTACAAACATTTGAAACAGATGAGAAAGAGCTACGTAAGTTACGATTGTGAGAAGAACATGACACAATTTCGCACATACGAGAAAATAACATACTATAGGTATGAATAGCTAGAAGTCAATTACAACTACATAGTAATAGCAAACAACACAACTGCTAGTCACTGAGATCATTCCCAAAGACGTGTGCTGCCTATAAATAGTGCCAATTCAGGTGGGGAAAAGAATGGGGTTAGGCTCCCCACTGGTCCCGTCACCCAATGACTTACTTTTTTTTTTCTTTTGCAGAATCGAGGGTTCTTCACCAATGTAATGATTAGACGGGAGGACTTCTGTAGACCGGAGTCGTACCTTTATTCTGAGTCAGTGGTATGAAGAGATGATGAGGAATTACAATGCGGTCCTATTTGTAGTAAAACAAGTAGTACGTTTGATTGACAAGCACTGACCACGTGTGCAGAGTGCTGTGATTGGACGGTACTTGACAATGTAAACAGTTACATCAGATATCATTAACTGTCGGCAAAATTAGCGATAACAAAGGAAAGCTTTGAAAAGAATTTAAGGATACAAAACGAATGTCCTTTGCTATGAAACTAAGGGAGTCGGTAGGAAAGGTCATAAGGTAACTTTGGAGGAACAAATATGTAACTTGTAATCGAAAGTTATTGAATGGAAGGGGAAAGAAGTGGTCGCTCAAGTAGCGTAGGTGTGATGTTTGCTGACTTAGATTAGCATAGTTAATCAGATTGCCAACACTGCAGTAGAGCTAAGCACCTCCTACTTGAGTGTGGGCGATCCTACGTGTTGTGCTAATGATACCGACAATTAACGTACGACATCTAAAGGAAACTATATAAACAGAGACTTGTAAGTTTACCAACTTAATGGAAAGTTGAAGACAGATAAGTACCCAAAACATGGTACGACCCGATAAAAGTCATTAGGTCGCTAATTAAGCGAACAACTTCCTATTCAAGCTAAATCAACAAAAACTAACAATGCCTCAAGAATACTTTCAACCTTGAACAATCCTTTTAGCTAGAGCAAATATCTTAACTTTGTCTATTTGCTTACTACAATTAACAAAATACGGATTCATTCTAACATAACCTATCATAACACCCGTTTTAGCGCATGCTCTTGGCATCCTTTATCCGAATACGGATTATTTCCAGTTTATTTACAGACATTCAAAGACTTTCTGTCATTGTGAGAAGACTCTAAACAATCTACATACTATTTACAGACAAATATGGCAATTCCAGGGTTTAGAAATATATCTAGTATATATAAAGTCCAATTTTCGGTTAATTTCCCGTGTATGTACAGGCTATTTTAATACAATGGAACATGACACAGCTATAAGAGGATTTACCTTGGCCTTTATAAACTAAGATTGTCTTTGACAAAGAATCCCAATACTCCTCGTCCACGCCTAAATAAACACCATCCTCTCCATCCATTGTGTGAACAGTACCGCTTTCGAACATATGCACGTGTTCGCGAAAATTGCGAACAACGCAACAGCAGCTGTTACTGTTAGAGAGGATTACAGTTATTCATAATCAGGACACAACTGTATTGGAGAATTTACCTGTATGCTCACCAACTGAGACTTTGCTTGATACATCAACTGAGATCTTCTTTGACATGGAACTCCAATACTCCTCATCCACTACAAGACGAACTCCACCCTCCATACAAGGCTGATCCACGGGTTTCTCTGCAAGACTCGATAGCTGGGATAGCACTTCCTTCCTGATGGACAAGACATCCACATCATTTGCTTCCCTGCACATTCTCTCAGCAAACTCCAAACTGCTACGAGCATTTGCAAGTCTCATGGATAGATTCTCTCTCTGGGCAGTCAGCTGCTTCTCTTGCTTCTGACAAGCTGACTCGATCTCCCCTCTAAGATCAGATCGCATCTTCTCAAGAGCACCTATCTGCTTATCAATTAACTGATCCAGATCCCTTCTGGCCGCTCGTTTATTTTCGTCCAGATGTTGTTGAGCCTTTTCAACCAATGCCATCGCCTGTTCAATGTCGGTGAGTTTTGATGTAACTTTTTTTGCTCTTTCCAATATTTCTTCTTTCTCTCGAGCGATAACATCACTTGTGAAAAGGTAGTCATGATTTTTATGATCAACAACGGTGCAGTCCCGGCAAATTACTTCCTTACAAGATTCGCAAAACAGTTTCAGCTTTTTACCCTTATGTTTGGTGCAGTAGGAAGTTTTGCTCATTGCAAGTAACTTTCCGCTTTTGATCTCATCAAGACTGAGGATAGTATGGTGTTGCAACGGTCGAAGTCTCTTATGAGCCGAGATACACTGCTCACAGACAAAGTGATCGCACTCGTTACATCTCCCTTGGGCAGGCTCGCCACTATCACACATTTGACAAACAGTTTTCTTTTTGGAGTCTTCAGATGTCAACAAAGGAAGAACAGAGATAATACTATTGATCATAAAGTTCACCTTCAAACTCGAAACATCAGCCGGGGGAATCTAAGAGAAAAAAAACAGGTTTAATGAAATTCGCATATCACCATTTAAAAATCAAAAGGGAGGACCATTTTAGATCAGCCTTACTGTGGTCTATGCTAGGCTGGATTGTATTAATATAATAATTAATTCTTATCATTTAACTGTTTAATAATGTCATAAACTATTAAAAGAATGGATATAAATTTCTTGTGGAAAGAATTCAAGTTCACAGTGATTCGTACATATTTAGGGAAAGTTTATTTATTATCCCGAGGGGGGGGGGGGTGGGGGTTCGTGAGGATTTTGATAAAAGTAAAGAAAAAAATTAGTTGCCCCCCCTTCAGGTAAAACAAAATTTTCCATGCCCCCCTTATGCCCCGCCCCTCGAGAAAACCCGAAGAAAGAAGGAGCAAAGAAGGGAACGGCAACGACAATGTTGAAGGAACGCGAGCAAGGAATTCGCTGAAAACATTAATTCGGAAAAAGTGAAGGCACTCAATTTCTCAAATGTGCGACTAAATTCAGGTTGTCAACCTGATAAGGGTTGTTGCTATAATTGACACAGAAGAAGCAAAAAGGCTTTTTGTTCTTCTCCACGCGAGAGAGAGAGAGAGAGAGAGAGAGAGAGAGAGAGAGAGAGAGAGAGAGAGAAGACAGCTTGTAGCATTAGAGCGTTTTGGTAATGATGTCAAACATGGAACATAAGCATATAGCGGAAACCATGAAAAAAAAAAAGTGTATACAGGTTTACATAGCATCGATGAAACGCAGTTTAATACATATCCTTGACTCCTGGATTGTGCATGCCAAATAACTGGCCGCAAACTGAGACTCTTTGAAGCAAGAAGTCTGATTTGACACTTGGTCAAATTATTTAGAAGGGACAACACCCAAAAAATCAGTGACCCCCCTTTTTAAAATCCACACACATTCGGCACCTCCACCTTTAGACCTCAGAAATTTCTCAAGGCCCCCCCACAGTATCCCCCCCCATCCCTTCCTTCGGGATAATAAATAAACTTTCCCTTAGTTCTCAATTGAAAAGCACTATGTTGTTTAAATCAATTTGTTTGTTGCAGCAAAAAGTTTGTTACACAAGTTGTGCCAAGGTCATTTAACTAATGGATGTATTTTATGACAGATTACCTGGAATTCCGCCTTACAGAGGGGGCACACAAGTTTTCCTCTCCCTTCAGAGTGCACTGCCAGCTCTTCCAGGCAGTGCCGACAAAATGAGTGCAAGCAAGGCAGCACTCTAGGATCGTCGAAGTGCTCTATACATATAGAGCACGTCACCTCATCCTGGAGGCGCCTGCTGGCAGATGTTGCCATTTCTTCAAGAAAAAACTAGAAGAGCATAAGAAAATGGTTATTACACTGCTACTCATATCAGCCTTAAAAACACTATCAATATCCCTGAGAATTCTCTTATTTCTGTGATGATATAAAAAACTATGAATTATCAGCGCTGGAGAAGTTGCAGTCCAAAGCAGTTTTGGGGTAGGTATATGTTTATTTTATTGTATTATTTTCGCGATTTTGGTGCAAGAAAATCAAACAAAACAATTGGAATTAAAATGTGCTTTCATGTTCATGCGTGAGCTTATTTAATTTTAACGCATCCCAATTTTCATGGGACTTTCGCGTCACTTTTTTTTTCTCGAAATTGTTAAAATCGCAAGATTAAAGTGACGCAAAGATAAAGAAGAATAAGGTATACTATACCAATTCTGCACCTGTTGGACATATATTCTACCTTATGACTAGGTGAAGCGAAGATATTAAGTTTATTTCCATTTCCATTAGGGACCTTCCCTAATGAGTTGAACCTTTTTTTTATATTGAACCATGAATCACCCTAAGTGGGAGGAAAAAAGCTGTCCTTCAAACAGTGGAATGTTTGGTAATTAACATGTCTTTCTCCCGCCGAGTGTCACAAACTGTGCGCGAAAATAAGGCCTCCCGGATTTTGTGTATTTGTCAGTTTATTGGCTATGGACCCAACACTTTTAGAATACACTAACTAGAGGTCTATCACAAATCATGCATTCCGATTGGCTGAGCTACTAATGGTCTATTAGTGATAGACGATGAGTAGAGAAATTCTCGGGAAAAAGGCGGCTGAATCGCGATTTGACGAAGTTAGCGGCGACTTAAGGGACGTCCCTGCTCCAATAAACTATAAAGCAAGTCAGAAGAAAAAGTTCCAAGGAAAGGTAGAACTGGAAGACACAAATGCACACGCCAATCAATCGGGGCAAATGACAGTCGAATTTGCCATTTCGTGCATGATGTATTCCTACTAGCCAACTAGCCCGACTTTACGCTCAAATGAGCGTCTAGTTTACAATAAGTTTACATTATGCAGAATGGAAGCCAATCAGAGTTTATTTATCCAAGAAAAGAAATAAAGAAAAGCTTAATCGCTGTCTCCAAGTATTTAATGCTTCGGTTCGGCAAAAGAATGGCAAATACAATGGTTTATTTGAAAGAAACCTAAACCGTGCTGTCTAAATCGGCCTTAATTAAGCTGCTTAGTGAGGCGGCACCGAGCTTGGCTAGTCAGTAAAGGCTGACTTCGACAGCACGATTCAGTCGTATGCGACCTGTCTACGACATGTCTTAGCCCTGAATAAACACTACGACTTTTTCAGTCGAGCATCTTAGCCGAGTCGTAGGTTGATTTACACTTTACGACTCGAGTTGTAGATGTGTTGCGGGCAAGTCGCATACGACTAAATCGTGCTGTTTAGATCAGCCTTAATAAATCAAGTATAGATTGCCAATTAGACATGCGAAATACAAGTTTGGGGGAAAAAAGTAGGTTAAATATAAACATTTCGAATTCCTCGAATGTTCCGTAAATCGAATCGAAAGCGGAAGTGAAACTCATTTCATGTCACCTCTTCAGCTTTATCACGCCGAAGACAAATGAATAGATTCACTTTTAGACGCCTTACAAATAAAGGAACAGCT